>NC_079489.1:66549700-67165209 GCF_020520425.1 Spinacia oleracea
TTAATGCGACTGAGTTGACTTTCAGTCGTATGGGGATTTCGCTTTGTGGGGATTGTTTTAAGACACATTCTCTTCATTCTAAATTTCGTCATGGTCATGGTTCCGATTTTGTGGCCCCACTTGATGTTGAGGATGGTGTTGTTCGATTTGTGCTCTATGGTCTTTCTAAATCGTCACTTGCTTCTAATGTACACTTGGATACTACAGTGCAAGAACGTGATTGTGGTTTTACCGTCACTCTTCTTGACAAATTGCTTTCTAAACGGCTTTACACCGTGAAACCCATCCCTCCTAATTCAAGTGGTAATAGTAAAATGTAGATCAAGAGATTAACAAGTTATCTTGAAGCTAAGCTAGCATAAAGATAGCTGTACTTGGTAATTAGTTTGTTTGTAGTCAGGAAGTGGTTTTTATTTAGTTTTGGACTATCGTGTAGAAAAAATGATGCTAGTTAGAAAGTTAATTTTGTTTTAAAATATCGCTTTTATTTCAGTTTGACTAGACTCTGCGAATGAATTTAATGTATAGATGATTGTTATCACTTTTTCTAAATTAACTACGTTATCGCTAAGTATATATGAATCAAAGAATGACGTTATATATATGTTGTTTTAAGATAATGTACGTAGTAAGTTAATACATATTTGTATAGATATTTCATGATTTTAGATTAATTGATATATATATATATATATATATATATATATATATATACACATATATATATATATATATATATATATATATAGGACCAGGTTCTGGTGAAAACCTCCCTTAAGATAAGAACCTCCCCTATAATGAGAACCTCTAAGGATCGTAGGATTTATATGGAATGGACGGATGAGATTTAATCTCACAAAATCTAGTTCGCCCAAACACGTCTTTCTCTCTCTAGTCTGTGCTTTCCAATGTATCCCAGAGTTTCTCTATCTTCCTCAGAAAAGTGACGCACGATTTCTGGCTCTTCGAAAGCATTAATTCTTCAATTTCCAGAAAATTGCTTCGATTTTGAACTCAGGTATTACTCGATTCAATTTCACTCGATTTTGCGCAAAATCTAATTCAGCGACGCTAAATTTTTCACTTGGATCTGCATAATTGATCTCAAACTCAGGTATTTACTTGCAATTTCTTTAGTTTTAAGCTAAATCTTTTTAAATTATTCAACAATTCACTGCGAAGGATATTTTTCTCTGATTTATTGAGTTATTTTAGCTGATTTTTTATTGCATTTTGTAGCATGATTTTGTGCTAATTTTGGAGCTCGATTTTGCGCTAATATTGAAAGATGATGCTGAAAGATTTTTGAATCGTTTGAGATTTTTCACGCTTGATTTTATTAATTTTTGGAGCAAATTTGGTCGAAATCAATTTCTAGGTATAAGGCTTGATCGAATTTTATGCGTTTTATGCTTCATCGAATTTTAAGTAATTTCATTCATCTTTAAATTATCCAAAACTGTTGCTTATGCTGAAGTTGAACAATTGCAGTTCTATCATTGTTTAAAAATGGATATTGGTATGTTTAAAATCTAGTAGAAGTAAATCAATTAGACTCCTAACATTGATATTGATATGTTTGGTGTGATTAAGCTTTATGAAAGTAAACGAAATATCTACGAAAGTAAACGAAATATCTATGAAAGTAAACAAAATATCTATGAAAGTAAACAAAATCTCTCTAAAACTAAATCGATAACAAACTACTGACAGTGTTTCCTTGTGTTTCTTGTTGGATAGTTAATCTGATATTGTGGTGGTCTAATGTCGTTTAGACGGGAGTTCTTCTGCAACCTCTTTTCTTGTATTTTACGAGTAGCTGTTGTTGAGATGCTGTTGTTGGGTTTCAGTTGGTCGTGTATTTGTTGAGTGCCTCTCACGTATGTTGTGGTGATGTCTTTCTTCACGGAAAGGTCATAACTTCAATTTAAACCTTATGCATAATTGTAATATGGTTTAAAATTGTGTTTTCTTGGAGGTATGATAGTGGTGTGTTTTGACACAAAATGAAAGTAACTAAATTGACTAAAAGTAAACTTAACCTCTCTAACAGTAAACTCGATCACTCTAAAAGTAAACAAAAAAATCTTTTCGTTGCAGATGTTACTTTTGTTGTTGGATGTCTGTTGTCATGATTCTACATTGTGCAGTGTGAGTGTGTTTGTTAGTTGCAACTGCTGCTTCTCGTTGCTGGGTTGTTCTACTGATTGCAGGTTGTTTCAAGTGCAACCATTGCGCCTGTTTGTCCAGCAGGTACTAGTTGTTAGGGTTGTTGTTGTGGAGTGACTTGCCGTTTGCAGGTTCTGCTATGCTCTGCTGCAGTTTGGTCATGTTGTTTCTTATTTTTGTGCTACTGGCTTCTCTCTCGCAGATTATTAAGCCTTTTGATAGTGCTTGCTATAAATGGTTTGTACTATGCACTTTTGTGGTTGACTGAAATTTATCAGGTTCTGTTAGAATAATAGTTGATAATTAAGACGATGTGGTTACACCAACTGATAAAATAACTAAAATTGTTAAGTGTTGGTGTCTTAGAAACAATCTTGGGACTAGGTTCAGAGTTGTTGGAAGAGTCTAGTTGCTGCACAACAACCTGATCATGTGTGTTCAATTAGTCTTTATCCTAAAGTGTCCTGTTTACTTTTGGAGAGATTAATTTTACTTTTCAAGAGATTTAGTTTACTTTTAGGGTCTGCTTTGCAGCATGGTTCTTTCTTTGTTGTTTTATTGCTAGTTTGAGATGTAGTTGCTAAGTACAAGAAAGAGCTTCTTGGTGGTTGTGTCAATCCTGACCGCGGAAGCATGCATAGGAGTAGAACTGAATGGATTGGTCCTTTAGATTAATGCGTTGGGAGCGTTAGATGTTGTTGGCTTGACAGTAAACAATGAGTAAAAGTAGAGTTGGAGCTTATACGCAACTGAGGTATATGAAGAGTTTTTGGTAGTTGTACTCCTGTTTCATTTTGGGCAAGAGTTATGTCGTGTTTGATGCCTCTACCTATAGTAGAAATCTTGAACACTTCTATCAATCGTTTCTGGCAATTTGGTTTGAGGAGGGGGTGAGGGGGAGGGTGGGGGGTTTAGTAAGAAGATGCCATTCACATATCAAATTTTAAAAGGAAGACTCATGTCATGCGTGTCATTGAAGTAGTTTCGGTGTTGTCAGATTCAATAAGACAAGGAATACTCTAAATCTGGTACTGGAAGTGCACCTATGAAAGTCTGTCTCCTTGGATGATCAAACATGGTATGAAATTAACAAAGGAGCAGCGTGGTGAAGGGGAAGAGGAACCTAAGCCGGACTTCACTTCAGAGCCAGTCAACTGTAAAGGATGATAAAAGCATCCAGGTTTGTATTATTGTGTTCAATTTGCTTAGAAAGAGGAAGCAGAGTTGAAGGACAATCTTTATATTTTTCTCTTAAATGTTTTCTGAAACCTATTAGCTCAACTGGTAGAGCACTATGCAAATGCATAGGGTATGTAGGTTCGATTCCTACATAGGTTGTCTCAAAAAGTACATTTTAAAAACTCAAAAGTACATTTTAAAAACTCAAAAGTAAATTAAAGAAACTAAAAAGTAAATCAAAGTATGTCAAAAGTAAACAAAGTATTTCAAAAGTAAATCATAATAACTCAAAAGTATTTGAAAATATTAGAAGTAAATCAGAAACTCTCAAAAACTTATTACAATCAAATAGTTCAAAGTGGCAAATGATCGAGCAACACTTTCATCTCTGGTCAGATGTCAAAGTAAAGGTTTTCAACTTAAAAGTAAATAAAACAATACAAAAAGTAAATAGAAATAGAAAACTATGATTATTGGAGTATATAGATTAAAGTAAAGGTTTTTCTATTATAAGTAAATAAAATAATATAAAAAATCAACATCTACCTACGTGGGATTCGAACCCACATCTTTTGATGCTCTACCAATTGAGCTAGTAGACTTAAATAAAATTAAAATAAAAATTAGAAAAAGTAAATCAAAATAATTCAAAGTAAAGGTTTTCATATTAAAAGTAAATAAAACAATACAAAAAATAAAGATGAACCTACGCGGGATTCGAACCACATCTTTTGGGCATTTTCACAAATGTTCTACCATTGAGCTAGTAGGCTAGTGTTTACCATAAATTCTTGTACTACGTGAGACTAGAGGCATTGGAGCGAGAGACTTGGTGGTTAACAAATTTATCTGGCAGAAAAACGGTGTTTACTACTCTAGGATATTAACATAAGAATATTAGCAATTCTAGTAGACTAGTACACCTACAATTCCTAATCAAGAACACATAATCGACTTATAAGCTTAAGTAGCTACTTTCTACCACTGCCGAGAGCCATCTGGTTCAAATTTATTTTGACGACATATTGAAGCTACTAGAGGACTGGGAGTGGAAGCAACTTCATTTCCCAAACTTGTCCCAAGGTCACAATACAAAATTTTTCCATTGACCTGATCATTAACATTCTATCTAGACTGCTGACTGTCATATGTTGTAGCTACTACTCTTATTTATATTCTCAGCTGTACTACAAAAGCTGTGTGATGTTCATGCCACCAACATTAAGGTTTCAATATCAAAGAGGTTAGCCATGATGAACTCAGCCTCGTTCAAGTCCCTTATGGGGTTATACCTACTAAAGCCGCAAATAAGCCATTGTGTCACATTCCATTTGCGTACAGTCATTACAGAAAAAGAAATGCAATCTATCGAGGTAATTTACCACATCCCTGCATTTTTTTTTTAACAACCAAGTCTCCCGCTCCCATCCAGTCTTACATTGCGCTACTCCATCAGCTACAACTCTTCCCACTGCAGTGACGACCCATAACTGAAATGAGAGCAATGTGAAATATGTTGGAAAACCAGACTGCTACAAAAACAAAAGGAGCATAAAATTTAAAAAATCAAAAGTAAATAATATTAAATCAAAAGTAAATTAAAAAATCTCAAAAGTAAATCAATATTTTTTAAAAGTATTTGTACACCATAGAAACTACGAGTATTGGAGTATTTGGAGGCAAAAGTAAAGGTTTTCAAACTAAAAGTAAATAAAACAATACAAAAAGTAAAGATGAACCTACGTGGGATTCGAACCCACATCTTTTGTGCATTAACACAATGCTCTACCAATTGAGCTAGTAGGATAGTGTTAGTATGAGTAATTAATTAGCCAACACAATCCTACGTCACCAAAGTCAACAAGTCAACTTCAGTATTACATCAACTCAAACTATGACTTTAGACCAACATCAACAGAAAAATCTGCACCACTAACTCAACACAATTATGTAGTAAGATGTTGCTAGCACCCACCAAGTAATCAGGCCTTCACAAGCCACAAGATAATAGCACTACTGATCAGACTCCCATCCACGAACTTACATAAACTTCCTTCAGCCAACTAAACTGAACTAAAATAGACGCAAAAGGAAACACAACCATCCTGATCAGAGACGCAAAAGGAAACATAATTATTTACAAGCTTTTAAGATTTATGCAGCTCCTTATTTCGCCTCAAGTTATCATATCTTACACTGCTAGATTTTGATCAGGGAAACTCATCGATGGGAGGGAATTCACAGTGAACCACCTATATGAGAGAAACTGCAGGCATCTTGAACTGTACATGGATGATATTGAAATTCTTGCCTATGTAAGTCATCAGAATCTGGTAACCCTTTATGGCTGCACTTCACATCGAAGTAGAGAAATCCTCTTTGTCTATGAATAAGTTTCCAATGGTACAATGAAATATGTGGTTCTTGAGATCCTGGCAACCAGCCTCCTTCAGTAACACAACCCGAACATTTGTCAGAAAATTCATAAAACTAGACGAGTACACATAGAAATGTCAAAGAGTTCCTTTTCTGTGAATAATCACTGGTAGGAATGAATGAAAAGTAAACAAAAAATCAAATAAAGTAATTAAAAACATCATAAAAAATTAAACACTAAATAATGCAAGAAAATAATTTTTGAAAAAGAAGATCCAAAACAAAACTTTGACGGAAGATCAACAAAACAAGCTGAAGAACACCTAGCTAATTCCAAAAAAAACCCTAATTCGAAAGACTGAATCAAAGGAACTCAATTCAACAAAGCTACTAATTAAAATAAATCAACTGAATGCGAATGAATTAACCTAAATCCACAAAATCAAAAGAAAATCACAAATTCGAGCAAAATGAACTCGAAAGATTGAATCAAATGCATAAATTTCAATCGAAAGATTAATTGAAGAAAATATACAATATGAACCGAGAAAAATTAACTTACCTAATTAATTTCAAGAACGATGAAGGAATTGGATCTACAAATTAATGTTAGCAGAAGAGACATAAATAACGGAGGAGAGAGATCGAAAATGGCGGAGGAGTTGTGAGAGAGAAAGAGCGTTCGCGAGAGAGGAGCGAGGAAGAAAGAGAAAGAGATTATGAAAATTGGGGGAGTGGGAGAGGTCATTCAATGCGGGTAAAATTACTAATCTACCCTTAATATTTTCGCTTGGTCGGGTAGATTTTTGGTCGTTGGATTGGTTTGATCGACGACTGATATTAGTTCTCAGTTCTCATCTTAAATGGTGGTTCTCACCAGATCCTGGTTCTATATATATATATATATATATATATATATATATATATATATATATATATATATATATATATATATATATATATATATATATATATATATATATATATATATATATATATATATATATATATATATATATATATATATATATATAGAGATATATATTGACTATAGATAATGGAAATGGTGACGCTCTAAAGGGTCTAAATTATTTTGGAGGGAATGGGGAGAACTCGCACGAAAGTAAAGATAGGAACTCTAATAAGAGTATATATTTCGGGTGCGAAAAGCATCGCTATATAGTGAATAGTGGCGGAGAAATGCATCTATAAGTGTGCAAATAGTGACGCTTTTTTTAGTCTAAATGTTGTGACTACCTATAGAGTCCCTATATCCTAAATAGTGGCTGCAAAGTACATCGATATTTTTGCAAATTTGTGACGCTCTTAAGCGTCGGTAAATAGCGGAAATGAAAATTGCGACCCTCTACCAGAGCGTCGCTATGTGAAATTGCGACTCTATTTTTCGCCGCAATTTGACCAAAAAAGCGTCACTATGTGCCGCGTTTTTTTGTAGTGTAAATGTCGTTTGCGTTTTTTACGGGTTTTGAGAAGCGCGCTTGATAGGGTTATTTGCAAGCCCGAGAATGTCTCTTATTGGGTTAATCTTCTCGTGTTGCCTCTATGTATCCTTAAGACCTTTAATACGAGGAGTAATCGCGAGTGCACATCTGCCGTCAGGCGGCAACGACAGGAATAGAGCATTACTAATGCTATTCGTACATAGAGTGAGCCGGGTGGTGATATGCTTCTTTTGCGGGAAGCTTTGGCAGCTGGATCCCCTACTTTGATGGATGCTGATGAGGATCTTGATTTGACAGAGCGTAATTTCAAGCAGTGTCGTAGGAAGATTTGTGATGGCCATTACGCTGCCGCAGTCTGTGTTCTTTCTTCTTTTGGCGTTGCGCCTTATAATGAGGCCACTCTTGTGGATTTACAGTCAAAACACCCTTCTTCTCCAGCTCCGTCCTTGCTTGATATTCCTGTCGATCACCATCATCTCATCACTACTCCTGCTGTTGTTTTGGACCGTATTATGAGTTTTTCACGTGGCACATCTTGTGGGAGGGACGGTTTGCGAGCTCAACACCTTATGGATTGCTTGAGTGGTGCTGCTGTGGCTGTAATACCTCGTATTTTTCGTAATTTATAAATATATTTTTATTGTATTTATAAAGATTTTTACGAATTTAATTGCGTTTAATATAGAATTAAATGTATTTTATTTTTAAATAATTTAATTATTAATTATTTACGAAAACCGGATTTTTATTAAATAAATTCAATGAAATTATTTAATTGGGAATCGTTGGGTCATATTTTGAAAACGAATTTAATTTTAATCTAAGCCAGTCCAATTTCATGATCAAACCCAACAAGGCTTGCAAGGAGTTAATTCTAATTAAGCCCGTAAGCAAGCCCAACCTAAAATCCTAAAACCTAACCCACGAGGGAAGGAAAAACTATAAATACCCCCTTCCCCTCCTTAAATCCCCACTTAAAATTTTCAGCAATCTCTCTCCCTCTCTCTCCTTCTCTTTCGTTCGCCCTTTCCTTCGGCCCCAAGGCAACGTGCGTTGCCTTTGCTCGCTGCCAGCCCCGGTCTTGTGTGCTGCCTTGTGTGCGCACCGTGCCTGCCTTGCCGCGCCTCACGCGCACCCTCACCCTCTCTCGCTCTCGTCGCGCCAAGCAACGCAGACCCCTGCGCCCAACTCTCGTCCACAGCGCACACCCCTCGCTTGCCCGCAGCGCACACGCTCGCCCTCGCCTGCCCCCCGCGCGCACCTCGCCCCTGCGTGCTAGTGCTGTGGCTGCTGTTGCTTTGTGTTGCTGTTGTGCTTTGTGTCGCTGCCCCACACGCAACACATCATTGTTGCGTGTGTGTGTTGTTGTTGTTAATCTCCGTGTACTTTTAACTTTTCCAATTTCGTTTTTAAAATATTTAAGTACGATTATTTAATTGTTTTGGATTATTTAAATTGTTGGGAACGGTTGTGAACACCGTGTTTTAATATTTCGTATTTGAATTGATGAGATTGATTTTAATTCAAAAGAATTATAATTTTTAGATTTAATGATTAATTAAAGTGTCAATTTTTAAGGTCAAAGCATGGTTTTATTAATGACCTATTAGTAGGATTTTAATTCCAATTGTTCAAGCGATTGATTCACATAATTTAATGACGATTTAAATTATGGGAATCAACTTAAATTTTTCAGATTTATTATAAAGCTTAAAGTGTTGATTTTTAATGATTTTAAGGCCAAAAATTCAATGTTTTATGCTAGGACTTGAGTTGACTATTTGAGACTATTAAATTAACGAATAACGATTAATTTCTAAATAAACCAAGGGGTTTAGATTCTTAAATAGTTGCTGGACATTTAGTAAACATGAATAATAATTAAGTTTCTCCTTTGTGTTTATAGGAGTTGATTTCTAGCTTGAGTCGTGATTCGCACATTGGCCCCCGTACTTAGGTATTCCAGGTACGTACATGACTAGGGTGACCACCTATCCCATGAGGACTTTATGAAGTATATTGATTGTGAATCATGTGAACTTAAGGGTTTTGAATTCATGTTTGATGTGTGAACAAGCATGTGAGAATTGTGATTGAATCTTTGTGAATGAGCATGTTATGGATTGATTAATGCTTTATAGATTCTGTTGAACTATCATGTTATGGACTTTTATAATCGTTGAATTATGTCAAGCATGTTGTTCAAATTGTTATGCATGTATGAGTGTTCGCATGCAAGTTATTATGATTATGCTATTGTACGAGATGTCTAGCATACAATGAGCCTATTGAATATTGCCTCAGTGCATCGTTTATTCTACCGCAAGTGTAGAATACATTTAAGAAGTTTATGTGAATTGAACTAAGGACTATTCGTGCTAAGGGCACATCCCGCTTGTTAACAGGCAATGTCGGGTTATCTCAAACAGTTTTTTGAGAAGGAACAATGGAGTAATTTCACTTGAGTCCTATGTTTGATCACAAGTCCTAAAGGATTAAAATGAAGTGTCATTGCTTAATAATTTATTTGTGTAATTGTTGAATTACTTGTGAGTTATATCTTTGGGTTAAGTCTTGAACATAACATACTAATTAACGTAAAGTGTAACCCGAATGAGCTTCAAAACTCTTGGAACATATATACCTTGAGTATGAACTATGGGAGGAGTCGCGTCGGAGAAACTCGTACTCCTTGAATGACACAAGACGTTATTTCATTCTTTTGGTTATTCGCTTATATAATGAGTAGGAATTCCGTCGGTATGGTCCGACTGTCGGTAGAAAGCCCGACTCTATTTTATTTGGTGCTTGGTGGGATCCCAACACCCTCAGTTTCCCTCAGTGGTCTTGTTATTTCCTTAGTGGTTTTGTGTAATACCCATTCGAAGCTAAATTCTTATTAATCAATGAGTTAAGAGTCATGTGAAGTCTTGAGTATGTCTTCATGATTAATTGATTTACTTGAAAGGCTTTTGCATGTGGATTATCTATATTATTGAGTGAAGCATGTTAGACTAGGATTTCATTCTAGCTTGTTCGTACTCAGCTTTCGCTGATTTCGTGCTTCATGTCTTTGGGTCATGGCCTTCGCCTTAATGACCCTATGATGATCCATCATTGCACTTGCATTATTGGGGAGTAGATTTCAATAAGCAGGTTGGTAGAGATAACTTGCGGGAGAAGTTATCATGGGAATAGTGATGAGTGACTATTTCTTCTCTCGTTTTTATAAACTCTATTTTTATTCAAAGTCATGACTACTTTAATTATTAAACTATAGTTAATGGATTTTCTAAACTATTTAATGTTGGTTTTGGGCCTTGATGGTTCCAAGTTGTTTTATGACCATTAACTATTTAATATGTTTGAAAGTTAGTTAATTTCCGCTGCGTAATTCTGGTAAATAGCCTTAGCCGTTATCACGGTGGCGGTAATATCTTGGTAATTCTTTTATATTAGTGGAAAAAAGGTAATTATAAATATTAGGAATTATCAGGGTGTTACAGTGGCTGTTTCAGATGAGTTAGTTGACTCCATTTCTGGGGTGGTTAATCTCTTTTTAGCTGGAAAATGTCCTATGGGTTTGGGGAGAGTATATTGCTAGTGTTCCTCTCACACCTCTTGTCGAGCCCGGTGGTGGTATTCGTCCTATTGTTGTGGGTACTGTTTGGCGACGTCTGGTTTTGAAGGTTGGTGTTGTTATGGTTGGTCCGTCTTTGGGGAGTTATTTTGATGGTTTTCAATTTGTTGTCGGGGTATTCGCGGGTGGTGAGGCAATTCTTCACGCTGTGAACCGGTTGATTGAAGATCGGGGTTCTGATGTGGGTCTTTCAATGTTGTTGGTTGATTTTCAAAATGCCTTCAATTTAGTTGATCGAGCGGCCATGTTACGTGAAGTTCGCCTTCGTTGTCCGAGCATTTCTCCATGGGTTAAATTTTGCCACTCTACTCCAGCCAGATTGTACTATGGGGAGCACACCTTATGGTCGTCTCAGGGGGTGCAGCAGGGTGATCCCCTTGGCCCTCTATTTTTTGCTTTGGTTTTACAACCCCTGGTTTGTAAAATCAGAGACACTTTTGATATATGTCTTCAGGCATGGTATTTGGATGACGGTACTATTATTGGTGACACCTTGGTGGTGGTGAAGGTTCTGCAGTTGATTGTGGAGGAAGGGCCTTGTCTCATATTACATCTTACCGTGGAGAAGACTGAGGTTTTCTAGCCTGTAGAGGACCCTCGAAGCAGGGTTGTGGGAGTCTTTCCCCCTGATGTTGCTCGTCCTTTTCATGGTGTGAAGTTGCTTGGTGGTCCCACTAGTTCCAATCCAGTTTTTAGTGGTCAGCTTGTATGCAGAGGGTGAACAAGACCATTGGGCTTATGGATAAGGTTGCTCAGCTTGATGATCCTCAGTGTGAGCTATTATTACTTAGGGCATGTACCGGAGTTTCTAAACTCTACTTTGTTTTGCGTACTTGTCCTCCTGGTATTTTTGAGGTGGCTCAACGCACTTTCGATGAGGCTCTTCGATCTTCCTTGGAGCGCATTGTTACTGCTCCAGGGCCTGGCTTTGGCGATTGGCAGTGGCGAATTTCCACCTTACCTTTTTCTTTTGGCTGACTTGGTGTTTATTCCGCAGGTGATATTCGTCATTATGCTTTTCTTGCTTCTCGATTGCAGTCTTCTGGTTTGCAGACAAATCTTCTACGACATACTGATATTTTTGGTCCTGGTCGAGCATTTGAAGATGTGTTGAGTCTATTTAGTAGAACAGTAGAGTATGACATTTTGAGTAACCCTAGTGAGGTCGCTGCCCCTAAACTCATGAAGAAATTGACAGATATATATTTCACAAAGGTTACTGCATCTGCAGAATCCACCTTCTCTTTATCTTCTCGACAGTCGGCGTTGTGGAAATCACAGCAAGGAGATCACACCTCTGCTTGGCTTCGTGCGTACCCCATATCAGGTTTGGGACAGACGGTGAATGCTAAGGCTTACCGATGTGTGTTGTGTTACCGGTTGGGGGTTCCTTTGTTCTCTCTTACGGCGCCATGTTCTGATTGCTCTAGGGTCTTTGTGGGAGACATCTTTGGTGATCATGCGATGTCATTTGCTGGCATCGTGGGTAGTAAACATCGGCATAATGTGGTTCGAGATACCCTTGTTGATGTTTGTTATCGGTCAGGGATTTCGACAAAGAAGGAGGTTGATATTGGTCTATCTGGAGGGAACGATGGAGCTCTCCGTCCAAAAAATGTGTTGCTCTACTCTTGGCATCAGGGCTGTGATGTGTGTGTTGACTTGACGGGATCTTCTCCTTTGACACAATCTGGGTTATCTGGCTTTGCCGCGGGCCGGGTTGTGACTGATGCGGCTATTCGGAAGCGGGCCAAGTACGAAGCGCGTTGCAGGGACATTGGTTATGGCTTTCTTCCGTTCTCTTTCTCTTATTTGGGGGAGCTGGATAAGGATGTTGTTGCGTTGCTAAAGCGGATTCATAAGTTTTCTAGGACTCAGGACATTGGGGCTCGTGCTGCTGTCATATTTTCACCAAGATAGGCTTTAACGATATAGCCAGAGGAGTGGGGGCCTAGATTGTATCTCGGTTTCCCACTAATTATTTGTAAAATTTTAACTTTATTATTATTATTATTATTATTATTATTATTATTATTATTATTATTATTATTAGGTATTCTGATTTTTAATTAAAATGATTACATTATAATTAAGAGTTAATTATGATGTCATTAGTGGACTAATTGTGTAACACCCTAATAAGTCCTTGCTTTTAAAAAATCATTTTCCAACTTAAAATAAATGAATTACTAAAGCATTACCGCCACCGTGATAACGGCTAAGGCTATTACCAGAATTACGCAGCGGAAATTAATGTCAACTAACTTTTAAAAACATAATTAATGAAATATCGAGGCCTCCTCCAATATGGAACCATAATGGCCCAAAACCAAAACATAAATAGTTCAAACATTTCAAACATAATTAAAGTATTATTAAATGGTTCGAAATATGAAAACATGCAACTCTCTCGATCATCCCAAGCCACATGATTCCGATCTACCAACCTGCTATATTATTCTACTCCCCATCAATGCAAGTGCAATTGATAGATCATCATAGGGCCATTAAGGCAAAGGCCATGACCAAAACACACAAAGCACGTAGTCAGCAAAAGCTGAGTACTTACAAGAATAGAGTGAATGAAACTAAAACATGCATCACTCACTAAGTTCTAATCATCATGCAAAAGCCATATAATAATTATCAAACAAATCATGAATACAAGACTCGACTCTTGACTCGACTCTTGACTCACAATTTAATTAGAATAAGCCTCGAACGGGCCAAAAGAATATTCCATAAAGGAAAAAGGTGATGGGAGCCAACCATACACCAAATAATAAATAATAAATTCGGGCCATACCGACGAAATTTGTAATACCTCGTATTTTTATAATATTTATAAATATATTTTATTATATTTATAAAGTATTTTACGATTTATTAGCATTTAAATAATATTTTAATGTATTTAATGTATTTTAATTAATTAGAATATTTATTATTTTAATTAATTATGAAACGAATTTAATTCTTGAGTCGGGAAATTAAATGAGTTGCAAATGATTTTTAAAGCTTCGGGTTTTAAATAAAAAGTCCAGTTCGTTTTATTAATCAAGCCCAATCCAAACAGTTTAATTTAAATCCTAAGCTAGCCCAATTCATTTAATTCCTAAGCCCAACTCAAATATCCTAAGCCTAGCCCATCAAGGGATTAGGGAGCCTATAAATAGGACTCCCCATCATTAAATAAACCCCTAAAATTTCATAAAGCCCCTTTTTGATTTCTTGCCCAACACTCCTCTCTCTCTCTCTCTCTCTCTCTCTCTATCTCTCCTCTTTGGTTCGGTCCGCCCGCACGCACAGCACGATCCCGGTCGTGCCTCGTGTGCTGCTCGTGTGTTGCTCGCCCCTTGTGCTCGCCCCTTGTTGCTCGCCCCTCCCTCTTGCTCGAGCCCAGCCAGCGCGCCCTCGCGTGCTGCTGTGCTGTTGTTGTTGCTGCTGTGTGTGTTGCTCGCGCCAGCCACACCACACTCCCTCTCTCTCGCCTCGCGCGCCAGCGCCCACACTCGCACTCTCTCGCTCTCTCCTCGCGCACGGCGCGCGCCTGCAGCCCTCGCGCCTAGCCCCTGCGCGCATCCCCTGCTCGTCGCCCCTCTCGCCCGCGCGCGCACACACACGACGTGTGTGTGTGTGTGTGTGTGTGTGTGTTGTGTGTGTTCGTATTCGATTTCTTTTTCGCCCAATCACCCTAATTCGTGATTGTTCCGTGCTATAGGCCGGATTGGTATAATTCTCTTCTTCCTTACCTATTCTATTTAAATTCCGTATTTTAAATTATTATATTAATATTGTTTTGAGTAATTAAAATGCTGGGAACCGGTTATGAATACCGTGGTTTGAGGATTTGTGTCTTGTGATTCATTAGATTTGTTTTAATTACTACCTCCGTTTCAAAAAGTTCTTTACAGTTACTATTTGCACGGACTCCAATGCAATATTTAACTACTAATATATCCAAATTCATATGTGAAAAAATTATAAAAAGTTGATATTCTGAAAGTTAATAATGAGACCAATCTAACAAGATCTTACATGTAACATTTTGATGTATATAATAGTGGGAATTTACGGTCAAAGTTTTCATACTTTGGGCACATTTTCCAAAGCGTAAAGAACTTTCTGAAACGGAGGTAGTATTAAAGAATGAATTTTCAGATTTGTTTATTTAATAAAGCATGGATTTTTATGATATTAAACTAGTGTTATTGGGATTTTCAAGTTAGGGTTTTAACCTAGACCTAACGAGTCAATTGATTAGCATAATTAGGTGATGCTTTTGCAAGGTTGCTGGAAATTTAATGAACATGGAAATAATTTAAGTTTCATTATTTTGATGATAGGAGGTGATTTCTAGTTGAGTGCTCGTTATTGCAAAGTGGCCCCTACGCTTAGGTATTCAAGGTACGTACAAGTCTAGGGCGACCACACCTTTTTGTCAATGACATTACATGATTGTTGATGATGTGAATTACATTATGTGGAATCATGTTTATTTTGGTGAACGAGCATGTGATTTGTGATGTTGGATTTATTGAATTAATTGTTGAACAAGCATGTTGAAATTATTATGAGTATGGATTTCATTGTTAATCATGTTGTTCAATATTTATGCATGTATGGTTCAATTCACATGCAAGGGATGGATTAATTATTTGTATGCTATTGTACGGGATGTCTAGCATACTTTGAGCCATTTATTTGTACCTCGTCGTACTATTTATTTTACCACATGTGAAGGGTTAGCTCACGTAAGCCACCGCACATGTAGGGTTCAGTTGGGAATGTTATGTATGAAATGAATTAGGATTTGTCGTGCAAGGGCACAACCCTCATGTTAATATGCATGATGTGGAGTCTCACTTTGGTGAGGAGGAACATGGTAGTAATATCACAAGTGTCTTGCTTGGTTGATCACAAGTCTTAAAGCATTAAAATAAAATTTGTTTTGGTTGTTGTTTATTAATTGTATGTATGCATGTTGTCGAGTCTTGAGTTCGCCTTTAATAAAACATTAATAAACGTAAAGTGCAACCAGAACAAGCTTCAAACTCTTGGAACGTATATACCTTGAGTATGAACAATGGGGGGAGTCTTGCCGGAAAGCTCGTACTCCTACTAATGATACAAGACGTTGTTTCATTTATATTATGCGCAGGAATTCCGTTGGTATGGCCCGACACTCGGTATGGCCCGATTTTATTATTATTATTATTATATTTGGTGTATGGTTGGCTCCCATCACCTTTTTCCCTTTGTGGATTTTTCTTTTGGCCCGTTCGAAGCTTATTCTAATTAAATTGTGAGTCAAGAGTCGAGTCAAGAGTCGAGTCTTGTATCTCGTGATTGTTTGCTAATTATTATATGGCTTTTGCATGTTGATTAGTACTTAGTGAGTGATGCATGTTTTGGTTTCATTTACTCTATGCTTGTAAGTACTCAGCTTTTGCTGACTACGTGCTTTGTGTGTTTCTGGTCATGGCCTTTGCCTTAATGACCCTATGACGATCCATCATTTGCACTTGCATTGTTGGGGAGTAGAATAATATAGCAGGTTGGTAGATCAAGTACGATCGAAATCATGTGGCTTGGGATGATTGAGAGAGTTGCATGCTTTCGTTCTTTGAAACTATTTTATTTAATATTTTAATTATGTTTGAAATGTTTGAATTATTTATACTTTGGGTTTTGGGCCATTATGGTTCCAAATTGTAGGAGGCCTCGATATTTTATTAATTATGGTTTTCAAAAGTTAGTTGACATTTAATTCCGCTGCGTAATTCTGGTAATAGCCTTAGCCGTTATCACGGTGGCGGTAATACTTTAGTAATTCCTTCATTTTAAGTTGAAAAATGGTTTTATAAAAGCAAGGAATTATTAGGGTGTTACAGAATTCCTGCGCATAATATAAATGAAACAACGTCTTGTATCATTAGTAGGAGTACGAGCTTTCCGGCAAGAATCCCCCCATTGTTCATACTCAAGGTATATACGTTCCAAGAGTTTTGAAGCTTGTTCTGGTTGCACTTTACGTTTATTAATATTTTATTAAAGGCGAACTCAAGACTCACCAACATGCACACATACAATTAATAAACAACAACCAAGACTATCTTATTTTAATGCTTTAGGACTTGTGATCAACAGAGCAAGACACTTGTGGAATTACTACCATGTTCCTCCTCACCAAAGTGAGACTCCACATATGCACATTAACATGAGGGTTGTGCCCTTGCACGACAAATCCTAATTCATTTCATACATAATATTCCCAACTGAACCCTACATGTGCGGTGGCTTACGTGAGCTAACCCTTCACATGTGTTAAAATAAATAGTACAACGAGGTACGAATAATTGGCTCAAAGTATGCTAGACATCCCGTACAATAGCATACAAATAAATAATCCATCCATTGCATGTGAAACAAACCATACATGCATAAATATTGAACAACATGATTAACAATGAAATCCATACTCATAATAATTTCAACATGCTTGTTCAACAATTAATCCAATAAATCCAATATCATAAATCACATGCTCGTTCACCAAAATAAACATGATTCCACATAATATAATTCACATCATCAACAATCATGTAATGTCATTGACAAAAGGTGTGGTCGCCCTAGACTTGTACGTACCTTGAATACCTAAGCGTAGGGGCCACTTTGCAATAACGAGCACTCAACTAGAAATCACCTCCTATCATCAAAATAATAAAACTTAAATTATTTCCATATTCATTAAATTTCCAGCAACTTTATAAAATTTAAAACCTCATTTAAACTTTAGAATTCAATCGTTTTTCGATAATATAAACGTCTCAATTTGTAAAACCAATCCTTAGTACGAAAACATACTTTTCCGAATTTAAAATTAATAAAAATCAACACTTTAAACCTTTATTCAAATCTGAAAATATAATTGATTATCATAATTAAAATCATCACCTAATTATGCTAATCAATTGACTCATTAGGTCTAGGTTAAAACCCTAACTTGAAAATCCCAATAAAACTAATTTATCACCATAAAAATCAATTCTTTATTCAATAAAAAAATCTGAAAATTCATACTTTAATAATTAAAACAAACCTAATGAATCACAAGACACAAATCCTCAAACCACGGTATTCATAACCGGTTCCCAGCATTTTAATTACTCAAAACAATATTAATATTATAATTTAAAATACGGAATTTAAATAGAATAGGTAAGGAAGAAGAGAATTATACCAATCCGGCCTATAGCACGGAACAACCACGAATTAATGTGATTGGGCGAAAAGATTGAACAACGAACGAACAACACACACACAAGCGCAACTCGTGTGCGGGTGCGCGCAGCGACGAAGGGACGAGGCAGCAGCAGCGGGCGCGAGCAAGTGAGAGGGGCGCGAGGGAGCAGGGAAGAGCAGCACGCTAGGCGCGCGAGAGGGACGAGGGAGGTTGGGCGCTGTGCGCGAAGGAGAGAGCAAGGGAGGGAGTGCAGCGCGCGCTGGGGCGTGAGGCCGAGCAACACGACGCAACAGCAGCACGAAGGCACGAGCACGGGCTGTGCGGGCGTGCGGATGAGCCGAGCAAAAAGAGGAGAGGGAAAGAGGAGTGTGGTGCAAGCAAGCCAAAAAGGGTTTTATGAATTTAAGGGCTTCATTTAATGATGGGGGAGTCCTATTTATAGGCTCCCTAATCCCTTGATGGGCTAGGCTTAGGAGATTTGAGTTGGGCTTAGGAATAAATTATCCGGCTAACATTAGATCTTGGAAAACCAGAAGCCTTTACAAATCATTTGCAACCCATTTAATTTCCCGACTCAAGAATTAAATTTGTTCCGTAATTAATTAAAATAATAAATATTCTAATTAATTAAAATACATTAAATAAAATACATTTAAACATTATCTAAATGCTAATAAATCGTAAAATGCTTTTATAAATATAATAAAATATACTTATAAATATTATAAAAATACGAGGTATTACAAATTGCATGGCGGAATATAGACTGAGGAATTGATATCAGTTGTTATAAAGGTAGGTAATAATTGATACTCCCTCCGTCCCGGAATACTTGACCTGTTTTCCTTATCGGGTCGTCCCTTAATACTTGACCTGTTTCTATAAATGGAAATATTCTAACAATATTATATTATTTCTCACTCCACCTTATTAACCCACCTACTCCCTACTCCATACAAAAAATAATTAAAAATTCAACTCCTACTCTCCCCCAACCCCACCTCTTAACCCATATCCCAGTAAGTACATTAAAATAATACCCCACTATCAACTACTACCTATTAAATTAAATAAGTCAATTCAAGTCCCTTAAACTCTGTGCCGGTCAAACCGGGTCGAGTATTCCGGGACGGAAGGAGTAACTTTTAACAATATAGGTAATAATTGTCAAAATTTTCCTAAATTTTGTAAGTAAATTACAAAGTCCAACGGGTCGAAATTGAGAGGTTGCCCCTTGGTGGTTAATTTTAAGGATTAATGTACTATGCAATATGAGTATCATTGAGGTGCTCTAGACTCCCCTTCTCTTCTAAGATAAAAACACTACTTCTGACATTTTTTTCCCTTCCAATTTATTTTGGAAAAAAAGTTTAAAAGTCATCAACACCTTGTGCCCTAAGGGAGCCCATACTCTTTAATCTTTACCATTACCTCAATCTTCATTCTAGTTAACGACAACTTCAATAATTCTCGATCACGGGAGAGAATTACGGAAAGACATCCATAGATATGTTGTCAACGCATCTTCTGCTTCACCAGTGAACAAACTCGAGAAATAAGACACCATAAGTTCTTTGACCTTCTATTGTTGTGGATCCATTCTCCATCATTATCCTTGATATATGGTAACAATT
The DNA here is from genome assembly GCF_020520425.1 of Spinacia oleracea. NCBI lineage: Eukaryota > Viridiplantae > Streptophyta > Magnoliopsida > Caryophyllales > Amaranthaceae > Spinacia > Spinacia oleracea. Next base: position 66,569,411 of record NC_079489.1, read on the forward strand.
TTATTTTTACTGACGTACAACACTTCAACAATTTTATTTTCCATTGACGTATAACACTTAATTAGGTGAAAAAATGTTGTATTATGATCCGCATTTTGTAATTAATCGATCCTCGATTTTTGGTATTAATAGAATTCTTCTTTGACTAGAAGAGCATCCAGTTCCTTAAGCAAACTGTCATAATATGAAAGTGCACACTGAAAAACAAAAATTGATAGTTGTGAAACTATAATTCGAGACAAAATAAAAAAGCCACATGAATATGCTTTGGAATATATATTGGAAATAGTTTATAAATTTCTCTTCAATTGTGAATAATTTCGATATCTCGCAATTAAGATGGTGGATCATGGTGCACAGTGAGCATGATGCACCTTAATAATACAAATACATAGCTAAAAGAACATTACCTTACGTGAAAAGAACATAACATATTTATTATTTATTCTTTTAATAAAAAGTGAGAAAATTGTTTATTTATTTTTATTTAAAAAAGGGAAATAATATATATCACATGTTGTTTGAGTACATATGTTCTATTGGGTGCACCATATTCTCTTATCCAAAGTCCGGACATTGCAATATCTTAAATATGACTAATAAAAGAGATTGGGGGAGTATAATTGTCTACCGTATTAGATTAATATAGTTTTCCGATGCAATATGTCACTTCTTTTTCTTTTTTTTGTTGACATAGGCTTCATTTTGCATAACAAACTACAAAGAAACTACATTACACTAAAAAGGTAGCAATTAAGTTATGTTGCGATGGACCTGCAGTTGTTACAAGACTTTGTATACACCGCCAAACTATAAGTAGTGTGCCAAATCCATTTTGTTGGTTTCCTTGTAAAAATCTGAGTTATTATTGGGAAGATAACCTGAAGGGTCCCTGAAAAACCTGCAATACTTGAAAACCAAAGAAAGAAGAAGAAGAAGAAGAATAGTAGTAACGACATAAGTGGGTTGCAAAAGTTGATTTGGTCAAAAGTGGCATGAGTCACTAAAAGTAACTCGAAAAGCATTGCTATGTACCCCTATAAAATGGGGAGCAACGTTGAAATATATGATTTTGAAAGCGATAAACAAATTTATCGCTAACCTAAAATGAGAATTAACATTGGTTAATTTGAAAGACAACCTGACAACCATAACCCATCACCCATGTATACCCAAACTCCCTCCCACACATGCCTTCTTTCCCCAACTTGTCACCCAAAACATAACCTCAGCTCCAAGCTTACTAACACCACACAAAGAAATGCTATAGAATCACATTACCTCCATTACGTCCGTAAACCTATTACCTAATCCCAGTATCCCTATTACAGTCTTTCACATTTGAACATCTCACATAAGACGCCCTAAAAACATCTACGAATTCAAAACCAAGCTTTAACCAAAACTACGACAAAGTCGTCAAATATGTCACTTACTTTAAGCTCTCGCTACTTTCTACCTTTCAAAATTGAAGGCGTGTATTATGAAAATACATTCCTTTATTCTAGTACCGGACAAAGTCGCCTTCAAAGACCTCTACAACCGTGACTTTTTTACTTATTTGAAAAAGTTTCCTCTTTTGGTCGGGTGCTAAATTGCATCAATTTTTATATTTTTTTAATGAGTCGGAGTGCAATCAAATCACAAATACAAGCGGGGAAATTTAAATCTACGGATTTTTCATGAAATACCCCCGAATTATGGCGTAATTCACCAAATGCCCCTCGACTTTCAGAAATTCACCAAATGCCCCTCACAAATGACTTAATACCCAAAATACCCTTACTAATGACGCGCCGTTAGTCCTCCGTTAGCCTAATTTTTAAATTCACCAAATACCCCTATTTTATAACTTATTTCATATAATACCCCTATTCTGAAACTTAATTCACCAAATACACATAACTTAAAATTACCCATTTTGATGCTCAGCGGCTAGTTTTTATGTTTGAAAATTAGCCGTTGCTTATTGTTTGCTTATAAAAACCCCTTTTCTGACTATTTATTGTAGTTTTTCTATTGTTTTGTTAATTTCATATCATTTTTGTCATGAGTTTTCTTTCAAAATCATCATCCACACCCATGAATCCACATATGTAAGAGTCCCAAACAATTTCTAATATTATGGGAGGAAATTTTCATCTGAGGCTCCGATACAACACTCAGTAAGTTTCAATTATGATCCAATAAGTTCAGGCCTCATCCAGTAAAGACAATGCACTTTAGCTGAGCAAAAGGCCAAAAAACCCCATTTTCAAAGGGATCTTATGTAAGTGAAGCTGAAGTAATTCAATCTAAAGCTAACACCTTAATTTTCTTATTGTCCGAATGGTAAAGAAACTAAGAAATCAAGTTCAATAACACATACATTTTTATCACAACCTCGATTTCAACTTGGATTCATGATGTGAAAATCTTGAGTTTGGAGGCAAATCTTTGTGCCAAGATTCATGTTTTTTCACTGGTTCACGAGCTTTGGAACATACCTTAGTTTCATTTTTTTTTTCTTGTTCCCTCAAATCCAAAAATAGACATTTGTCCATAAATCTGACCATGTCAATAGGACCTAGCTCAAAAGAAAAGTGGGAAAACCTTTATGCCTCGACTGTAAGGTTGAGAGAAAGTTAGGAGATTGAAGAAAGATGTTTGGAGGCAGTAGAGACAGGAGACAAAAGGGAGTTAACGTTAAATATGTGGCATGGAAGCAATAGAAGCCGAGGTAGCTGGAACATATGCGTTAGAATAAAATTAATAAGAGCTTTATTTTTAATCTGTTTGCATATGTTAAAGATATTTCCCATATTGAAAAAGAAATACCTTCCGATTGCATGGTAAATATAATTAATTGGTCACATAAAGAATAAGGTACAAAAGAAGTAGCTATTTTCTTGAAGAGTTGCGACGTTTTGAGGTGTTTTTAGGAGTGTTTTATGTTTTAGTGTTGTACCGGAGCTTCAGATTGAGTGTTGTATCAGATATTCGGATGTCAAATTTTCTCCCATGATAACAAAATTTATTTGGGACTCTTACATATGTGGACTCATTGGGTGTGGATGATGATTTTGAAAGAAAACTCATGACAAAAATGATATGAAATTAACAAAATAATAGGAAAACTACAATAAACCGTCAGAAAAAGAGTATTTATAAGCAAACAATAAGCAACGGCTAATTTTCAAACACAAAAACTAGCCGTTGAGCATCAAAATGAGTAATTTTAAGTTATTGGTATTTGGTGAATTAAGTTTCTGAATAAGGGTATTTGGTGAAATAAGTATTAAAATAGGGGTATTTGGTGAATTTAAAAATTAGGTTAACGGAGGACTAACGGCGCATCATTAGTAAGGGTATTTTGGGTATTAAGTCATTTGTGAGGGGCATTTGGTGAATTTCTGAAAGTCGAGGGGCATTTGGTGAATTACGCCAAAATTCGGGGGTATTTCATGAAAAATCCGTTAAATCTATGACACATCGTGTATAAGTTTTTAATTTTAAACGTTAGGCTAAAACATCATTTGTAAACTGCACCAAATTTTATTGTTGTTCGTAAAAGTTTCTATGAATTTGGTGAGAATCTCCAACCTGTTTTCAAAACATGGGATGCTGAATATCATTTAATACTCACATACTTCACCCGTTTCATTGTATCATTTAACTTTGAAGGAAGTTTTACAATTATTACACCTTTTTTCATTTTATCAAATAAAATATGTTTTCACAGTACAAATACATTATATATCTTTCACATGTCGAAAAAGAAGTGTTATAAATTTTTAAAAACGGTTAAAAAGAGAAGTGTTGTAAGTATTCTGAAATGAAGGTAGTAATACTCACTTGACAACGAGGATTCAATGGAGCTACAAAACTTCCCAATGCCTAGTACTCCTAGTAGGACCACTAATTAATTCATTAGTAACTAATTTAAACTTTGGTTAATTTGTGACCCTTGACCAAAATCAACTCTTACGTGTGGCAAATGGCAAGGAATGATGAGCCCTTGTATAGTTAGCATAGTATCTGAGGTTGCATCAATCGGGATTCGAAAATATTGCACCATTTAGTTTTTTACACTATTTATACTACGACTTTGACCATTTTTGTGATTCATACGTAAATAAATTGTAGTCATGCGGAGTCATGTTAAATTCGTATCGATATATATTTTCTAAATATCAAATTTCTATAATTTTTACTTAAACGCGATTTGAGATATTAAGAGTCAAAGTAATGTGTTAGATGAGTAAAAGTCAACAATGGTGCGATATTTATGGTACGGATGAAGTATTAGATTATAAGATCTTACAGGATCTTATTTAACTTATAAGATCTTATAAGACTTTATAGAACCTTATATGACCTTATAGGACCTTATATATAAGACCTTGTATAACCTTATTAGACTTTATTTAAAGTTTATTAGATTATTACTAAACTTTTAGCCATTAGAATATTGATAATAGTTGATTGCAAATGTTAGTAAATATAAATTAACAAAGTAGTTATTATTTAATTCTTATATTAATAACTACGTCTTTTATGTTATTATTAATAATATAAATTATTACACCGTGATAATAATTCAAAATTTAAAAAATCCGTTTGTAAAATATTTTTGATTGACTCTTAATAAACTTTTTCATACTACGTAATAGAATTTAATCACGGACGAAAAATAACTCTTTAATACTCATTACGAGTATTTCACAAGTCACGGGTCTAGGGGGAAAAAAGTAAGTTTGGAAGTTATTACTTTCAATTAACGTGTTGATCTAACAAAGTAATATTATGATTATCTGCGTCTCACCAAAAAAATCGTCCATTAATTTGTGATATACACGTAATTTTAAAAGTGTTTATTAAGTTTTTCCTTATAATTATATTGATAGTAATTAACAATAACATATTAATTAATACTTACATATCATTGTTAATTATTATCGTCAGTTACTAACCACAAATTATTTTAATATAATAATATAAATAGATTTATTTAATTTAGCAACGCAAATAATTTAATAATCATAGTATTACATATTTTTATAATTGAAACTTATAGAACCTTATTAGAACTTGTAGGGCTTTATTGGAATTTATAGGACCTTACTTAACTTATTGGTTAGCTATATACCATACCTTGTGGAGTTGTGGGTCTATATAACATTTTATTTAATATCCATTATTTTACCTTTTTCACTTTGTTTTTCTTCAGCTACCCGCCCAAAAGAAATACAACATCTTGATACTCCTTCCATATTAGGATACACTTTTCATAAACTGGCTATTTTATTAAAGGATACGCTTTTCTTTTTTGGCATAACATGGTCCCCATTTCCAATTATATTAATAAATCTCTCCTTGTGGTTCTCATGCTTACTCACATCATTTTTTACTACAATAAATAATTCACCCACTATCTCACTTTTCTCTTATTTTAATAAATTCAACTCACCCTCTTAAAAATACATGTCGGTCAAAGTGTATCCTTTAATAAAATACGAATGGAGTATTTGATTACTTAAATTTTTGTACCAATGGTTGACTACCGCTCATATGTTTTACCAGGGCCGGCCAAAGCGCGGTCCAACCGGACCTACAACACTGAGCCACAAAATTTTGGGGCCCATAAAGAAATTTTGTTAGTTAAACCCCCAAAAACCAATAATATATACGAAGTATTTAACAACCTATTTGTTAAGCGTAATCTTTGTCCCAGTTGTTAAAGACTCATAGTTGTGGTAGCCGAGACCAGAGTTTAATTCTTCACCTGCCCCTTTTTTATTTGCTTTTTTCATGTCCATCAAACATTTTCATCAATTTTCTCAAACCAACACACATAAAACATAAAACTATATTATTAATTTGACTCTATAATTTGTATAAATAAAACAACATTAATGTAATAATTATGTGTTTTACATTAAATAATTGCCATGTAGGGGCCCAATATCTGTATTTAGCACAGGGCCTCCAAACAATGCCGCATCCAGGATTGCAATGTAGAGTATGCAAAAAGTTTAACATATTAGTAAAACTAACAATAACAAGTATGAAATTGTTGAGAAAAAAAACAAACTACCAATTGTTGGTAGCCTAGCGTTGAACCTAGGTCTAGAGAATATCATTAGGCTTCTTTATCCAAGAGACCATAATACTTTTGTGATATCTAGCTGCTTATTAATTTATTTAACCTCAGCTAACAGGGTGTGGAATTAGTGTATACCCACGATACACACTGCATCCGCCCCTGCCTCCAAATTGCTGGAGACAACCCTAATTTTAACCTTTTACAAACATATCTTTTTTTTTATTACCACTGGAGTTGTTCTAAGAGGTCGTATTCTCTTATTTTACCTAAAGTCCTTGAAATGTCAGAAACGGATATGATTTTTCCTCAATTCCTCCTTTCAGTTTGGGGTATGGATTTTTCATTTGTATCTCAATAGCATACGTACCCAACTCCAAAGAACCTTCTTTATCTTTGAAACTAAAGAACTCCCAAGTACCTAAAAACCATATAAATAATAAAAGAAGAGAAAGTTTCTTTGTTTAAGATTAGTAATAATCAAGACAAGAGAAAACGAATATCCTTGTGCACTTTAGTAAGAACTAGATGAATATACCCACGCATGAAACAGTAATTTCTCGACTAGAATTCCATTATCTATTAAATTAATAAATAACTAGCACTAAGTAAAGAAATTTATAATATGATTGTTCTCCATAGCAGTTGGGTGATATGATCTTTCTGATTCGTGTATGATGAAAAGAAGGGTCGTGACGACATAAATTAAATTAATTAAGTTAAATTACTCTTTATTGTTTGGCATCATGCACTACGTACCTAGCTTCATCTAAATCCGCCGCCGGTGCATCATACATTATAATCCATACAATATCCGATTTATAAATCTCCGTTCTTCCTTTAAAAATTGCTTTATTTCACTTTTTCATCTTCAAAGATATACAAGATACGACTTAAATCCTAACTCAAATATTTTTTCGAGTAAAACTTTTCAAAGGAACAAAATAAAAAAAGGTGATATAATAGCCTCTTCAACACTTGTAATTTGATATTTAAAGTAAATTCGTGTTTCGTTCAAGCCACATAATAATACTAGGTGATCTTTACACTTAAACTGAAGAATTTAGCCTTTGTTCTGTTAGACTTATTTATTTCTACTTATTTCAAATAAAAAAAGTTCAAAAATAATAATATTTGTATATAGAAAATTCCACACACAAATAAGTTTTTTTTCAGATTAGATAAGTTCAGATAATATAATCCCAAATAAGATAAATATAATAGAACGAAGTCTTGCTGTAAATTAAATTAATCAACAAAATATTGATTGTTTAAATTATTTATTCATTTATTTTACAAAAAATAAAATAAATTAGTAATGACATACTTCGTGCTCTATATTATGGCTATAAGTATATGAATATTAAAAAATCAAGATGCATGCAAGAATGAAACCTCTTCTCTAATGTATGGAGTGATAGCTTCTAATCCAATCATTGTGATATAATTAAGCTCATATATATGAATATTTAATATGAGATGAAATCCAAGTAAAAAGGCATGCATATTATATGATAATTACTTAAAGTTTGGCGGGCTGATTCATTAACTTAATTAATAAAGATTAGTACCATCAAGGATATGATATCGACACGTCCCAAACTCAAGAAAATGGAAGTTGATTGGATAAGGATTCTTTAGTTTTAATTTCCAATACCAAATTTATTTTGTTTGTAATTAGTTTATTTTATTAAGACATTTGCATAGTTAAGCCGTGGATTAGTGTCGTAATTTTTGGCTTTAATCATGTTTACTTTCAACTTTGTACTAAAACAATAATATATATTATGGTCATTGTCACGGCATGTCAACATTATATACTATATAGGCAGGTTGTTGAATTGCAACCTTAATTAACTAGAGGTTGTACCAAATACTAGTTAAAGAATTAAGCATGATATGATAAACTTGAATTCTTTGAAACCTAATGTTATTTAGACGGACTAGAACAAAGATTTAGGATTGTGTAAATGTATATAGTATATATATAGTTAATTACTTAGTCTACTTGTAAATAAATAAAAATTGCGTAAATGACTCTCGAGTGTTTTAAATTTTAGGCAAAATAAAAGTGGTACTGCAAATATATTGTGACAATGAGTGACTTTTGTTTTACTCGTATAAACAACTGTCTCATACAATGGATATAAATAACCGATGAAATGAACCATACATATTAACCAACAACTAGTTGTGAAATAAGAAAGTGGTATAATTCATGCTTGTATAAGACACTTTCCCAGCCACCTTTAACAAATTAATCATTTAACAAATGAATATATGTTTTGGTTTTAAGCTCTTAATTAGCACGAGTAGTTGCCTGGTGGAGTAGTGTGTGTTTGACAAGTACGTAGTACTATGTTTCATATGCCCTTGGAATATTCTTTAGAGCAAATAAGTAACTAATACAAATCGATCCCCATTAAGCAAGTTAATCTGGAATAGGTAAGGCCGATCTCAAATCGGACTCTAATAATCAAAGGGGTACGCCGTACGTAGCTTATCTTAAGGAGTAACATGGATGATCATCCTTGGCCCTTAATTTCAATTTTCTTAATCTTGATTGGATAGGTACACCGTACATGCATTGCGATTTGCGACGCATGCCCAACACTTGATTGCAATAAATAATTAATCTATCTTATTCCAAGTCAATGAAAGTCACATTTCAATTGTACACAGTCAACACTTCCTATTTAACTGCTTGAGAATTGAGATTGTGGACTATGGAGTATGGAGTATGGAGTGGTTAGGACTTAGGAATAGTTTGATCATTAGGGCTTCATTTTTCCTTTCCAAGGAGAAGAAATACTATTTCCAGAATTAGGAGGCCTTGTGCTAAGTATAAAACAAAGGTCCTCAGCTCTTCATCCCGAGCTCTTCATCCATGGAGGTAGTCGCTTTCACCTCTATCTCCTACGCTTAATTATCACCGCTCTGCCACATGGTAGTGATTTTGAAAGTATATCCAGAAGGGATGCTTGAGAGGAATTTTGTAGTTCATCCCTTATGGCCAGTATGCAATTGGAGGATATTTGATGTAAGGCCTTAGTTCTCTTATTTCACTTTACCAAAGCGCAGGAGATGAGGCGAAATATTTGATTCTGAGCATCTTAAACCCTTATTTCATGCTGTTTTTTCAATTTAATTTTGTCTCAATTTCTTGATAGATCATAGTAATTGCAGAAATTAGCAAAGTTCATTGAATTTATCGATTCCTTAATTCAATTCTTCCTTCTCTCTTTCATAACTGGATTTTTTGTTTTATAATTCACTTACTGATTTAATACTTAAAAAATTAGGGTATCTCCGGCTGAATTTTGGTGGATAGAGAGGATTTTGGCAATTATTAGCTTAGCTTTAGAGTTTTAACAAATTAGTTGTTTGCAATTCTAAGCACAACCAGTAAATTGTTAGTATTATGCTGACGCCTCATATTTTGAGGATATGAAATTGCCACATTAAACGACCTTTTACTAGTGTGACGGCCTTTTCGAGAGGTCCTAGAATAGAAGCAGGGTGCTTGTATTAGTTGTATAGGTGATTACTCTATTATTTTTGGGTGGGAGCAAAGCGGTCTTTCGGGTTTGTGTACATGAGACCTTCTCGGAGGGCATTATCATCAAAACACGGACAATGTTCGTACATAGGTAAATAACAAATTGATTATATAACTACTGTGTTCCTTTTTACCTTTCTTTTCTGAAATGTCTTATGTATGATGTGTTTAAAAGAGGTGAACATATTCAGTTAATTTAGTCTGATGGAGATACATAAAGTTCTTGCTGTCTGAAGGTCCACTGCCCTTATAAATCTTGCGATTCTTTAGTTGATTATTGTGTGTTCCCTTTTCTTAAAGTGTGTAGACACCTACTTTTGTCCCCATTCCCGAAAGGGAAGGTTCGATGATGAAAACGTAAATCTCCACTTGACAACGCTTCTCCTATAAAATAACGAATCTCAATTCCCCTTTTCATTTTACCCAAAACCTGCTATTCATAGAAACCTGCTATCTATTGAAACCTGCTAAAAATAGTAACTGTCGTAATGGGTAGTTGTTAAAAGTGGCAAGTCATAAAAGATAGAAACCTGTCAGAATTAGGTGTTGCACTCCAACATAAATCCTAAATGAGATAGAAATTGCGAGAGAATCCTATTCCTAATATGATTCGAAAGTAAGAGTCACGTATTAATTAAAATCCTAACGAGCCTAGAGTTCGTAACGGGCCCAGACGCATCCCGTCACAAGGTTAATACGCACTAAAGGACTCAATTAAATCTCAAATACTCCGGATTCTAGGAATCCGAATCTGACTAAGAAAAACAGCCCATACCCTATTTCGGCGCCCAGGCCTGGGCGCTGAAAATACCTGGTACGTGTTTTTTCCTAATTCCTCGTGGATTAGGGTTTTGCAATTCTATCTTTCCATGAACTCTTTTCTATAAATAGGGCCTTAAGTTCGACGTGAAAAGAACACACAACACACAATTATATTTCTGAGTATTGACTCTGAACCCCTAAGCCTAAGCCTCACTCTGCAAAACCGATCACACGTTCTGTCGCAATCGATCCATAAATCAAACAGAACGTATCCCGTCCCATAATTTGAGATTCGTTAAATAAAAGGAGAAATAGCAAAGTCAAAGTGGTTAGTTTTGTGAGAACCGTGACGCACCTCTCAAGGGTGCGTCGTAATGTGTCCCTTTTCCATGGTTTAATTGCTTTCCTCGCCCTTTTATGAACTGTTAAACTAACTAAATCTGATTGTTCGATCACGCTTAATAAATATGATATTTTTGGAAAATTGGATTATCATGCTAGGTCCCTTAAAACAATCTAACTCAGATAATCGCGTTCGATCTAGTACTATGTGTTGCATATTGATAAAATCAACTCAGATTAGTTTAATAGTTAACGCATGTCCCTTCAATTATTTATGCTGAGCTAGTAAGGATATCCTGCCTCTGGAGTTATCAAAGAGCAAGTACTCCTCTCGGTAGTTACAGTCCCCCGAACCCTCAATCTCTACCCTGCGGGTGTACGTTGAGCGATCTCCACCACCAGGGATCACAAGGGAACCTACGGCCGTCGTGGTCAAACATAATTGCACTCCTTTTATGTCACGATAACTGGGTTTTGTCAGTTTTTCTCATTGTCGTTAAAAACTGAATGGCGACTCCTATATTACTAGTCAATTGGGTGTAAACTCACAGGAAATCCAATTACACTTGATTTGACAAAAAGAAGCGTCACACCCACGAGGGACAAGGTCACGCATTAGCCTCGTGCTTTTTCGACCCCCTCACAGTGGCAACTCCACTGGGGATAGTGAAGGAAATACCCGTGCTTGTAGGTAATCAAAATAGCCTAAGGGTGAAACGATCCTACCCCGCGTTTATTTCCCAATCAAGTTGGGACGACCTGAAAATCAACATATTAATGTGAACGGACAGAACCGCATAACGAATCTTGGCTCCCTTGGTGTTTCATCTTGGGAGTTGGGACTAAGGATACCCATCCCCAACCGGGGGGTGCATACGCTTCGAATGTTGTCCACTCGGCACTTTCGCTAGTAGTACACCCGTCCCAAACCCAATCGCTCGCCCATTAGGTCCCTCTCGCCTGCATGCCCCCTTGGCTTGCACTTGCGGGTTGGCCTCTTGAGCGAAATTCTTCTGCTGAAGACACTACCTCGACCGGGGCATGTGTTAGATCTACGATAGAAGCGGTACCAAGCCAGGCGCAAATAACTACCCATAGAAGCCTATCATAAACTACATGACATGTTATTATTGCCTCATGATGGAATGTTAGTTATGTGTAGCGAAATATATGATTGTGTGTGATAAACTATCCTAGAAAAACCAAAGACCTTAAAAAATTGCCCAAACATTCATAAACCAATTGGCCAAAGAGTAATACCGAGATACGTGTTCCGCAAACCCGAACGATCGCCACAAAAATAAGCGACGCTCGGGATGGCCCGTAACGAATCCCACAAACGCTGCACGACGCGTAAAGGACGTTATTAGGCAAGCACGCAAAATCGAAGTCGCATAAACAAAAGTAGACGCAAACAGAAAACGAGAACCAGCTAGGGACGCATTTTCAACGCCCCTGGCTGTGCGCCGATATTTCTCACGCCCTACGCTGGGCGCTGAAGTTGCTGCCTGGCCTTTTGGTCAGGCACAGCAGCCTCGGTGCCCACGCATGAAGAAAATACGTAGCAAAAAAAAACTTTTCGTAAAAATTGCTGCAAGGGCGTACGAAAAGGCACTTGATTCTAAAAGAGACTAAAAAAATAAAAATAAATAACTCTTTGTGTCGTTGTTAGGCCTCCTACGACGACAATGCTCGGCACCAAAACCGAGCATGCTAATTAAACGACCTTGAATGTCACATGGGCAAAGTATTCAAAAAATAATGTTCAAATGGAGTCTTCAAGGAAAAATAATGTTCGAATAAAAAAAAAAATCCGAGTCTAGACTAGGTTATGCCGAAGTACAATCTAAATCCTAAGTCTTAGTTGTCTTATCCATAGAATCGGTCCTAATACTTGGTGTCGTTCTGCAAGCTAAAAGGTTAAACCATATTGAGTCTCCCTTTCTAACATTTAAATCAATGAGCACCCATATGTAATTGTCATCCCTTGCTAGGAATCCACGGCCTCAATACTCTCTCTCACCAATAAAAAGAATATATATTATAGTATTTGCAAAATGGAAACGGTCACATTCTGGAAATCATTCCCCCATAGTCGCACAACCCCCAAAGTGAACCTAAGGTGTTAATACCATTGGCAAAGAAAAAATTAATGGCCCAAGGCTTATAATCACATTGGGTCACGACTATCGTAGTCCTCTCGAGTCACTCACTCCTTGAAATACTACTAAGTACGGACTAAAAGATTTTCCATGAATGCAACATGACCAACCATGAAAATACCCATATCGGCATACCATAAGGCTACCATTGGGGTAAAGCAATACACACTAAGAGAGAAGCTGCACTAATGATTCTAGTCTTGCAAAAATAAAAATTCGATCTCCCCAATTAACTACCTTGCCAACATTAAGCAAAATGGCGCATGACAAATGAACACCCAAGGGTTAAAATCTAAAGTGTCAACCAACAAAAGTTATGGTCCAATTAGCCTAAGTCTGAGAGTTGCTTGGTCAAGTATTATAGGCTTACGCCATGTCATTATTTTGAGTCTAGGCCACCTCCTTGTATTCATACACGGGTTATAATCAGAAAGATTAATGAAAGTTTGAGTCTAAATCACAACTTCCAATTAAACCCCAGAAACTGGAATTTGAAAAGAAGCAAAAAATTATTTTCGATGTGATTCTTTCGTTAAAATTAAATAAGGTAAAAACAACATTTTGAATCTACGCTATTTACACATTTTAAGAAACGACTAAAAACGCTTGCGAAGTAAGACAATTTAAAGGTCCACCCTAGGCCTACTAAAATTAAAGGTCCACGCTAGGCCTACTAAAATTAAAGGTCCACTATAGGCCTACCAAACGAGGCTCACTCAGTCTCGCCTCGTGACTCAAAGACCACAACCATCTACCTTTTAGCCCAATTGATTGAAGGATTTATGTTGGGGAGAAATCCCAAGCAAAAATAAAAAAGAGAAAGAGAAAAGGGAGAGCGAAAAGAGCCATAAAATACTTAGCCCGTACCTCCCAAAGTACGAAATTTACCCAAGTAAACGAAGGAAAAGAATTGAGTCAACCAATCCAAATCATAAAATTCTACGATGTCTACCCTTTCCAATCCTTATGCTCTTAGACGTCTTCGCTCTGGGGTCCCTGTTCAGCTCATTTAACCCAACCATGTTCTCATTGCCATAACCCAAGAAACCATTACCTCATCTCTTGTTTTGAACTTGTTATGAACCGCAAACCACGCACGGCCATTGACACGTGCGTCATGCCCATCATTTCCAAAGTCCAAACCTGCTCTTACACCACCATTAGCATAATGACCATATAACTTGTTTGGATACGTCCTGTTGATATACCCTTGAGTCGTCCCTATGCTACTCATTGGCCTTGATTGATGTAAACTCGTGACACTAGCCTGAGGCCGTAAAATGTGAATCCTAGCAGATGTAATCCTTATGCTTGACCAATACCTATACAAATTACCCTATCTCATTCAACCCATCTTTCAAGCCGTCTTGAGTCACAAAAAAAAGTACATTCTACGCTTAAAGTAAAAAAATAATAAAAAATAATAAAAAAGAAACTTTGCAAAGCGCCTCTAAAGTTAGTCTAAAAAGAAAAAGAAGCATTTAGCGCACCAAAAAAGATCCGCCCAGAAATAATTTTCAGCGGCCACAGCTGGGCGCCGAAATCTTTAGCGCCCCTGCCTGGGCGCCGAATCTCTCTGCTTGCTAAAATTTGTCCAGAAGTGCTCGTCATTTTATCCGCACATACACGGAACAATAACGAACACTTGGGGGGTACAGCACGTATTCAGATATACGTACCACCAAAGAAATACATGTACTCAATAAAAAAATATATATAAAACAAATAAATTTTTGGCTTACGACAAGGCAGCAGATTAAAATAATAATAAACTTCACTTATTCTACCGTTTCAAATAATATGTTTCCACCTCAGAACATACTTATCGAATTCGGCATTCTAAGAAACCATTTTCTAGGCTAAGAACTACGCAAGACCTGATTCCAAATTAAATCTATTTAAGGCGGATACGTAGGCAATCCATGATTCGGTCCAACCAATTTGCAAAAATATTAAAGCCTATAAAATAACAAGAATAAAAAATAGAAGTCCCTTATTGAAATTTAAATACTTGCAATCCAAGTCGAAAGAAAAATTTAAGTCAAAGAAAGAATCCAAGTCGTCAAGATGCCAAAATGAGCACACATCGAAAAATAATAAAGGGCACGTACCCTTGCCAGAAGGAGCACTCACACTTCTAGGCACTTAGCCAAGACTCAAAAGTTCGCTTTGCCTCAATTGAATGGGGGCTAGCGCAAACGTCCATGACCTCTAAAGTACTCGACTTGACCCTCCCTAAAGCGAACTAACTCACTTAAAGACCTTCTTTTACCACTAGACATAGTCGTTCGCTTAAAGACCTTCTTTCACCACTAGACACAGTCATAGTCGCCAACAAGTAGTAAAGGCAGTAAGCTTGCAATGAAGAGGATTGTTCTACGGCATCACCCCATCGTTCCTTCGAACTCAGGGCACCCGTTCATGGTAATTCGAATGCTTGCTAATCCCCTTTGAAAAAAAATCAGACATTGTCAATAGGACTTGGCACTTAACCAAGGCTCACCCTACTCGGGAATATGACATGGGCATCTAAAATCGAAATCTGAAAGCATCATTAATGGGAAGACATAACAGCAACTGGGGGCTAAAAATTGAAATGAAAAAGCTAGGGAAAGAACTAAGTATACCTTGATCTTTTGTGCAGACATACACCAAGTAAATCTAAGTCAATTTGAAAACGGTTTATATTCCCCCAATTCTGGAAAAGATGGCCCTAAAAGCCTAAAGCATATGCCAAACGGGCACAAGTAATATCTTGACGCCTGCACCCTGGCTTCCGGCAAATCCTTAGACAGCATTCCAAAAATCGTAACAGTATTTTGATTCACTCATGTAATCCTGTACGAACCCTTCTATAAGTCAACCTACTTAGGAAACCTCGGATTGTACACAGTAGGACTCGGATTTTAAATAATTTTCAAATGATTTTTAAAAGACTTCTTCGAACATAATAAAGTGTCGTTGGTTTAAGCTAAGTATGCGTTTATCTCGATGTTGCAAGTGAGTCAAAAAATTTCTAAATACGATTATGGGTAAAGAAAGGAACCTAGCTTTTGGTCAAGGCACACTTCAACATGTGATTACCTTGACCATGGCAATGCGACATTTACAAAAGAAGTAGCAGATCACTGCTCGAACGTACCTCGCAGTAAACGAGTCTGGTTCAAACTATTCATGATCCACTACTAGAAAAAGGGTTTATAGCGACAAACTTTTTCGTCGTTATAAGTCTAAAAAGTCGTCGTTAAAACCTTTAACGATGAACAAAGTTCGTCGTGAGTTTTGTCGTAATAGCTTCCGACGTTATTAGCATTAACGTCAACGTTCGTCGTTAATTTTACACGACGAAATTATTGTTTGTCGTTACTTATTAACGACAAGATTGTTTGTCGTTATTTATTAACGACAAAATGATTGTTTGTCGCTATTATGTATTCAATGACGTCGAACAAACAACAAATAACGACCAACAAAGTTGACGTAAAAAGAGAATCAAATTGACACAAATAATTTTAATTATCGTCCAACAAACTATTTCAACGTTAATGTAACTATATAAAATAAATATATTTTTCGTTAATATGAAAAGTATGTATAACCTGCAATTCATTCAAAATCATAATAAGTATATAGAATAATAAACTAAATTTTCATTAAACGTAACCAATCACAAAAGATTTATAATAAACAATTTCAATGTTAGTCAAAACAACCAAACTAGTAAGATCAAATAACTTGGTTTGTACTAAGAGTTAAATCTCAATAATTCCTTGTTCTTAAACAAAAAATAAGAAAATTTGCACCAAATATCCAAAACTGATGTGAAGCAGCTTTGACCTATTTTTGCATTTCTGATCCACATTGTGAAGTTGGAATAGTAACATTAAGTTGCGAGACCAATGTCGCATCCAGATTGTGAAGTTGGAATAGTAACCCTAAACCCTTAGACTCTACCAAGCTAACACGTTCCTTCATTTCATTGTTCTCAGAATGTACTTCCTCCATGCGATTTGCAAGAACTTCATTCTGCTTGTTGGAGATCTCGAGATTTTGATTTAAAAACCTGTTGTACTGCCTAGCAGAACAAAAAGAAATTACATTAGTAACACGAAGAATACATTTGCAAATGGTTTGACAAATCTTTGTGCTATGTATGAGTCAATGAATGAGCTTGACATTTCCTTTAATCTACTGAACAAGGCACTTGAACTGCACAGTAATGAGGTTATAAATATAGATGCATTTTCCTCCTTCCCTTATTCTTCCATCTGTCATGTCATGCATGTCTCTGAGCAGAAACCTTAAGCTAAAATTTCAGTAGTTCTTACTGCAATGAAAACTGCTTGTGTAGTAATTCTGTCTTCTGACTCGTTGCTTTTCTTGTTTCATAGTATAAGTTTTTACCAAATTGTTAACAACCAAATGTGCTTCGGCTTGCAGCAATAGAGAAATAGCTACTAGCATGTGCCAAGATTGGCTTCATTCGGCTTACTAGCTACACTTATTCAACTGACTATTCAAATCCACAAGAAAATTAAATTGGCTAGCTAGCTAAGTACAACTTCAACAAGATTGTGTTAATTATTCAGTAAATCTTGGTACAGAGGATAAACGTTGGCCGGTTGCCCTCCAATTCGGGTTCAGAAGTTAGATTGTCCTACCATCAGCTATGAATAATGGAACTACTCTTGTATACTCCATACCTGGCCAGTTGTATTATTGCGCTTCGACTTTTTTAACAGTATTTCAAAAGTGTAGCTTCTGATACTTTTAGCACATGCCAATTTCCAACTATGTTGGTTTAATTATCTCTTGTTGAGTAATCAAGGCTTGAACTAGCTCCATCTAATTCCTATTTCTATTAAACTGCACTTCTGCTACTAGGAGTAAATAAAAATAGAGAATTTTCAAAATTTGCATTTTCTTTGAAGTTAAAAAAATACAGAACTGATACAAACTTCTTGAAAATTCGAAGCTAAAAAATACATAACTAGATAATTACTCCAAAAAAATTCTTTGGTACCACCAAAACTGCCAGTTAGGGCCAATTGTTAAAAGTTCGTCTTCTTTCATAAGAACACCTCTTGATAGCCTAAACAATTCAATTGCTACTGTACTAATTTTGGGACATCCATTGATATCCAAAACAAAAAGCTTCTTGAAACCCGCAATCATAGATTTTGAATTAAACCCACCAGAGTAATTCCCTACTCAGCTGATGCAGTGAGCAACAATATAGGGAATTTATCCAATTTGAGTTTATCCAGGCCAAAAAAGAAAAAAAAGCTAAAAAGCAAATTTCTGG
This sequence comes from Spinacia oleracea, assembly GCF_020520425.1. Lineage (NCBI taxonomy): Eukaryota > Viridiplantae > Streptophyta > Magnoliopsida > Caryophyllales > Amaranthaceae > Spinacia > Spinacia oleracea. The sequence continues at coordinate 66,587,623 of NC_079489.1, forward strand.
AATTTGAGGGGAAAAAAATAGAACATGGATGAACAAATACTGGAAGATCTTCAACCGTTCCCAGAACTATATTTCAGCAATATAAAGCATAAAATCAACCCGAAATTATAGCACAAATTCGACAATCTAAGCACAAATTCGAAATATAAAACATAAATTCGACAATTTAAAGCATGAATTCGACAATTTTAAGCATAAATTCGACAAAATAAAGCATAAATTCGAAATTTAACGCACAAAATCGAAAATAATTATGAAATATGAGAAAACTTGCACTAGTAATCGCCTGTACCTTGTGAGAGACGACAAAAATCCACTTTAAAAGGAACCAAAATCCTTTTCTCTTTAGCTTTCGGTAGACAAACCCAATCAAACTAGCTTCAATCCTTTTCTCTTCATCTTTCGGTAGACAAACCAACTGAAATTCTCAGGCCATTTGAGTGATTTAGGAGAAGAATTGGAAGAGAATTGTGGAAAAAGAAAAATAGCAAGCTCTTGGATCTAGGGTTTAGGAAGAAGAAGATGAGCGAGTAGAGCCGCTCTGAATAAAATAGAAGCGGTTTTCCATTCTAATTTTTTTTTTTGGGAACTCAATGTCAGGCTCTAATCCGGCGTCTTTCTTTTCACTCTTAGCAATAACGACAACTGTTAATTTTGTTTTTTAGTTTTACCTAATTGAGTTATAACCACGGTTGTCATATTAATAATATAACCTTATTTCACTAATTACGACTAAGTCATAAGTTTGTCGTTATAAGTGGTAGAGTAAAGCTATTTACGACAAAAATTTTAGTTCGTCGTTATATATTTGTCGTTAAAGATAGAAATTCTAGTAGTGATCCATGTCACCATGAATGCACAAAAACGTATGCAAAGCATTATAGCACCAAGCCAATCCCGTAGCTACAATTGGGGGCTTGAGAAAAACACTCTAAAAATGCTCGAAATGACAATTCTCGACGCTAATGCTATACATACATCATAGGGGCACAATCCTAAGCTTTAAACGTGTAAAACAAACCCTGGAATGGCTACAACCCCTCCCAAATTCTAAAGCACTACTTAGAATATATAAAGTCACCCCACTAACAAGGGTAACTGAAAATCGCGAGTCACCAAAACTCCGATCAAACTACTGCACATAACGCTCGCCCTACAAGCGCCCGTTACACAGTCTACCTCGTTCCAAAGCAAAAGCGAAAGAAAAAAATCAAGGATAAGAACTCTCAAAATATACCAAGAAATCATTTTCAACGCCCAGAGCTGGGCGCCGATATCTTTAACGCCCCAGCCTGGGCGCTGAATCTTTCTGCTAGCCAAGTTTTTCAATTCCCAGATATAAAAATAAGAAAGAAACACCTATGAATCCTCGCATCGAACGAAGTAATAAGCCGTGCAAACCCAAGCAGAAGGTGCTACACTCGTTCAAACACCTGAACGAGGCATGATGAAGTACTCCAATGCAAAAATAATAATGATATCCCAACGCCTGGAGGAATGTTCTAAGACACGCCGTTAGGCCACACAAGCCTACGTTGCACCATAAGTTCAACCGTCCCACGGTACAAGTCTAAAAAAAAGAGTAAGGCATATCGCACTAATGCGGGCACGACCAAGAGTAAGAGGCAAAGACTACTTATTGCCCAAATGCAAGCCACACGACTTCTACATTAAGGATTAAAGGTAGTAAAGTATTACCTACCACGAAAGGGATAGCTCGCACCTACACGAGCGGAACCCCAAGGCATCTTTCTCGAAAGAACCTACAAAAATTGTACGCCAAAAGGAAGCATCCCAACATGCATACTTGGGGGGCTCCAAGCTACGAAACAACCATAGCAAAATAAAAAATCTCAAAGCAAATGTTTGAACAATCAAAAGGGTACGATGTTTGAGCCCACTTCATGAATGGGCCTGAACCCTATCAAGCCTTTAAGAAAACTATTCAAAATCAGGCATTGCTCAAAAAAAATGATTCAAGCAAATTGATTAATGGACCGCACACAACGGCCATTCTATGAACGCTCGCTCGCACATACATATCATCATTCTAAGTATTGAACATTCACGAACGCGTTCAAAAGGAAAAATATACAACAACAAGAGCGGTCAAAGTCTTATGCCTCAAGGTATGTTCCTCGGGCCATATAGACTCGCCCAACTATCGCAATAACTGTACGCCTTAAGAGCAACAGTTCCTTAAAATAATCGCCCCAAAGAGACAAGCACCGTAGTCCACCAATCAGCTACGGCTTCTCAAGAAAATCATCACGTTCTAAAAACAAAGAAAAAAACAAAAGAAAAGGGAATACATAGAACTTCCAAGTGAAATAAACGAATGAACAAGAGGCCAACTGTGTCATCAAAAGACCATCCCAAACAACACTTCCAACGCCCCACCTGGGCGTGAATTATTTCAACGCCCAGGCCTGGGCGCCGAATATGAACCCAGGCTCAAAAAGGCCCTAAATTTCTATTGGGCCCTGCCGCATCCATTCGACTCGAAAATTGCCGATTTCCTTACTGAAAGTCGCACCTCACGACTTTGTCAAGAGTAGCACACCACTACAAAGATCGCTCGCACTTACGAGTACAATCCCAAACATGATCAAGGACATCACAAATTGCGTATCCCCAAGGAACCCCTTTGACAAGAAATGACCGTCAAGCGCGAATGCTTGGGGGCTCGAAAGAAAAATATATATTTCAAAAGAGAGTATGAAAAGTTAAAACAATATTCCCAGACTATGTTGTACGAAGTCCCGTGTTTGGATGTCTCAAAAAATAAAACCAGTTTACGACCTCAAGACAAAGGTCGTCGTTGATACTTGTACATGGTCCTCTGATCAAAGACCAAGTGGTGGCAAAAATCGAGCCATAAAGACTAGCTCAAAACCACGAAAGCAGACGGTCGCAAGACAAAGGTCCGTCTGAACCTGTTGTCAACCCACGTTCAGGTTACAACTAAATTCGAGCATCCCTCGAAAGAATTCGCTCTTGCAAGAATGAACAAAAGAAATTCTCAAAAAAAGAAATCACGATGAAAAAATAGGAAACTTGCCCATCTCAGTTGGCAAAGATCACGTCACGAACTACGCGAGTTCCAAAACGAAAAACGAATTCAGGGACGTCCACCCTCAGCGGACAGGGTTCGCCCACCCTCAGCGGGCGGGGTCTGCGTCACTAGCCGCGCAGGTCCTCAGTTTTCCAAAAATGAAATTTTCAAAATTCAAAATGAAACAGGCTCGCCATCTTCAGCCGGCGTGGTCTACGTCACAAGACGCGTAGGTCCTTATTTTCAAATTTCAAAAATAGATTCGTCCACTTCTATCGGACGGGGTGTCCACCCTTAGCGGACAGGCTCGCCATCTTTAGCCGGCGGGGTCTGCGTCACTAACCGCGCAGGTCCTTAGTCGCTGCTGCGATAACCTTTATCGGTTTTCCCTTTTTCCAAAAATTAAAGGATCGGTTTTCCCTTTTTCCAAAAATTAAAGGATCGGTTTTCCCTTTTTCCAAAAATTAAAGGATTGATTGGTTTTCCCTTTTTTCCAAAAATTAAAGGATTGGTTTTCCGTTTTTCCAAAAAAGAACGATGTGCTGGATTTTCCTTCGTTTTACGTCCCATAAAAACAAGGGGGTTTTCTCGTTTAACTAGCCTTGAAAATGAGAATCTTTAAAAACATTTTTACTTCGTGGTTGGGCTTGGCCAGGCCCAATTACACTTTATAGCTTTGATTTCGAAAACATCTGTAGCTACTACCAATGACAAAGTGAGGGAGTTTCTACACTTCTTTAGATCCTTCCAATGACAAAGTGAGGAAGTTTCTATACTATCCGTTGACAAATCCCAATGACACGTGAGGGATATGTCGACACTCCAAGTGATGACCCTTAAGTCAAATGTTATCACTCGGGGGCTCGTGAGACCCTCGCAAAAACAGGTCACCATGGCTTGTGTGGCGCACTCCGTCTAGTACTTTGACCATCGTCTTATTCCAAGACTCAGTCAAAGTGGGGGCTAACTGTAGACACCTACTTTTGTCCCCATTCCCGAAAGGGAAGGTTCGATGATGAAAACGTAAATCTCCACTTGACAACGCTTCTCCTATAAAATAACGAATCTCAATTCCCCTTTTCATTTTACCCAAAACCTGCTATTCATAGAAACCTGCTATCTATTGAAACCTGCTAAAAATAGTAACTGTCGTAATGGGTAGTTGTTAAAAGTGGCAAGTCATAAAAGATAGAAACCTGTCAGAATTAGGTGTTGCACTCCAACATAAATCCTAAATGAGATAGAAATTGCGAGAGAATCCTATTCCTAATATGATTCGAAAGTAAGAGTCACGTATTAATTAAAATCCTAACGAGCCTAGAGTTCGTAACGGGCCCAGACGCATCCCGTCACAAGGTTAATACGCACTAAAGGACTCAATTAAATCTCAAATACTCCGGATTCTAGGAATCCGAATCTGACTAAGAAAAACAGCCCGGACCCTATTTTCAACGCCTGGCTCTGGGCGCCGAAATCTTCGGCGCCCAGGCCTAGGCGCTGAAAATACCTGGTACGTGTTTTTTCCTAATTCCTCGTGGATTAGGGTTCTGCAATTCTATCTTTCCACGAACTCTTTTCTATAAATAGGGCCTTAAGTTCGACGTGAAAAGAACACACAACACACAATTATATTTCTGAGTATTGACTCTGAACCCCTAAGCCTAAGCCTCACGCTGCAAAACCGATCACGCGTTCTGTCGCAATCGATCCATAAATCGAACAGAACGTATCCCGTCCCATAATTTGAGATTCGTTAAATAAAAGGAGAAATAGCAAAGTCAAAGTGGTTAGTGTCCCTTTTCCATGGTTTAATTGCTTTCCTCGCCCTTTTATGAACTGTTAAACTAACTAAATCTGATTGTTCGATCACGCTTAATAAATATGATATTTTTGGAAAATTGGATTATCATGCTAGGTCCCTTAAAACAATCTAACTCAGATAATCGCGTTCGATCTAGTACTATGTGTTGCATATTGATAAAATCAACTCAGATTAGTTTAATAGTTAACGCATGTCCCTTCAATTATTTATGCTGAGCTAGTAAGGATATCCTGCCTCTGGAGTTATCAAAGAGCAAGTACTCCTCTCGGTAGTTACAGTCCCCCGAACCCTCAATCTCTACCCTGCGGGTGTACGTTGAGCGATCTCCACCACCAGGGATCACAAGGGAACCTACGGCCGTCGTGGTCAAACATAATTGCACTCCTTTTATGTCACGATAACTGGGTTTTGTCAGTTTTTCTCATTGTCGTTAAAAACTGAATGGCGACTCCTATATTACTAGTCAATTGGGTGTAAACTCACAGGAAATCCAATTACACTTGATTTGACAAAAAGAAGCGTCACACCCACGAGGGACGAGGTCACGCATTAGCCTCGTGCTTTTTCGACCCCCTCACAAAGTGTCCATTTTTGTGCTTAATATCTGATAATAAAATTGTGCATTTTATATAATTTAAGACTTTTACATTGTTTCAGAATGTCTGCTGGAGCATAAAAAGTACAAGAATATTCTGATCTGTGCAACTCAATCCAAGCCGGAAAGTGTTATTCGCTACCAGGTAAGACTTCTATTACCTATATAATTTACAAGCAATTTCAATGTCTGTTTCCCTAGGCCTATCGTTTTTTACTCGGATTTCGAATTATTATTCTCTTTGTTGAAAACCTTTGTATCAGTTCCACATATAACGGAGAAAGTCAAATCAGTTAATTTGAATGCCTTAAACAAAAAATCATATTATACATGTTATGTGGTGAATGCATTCAAATCATGCCCTTTTATAAAACAATGCATCTTAAAACTTATTAGATCATTAAGATCTAACATGTTTTCATTCCCTAGAGATAATGAGGAATAACTGGAAGCTATTCAGCATAAGTTTCACAACACTGCTTGTTGAGATCATTCAGTGGTACACTCTCCGTCAACCACTGTACAAGCAATGTTACAAGAAAAAACAACAAAAGTACAAGACACATGTCCAAATTACAACAAACAAAGGGGTGGAAATAAAACTGGTTAGTAAACTATGCAAGAACATGGAAAAAGCAACACAATTTGCAGCCGAAAAAGTTGTTCGTAAATTACAAGAAAACTTCAACTTTGATGTGGCTAAAATTAATTACACTACATGTATGCATCAAAGAAAGAAGCGTCCTATAGCTAAAATTAAGTTGACCAAAGAAGAGATGAATTTTATTGATTTGAAGCGCTACTACTTTCAAGAATATGCTGAAAATAGATCCTAAAAGAACAACTAGTAAAATTGCTAAATAGGGATAATAAAGGATCGGGGTAGAGTAAGGTAATTAAACGAGTCATATGACTTTGTTATTGTAAGACTGCTGAAATAATAGGCTTTACGAGTCTTCTTTTATTTGGAGTTCTATATTTTAATTCCATGATTTCTTAATATCGTTTCTAACCTAATAGCATATTACACATTCTAAATTTTAGTTTTATTTTAAAAAGTTTTATAAGGCACCTTAGAAAGAGCACAACTAAAGTATACATTATTTCATAATATACAGTAAACGATTTTACACTTTTCGCATTATATTGTTATCCATGTACAAAAAAGCAGAAACTTAATTATAAAGAATTTCATAATATACAGTAAAAGTGAAGTATATTAGGGACATTTAAGAATTTTACACTTTCGGCATTATATGGTTATCTTCCTTTCCCTTGATCCACTTTTACACTTTAAAAATTAGGCATTTTACAAGGATGGAGAATGTGGATAGGGCAAGAAATGCTCGATTTTTAAGGAGATGTATAATTACACAAAGGAGGAATAGACTTAGGGCACATCATATAGCACGGGAAGAAGTACCAACCAGTGGATCAGCAAGGAATAACGGTAAGAAGATATTTAAAAAAAATTACAGTACTTATAAGGAATTTAAAAACTTTTGTATAATGTTATCCACAAATAAGTAAACAATAAAAACTTCAATTAGGAAACAACTCAAGGTCCCGATCCAACTCAAGTACAACATCCCGCAGCGTGAGGCAAGAAGGTTGTATAACTATGAACACCAACTCATAACGCCATTAGCAACTCAACAATTGATTACAGAAATATCTCAAGCAACAAAATTCCCTCCAACTGATGGTAAGATAAGCATCTCCCACTATGTATAACAATTATTATTATTATTATTTACGGTTTTTTCATGAAATACCCCCGAGGTTTGCAAAAACGCACCAAATACCCTCGCGTGTTTCGATTCACATAATATACCCCTATTTTTTTCCAAGTTTGCACCAAATACCCCTAAACCGACCTTCCGTTAGTCCTCCGTTAAGTCGTGTTTATAATTCACAGAATACCCCTATTTATAAACCTATTGCACAATATACACCTATTTGGAAACTAAGTTGCACCAAATACTCAAACTGGTTTTAAACTGCAGAATTTGATTTCCACAAATTGTTCACCTAATTAATCAAATTAATCAACCTAAAAGTTAAACATAAAACAAAAATAGAAGTAATAATCAAAGAAAATTGAAATGATCAAACAACAAATCCAATAAGAAATTGATTGAATTGAATTATATTGTTGGTGTACATATCGATCAGTGCATTAGTCAAGTTTAAAACTCCACCACCAAATCAGTGCGATTTTTTGGTGTAGTATTTACAGGTCAGGCGCTTAGAATGAATGATTTACTTCATTCGTATTAACCTTTTAAACTTATAGGAGCTACCTGTCGTCAATCCTAATCTTCTAGCTCTTTCCCAAAACTCCACCAAATCAGTTGCAATGCTACCGATCAAATTCCATGTCAAGTTCCCAATTTTACCACTTCAATATTTATGAAACAAATGGGTCCCAAGTACTATACCAGCAAGTCAGCAACATCTAAGTACACTCTACAGTTTACACCAACAAAATAATGGCAACAACCAATTTTTCAAATGACAGATTAGTTAATTCCTCTGAATCTCTGGTTGTTTGTCACCAAATTTTTTATCAGGACTTGGTGCCATGTATCCCAGTTACGCTTATGAAGGAACAGATTGAAGTGTGGAGAGGACCGAACCATGAACCTGTGGGGAATGGAACTTTTCTTTCAGCGCGGGAGTCCGTTGAGAATTCCATAAAAAATTTGGTTTGGGATTCTTGAGGATACGAGCTTGTGTACGGAGTTGCTACAAGTTCAAGGGAGATCTGGGAGCAGTTTAGTATTTGCTTAATGTCACAGAAACTCAAGTGGTGGATCGAGCTGGGCTAAAATACCCGACCCAGCCAACACAAGAGCAACCACCCGCGTCAGCAAACCTATCCGTGGATGCGAAAGACCACCCAGATTCCACCACCCCCGTCGCATCCATCAGCAACCACCACCCTATTGTCGCAGCCATCAACAACCCCCTCCCAGCCAACACACCGCCGCGAAACTTCCGCGCCACCGGAGAATCGACAACCTTCCCAATGCGGCCACCGGAAAACGACCACCCTCCGCGAAGCCAAGTCGACCACCATCAGCATCTGATTTAAGTGATCCTCCGGATCACTGCCGGCGACCAGAGATCGGCCTCCGCCGGCGAGGAGAGAGAAATAAAAAAATATGAGATCGGACGGATCTACCCAGAATTACTGGGTTTCGAGTAGGTTGAAGCTTGAAGAACAGGGGAGAGGAGAGAGAAATAGAAGAATATGAGATTTTTTTTTTTTTTTGAGTTTCTGCCAAAGGGTAGGTAAGTAAATGGGGGTCATAACACAATTAAGGGCAAAATAGTAAAACTCCACTAACAGTAGACTAACGCCGTTAACTGTTAGGTGCATCTCATGAACAGTACGGATAAATAGGGGTATATTATGTGAATCGAAACACGCGAGGGTATTTGGTGCGTTTTTGTAAAGCTCGGGGGTATTTCATGAAAAAACCGTATTATTTATCACACTCATGTAAACACTTGTGAAAACGGTTAATGTAATAGTTCCAACTACAAGCAATTGTCAACAAACAAACCATATCTTACAACATACAACAGAAGACGGCAATTATCAACCACATCAAATTGACCAAAATAGTGAGTACTCCCATCAAACTTAGCACAAAACTGAAATTTTAAATAAACACTAAACATATTGCACTTTCATTTTAAGGGAAATACACTGAACCATGGAACTTTGGTGGCCCTAAACATACATGCTCTGACTGTGGGGCAATTGTATGGTTTGAAGAGCGTGTCAAAAACGATTCTAATAAGACAATATCAAAGTATGGGATATGCTGCCAAAAGGGAAAAATTGTGCTGCCTTTGTTAAAAGACCCGCCGGAATATTTAAAACAAATCCTTGAAACTGAAGGGTCAGAGTTAACAAAATTGAAAGTCCAGGCAAGGATGTTAAACTCCATATTTGCATTCACCTCAATGGGCGGAAAGGTGGATAGCACAATAAATCGAGGTAACTCACCATATGTATTCAGATTGAACGGGCAAAACCACCATAAAATAGGGTCATTACTGTCTCCTGCCGACGAGCAACCAAGATTCACTCAGCTGTACATTTATGATACACAAAATGAAGTTGCTAACAGGATTAGTAGTATTGCTAATAATGGGGGGGAATCAGAATTGGATCCAAAAATTGTCTAAGGTTTATCAAAGATGTTTGATGAGCACAATGAATTAACAAAATCATTCAGAATGGCAAGGGAAAGATTTCAAGAATCAGAGTTACAACTGAAGGAAATAATGCCCTTGGTCCAAGTATGCATTCTATGTTAAGTCTAATAAATGCGGTTCAGTATTAATTAACAAGTTAATAATTCAGTGAGATCAAGTGAGCTGAATGCCTAGCTAGAGGCCGCTTCAGTTCAAGTGGAATTAATGATATTAATCCACAGCTTACTCTTGACTGAACCCGTAGGGTCACACAAATAGTACGTAAACGGATCAAGTATTTAATGGCATTAAATACTCCATCTATGAATATTCGGAACCGACGGATCTTGGTTTCAGTGGGAGCTAAGATCGTCACAGGCAAGAAATGAATACTCCGGAAACGATGATAATGCCGGAAACGGAAATATGGATCGTATCGGAAATATGAATATTATCCAAGTCGTAGATGTTGCCGGAAACGGAAACATGGTACGTATCGGAAAATATTATTGGAAATGGAAATATTACCAGAATCGGAAATATTGCCGGAATCGGAAAATAATTCCGGAAACGGAAATATTAAATATTTGTTCGAAACGGAAATTAATTCCGGAATCGGAAATATTAAATATTGTTCGTATCGGAAATAGATTCCGGAAATGGAAATTTAATCGGAAGCATATCGTACGAATTAGCATCGGACGAGGCTTGCCGGACGAAGGCCCAGCACGAAGTCGGGGCCAATCGCCCAGCAAGCATGCGCGCCACAAGCCCAGCCAAGGCAGCGCCCAGGCCTACCGCAAGGCAGGCCCAGCGCGCGCCAAGGGCCACGGCTGCGTGGGCCGTGCTGCGCGGGCTGCTGCTCGCACGCGCATGGGCAGCCCTTGTGGCTGCCGTGTGTGTGTGAGTTTGTGCTCATGCGTGATTCCTGAATCTGCAAGAGTCAGTGTATGATTAAATTTCTATTCCTAATTGGATAAATTAATTAAATAGAATTCATGTAGGATTCTAATTCCAATTAATTCGCATCCTACTAGGATTACGATTCCTTTTCCATAACTCTATAAATAAAGGCCTAGGGGTCATAATTTATACACAAGTTTCAAAGTATTCAAAAGTGAGTTTTTGAGAGAAAATCAAACACACATCTTGCTCAAAAGTGCCGAAATTTTCTAGTACCTTAAGGGCGATTCTAGTTGGTCAATCTTAAGGCGGATCCGGACGTGCTGTGGACTATCTACGGAGGGACGACACTTGGAGTCCTAAAAGACTTGTTCTTGTTCGGTTCGGGCGCAGCTAGGGAGGGCACGCAACAAAGAGTATGCATCTAAATTATGCTATATGATTATGTGTAAATAATATGTTGTCCTGGGTTAATGGTTGTTTCCGCATGATCTATGTAGTGTCATATGTATCATAACCTAAAAGTGGTATCACGAGCCCCTTATTATTTTCATAATCTAAATTGCATGAACATGGTTAAATATTACAAATTTGCAAGAATTAAAAGGGGTGATTAATTTTCGTAATTGTTAATTAATTGCAAATTGCGTTTATTTAATTATATGTACGCAGTTTTTCGGCAGTTTCTTCATTACTCATCCGAATTGAGTGATTTTTGTGTCAATTCCGCATGTAAAAGGCATTCTAAAATTTTGACAAAAACAGTATTTTTCTGCCGAACCCAGAATTCTCAAATTCGAAGCCTAACTATGACTTTTCGAAGGTTTTAGTTTTTCGAATGCAAAATTTCGTAAATTTAAGATGTTAAATTAAATATTTGCGATTCCTGTTGATAAATCTTGAATTTTTGATTGACCTACTGCATATGTTTAACAAGTTTGAATGCCTAGTCTTGTTAATTATGCAATCTAATTTGTAATTATGATTAATTTGTTGAAAATTAGAATAATTTAGAATTAATTTGATTTTCATAATTAATTGTAATTTAATTAGAAACCTATGATTAAAAACCACCATAAAAATTGTAAATTTACGATAAATTTTAAATTTTTATGACCTAGACTTGAATCCATATCAATCGGAAATCAATTGGATAATAAATTTTCGATTTTTTCGCCCTAAAATTATGAAATTAATAATATTTATTAATTTGTCATTAATTTTAAATATAAATTTTAAATTTTTATGCGATTCGTTCAAATAACTTGCACGCACGAAGCAATGGACGCTTCGTGTTACCCTTAAGGGGTGTTGTATAATGCGGGCATGCGACGACGAGCAAGGGAGCTCGTCGCCCGTGCGGCACGAATGCAATGAGCAAGGGCGTAGTGCACGAGCACAAGGCAGCAGCCCTGCCTTGTGTCGTGTGCCACGAGCAATGAACGAATGGGCATGGGCGAAGGGCGAGCCAAGGCAGTCGCGTGTGGGCAGCAAGCGAGCTGCGCCACAACGCGCGCTGCCTCGCACAAGTGCGCGCAGCCTCGCGCGCAGCGAGCGCAAGCTCGCGTGCCACGAGCGCTGCGCCCAGCACTGCTCGCGCGCGCAACGCGCGATGTCGCTCGCCCAGCGAGCGATGTCGCGCACCAGCGAGCGATGGCTCGCGCGCGCAGCGCGCGATGTCGCTCGCCCAGCGAGCGATGTCGCGCCCCAGCGAGCGATGGCTCGCGCGCACAGCGAGCGAGCCAGCGCGCCCAGCGAGCGATCTCGCGCGCGCACTGCGAGCAATAGCTCGCGTGCGATGGGGCGCTGTGCGGAGGCTTGCGATAGGACAGCAGCAGCTATGCGACGAGCGCATGAGCCGCGCGCACATGGCCAGCAATGGCTGTGTGCGTACGGCCCATGGGCGTGCAACGCGTAGGGTGTTTGCGTTACGATTAGATCGTTTTTGAATGGTTAATTTGAAAATTTCAGTTCACGTAATTTTAATTAATTTTAAAATTAATAATTTGAATTAATTTCTTGGATTTTAATTTTGAATATTATAATTATAATAAATGGAATTTATTCTAATTATTTTACTAAAATTAAAATCATGAATTAATTTAAATGCGACTGAAATTAAATTAAATTTTTGGATTCAATTATAAATTTATATGAGCTTTAAATTTTAATTAAATTTGTATGTTTCCGGTTAGATTAGAAATACAATTTTATGTTTAAAATTAGTAAAGCATATGAATTTATTGGTTTGAGTGGGAGCGCTTTTTAGTCATAAACTCTTGATTAGGTCTACAAATCCTTAAGGTTAAAACAACTCGATTAGAATTAATAAGGACTGAATAATTGGTAGATTATTGGTGCCCTTGATTAATTGCTGCAAATGTTTACGTGATGCATAATGTGTTTTACTAACCAGCTATGTGGGCCATTCATGATAATGAATGGGTGAATGGTATATATTGTATATGTACTGTCTTGCAGGTTATGAAGTGACTAGTATGGCCCAAATAGGATAGAAAATATGGTCTGCGTACCATTAATTTGAATGTAATTGGTCTAAAGTACCAAAGTTATTTTTCAATTCAAATATGGTCTGCGAACCATCAAATAGTTGTAATTAGTTATAGCTTATCCTATTTGAAGAAAATGGTGCCTCCCACGGAGATTTTCAAGACGGACTTTGAAGTCAAAGCTTCAAGATGAAGTCGGGCCATACTAGATCACAAATATCTTATGCATGTTTTAAGTTATTTATTGCTTTAAATATGTCTTAAAATGCATGAGATCATAAGCTTGATTATGTTGCATGATTAAGGATTTTAGTTCACTTAAAATCTAACCAACATAGTAAGAGCCTTAAGTTCCAAACTTAAAAAATTGAGTTAAAAGGTGCCATGCCAAAATATACACTTGCTTGGATATCCTTTACATCAATCAAGTAATAGTTTTCGCTCAGCGAGGTGTTACTTATTGGTCCTAAAGGGGCAAGGTACACAAATAATTGTGAGTACATGTTAGTTTTGGTGAAACTCAACGATATAAGTAAGGAGTCCTTTTATGTCGTGGCAAATTCGATAGGTTTACCTAATAAAGTTCTTAGACGTACCTATCAACCAAGAATAGTTTCTAGACTATTAGCAAAAGGCTTTTGCTTACCTAAGATGTTCTAGGATTAAGTCGACAAACTGTGCTTAGTTCTTCAATGATTTTAGGATCTTGGAATCAATTTATTCACACCTGCCGGAACACATAACTTGAATAAAATGCTTAATAAACATTGAATTATGCATGTATGCTAGAATTTAAGTTTATTAAGAGAAACTGTGAATGGTTATTTATTTGTTTATTCTTTTCAATTGTAGTTTTTAATATGGCAAACAACAATTCATTCAACATTCGATCAATTCTCGAAAAGGAGAAGTTGAACGGGAAAAACTTCCTTGACTGGCAAAGGAACTTGCAAATAGTTCTTATGCAGGAAGAAAAGGAGTATGTCCTAGATGAGGCGATGCCCGAAGCTCCTGGCGACGGGGTCACTCAGGCTGCCCTCAATCGTTGGATTGATGCCAACAAGGATGTGAAATGTCTAATGCTCGCCACCATGAGTGCGGATCTGCAGAAAACGTTCATCAACTCAGATGCTTTCACAATCATCAGTGAGTTGAAGAACATGTTCCAAGATCTGGCTCGAGTCGAAAGATTCGAGACTCATAGGCAAATTCTTGAGACCAAGCTTAAGAAAGGCGAGCCCGTAAGTCCACATGTTCTCAAAATGATTGGACTCATTGAGAATATGAGTCGGCTGGATCAGCAATTTTCTCAGGAAATGGCTATAGACACCATCCTCCATTCTCTTCATAGCGGGTATGATCAGTTCAAACTGAACTACAGTATGAATAGTCTGGACAAAACGCTCACTGAGCTTCACGGTATGCTGAAGACCGCTGAAAAGACGCTCAAAAGTGATAAGCAGGATGTGCTTATGGTGCGTGGGGGCAAGTTCAAGAAATCTGGAAAGAAGAGGAATGCTAAGAAAGGTGGCAACAAGGCCAGCCCAACTAAGCAAACTGGCGCCAAATCTGCAAAGAGGAAGGTCAGTCAACCCACTTCTGAATCCGAATGCTTCTACTGCAAGAAGAAGGGGCATTGGAAGAGAGATTGCTTGAAGCTAAAGGAAGATCAGAAGAACGGAACAGTCGTTCCATCTTCAGGTATTTTCGTTATAGACTGTATACTTGCTAATTCAACTTCTTGGGTATTAGATACAGGTTGTGGCTCACACTTATGTTCCAATCCACAGGGACTAAGAAGAAGTAGAAAGTTAAGCAAGGGAGAAGTCGACCTACGAGTGGGAAATGGAGCACGGATTGCTGCATTAGCCGTAGGAACTTACTATTTGTCGTTGCCCTCCGGGCTAGTTTTGGAACTGGAAGAATGTTTCCATGTTCCAAGTCTTACTAAAAACATCATTTCAGTTTCTTGCTTAGATGCTAAGGGATTTTCCTTTATAATAAAAGACAATAGTTGTTCGTTTTATTTTAAAGAGATGTTTTATGGATCTGCTAGATTAGTCAATGGACTTTATTTATTAGATCACGACAAACAAGTATATAACATAAATACCAAAAAGGCCAAAAAGGATGATTCAGATCTCACCTATCTGTGGCATTGTCGATTAGGCCATATAAACTTGAAACGCTTGGAAAGACTTCAAAGGGAAGGAATTCTAGAACCATTTGACTTAGAGGATTATGGTAAATGCGAATCATGTTTACTTGGCAAAATGACAAAGCAACCTTTCTCTAAAGTTGGAGAAAGAGCAAATGAACTATTGGGTTTAATCCATACAGATGTATGTGGACCATTAGTACAAATGCTAGAGGTGGTTTCAGCTACTTTATCACTTTCACTGATGACTTCAGTAGGTATGGTTATGTCTACCTAATGAAGCATAAGTCTGAATCCTTTGACAAATTCAAGGAATTTCAGAGTGAAGTAGAGAATCAATTAGGCAAGAAGATTAAGGCACTGCGGTCTGATAGAGGCGGTGAATATCTGAGCTATGAATTTGATGACCATCTGAAAGAATGTGGAATTCTATCAGAATTGACTCCTCCTGGAACACCACAATGGAACGGTGTGTCAGAACGGAGGAACAGAACCTTGCTAGACATGGTCAGGTCAATGATGGGTCAGGCCGAACTTCCATTAGAATTTTGGGGACATGCACTAAATACAGCTGCACTCACTATAAATAGAGCTCCGTCTAAAGCTGTCGAAAAGACTCCATACGAATTATGGTTTGGAAAGCCTCCAAATGTGTCTTTTCTTAAGATTTGGGGATGTGAAGTATACGTCAAACGATTAATTTCAGACAAACTTCATCCAAAATCTGACAAATGTATCCTTGTGGGCTATCCAAAGGAAACAAAGGGGTATTACTTCTACAATACATCTGAGAACAAAGTGTTTGTTGCTCGAGATGGTGTCTTTTTGGAGAAGGATCACATTTCCAAAATGACAAGTGGGAGAAAAGTAGACCTCGAAGAAATTCGAGTCGAACAACAAACTCTAGAGAATGCTCAAGATGACATTCAGGATGAAACTCAGAGATCTTTAGAAGAATCTGGTGAGAATCATGGTCAATCTAGAAATGTTACCCCGCGTAGATCGCAAAGATATAGATCTCAACCGGAAAGGTACTTAGGTATTTTGACGAACGAGAGCTATGACGTTCTATTACTTGAAAGTGATGAACCTGCGACTTACAAGCAAGCTATGACGAGCCCTAGCTCCAAGCAGTGGCAAGAAGCCATGCAATCTGAATTAGACTCCATGTCTGAAAACCAAGTATGGGATTTGGTCGATTTGCCAGATGGCTACCAAGCCATTGGAAGCAAATGGGTTTTCAAACTGAAAAAGGACAAGGATGGGAAACTTGAAGTTTTCAAAGCTAGATTGGTTGCAAAAGGTTACAGGCAAGTCCACGGTGTGGATTACGATGAAACCTTTTCACCAGTTGCAATGCTAAAGTCTATTCGAATAATGTTAGCAATCGCTGCATATTACGATTACGAAATATGGCAGATGGATGTCAAAACTGCTTTCTTAAACGGCGTTTTAACAGAAACTGTGTTTATGACACAGCCTGAAGGTTTTGAGGATCCAAAGAATGCTAAAAAGGTATGCAAGCTAAAGAAATCAATCTACGGATTGAAGCAGGCATCCAGGAGCTGGAATATACGTTTTGATGAAGCAGTCAGTGACTTTGGTTTCATCAAGAACGCAGACGAATCTTGTGTATACAAGAAGGTCAGTGGGAGCAAAATTGCTTTCCTAGTATTGTATGTCGACGACATATTGCTTATCGGAAATGACATTCCTATGTTGAACTCTGTCAAGATTTGGCTTGGGAAATGTTTTTCGATGAAGGATCTAGGAGAAGCACAGTACATATTGGGCATCAAGATTTACAGAGATAGATCTAAAAAGATGATTGGACTTAGTCAAAGCACTTATATCAATAAGGTGCTTGATAGGTTCAAGATGGCGGACTCCAAGCGAGGCTACCTACCCATGTCTCATGGAATGACTCTAAGCAAGACTCAGTGCCCAAAAACACTTGATGAGCGTAGACGAATGAATGGGATTCCATATGCATCATTGATTGGTTCAATAATGTATGCTATGATATGTACACGCCCGGATGTTGCGTACGCACTCAGTGCTACGAGCAGATACCAGTCAGACCCAGGAGAGGCGCATTGGACTGCTGCCAAGAACATTCTGAAGTACCTGAAAAGGCACAAAGATGACTCCCTGGTCTATGGTGGAGATGATGAATTAATTGTTAAAGGCTATACGGACGCAAGTTTCCAAACCGACAAAGATGATTTCAGATCACAGTCTGGGTTTGTCTTCTGCCTCAACGGAGGAGCAGTAAGCCGGAAAAGTGCTAAGCAAAGCACCATTGCGGATTCTACAACTGAAGCGGAGTACATTGCTGCACATGAAGCAGCAAAGGAAGCTATATGGCTAAGGAAGTTCATAGGAGAACTTGGTGTAGTCCCCTCCATTAAAGGACCAATAGCCCTGTATTGTGATAATAACGGAGCTATTGCACAGGCAAAAGAGCCTAGACACCACCAGAGAGTCAAGCATGTACTTCGTAGATTTCACCTTCTACGAGAGTTCGTTGAAAGAAAAGAAGTCGAGATAAGCAAAATTGGAACTGATGACAACATATCAGATCCATTAACTAAACCTCTGCCGCAAGCGAAGCACAACTCGCACACTGCAGCTATGGGAATCAAGCATATTGGAGAATGGCTTTGATGTCTCTGTTTAATGTTTTAAAGTTTTAGAGTTTAAATCTTTGTAAAACATTATTGGTTAATCATTCACAATAAATGAAAGAAATTCATTTTTCCATTTAATTTGTGGTTTATTAAATGATGAGTCCCTTCAATTTGACGATATATTCAAGATAGACTGTCAGGACCAGTCCTGTGACTAAGAAATGTCTATCAAGTGAACTTGAATGTCAAAGGTTGAAAATGGTCCCTAATCGGAGTTTTCTATAAAATTGGACGCATAGAAAACGTTAGACGATTAGAATGCAAGATGACTAGTAGTTTTGTTTCTTGAACTATGTGGACATGGCAATGTCATAATCATTTGCATAGATACTTACTTTGGGAAGACTAGTATCGGACAAGACCTATGAAACTTTACTGTAAGAGATGAAAGTCTGTCATAAGTAAATTTCATTAAATTATTAGACACTAAATCCTCAATACCTGAGTGATTTGAGATTACTTGTTTGAGAACTGGTTGCTTTGACGTTGACCAACCGTCGCACCGTAAAAGGAGGCTATAAAGGCAACGCTCAGGTAATCACCTATCAAACGAAGTCTAATCTCAAGATCGCAAGATTGGGATTGTCCTCCCATAAATCGGGATGAGATGCTTAAAAGTTGTACAAGACCACTCGGAGAGCTAGAAACTGTGAAATGCATGGCCGTGCTCGGATGAATCATAGGCTATGATTATCTGTTTATTTGATCAGTTGAACTCTGAAACCGAGGAACACCTCTGGACATAATAAGGATGACAACTCTTACCTTATGTTCAAGAGCAAGCATCGAGCGACAAAGGAATTAGGAAATGCACACTTGTCCCTAAGGACAAGTGGGAGACTGAAGGAAATAATGCCCTTGGTCCAAGTATGCATTCTATGTTAAGTCTAATAAATGCGGTTCAGTATTAATTAACAAGTTAATAATTCAGTGAGATCAAGTGAGCTGAATGCCTAGCTAGAGGCCGCTTCAGTTCAAGTGGAATTAATGATATTAATCCACAGCTTACTCTTGACTGAACCCGTAGGGTCACACAAATAGTACGTAAACGGATCAAGTATTTAATGGCATTAAATACTCCATCTATGAATATTCGGAACCGACGGATCTTGGTTTCAGTGGGAGCTAAGATCGTCACAGGCAAGAAATGAATACTCCGGAAACGATGATAATGCCGGAAACGGAAATATGGATCGTATCGGAAATATGAATATTATCCAAGTCGTAGATGTTGCCGGAAACGGAAACATGGTACGTATCGGAAAATATTATTGGAAATGGAAATATTACCAGAATCGGAAATATTGCCGGAATCGGAAAATAATTCCGGAAACGGAAATATTAAATATTTGTTCGAAACGGAAATTAATTCCGGAATCGGAAATATTAAATATTGTTCGTATCGGAAATAGATTCCGGAAATGGAAATTTAATCGGAAGCATATCGTACGAATTAGCATCGGACGAGGCTTGCCGGACGAAGGCCCAGCACGAAGTCGGGGCCAATCGCCCAGCAAGCATGCGCGCCACAAGCCCAGCCAAGGCAGCGCCCAGGCCTACCGCAAGGCAGGCCCAGCGCGCGCCAAGGGCCACGGCTGCGTGGGCCGTGCTGCGCGGGCTGCTGCTCGCACGCGCATGGGCAGCCCTTGTGGCTGCCGTGTGTGTGTGAGTTTGTGCTCATGCGTGATTCCTGAATCTGCAAGAGTCAGTGTATGATTAA
The DNA here is from genome assembly GCF_020520425.1 of Spinacia oleracea. Classification (NCBI taxonomy): domain Eukaryota; kingdom Viridiplantae; phylum Streptophyta; class Magnoliopsida; order Caryophyllales; family Amaranthaceae; genus Spinacia; species Spinacia oleracea. The sequence continues at coordinate 66,607,288 of NC_079489.1, forward strand.
ATTTCTATTCCTAATTGGATAAATTAATTAAATAGAATTCATGTAGGATTCTAATTCCAATTAATTCGCATCCTACTAGGATTACGATTCCTTTTCCATAACTCTATAAATAAAGGCCTAGGGGTCATAATTTATACACAAGTTTCAAAGTATTCAAAAGTGAGTTTTTGAGAGAAAATCAAACACACATCTTGCTCAAAAGTGCCGAAATTTTCTAGTACCTTAAGGGCGATTCTAGTTGGTCAATCTTAAGGCGGATCCGGACGTGCTGTGGACTATCTACGGAGGGACGACACTTGGAGTCCTAAAAGACTTGTTCTTGTTCGGTTCGGGCGCAGCTAGGGAGGGCACGCAACAAAGAGTATGCATCTAAATTATGCTATATGATTATGTGTAAATAATATGTTGTCCTGGGTTAATGGTTGTTTCCGCATGATCTATGTAGTGTCATATGTATCATAACCTAACAACAACCTGTTCGGCTTCGATTAATTGGCACAAGTGCAAAGGATGGAAGGTAGTATAACCTACCTACATCGTCAGAGGTGGCTGCATTGATAATGGGAACAGGTGACGATGAAAAGGGTAATCGTGATGTCATTATTGAACACAGAACGTATGGTCTGAAAAGAATTTCAGAGTTGCATCCCAGCTTCATGGCCATGCAATATCCATTGTTTTTCCCTTATGGAGAAGATGGATACCGGACAGATATACCCCATGCCTACGTAGATGAAACAACAAGGGCAAGAACAACGTAACACAAAGAGAGAATTATGCATTCCGTTTCCAACAAAGACGCCATGAATCTAAAACAAGATTCCAGTTAGGAAGGCTCAATCAACAGTTCGAAGTGGATGCATTCACATGTGTACAAGAGTCAAGGTAGGAATGGGTTAGGAAAAATCAATCAACAATACGAAAGGAAGTGTTCTGAGGACTTGCTGATGCAGTCTCACGGGGTGACACAACACCGGCATCTGTTGTGCAGCGCATTGTTCTGCCTTCGTCATTCACGGGAAGCCCGCGGTTTATGATTCAAAACTACCATGATGTTGTAGCAATCTGTAGATGGGCAGGACCTCCTGATATTTTTGTCACATTTACATGCAACCCAAAGTGGCAGGAAATTCTTGAATTCTTATCCATTATCCTTGGACAAAGACCTGAAAACCGGCTGATATAATTGCAAGATGTTAGGTTATGATACATATGAACAACATAAATCATGCGGAAAAACCTTAATGTCAGGAATCATATTAATTGCACATAATCATATAATTAGTCTAGGATGCATACACTTTGTAGCGTGCCCTCCCTAGCTGCGCCCGAACCGAACAAGAACAAGTCTTTAGGACTCCAAGCGTCGTCCCTCCGTAGAAAGTCCACAGCATGTCTGGATCCGCCTTAAGCTTGACCAACTAGAATCGCCCTTAAGGTTCTTAGAATTTTCGGATATTAGGGTGCAAGTGTTTGGCTGATTTTTTGCTTAAAAATCCTAGCTTTGAATACTTTTAAATCGTCTGTATAAATTTGTGAACTTAGGCACATATTTATAGAGTCATGGAAAAGGATTTAGAATCCTATTAGGATACCAATTTGTTTAATTAGAATCTTATTAAAACTCTATTAAACAAATTCTATCTTTATTAGGATTAGGATTTAATCATAGAACAAATTCCATTAGCTTTAGGATTTGTATTGAACACAAGCGTTGCACGAGCACGAGCAGCACAGCCCGTGCAAGCCTCGCGGCCCACGCGAGCTGCACAGCTTGCAGCCCATGAGCTTTGCTCGCAGCCCATGATGCGCGCGCGCCATGATTTGTTAGGCCTGGCCTTGCGCTGGGCCTGGCGAGGCTTTGGCAGCGTGAGTTGGGCGCTTGGCTTGCTGGGCGCGGGCCTGGCTTCGTGTTGGGCCTTCGTCTAGCAAGTCTCGTCCGATGCTAATTCGTACGATGTGCTTCTGTTTATATTCCCGATTCCGGAATTCATTTCCGATACGAACAATATTTAACATTTCCGACTCCGGAATTAATTTCCGTTTCGAACAAATATTTAATATTTCCGTTTCCGGAATTATTTGGCAATTCCGATAATATTTCCGATTCTGACAATATTTCCGTTTCCGGCAATATTTCCGATTCCGGCAATATTTCCATTTCCGATAATATTTTCCGATACGTACCATGTTTCCGTTTCCGGCAACATCTACGACTTGGATAATATTTATATTTCCGATACGATCCATATTTTCGTTTCCGGCAATATCATCGTTTCCGGAGTATTCATTTACTTGCCTTTGACGATCTCAGCTCCCACTGAAACCAAGATCCGTCGATTCCGAATATCCATAGATGGAGTATTTAATGCCATTAAATACTTGATCCGTTTACGTACTATTTGTGTGACCCTACGGGTTCAGTCAAGAGTAAGCTGTGGATTAATATCATTAATTCCACTTGAACTGAAGCGGCCTCTAGCTAGGCATTCAGCTCACTTGATCTCACTGAATTATTAACTTGTTAATTAATACTGAACCGCATTTATTAGACTTAACATTAAATGCATACTTGGACCAAGGGCATTATTTCCTTCACAAGAGTGTTTAAAATAAAGCTTGATGAGTTGATGTTGGACCTTACAAAAAAAGGCCACTTTGGGGTAACAAAAGCAGGTAACTTTTCCCTTCAACTTCAGTAATACATCTTCGTTACACTTTATACATATAATTAATTTTATACAATATCATATACACCATAGAAAACAACTAACTTTTTCCACCGATATTGCAGCAATCTATACAATTGAGTTTCAAAAAAGAGGCTTGCCCCATGCACACATATTGTTGTTCTTGCGAGAGGAGGACAAACCGAGAACTACGGAAGACATAGGCAGATTAATTTGTGCAGAGCTTCCGGTCCCAGAAATTGACCCAATTGCATTTAATTTGCATCAGTGTTGCAACACATGACACATGGTCCATGTGGTCCGATCAACCACAATTCTCCATGTATGCAAGATGGCCAGTGTACAAAATATTACCCTAAGCCATTCACCAATGACACAACAGTAGGGAAAGATGGAGACCCATACTACAGGAGAAGGGATAATGGAAGAACGACAATTAAAAATGGCAATGTGGTTGACAACTCATTCATTGTGCCGTATAATGTAGACTTGCTGGGTAAATATCAGACACATATAAATGTCGAGTTGTGTAACAAATACAATTGTGCAAAGTACCTCTTCAAATACATGAATAAAGGACCTGACATGGCTCTGGCATCAGTACAGCAGACCAACATTGATGGGGATCCACAAGCAGCGCCCATTATTGACGAGATACAATCCTACCTTAAGTGTAGATATGTCTCAGCAGCAGAAGCATGTTGGAGAATGTTCAACTTTCCAGTGCTGTATAAATACCCACCAGTTGATAGGTTGAGCTACCATTTACAAGATCAACAAACTGTGGTGTTTCAAGACCACGAACCATTAGATGGTGTGCTTGAGCGAGTGGGAGACGCCAGGACTAAATTCACAGAGTGGATGGAGATGAACAAGACAAACCCTCGAGCACGTGCTCTGACATTTGACGAGTTTCCACAACATTTCAGTATGGGTACGGGAACTTGAAAAATGGAAAAAACGAGAGAGGGGTTCAGTATTGGAAGGATTTATTATGCACACCCAACCTCAGGGGAACAATACTACTTGCGTATGCTTCTTAACATAGTAAGAGGACCCACTTGCTATGCGGACATCAGAACGGTGAACAATGTGGAATTTCCGACATTTAAAGAAGCATGCAATGCATGGGGTCTGTTAGAGGGGGACAACGAGTGGCATGAAGCATTAACTCAAGCTGCAACTTGGGAAACTGCAGCACAACTGAGGGACCTCTTTGTCACTCTCCTACTATTCTGTGAAGTGTCAAATCCAAAGGAATTATGGGAAGGACACTGGAAAGATATGTCAGATGACATACTTTATAGACAACATAGACGGTTCAGCAACAACAACTTACCTATCAGACAACCAGACCCAAAATTATTGCCTCTGTGAAATAGAGAAAATACTGGACACAACCAACAGATCCCTGCGAGAATTTCCTACCATCCCCTATCCAGAACCGTCTCTTATGCAGCAAACAGACAACCCATTGATCATCGAGGAGCAGATGTACGATGCAAATTTGCTAGGAAGGGAAGCCTTCAACCTTGAAGAAGGACTGAATGTGCAACAGAAAGAAGTATATCAGGCTATACTACAAGCTACACACGAAAGAGCTGGTGGTTTGTTCTTCGTGTACGGAAGTGGGGGAACGGGAAAGACATACTTATGGCGAACACTAACATTAAAATTGAGGTCGGAGCACCGGATTGTCATAGCTGTGGCTTCATCAGGAATAGCAGCCCTCTTACTTCCCTCGGGTAAGACAGCCCATTCTGCTTTTTGCATTCCAATCCACATCCATGAACGGTCATGCTGCAGAATCAACCAAGGTTCAAATCTAGCACTATTCATAGCAGCTGCAACATTGATAATATGGGATGAAGCACTAATGGTACATCGACACGCATTCGAGGCAGTCGATCGTACTTTTCGTGACATAATGCAAGTCAACAATCCCGCTGCTAGGGAACTGGTGTTCGGTGGGAAAACAGTTGTACTCGGAGGGGATTTTACGAAATTCTTCCAGATGTGCCAAGGAAATGAAGAGGAGATATTGTTGATGCATCCATCAGTAAATCGCCCACTATATGGTCTCAATGTAAGGTATTCAAATTGACAATCAACATGCGGCTTCAAGGTAATGGTGGTGACTCGGGAAATCAGGAGTTAGCTCAATTCAGAAAATGGGTACTAGATTTAGGTGATGGAAAACTTCCAGCCATGTCAAAAGAGGGGGAAGATGAACCAAGTTTGATTGAAATCCCAACTGACCTACTGGTAGTAGACGATGGTGATAAAAAGAAGGCCATAATCAACGACATTTATCCAAATTTATTGAATAGGTACTCCGACCTAAAGTATCTCACAGAGAGAGCGATCCTATCCCCAAAAAATGAATGGGTAGATGAAATTAATAACCACATCCTATCCATGATTCCTGGTGAAGAACAGGTTTACAAAAGTGCTGACAGAATATGCCCCCTCACAAATAGGAATACAAATGACGAGGTGTTATACCCATCTGAGTTCCTGAATACTCTTGAATTTCCAGGTATCCCAAACCATCAGATTCACCTAAAGGTAGGTTGCCCCATTATACTCTTGAGGAACATGAACCAAGGGAAAGGGTTGTGTAGTGGAACAAGGCTCATTGTCAAAAGGCTAGACACTAGAGTTATACAGGCAGAAGTTGTAACCGGAACTCAAGTTGGAAAACAGGTCGCCATTCCAAGGTGTGAGATGTCACCAGCTGATAACACCTTGTCTTTCACTCTGAAACGCAGACAATTCCATGTGAAGTCTGCTTCGCAATGACAATCAACAAAAGTCAAGGCCAAACATTCAACCGTGTAGGAGTATACTTGCCAGAACCGGTTTTCAGCCATGGCCAACTTTATGTTGCAGTTTCTAGGGTCACAAGTAGAACAGGACTGCGGATTTGTATAGGGAGAGATGGAAACATCAACAAACAGAACACAAACACTAAGAATATGGTATACCGGGAAATATTTGAAAATTTGTAATGAGAAAAGAACTAAGAAAGGAAAAATGTTGTCAAAGACAGATGAAGAATAATTACAATAAATAATAACAAACAACTTAAACCCATTACTAACAAAGACAAAAAAAAAACCAAACAACACTAATTGATTTACAAAGGATGATTTTGTGAGTCACTATATCATTATGTTAAATGCTAACCGTGGAATGTGCAGGTGAACAAAACCAAGGGTTGGAGGATATAACACAGTGAATAACCAAGGAAACAGAAATGGCAATGGAAGGTGGAAAACAATATATTTCAGATCTGGATACATCAAGGAAGAACTGGACAATAACATCTCGCCTGACAAGGTTATAGGAAGTAAGGTACGATCACAAAAATGTGGAGCCAGACACCTTGGATATGGTTCTTCTAGATGAGCAGGTAATTAAACACTACTAAATTATCAATGTTCTGTAGATATAGTACATCTATGGTTTGTGGCAAAGCATTCATCTTACCAAGACACAGAACAACTGTATAATAATAATAATGCATGCTGATGAAGCATCACAAATACAAGGGAAGCATATCCAAGCAGTGGTCCCAAAGTACTTGATAAAAAAATTCAAAGAAAAGCTACAAGAAGGAGAAGTTTATTCAATGAAACATTTTAATGTCGCAAAAAATAAGCGCAAACACAAACCAGTTCATAATGAATACATCATTTGGTTCACTTCTTATACTTCTATTACTTGGGAACAAACAAACGTTGACAAAATCGGAATGCATTGCTTTGAGATAATACCCTTTCATAAGCTACATGAACGCAACAATAGATACGACATAGTCACAGGTAAGTAATCAAGTGCCAAGGTCTTTTACATTCTGTATTTAAACACTAAATTATATTTATAACACTACAACTGCAGATGTTATTGGCTTGCTAATTGGAGTAGAGAATGCAGTCACAGATGAATATGGCAACATAAGAAAGAGGTTGTACATTCAAGACCAAAGGTAAGGCTACAAGCACAACTAAAATTACATACATTCAACTATTCTTCACTTTCAAATATTTAATGCAGGGAGCAAAAAGTCATGGTGACACTCTGGAACGAGAAAACATATTTGGTATCGGCAGACAATAACAACGACCAAGACCCAAAGATACTCATCATCACAAGCACTCGTGTAACACAATACAATGGTAAGAACTATCATCTGATTTAACATATACTTTCCAGTTTCCACAAATAAGGAAAAAACATCTCATGGAAATTAATTAAAACCACCTTTGTAGGAAACTACCAGCTAGGATCACCAAGTGCAACCAAGATCTACATCAACATGAACAACTTAGACGTGCAACACTTCAAGGAGGAGTAAGAAAAAAATGTGGCTACGACCCAATTTAAAGTTCCCAAAATTAACAATAACACATATAAATATATACTAACAACTTCAATATCATAACCAGGTTAGGTGAAAATATACCAACAGCAACACAAATACAAATACAAATACCCCAACCTGAGAGTGCAAGAGAAGCAATGGTCAAGAATCGCAAGACGGTGGAAGAGCTACAACAACTATATTTGGAGCAGGCAGAAAACCAGATTTTAATTACCTCTCCTACACTAAATATGCCTCAACCCAATACATTGTTAGTGTATTGGTTAAATAAACACAAACCCCTCTCAATTTGGTTCTTATGTATATGACAACATATTTCCAACTATATAACCCAAGTTCCCGTATAATGTTATTCATTTAATAAATTCATTCAATCAGGATTCACAAATGACCTACACTTGCCATGCTAAAATTGACATGGTCCACGTGAGGGACTACGGCTGGAAATATGAATCATGTAGGTCTTGCAAATCAAAGTTAGATGTCGAACATATGTGCAAAAAATGTGAAGTCGTTGATGAATTCCCAATTCAAAAGTACACAAAGTGCTTACATATTACTACTACACTACAATAGACAGAAACATATACTAACAATTTTCACAGGTATCGGATAATAATTACTATTAAGGAGGCGGAGGCCGAAATGAGGGTCGGTTTATTTGATAAAAACGTCGAAAAGATTGTTCGCTTGCCCATATCAGCAATGACATAAATACATTCAAAGGTACCCCAACTAAACAAAAAAACAAACACTAAAAAAAACAGAAAACAATAAAACCAACACTAATTAATTATATAACTTTGGTGCAGGACTACGGAGAGGAAAAGGTCTATGAGAGGTTCGAAAACTGCATTGGAACATCCTACATCTTCAAGGTTCAAATAAACAAAAGAGACTTTGTTTCCTTAAATAACAATCTCAAAAAAACTACGAACTATAACGTAGTATTACTCTTGTATTGATATTTCTATCAGGTGGTGTGACATACCCGTTGATACCTATAATTACATAGTACAAATCCAACACAAATTGGGAACATTGACAATTTGACAAAGTCAGATTAACAATTAGCAACAAAAACTCAACAAACATTGGGTATGTTGACAATTTCACGACGACACATTATCACTTAACAATGTCTTTAAAATAAAAAAACATCACGGGTTAAAAAGTAGTTTTATTCATTTATTTTGATATCTATCTAATACTATTATTAAATCTCCATGGTATTTCATGCCATCTCGCCACATGTCGCCACCATTTGATGGTAAGTGATATGGCATAGCCACATTGACATATAATATTTTTTTACAAAAAGATGAAGAAATGCAAATATCAATGCTTGAACTCATGACTTCATGTTCATAAGTTAGAACTTTAACCACTAATCCAATAATACAACTTATGATATTTAAGAAATTCAAACCATATAAGTTATGTTTATTAATACCATGTATTAAAACTTTAATGCCTACCATAATTATACATTTTAATAATTTTCTTATGAAACTAAATTATACTTAATTTTTTTTTCATTTACATTTTAATTTAGGTTCATTTATGATTACGTTTTTTTAGCAGGCTAGTTCATGTAAGTTTACCTAGAGCAATAAAAAAAAGTATTACACATAACAATAGACTACTCTATTTTAAATTTAAATTTAGTTTACTAAGATGTTTAACCAAATTTTATATTGAATCACCTTACATAAAGAAAATATTAAAAAAAAATTATGCACAAATATTTATCTCATATTATATGTAAGTATTTAATACCAAACTATTGTAATTATTTTTATTTAACTCAATCAAGATTAGTTCTCAAATTACATATAGTCACCGCGGCATCGCCCGGGGCAATAACTAGTTATTATTGAATTCACATAATCTTAAATATTTGAATCTACAATTTCCTAGTGCCACATTGAAATTTTGAATTTTGCAAAATAAGGTGAAAGAAAAGAGGGGATTAAGTTCAATATTTTTACTTTAGCCTTTAGGTCAGTTGTTTAAGATGTTTGTTTTCTGTTTGCAGGTTGCAATTTCTGCGACTTGGCTATTTTGTGCCGCAATTCCCACGCTTTTGGTTTGTATACTCTATCTTCATTGTGTGTTTTTAATTTGTATTGATTGACTATATTGAGTTCATTGTCTAACTAATTTTAATTCGTAACCATTGATACTACTGGCCGGCAAGGATGGGAGTTTTGAGGTGACTCTGTGTTGTGATTGTGAATAACGTTCTTCTGTATAGATTCGAAGTAGCAATCTGGGCATCGCCTAGACTACACACTAGTTTTTTTTTTTTTTAAATGTAGTCTTTATTCAATACGGAGTACTATGTACTATGTACTATGTACACATATGGTTGTTATAGGATTAATAAAAAAAAATTAAAATTTTGATTGATATAGTTGCAGGGAAAAATATGATGCATATATTGATAGATTTAAAATTTGATCGGTCACTCTTGCACCACACGAATTTATTAGATAAAACTATGAAAACTTATGTTAATGAAAGACTAATAAACATGTCAAAATATTATTTTTCTAAGATAATAATCAGTAAAAGAACGGGCCATTGAATTTTAAACTCATATGTCATACAAAAGGTCTTGTGCGCACAAGGTGTACAATAAATTTATTGTACACCAAGATAACTTTAACCTTTTTTTGTAATTTTAACCTAGTTTTGATTAACTTTTATTTTAGTAAAAAGAAATTGATAGATAAATATTTTAAAGGGTTAAATGATTCACAAATTCTTATTTACATGGGGTGTACGATAAATATTGTGCACCGAAGTTAAAGTTAACGTAAAATGCTTAAAAGTTACACTTATATATGTAAAAGTTATATATTTTTGAGTGATGAAATTTTTCATTTTAATAAAAAATATTTCTTTAAAATTGCTAATAATGTATAAAATTAATTATTGAACCCTTTAAAATGTTTATCTATCAATTTTTTTTTAATAATATAAAAGTTAGAGAAAACAGGGTAAAAGATAGAGAAAATTGGTAAAAGTTAGAGAAAAATTGGTAAAAGTTATGTTGGTGTACAATAAATTTATTGTACACCTTGTGCATGCAAGACTTTTTGTAAACGATTAATTTTATACATTACTAGTTAATTTGAAAATAAGTTTTACTAAAATGAAAAAATTTATCACTGAAAAATATATAACTTTTACATATATATGCTTAACTTTTAATCATTTTGAGTTAACTTTTACTCCGGTGTACAATATTTATTGTTCACCCATTGTAAATAAGAATTTGTGTATATCATAACCCTATAATTTAAATACATACTACGTGTATAAGAATTACTCCGTACTCACAAGAGGCATGATGGTAATCTCTATTCATTCAAAATTTTATTTGGTCATTAATCATAATGGTAATGAGTTATATGTTTGTAGACGAGAAGTGAGTGATATGTTAAGCCAGTTAAAATAAATTCAGTAATAGATTATACTCTGTAGTAGAACAGTGAATGTCATATTTATGGGATGAGATTGCGCCAAATTTGTTTTAATTTTTTAGTGTGGTTATTGAAATTTCTATTTTTCATTTGTTGATCTTTCTTCAACAATTATTACATTTATCTAACACAACACTGATAACAAGATTGTGCATATCGCGAGCTTAAATCTAGTAAGAAATATATGCTACCACTTGTACTAACTATCTTATACTTGCACAAAACTATCATACATTCCTACATGCCAAAAACATAAATGTTATCTCAAGCCTAGCCCAAATTGGTCGTAAATAAAAAAATTTAAAAAAAACATACTATGTCCAACATAAGTTTCTGAAAAACAACCTGACCATGGGCCAAATAAATTAACGGGTCATATTCGGGTTGGATTAATATCGTTTTCTCTCACTTACTTTTTGTTTGTGTCGTGTCGGTTTCGGCCAAGTTGTGGTGTCGTGTCAGAGTTGCCAACTCTAACCGTACGTGCTAGACTAAGCCACAATTCAACCCAGAACACAATGATAAACTTACCCCAGCAGTAGGTTGGGATGACAAAAAGTTACCCAACCCGATAAACCATCTGAAACTAACTAAGATCCGAACTAAATATATCTGAGAAATAGGGATCTCAAAACAGACCCAAATCGATCCGATGTTGACCCGAAATTTGATTTGACCCGTGAGTCTAAGACCTGAACCGCTAGCAACCTGAGGAGATCCACAACGTTGCATCCGATAACATTTAATCGAACCAAACCTGTATCCGATCTGATAGCAATCCGAAAACCAACTTACTTGGTAGCAACCATAATCGACTTGACCAATAAAACCTGATATCCGATTTGACCCTACCCGTGTCAACTCTAACCCGAATTCAACAAAATTACTATCAATCTGACCCGATTGTATCCTATATCCGAAATAATAAATGTCTGAATTGATCCAATAATCAAAAGTCACGAGAGATAAAACAAATCGTACCTGATTTAACCTGAATCTGGTTCTATTTAATCGTTATTAATGAGACTCGAGTAAAGCAAATTTGAACTGTTAATGACATATGAAAATTTATTCTATATTCCTTTTATAAATAATTTGGAGAAAATGTAATACTTTGTAGAAGTTTAAAAATATGTAGTTGGCACGAAGTCTTAGAAATATGTAATAAAGTGTCGCGATTCAAATTTGATCTTGAACTCGAGATTGAGTCACTCAATCCATAGAGCACAAGTATACAAGCTTAACCTGATCTAAACTCGAACTACAAACTCAATCTGCAATAGATTCAAATCTAAGGTACGTCCAATCTGAACCTGATCAAAACACGAGACTCATCAATCTAAATTTGACCGAACCCGAGACTTATCCGATTCGAAAATGACATGTACTAGTAGCAAATCGACCAAAATAGTATCTAAATCCAATATACACCTGAACCAAACACGAAATTAAGCTGATACAAAACCGTTCGAAATCCTATCCATTTCAAACCGTATCTGATATGGACCAGAACCGAAATCGATTCAAACCGAAATCCACTCGAACCCAAAGCAATATATGACCAGACTTCAACCAAATTTAAAGTTTTCCTAACCGATCGAAATCAATCTGAATAAAAACATTAACCCAAGTTACCCAACATTATTTGATTGCGACATGACCCGAACAGTTTGTGACTGACCAAAGTTGGGTTTGGACTCCACTTCAAACAAAACAACAACCCATATCTTCAGTATCATAAGTTCTTAACCCAAATCCACACCACACCCACATCCACACCCATACACAAACCCAAACCCAAACCCAAATCCAAATCCAAATCCAAATCCAAATTCAAATCCAAATGGAGTTATCCCCTCTAAAATTCTATCCAAAACCAGGGGAATTTCACACGCTCGTATAAAACCCATCTTTCTTCCTCTTTCTCTCTCCCAAGTCCCAACTCACTTAGGCCTTAGCCATGGCTTCAACCTCATCCCTTCTAAATTTTCTCTCTCCTCTTTTCCCCTCAAACACATCACTCCCACCTTCATCCAATCCCAAATTCCCCAACCCAAATTCTCTATCCTCACAACAAAACTCCATTTCTATCTCCTCGAAAAAGCATGAAAATGCAGCAATTGCGAAGAAAGAAGAATACCCAGGTGATTTAATGGCGGTAGTTTGTCCATCTCTTGCATTTTCGAACACCCTTTACTTCAGATCAGCTTATAATGTACAGGTTTTGGTGGATGATAATGAGAATGAAGAAAGACTCCTCAATCGGTTTAGGAGAGAGGTTATGCGAGCTGGGGTTATCCAGGAGTGTAAACGTCGCCGTTACTTTGAGAATAAGCAGGAGGAGAAGAAGCGCAAGCATCGTGAGGCTGCTAAGCGCAACAGCCGTCGAAGGTCCCTTCTCTCTCTTTTTTTTTTCTTCTAATATTTTTTTTATTAGTGTATTACCTCATTGCAATTTTTTGGATCAAAATTTAAAATTTTTGACCATGAATTATCATTACTTGGTTAGCCTTGAAGTAATATATTCACATGCAGTCTGAGCGTGTTAAGTTTAGGCGAGATTCAATCCTAAGACTCCGGCACCCAAAAAAGACTTAAAGGAATCAGGCTAGTTATTTTTTAAAGTTAATTTTGATAGTAAAACGGCTCAAGCCATTAGCTTGTATTATTAATGAATTAATGAAACAATAATCTACAACACTCTGGTAGAGACTGGAGGTTGCGATTTATCAAGTTTACAATATGCAAATTACCAGTGTTTCAAATAGTTTATTGAACATCTCCTGAGAGTTTAGAGGATTGTTTGTATGATAGTTTTAGTGAGATGAGGGCTGGCAAATTTAAAGCTGTAGTTTACTTTGAAGGGTGACCTAGTTTTTTAGGAACTTATAGGATTTAGAAAGGAGGATTTGTGGGATTTTGAGAGCTAATTGGGGATAAATTTCAAAGTTTGTAATCACAATTGTTAACTTGAAGTTGATCACAATTGTTAACTCAAACATTTTGCTGGGTTACAGGCGTGGGCCATTCCGCGGTCCATTCCCTGGCAAGGAAGAGGCCACGAAGGTTGATAAAAAAGAGGATGACGGAGATAACTGGGATATGCCGGAAGGAGGTGCTCCTTTCTGAGTGCATCTTATCTTGCCTTTTACTCACTTTCACTGACTTCTCTATTCACAGAGAGAAGTTAGATGTATAAGTTAGATGTATGTTCTTTCAGCCTCTGTATTTTCTATGTTGATAGAGGTTTAATTGGGTAAAAATGTCGTATTAGTTCCTTGTATTATCAATTGTATCAGAGAATCTAATGACAACTCGGAACAGCTTTGGCTACTGAAGCCTCTAGTTTTTACAACTACTTGTTACTTGTTACTTGTTACGAAGTATTTCTTATTTTGTAAGTGCACAGCAGTTGCAGCCCAATTTGGACAAGATAAGAATCAAGGATGTGAATTCCACAATGTTTTCTCCTCGAGCTGCCTGTACTCCGTATTTGTCACATTTTCTGTCTTAATTTATAGTATGAATATAGAGCATGCAGTATTATTGTATTAATCATACGACATTACGGCTCAACAGGATTATACTGGAAAATGCAAACACTATGCAACTGTTTGAAAAAGGTTCTTAATTGCAACTGTAAACTTCCTTGCTAGGTGGTACATGACAATATCACAATTTCTCATCTTTCTGTTCCATACATCCACAATTCGATATTGTAAGATGGACAAAAACAATTTTAATTCGATATTGGTTAGATAGACAAAAACAACTTTGAGTTGAGTATTACAGAAAGGTAATTCGATATAATTGAATGTTATACTACATAAGTACATATTAATCAAACAAATATGCTGTGGAAAGTGGAAAGTGGAAAGTGGAAAGTGGAAAGTGGAAAGTGGAGGGCAAAGATGATAACAAACTCGCAAACATACATGAGAGGCAAACAAAATTACAGAATAACTGTTGGGCCCATGCACACTCCTTTATATCTGCCTCCTGCAATTTTACCTAAGAATTCGGGACAGGCTTTGTATATCTTTAGATCACGTCTTTGACCAACTTCTAGAAGCTTCTTCAATGAATCTCTACAGGTGTTGGGTGTTGGGTGTTGGGTGTTGGCTGTCAAAGCAAAATTCCAAATTTGCAGTTATGTATTCTTTCCTTTTTAGTGCTCTTTTACTCACCCTTGCTAGGTTGATTATCATCTTCTTCTGAATCATAGGCGTCATCATTTCCACCATTTCTTGCTTCCTGTCCTTGCTTGACCAAACTGACATCGCCCCCAGATTTCTCTGAAGTTAGAGATTGTACTTCTTCATCGTTAAATTCTTCTCCCACTCCGTCTGAATAAGCATACCTGTAAAGTTAAAATTATGATTAAGCAGCGACAGAAACACTATCAACCAAGAGTTCTAAGTGGGCATTTAAGTATGTTAGTATCAGATATTCAGATTATCAGCAATTCACAAGAAAAAAAGAACAGAAGTCTTTTGTTTATGACTAGATGAATATTTACAGAATAATTTGCTTAACACATAAAAAATTTATAACAATTCTAACCTAGTATTCAATCCAGAATCATATCCTGGATGCATAAATTGTACTCCGTATAATTCAGTTGCCTTAAGGATATACTTTAAACAAACTGACTATGAAATGTACACATGCATAAAAGGCTCATGGAATTTATATGCAGTAGATCTTAACTATGGGTACGAGCCCAGTATGGTCACATAGATCCTAGACCTTTGCATGCCAAAAAATGCCACAGATAGGACATGTTACTTGGTCAAGTCTCTCAGAACAGAGCAAAAATGGAAAATTGTGTGCAGATTTGGCAAATACTTCGTAGAAGGTGAAATATCAAATATATAAAGGAAAATGGAGGGAGAATTAGATAACTAGTGTCACCCATTCCATCTTTGCCAACGTGATATGTCCTGCTTCAATGTCTCTAAAACAAACATTCATGAATCACTGCTCAGCAAGAAGTTCCCTAGACGAGGAGAGGTGACTCACAAGGTCACAACTTAGTGAACATAGAGTTTAACCTTACCTTTGAGAACTCTGAGATGGAGTCCATAGATAGCAAATTATGCATAGCACTGCAAATGCCAGAATGTCCCAAAAGGCAGTGATAATCCAAGCACTCTGCCACCGCTCATTAAAAGGATCTGTAGCCTTGAAATACACCTGTTAAGAGGCAAATTTACCAGACTAAGTATACTCGGAGTAAGGCAATAGCCATCACCTCAAAAAATGAGCCAACACACGGGAAACACAGCAGCAAAAAAGTACAAAACATATCATAGATCACCTCTTCTATGACCCAAATTAAAATCTGACCAATGTTTCTCTATTTTGTTTTCATGTGATACTTAAATAGTTAAATACAAAAGACATTCTGAATGACTCCTTCCAAGAGTACCAACTATTTTCTAGCAAAAACTCTAATTACTGAAGTTCCTCGCCATCAAAAATATCATTTCTCCTACAATGGCCATGTTTTACTCTTGACATCCCCATGATTTTGTTTGAAGGCCCCTCCTCTTACGTGTATGCTATACGAAATATCAAAATTAGTTAAGACTACCGCGTCTTTCAAGTATTCTTCTTTTAGTGTTATCGTTTTGCTACTTGTAATCTGGTACTGCATCCAAAAAATATTAGAAGGCTTAAAAGTATTTTCTAGTACTACTATTAGCAAGTATTCAACCTTTGCAATTCAATTTAAACAAAAGCATACCTCGTATACTATCCATGCAACTGAAGCAATCACTGAAACAGCCAGTGCATTTGAGAACTTCCTGTAAATATCCAACTTTACAGAACTTCGTTTCACCTGAAAACAATATTTTAATCTAATAAGAAACCATAACATCCCAAGCAAGGATTTTGCTGACTTCTCTAGAAAAAGTAAGGCAAACAACCACAATATTAATACTCCCTCCGTTCCAAATATTTCCCTATTGTGACTCACAAACTTCAAAGTTAGGCAACAATTTTTAAGCAGAGGGTGTAGTCTCGTTACTCGTAGAGCGTGATTGTAAATGATTTTCTTGCATGAAAACATGCAGGGCAGAAACTGGGAGCAGAGTAAGCAGACACTCAAAAGGTGGAAAAAATTTCAGCATGCTAATTGTGACATGGTAGCAAGAACCTCAAGGAAGCAACAGTTCAAGGGGAAGTTGTGATGATTGTGAGTCATGGGTTTGCAATAATTCTAGTTCCATCCCTAAATTTTATCTCGGAGAATATGAAATTTAGACAGTGCTATATATTAACTCGTTTACCATCTGAAATCTCCCTACTGCTAAAGTAACAAACCAAATTACCAAACCATAAAGTCTTAACCCAATAAATGAGATTGGCTACATGGATTTGTTACCAAAAAGCTGGCCTGAAAACATTCGTGCAAAAAACTCTATGCAAGGTTTTGTAGTTTTAACGCAGATCATAACCACCAAATCAATTCCTTCATAAACGACTATGAAGCATCAGAAGAAAAAAAAAACAGCATCTTGATTTATGCTTATAAAGATAACATTAAATTACCAACCACAAACAACAAACCTGTAGCTGTTCCAGCGTCTTTGAAAGAGAAGTAAAAATCCACAAGATTAGAAAAGCATCCAGAAATGAATCAGGAAGGACAAGTAGTAACCTTGCTCTTCCTGATATGTCATTAACTGTGCCCACATACTCCGCAATGTTTAGCACTTCAGTCGCCAAGAAATAAGTCGCCCCAATAACCTGCACCTTGGAGGTAAGACCGCCAAGAGTAGGACGCACCACTCCATAACCCATTGAAATTGAAAGAATAAGTAGACGTGATACTGTTCTTCTTGCAGCTCCAAGAGTTACAACCCAAGTTGTAAGTGCAACAGGTCTAATGCCTCTGCTGTTGAAATTAGCATAATCCAGATACCAAAACGTCATTTCAAACAATCCCAGAGCAACCACCGCTGTGATGCAGTGTTGAAGTTGAAGTACTTCGTTCCAAAACCTCCAGTAGTAAAAGAACCATATTGAGGTTAGCACCAGGTAGGCAAGAGACATGAAAATATAAAAGTTCATGGATGGGGCCATTCTACCCGGTAAGTAGCCATCAGGATTTTTCCACACAGTTTTCCCATTCATAACTAGTCCTTTCAATTTTGGGTCACAAGAAATGAAGAATAAGTTATACATTCCTGTTTTTGTGATGTACACCTCTTGTCTGCGCATCCTAGTTCTTAAAGAACGCCCCTTAAACTTAACATTTAGAATCATTGGCCAATTACTATCAGTAGATGACCGGATTTTAATGACTTCCCCTTGCTTACATCCTTCGAGTTTGGCAAGATCAGGAGTGCAGCAAATAGAACGCTGTCCACCATAAGCAGAACCGCCAATATCATCTCGATCAGCTGCTTCAAAAATCACGACTTGCACAAGTCCAGAGCCATGGTCCTTGTCGGAATTGTTTTCAGCAACTTCCTTACTTCTCCAGAATGTAATATTCTCAAATCTAAACAAAGTTATCAATATCAGATGAAAGTTATGCTTTTACAAACAGGAGGAAGGGACGTAGAAATTTACATTTAGACAAAAGAGCAAAGACCAAATCATGCAAAAGAATGAAGTAAAAGACCAATAAATTTAATTGTTCTTCATATTGGTGTACACTGTACACTGATACTGACTCAAAAGTTCTTGCCGTGCATGAAGACATAAAATTATAGCTTCATTTCAACGACTTATAGAGGAATTATTCACTCTTCGGACTTTTGACAAACAAATTTTTAAGGGGTAGGGGTAGTGAGAACTCTGCCGGTCTGCCCCCGAAACTTGGTAGCCTGAAAAATAACCAAGTATGTCCTTCTTCTTTCAAAAGCGTGGATAAAGCTCACTACTATTCTAATTTCTCTTTCTCTGGCGTGTAAGTCCATCGCATTTCAATATTTCACTCATGAGAAGGAAGAGAGAAAGTTTCTTTCTTTTCTTGGCTGAAAGGAATCGTTCGAAGGAAAGGAATAAAAACATCTCTTTCTCTTGTTTGTTTTTAGTTTAACTCTAAGCAAACAAATATATTGACAAGAAAGACTCTATCAAATTTCCATTTCGCTTTCCTGTCAAATTGGTGGAATTCTGAAGAAAAGAAACCTAACAGCCTAAATCCATTCCACTTTTAGTGCTACTATTTGTTTGGATGAGAGAATTTGGTTGGAAAGGGATCCATTTTCTCTTACCTAAACTCCTGGCTCAAACACAACATGAATAACATTTCCCCCTCAACAGTGCATCCCCTTCCATTACTTGTCTCTTTTTCATATGCGCCATTTGGCAGATATGGAAAAGGAGAAATCTTTGGATTTCCAAGTCAACAGTGCATCCCTTCGGAACCTACTATCAAAGCCATTAAATGGGCTGTGCCTGAATGGTTCTAGTGTTATACACTCAAAATCTACCTACTGTCATAGAGGTTTCACATCTTTGGACCCACACCACCACCACCACCACCACCAAAATTCCTCAAAATCAATGTACAGGGCTGTCTAACACCCTTGTCAAGCAGGGACAAGGGTCGAGTTTGAAGGGAGGGCTGCAAACAAGGTGATAGACATTTTGGCGAAAGCTGCTAAGATCTCAAAATGATAGTATTAATAGCAGAACTTCCATTCCCCTGCCCCTTATCTTATATTAATGAACTTGTAGTCGACAGCACAAACTGATGTATTCCTACTGAATTACTAATCGCATAGTCAGCAGCAGACTTGTATGGCTCTAAGCCAAGATGCTTTAACTTAATCTATTTCTTCCTTTAAACCAAAAAAAAAATAGAAGGCAATTGAAGATTTGAAGGTATTTGTTTCAAATTTCTCTTTTGATAAACCAAATCCCTCTAATCTTAAGGAAAATATGAGTTCACAGCTTCCCTTCCTCCACCAATGTCTTCCGAATTCCGAACACATTGTTAGTTCCAAATCCTTTCTATTTGTTTCAAATTTCTCTCTTGATAAACCAAATCCCTCTAATCTCAAGGAAAATATGACTTCACCGCTTCCCTTCCCTCCACCAATGTCTTTCGAATTCCGAACACATTGTTAGTTCCAATTCCTTTCTAATCAAACAAAGGAAAAGCTAATTCATTTCCTTACTTTTCTTTTCCTTTTTCTTCCCCCCTCCCATCAAACAAGCTGTAACCATCACTTCCCTTTCAACAAGCAATCAACGTATTACTTATCAAACAGTGATTCTCAACCCGAATAAACTCATACACTCCCTTCCCCACTATTGATTGATTTGATTCTTTAACACAAAATTCAATTTCCTTATTATGCAATCAATCAAGTTAAAAACAAGACAAACCCAGATCCAAATTTCAACCCCATAAATCAAAAAACTTGATCTCAAACAAACCGAATTAAAGAAATTAATCAAATAAACAAAAAGGGTATCCATAAATCAGAAGAAAATTTAAAAAAGAGAAGTACCGGATAAAGGAAGTTCCATCATGAAGAGAGTGTGAAACGATCCGCGTAGAAATGGGAGAGGAGAGAGAAGAACGAGAGGCGCGAATGGCTTCGCTGCCACCAGCAAGAAGGTAAGCATTGCCGACTTCAGTGAAGAGTTGTTGGTCGTAAGTGTGAATGGAGGCATTTGAGAATTTGAAAGAGTGCAGAGATATTAATATGAGAATTGTGAGTTTTAGGAGAGAGAATGAGGGGATTTTAAGATCATGGATCCCGATTTCCATG
Organism: Spinacia oleracea; assembly: GCF_020520425.1. Classification (NCBI taxonomy): domain Eukaryota; kingdom Viridiplantae; phylum Streptophyta; class Magnoliopsida; order Caryophyllales; family Amaranthaceae; genus Spinacia; species Spinacia oleracea. The sequence goes on from NC_079489.1 coordinate 66,627,599, forward strand.
GTGATTGACGAAGCTTGCTGTCACCAAACTAATTTGTTGTTGAAACTCACTTGAGTTAGACAGTGTGTGAGGTTGAGTGAGAACTCAGCATCTTCGTGGTCTGTTGAATCAAATGATTTTAAGAAACTATTACTGGGAGGGTTTCTCAGCCCATAATGGCTTGCGTCCAAAATGGACACAAGTACCATTAAAAAAATATAAACTGGTTAAATTTTAAAGGAGAAGCGTCCAAAATGAGCTGGAATGGTACTTTTGCACCGTAACGGAGAACGGGATCCCCTGAAATTTGAGGGGGGAAAACATGGTGGGAAAATTTCGCCAATTTGCAGGCAAGATTTTCGCGAAAAGTTGGAGGGAAATATTTCCACGAAATTCCTTCGATTATAGCAAGCGTTCCTCTGTTCCCTTTACAGGAGAGAGAAAGAAACCAGAAAATGTTCTTGCTTCCAACAGGAGAGAGAAAGAAACCAGAACAAAATCAGAGAGAAAGATAAGGGGAGATAAATGATGGTACCAACTTATAGAGAACTGTTTGAATTAATTATCCCAATATTCCCAATTTTCAACTGATTGAAAATGTATTTGAATTTTGGTTCTTCATTGAAATTAAAATCGAAATTCAAAGAGTATTAACTTGAAGATGAAAATGTATTCATAAATGGAAATTATCGATTTATGAAAGACAAAATATACTACATTTGGACTTAACAAGTACCATTGATTAACTGGTAAAAAATAGAATATACTGTATGTGTACCAATATAGATATTGGTACTATATATGTACCATACTTTAGATATGTAACAAAGAAGTTAACATATGATACTAAATTTCAAATTTAGTACACTAGAAATACGTTTAAACTTAGGTTGGTACTTCATTTGTACCATTCTTTTAAAAACATATTAAAATTATATTAAATTTGTACCATGATGCAAATTTGGTATTTGTTACGTACCAGTATTGAGGGAATGGTATGATATATGTACCAAATTTACGACCCGACATAAATTCAGGTATTTTATTTATACCAAATGTGAAATGAACAAAATTTGGTATTAAAATAATACTATATTAAAAAAAAGTTTATATTTGGTACGTATTATGTACCATAATAATTTTACGAAGAAAGTCAATAAGATAATACCAAATTTTGAGAATATTTTTTACCTTTTCAAGGTCCTATTTGTCAGAGGAGATTGGTTCCCCTTATTCCGACACGTTATTGGCCAACCAAAATATCCCAAAAAAAGGGGGGAAATTATGGAAATAGAAGGGCGGGAAAAATAGAAAGTACAGTATAAAACGAATTTTAGGGGTTTATTGTTTTAGGAGAGATAAAGAAAGCAGAGTTGAATTTGGTATTCCACAAAAATCAACAGTTGGTCGCACATCATCGAGCAAGTTTAAGGTATGTGCTTGTCTTAATTTTGTAAATCAATATATCAATTTTTCATATTCAATTAATGAATTAGGGTAATCAGTTATTGATAAATTGCAATTATGTTTTGAACTTGAGCAAAACAAATTATTGGTAATTTGTAAGAATTGAGGCATGATTATTAATTAAGTGTGAATTATAATAATCTGTATTGATAATTAAATAAGTGGGAATGTATAAGCCTTGAGAATGGATAATGATTTTTAGTTATTGAAATCTTTGTTAGGGTTAGGGTTTTGAAAGGGGTTTTACTTAATTGAAATGTAAAATGTTGCAGAAATATGGTTGAATTTGTTGGGAATGATAATGAGGATGTAATTGAGGAAGTAAACATTACGGATGATGAAGAAGAAAATGGAGCCGATGATGATGTAGTGAGTCCTCCATTTGTTGGGATGGTATTCCAGAGTTGGGAAGAAGTGGATACGTACTACAAAAGGTATGGGAGACAACAAGGATTTGGCATACTCCGTGCTGCAGGGTCGTATGTGCAAAAGGGGGGGGGGGAAATCTAAGGAAATGAGGGGATACTTGTGGAAGTGTGAATGTTATGGTCGTGCAGTGTATAGGCGTCGGGTTGAGGGGAAAATGGTTTACTCAACTAGGGATGAGCTTGGCACCAAAAGGTCAAAGAAATGTGATTGCTCGGTTCTAATGTATTGCAACAGGACCAAGGATGGGGAATGGGTGGTTAAAAGGGCAGTTAATGAGCATAAGAACCATTGTCCAACACCGAGGAAATCTAGGTATGTTCCTAGGTATCGACAGGAAGACATCACCTCTCTTGTAAAGAGGAAGTTGTTTAATGACTACAACTCGGGTGCTAACGTTCCTCAGATATTTAACTGTCTAGCTAGCGAGAGGAATGGAGTTGAGAACGTGACATTCACTAAAAAAGATCTTCAAAACATCATTGCTAGGGATAAGGCAGAAAAGATGAAGGAGGGAGATTGGAATGCAATGTGGAAGTACTTTAAAGCGATGTCTACTGACAACGAAAATTTCTTTCACAAGCATAGGGTGGGTGAGGATAACATATTAAAGGATGTGATGTGGGTAGATGCTAGGAGTAGAGCTGCTTACGAAGATTTTGGAGATGTTGTAGTGTTTGACTCCACCTACTTAACAAACGAGTATGACTTGCCATTTTCTAACTTTGTTGGGGTTAATCACCATGGTCAAACCATTCTGCTTGGGTGTGCATTGTTATCCCATGAAGATTCAGAGACCTTTGAATGGTTATTTACTGAGTGGTTGTCATGTATGTCTAACAAAAAACCCATTGGTTTTCTTACTGACCAAGACGCTGCCATGAGGAAGGCCCTACGAGAAGTAATGCCTGATGTCCGACATCGATGGTGCTTGTGGCACATACTTACCAAGTTCAGTCACAAACTAGGAAAATACAATGACTATGAGCTGTTCAAAGTTGAGCTTCATAATGTGATTTACAACAGCCTTACCAAGAATGAATTTGAAGTGCAATGGACTGATGTAATCAAGAAGTATAAACTGGAGGGTGAGATTTGGCTTGCAGGTAATTCTATAATTATATTTTTCATTATTTCATATATGGTACATTAATTAAAAAACCATATGGTACATTTTCATGTAGACACACATTTTCCTGCAGAAAAAACAAACTTTAAGATGTGCAAGAGTTGTTTATGTTGATCTCCTTTTGCTACTATTTCAGGATTATACCATGGAAGGGAAATGTGGGTGCCTGCATTTATGAACGGGATGTTTTGGGCTGGAATGAAGAGCACTCAAAGATCCGAAAGCATAAACAGGTTCTTTGATGGGTTCGTTGATAAGCACACTCGATTGTTTGAGTTTGCTCCATTTTATATTAAAGCAGTGGAATCTAGAGCTAACGATGAGCAACAGGCTGATGCAGCTGACCAAAGGGCAGTTCGCCCGTTGGCCACCCAATTTAGTGTTGAGAGAGCCTTTAGAAAGGTGTACACAGATGCAAAATTCCTCGAGGTTCAAGAGCAGTGCAATCGTGTACTGTACCTTACTTCTCTTGAGACTACTATGGTGTCAGCTGAAGTTGCACATCATAAGCTGGAGGACAGAGTGTGGGTGTTGTGTAAGGAAACCCGCAAGGAATTTTCAACAAAGTACAGGCGGAATTATATCGTGCAGATAAATTTGGAGACTAAATTGGCGGAGTGCGAATGCAAGCTATTTGAAAGTGACGGTATACTTTGCAGGCACATTATAAAAGTGTATGACATGCATGACATTCAAGATGTCCCAGATGTTTATATTCTTCGTAGATGGAGGAAAGATGTGTCAAGGGAAGCACTCGCACGTGAAGGTGGTGTACCATGATCCAAGTAAGACCGAAGATGTCATGAAGCATGATAAATTAATTCTAGCATACGAGCCAATCAGTTTGAAGGCGTCAACGAATCCCGAGTGCATTAAAATCGTGATGGATACATTGAAGGTGTTGGAGAAGCGGTTGGATCAACAGTTGATTGGTGTGGAAGATATGGATGCTGATGAGACACAGGATGATGTTGGTACTCCTGGTTTGACTCAAACCAACAAGAAGAGGGCAACTACTCCAAAATCTGTTACCAATGGGTGAAGTCAAACAAAAAACAAGAGGACCACCAAAAGTACCCCTAAGTCTGTGAACAAACGAAACAAATGTGCAACACCTCATGATAACGTCATTGTGAATGATCCTGTGGCAAGAAATAAACCACATAGGACACCAAGTTGTAGGCACCGTTCTTGTGTTGAGCCAAAAAAGAAAACATCCATTCGGAGAAGGAGAAGCAAAACAAATGATGTTACTGGTTGCTCACAGGAACCTCCCACGCAGGTATTACAAATGTATTTATAGTACTTGTTACGTTGCAGTTCATATGTCCAAACCAGTAACTTTGATTTGACTTATTCTTATTCAGGGCGCTGATGATGTTGAGTTTACACACACTTCTGCTGGGGGTATTGAGATGTTATCTCAAGATGGGTCAGTTGGGTATTTCACCAACATTGTTGGAGGAGATGATGGACTTGACATTGTTGGTGATGTTGGTGATGATGGACTTGGACTTGACAATGTTGATGATCTTTTATGCCGAAATTCTCTTGGGTGGGATAATTGATTTTCGAAGTCAAAACTATGAAGAGGAAAATAGGTTTAACAATGAAATTGTTTATGTGTTGTTGTTCATTTCAGATATTTGAATGATCTATATGTATGTGTTTCTGTGTATGTGTTTGAATGAGACAGAATCTATATTTATGTGTTGTTATTACTACAACTTTGCGATCCTTACTTTCATTCTTCAAGACTTAAAAAGTACTAATTAACCTAAATTGGTACAAATACTGTACCAAATACAGCACACATAACCCAATTTGGTACAAATATTTCAAAAACTTTAACAAAGATACCCTAATTTGGTACAACAAATGTAACAAATTCAACATGCGTGGGCTGTATTTGAATAGCTAGGGTACCAATTTTTAAAAGTCCCTACTTAGTGTCCAGTAATCCATACTTAATTTAGGATAGGTTCAGTGGTTGTATTAAATCTATGCCCTTCCATTTTTTTGAACCTGTTTTTGAAAAAATACGTTTCATGTGTAGAACCGACATGTAAAAATCAAATACCTAACCCTAACCCTAAACCCTCAAACCCTAAAGTAATTACCTATAACCGATATGTACAAATGAAAATGGATCTATATCGATTTTCTTTCGTAAGCAATTCGGTTGGTGATGCGGGAATTCATTTCCGATTGGAAGAATATTTAATAATTCCCAATTAATTTCCGTTTCCGAACAAAATTGTAATGTATCCGATTTTGACAATATATTTCCATTTCTGAAAATATTTCAATTTCCGGAAATATTTCCGAGGACTCCGGCAATATTTCCATTTTCGAAAATATTTTCTGATACGTACCATGTTTCCGTTTCCGGCAACATCTACGTTTTTGATAATAATTATATTTCCGATACGATCCATATTTCCGTTTCCTGGAATACAACCGGCCTCTAGCTAGGCATACAGTTCACCAACACTTATTAGACTACTTAACCTTAAATGGATACTTGGGCACTATTTCCTTCACATTGACCCTTAACCCTTAACCCAAAACCTGTAAACCTTAACACTTAGTAGTTTTGAAGCATTAGGGTGCGTTTTGTTCAACTTATTTGACCTGAACTTATCTGAACTTATCTGAACTTACCTGAACTTATCTGATCTTATCTGAACTTATCTGATCTTATCTGAACTTATCTGATCTGAACTTATCTGAACTTATTATTCCCTCCGTTCCTAAATATAAATAAGTGTCCAGTTCCCATAAATAGCGTTCCCTTATAAGTGTCCAGTTTCCATTTTTGGACATACACCTTTCCCACTTTTCTATACACGTTTCCCACTTTTTCACACCATTTTCGCACTTTTCTATAAATCATTAATTAAGGTGCAAATAGTAAATAATAAATAATAAATAATAAATTAATAATATTTAATAATTAATTAATAATTAATAAATAATAAATAAGTCGTTGAATATTGCGTTGGAGTCCGTGCAAATAGTAAGCGTAAAGAACATTAAGGAATGTAGGTAGTAATAAATAATTATTAATACATAATAAATAATAAATAATGAATGATAAATAATACATAATAATAAATAATACATAATAAAAATAAACAATAAATAATTACTTATTATTAATTAATTAATAATTAATGATTAATAATTAATAATTATTTATTACTAGTTAATAATTATTAATCATTAATTATTAATTATTAATCATTAATTATTAATTTATAATTAATAAGTAATTAATAATTAATTAATTAATAATAATAATTACGTAATAATTATTAATTATTAAGTAATAATTACTAATTACGAATGAATAATTAATAATTACTAATTAATAATTAATAATTATTTATTAATAATTAATAATTAATTGGAACTAATTGGAATTTATCTGAAGTTATTGGAACTTATTGAAACTTATTGAAACTTATCTGAATTTATCTGAACTTATTGGACTTGAAACTTATTTTTTTAAGGTGAACATAACGCACCCTTAGTGAACATATATGTACTGTTCTCTATATCCTTTTTGTTAATGGTACCTAGCGTTTGTATAGTTTTGTTAGATACTATCGTCATTTGGTACTTATACTTTTATAAATATGATAGATACTAGTGAATTTGGTACGTTAAATTTTACAAATATGTCAAGTTCGTACTTTGTGCTTTAAAAATGATTCAACCATTGGGGCTTAAAATTGTCCTTGTAGTGTTTTTTTTATGGGCGGGAGATTTGACTAACACTTAAATGTCAAAAAAGTTATTATTCAAAACAAAGACACTTGTCGATTCCACAGTACAAATAACTTAATATTAAACCCATATTTTAATTTAAAAATAAAATTATTATAGGAAAATCCTTTCTCTCTCCTGTCATTTCTACTTGTGTATTTTCTCTCTCCTGAAGTGTCGCAGTTCTTCGACTTCTCCACTCCGACTTGCCTTGTCGACGACGTTCACCAAATCCACCACCCAGGTATCAAAGTCGAAATTTTCTTTACAATTTCAGTATTTCAATTTCAATCACTACTTGTTCCCAATTCAATTGTTCCCAATTTCCATTTAGGGTTCCCTAAATGGAATTAACAAACCCATATTGAATTTTGTATGAGTATTTTTCGTTGGTTGTATGGTGATTTGACAGTAGTACATAGTAATTGTAGTAAAGTTTATGAGAAGACCCAATTCAAAAGATGTCGTTTATAAATTAGGGTTCCTAAATTAGGGTTCTTACAAATTGAGTAATGTATGGTCACTTTTTGCGTTCTTTGTTGGGGAATTGACATCAGTATTGAGTAGTTGTACTCAATTATTTCTAAAGGCCCAGTTATACATTTCTCGTTTCTAAATTGGGTTTGGTAAAACTGAAGTACAGTAGTCAAATTTATTAATGTATGGTACTTTTATGTGTCAGTTGTTGGTGATTTGAGATGAATATAAAGTAATTGTAGTTAACTATATTAAGACCCGATTCAAATGTTCGCGTGTATACTTTAGGGTTGGTAAGAAATAATGAACCAAACCATTTTGCGTAATGTTTGGTTTTTTTCTGTGTTTGTTGTTGGTAATTTGAGATGAGTATAAGTATTTGATTTTGTGTCCCTATTTATTATTTTCACAGTGTCATGAGGAAGGGACTAGTTCATAGTTATACGAAGAGAAAAATGGGGAATAATGTCATTGAATGTGAGGGAACTTCAAAGTCCAAATATAAAAAACATAAATCCTTCGAGGACTTTGGGGATGATGAACTGTGTAAGTACTTCACCAGTGACTTGAGTGTACTTCCTATTCATAAACCGCCAACGAAAAAGAGTAGGGCGGTCGTAGATGAAGATTCGTACGAAGACGAAAGTCAAGATGAGGGTGATGAGGACTATGAAGCTGAGGAGACTAACTATGATGAAGTTGAGAATTCTGATGAGGAGTACGATGAAGTGCCAGAGCGAGAGCCACATCCAATTAAGAGGGGATACAAACAACAAGTGTCTCGGAAAATATTACCCAAGCAAGGTGTAAAAAGGAGACGACTTCCTACCCCAAAGCCACGGCCACAGGTAAAGCAATGCAGCAGGAGTGAGTCATTGTAATTGGTTCCCCTGTTGATTGGCAAAAATAAATTCTTAATATATTTGTTATTGGTATTCAGGAGCAGCAATACGTTGTGAGAAGAACCAAAGGTCTGTCAAACGGGGAACAAGTTAAGAGGGAAGAGTTATGTGTTGCGACGCAACTACAAAAATGTCGCAACAAGGTTAGTCAGTGAACTTTATCTAAATCATGAAACTGTATTCATTAAAATTCAGTGTCCCATTATTCATTTCTAGTTGTGTAGGAATGTTTTTTATATGACCATACGCTTTTCATGTTTACAGCAACCAGCGGTTGTGAGGGGGTCGAAAAAGCGCGAAGCTAATGCGTGACCTCGTCCCTCGTGGGTGTGACGATTCTTTTATTCAATCAAGTGTAATTGGATTTCCTGTGAGTATACACCCAATTGACTAGTAATATAGGAGTCGCCATTCAGTTTTTAACGACAATGAGAAAAACTGACAAAACCCGGTTATCGTGACATAAAGGGAGTGCAATTATGTTTGACCACGACGGCCGTAGGTTCCCTTGTGATCCCTGGTGTGGGGATCTCTCAACATACACCCGCAAGGTAGAGATTGAGGGTTTGGGGGACTGTAACTACCGAGAGGAGTACTTCGCTCGTCGATAACTCCAGAGGCAGGATATCCTTACTAGCTCAGCATAAATAATTGAAAGGACATGCGTTAACTATTAAACTGATCTGAGTTGATTTTAGCAATATGCAACATATAATACTAATTCGATCGCGATTATCTGATTTAAATAGCATTAAGGGACCTAGCATGATAATCCGATTTCCCAAAAATATTATATTTGTTAGGCGTGATAGAACAATCAGATTAGGTTAGTTTAACAGTTCATAAAAAGGGCGAGGAAAGCAGTTAAATCATCAAAAAGGGACACATCACGACGCACCCTTGAGAGGTGCGTCACGGTTCTCAGAAAACTAACCACTTTGACTTTGCTATTTCTCCTTTTTATTTAACGAATCTCAATTATGGGACAGGATACGTTCTGTTCGATTTATGGATCGATTGCGACAGAAAATGTGAACAGTTTCGCAGCGAGAGGCTTAGGCTAAGGGTTGGAGTCAATACTCAGAATATAATTGTGTTTTGTTGTTGTGTGTTCCTTCACGTCGAATTTAGGGGCCTATTTATAGGGAAGAGTTCGTGGAAAGATAGAATTGCAGAGTTCTAATCCACAAAGAATTAGGAAAAAACACGTACCCAGGTATTTTCAGCGCCCAGGCCTGGGCGCCGAAGATTTCGGCGCCCAGAGCCAGGCGTTGAAAATAGGGTCTGGGCTGTTTTCTTTAGTCAGATTCGGATTCCTGAAATCCGTAGAGTTTGAGATTAATTCGAGTCTTTTAGCGCGTATCAATTTTGTGACGGAATGCGTCTGGGCCCGTTACGAACTCTAGGCTCGTTAGGATTTTAATTAATACGTAACTCTTATTTCCGAATCATATTAGGAATAGGATTCTCGCAGTTTTCTATCTCATTTAGGATTTATGTTGGAATGCAACACCTAATTCTGACAGGTTTCTATCTTTTATGACTTGCCACTTTCAGAAGCTACCCTTTACGGCAGTTACTATTTTTAGCAAGTTTCCATAAATAGCAGGTTCGGGTGAAATGAAATGGGGAATCGAGATTCGTTTATTTTATAGGAGATGTGTTGTCAAGTGGAGTTTTTATGCTTTCATCATCGAACCTTTCCCTTGCGGGAACGGGGACAAAAGTAGGTGTCTACAGTTAGCCCCCACTTTGAATGAGTCTTGGAGTAAGACGATGGTCAAAGTATTAGACGGAGTGCGTCACACAAGCCATGGTGTATGTGACCTGTTTTGCGAGGGTCTCACGAGCCCCCGAGTGATAACATTTGACTTAAGGGTCATCACTTGAAGTGTCGACATATCCCTCACGTGTCATTGGGATTTGTCAACTGATAGTATAAAAACTTCCTCACTTTGTCATTGGAAGAATCTAAAGGTGCGTAGAAACTCCCTCACTTTGTCATTGGGAGTGGCTACAGATTTTTTCGAAATCAAAGCTATAAAGTGTAATTGGGCCTGGCCAAGCCCAATCACGAGGTAAAACGTTTTTTTTTTTTTTAAAGATTCTCATTTTCAGGGCTATCTAAACGAGAAAACCCCCTTGTTTTAATAGGACGTAAAACGAAGGAAAGGAAAATCCAGCACCCTTGTTTTTATAGGACGTAAAACGAAGGAAAATCCAGCAAAAGTTATCGCTGCAGCGACTAAGGACCTGCGCGGTTAGTGACGCAGACCCCGCCAGCTGAAGATGGCGAGCCTGTCCGCTGAGGGTGGACGCCCCGTCCGATAGAAGTGGACGAATCTGTTTTGATGTTTTGAAAATAAGGACCTACGCGGTTTGTGACGTAGACCCCGCCGGCTAAAGATGGCGAACCTGTCCGCTGAGGGTGGACGCCCCGTCAGATAGAAGTGGACGAATCTATTTTGAAATTTATTTTGCTTTTTTTGAAAATAAGGACCTACGCGGTTTGTGACGTAGACCCCGCCGGCTGAAGATGGCGAGCCTGTTTTATTTGAAGATTTTATTTTCTTTTCATTTTCGAAAACTGAGGACCTGCGCGGCTAGTGACGCAGACCCCGCCCGCTGAAGGTGGGCGAGCCCTGTCCGCTGAGGTTGGACGTCCCTGAATTCGTTTTTTAATTTGGAACTTTGCGTGGTTCGATCTTGCCTGATTGAGGTGGGCAAGTCCCTATTTCATTTTTTTTCTTGTGATTTCTTTTGAGAATTTCTTTTCATTTATTCTTGTAGGAGCGAATTCTTTCGAGGGATGCTCGGATTTAGTTGCAACCTGAATGTGGGTTGACAACATGCTTAGACGGACCATTGTCTTGTGGCCATCATCCTTTATGGTTTTGAGTTAGTCCTTACGGCTCAATTTTGCCACTACCTGGGTCCTTGATTAGGGGACCATGTATAAGTATCAACGGCGACCTTTGTCTTGAGGTCGCAAACCGGTTCTTTTTCTTTTGAGATTATCCAAACACGGGATTTCGTACAGGGTAGTCTGGGAATATTGTTTTAACTTTGCATACTTTCTTTTAAGATATATTTTTTTCTTTCGAGCCCCCAAGCACTCGCGCTTGGCGGTCATTTCTTGTCAAAGAGATTCCTTGGGGATACGCATTTTGTAATGTCCTTGGTCGTGTTTGGGATTGTGCTCGTAAGTGCGAGCGATCTTTGTAGTGGTGTGCTACTCTTGACAAAGTCGTGAGGTGCGACTTTTAGTAAGGAAATCGGCAATTTTCGAGTCGAATGGATGCGGCAGGGCCCAATAGAAGTTAGGGGCCTACTGGGATAATTTTCGGCGTCCAAGCCTGGGCGTTAAAGATTTCGGCGCCCAGCGCTGGGCGCTGAAAATAATTTCTGGCGAGGTTTCTTGATGACATAGTTGGCCTCTTGTTCATTCACTTATTTCACTTGGAAGTTCTATGTATTCTCTCTTCTTTTGTTTTTTCTCTGTTTTTAGAACGTGATGATTTTCTTGAGAAGCCGTAGCCGATTGGTGGACTACGTTGCTTGTTGCTTTGGGGCGATTATTTTAAGGAACTGTTGCTCTTAAGGCGTACAGTTATTGCGATAGTTGGGCGAGTCTATATGGCCCGAGGAACATACCTTGAGGTGTAAGACTTTGATCGCTCTTATATTTTTTTTTGAACGTGTTCGTGAATGATGATATGTATGTGCGAACGAGCGTTCATAGAATGGCCGTTGTGTGCGGTCCATTAATCAGATTGCTTGAATTGTTTCATTTTTTTTTGAGCAACGACTGATTTTGAATAGTTTGCTTGGAAGCTTGATAGGGTTCAGGCCCATTCATGAAGTGGGCTCAAACATCGTACCCTTTCGATTGTTCAAACATTTGTTTCGAGATTTTTTTATTTTGCTATGGTTGTTTCGTAGCTTGGAGCCTCCAAGTATGCATGTTGGGATGCTTCCTTTTGGCGTACGATATTTAGGTTCTTTCGAAAAAGATGCCTTGGGGTTCCGCTCGTGTAGGTGCGAGCTATCCCTTTCGTGGTAGGTAATATTTTGCTACCTTTAATCCTTAATGTAGAAGTCGTGTGGCTTGCATTTTGAATTTGGGCGATAAGTAATTTTTTTGCCTCTTTTACACATGCTCTTTGGTCGTGCTCGCATTAGTGCGATATGCCTTACTCTTTTTTTTTACTTGTACCGTGGGACGGTTGAACTTATGGTGCAACGTAGGCTTGTGTGGCCTAACGGCGTGTCTTAGAACATTCCTCCAGGCGTTGGGATATCATTATTATTTTTGCATTGGAGTACTTTATCACGCCTTGTTCAGGTCCTCGAACAAGGGTAGCACCTTCTGCGTGGGTTTGCACGGCTTATTACTTCGTTCGATGCGAGGATTCATAGATGTTTCTTTCTCATTTTTATATCTGGGCAAAACATGGCTAGCAGAAAGATTCAGCGCCCAGGCTGGGGCGTTAAAGATATCGGCGCCCAGCTCTGGGCGTTGAAAATTATCTCTGGGTATATTTTGACAGTTCTTATCCTTGATTTTTTTATTTCGCTTTTGCTTTGGAACGAGGTAGACTGTGTAACGGGCGCTTTATAGGGCGAGCGTTATGTGCAGTGGTTTGATCAGAGTTTTGGTGACTCGCGATTTTCAGTTACCCTTGTTAGTGGGGTGACTTTATATATTCTAAGTAGCGCTTAGAATTTGGGAGGGGTTGTAGCCATTCTAAGGTTCGTTTTACACGATCAAAGCTTAGGATTGTGCCCCTATGATGTATGTATAGCATTAGCGTCGAGAATTTGCGATAAAATCGTCATTTCGAGCATTTTTAGAGTGTTTTTCTCAATCCTCCAATTGTAGCTACGGGATTGGCTTGGTGCTACAATGCTTTGCATACGTTTTTATGCATTCATGGTGACACGGATCATGAATAGTTTGAACCAGACTCGTTTAGTGCGAGGTATGTTCGAGTAGTGATTTTGCTACTTCTTTTGTAAATGTCGTATGGTGCGACATTGCCATGGTCAAGGTAATCACATGTTGAAGTGTGCCTTGACCAAAATCTAGGTGCCTTTCTTTATCCATAATCATATTTAGAAATCTTTTTTGACTCATGCACTTGCAACATCGGGATAAACGCATACTTAGATTAAACCAACGACTCTTTATTATGTTCGAAGAAGTCTTTGAAAATTATTTGGAAATTATTTAAAATCCGAATCCTACTGTGTACAGTCCGAGGTGTCCTAAGTAAGTTGACTTATAGAAGGGTTCGCACAGGATTACTTGAGTGAATCAAAATACTGTTACGATTTTTGGAATGCTGTCTAAAGATTTGCTGGAGGCCAGGGTGCAGGCGTCAAGATACACTTGTGCCCGTTTGGCATATGCTTTAGGCTTTTAGGGCCATCTTTTCCAGAATTGCGGGAATATAAACCGTTTTCTAATCGACTTAGATTTACTTGGTGTATGTCTGCACAAAAGGTCAAGGTATACCTAGTTCTTTCCCTAGCTCTTTCATTTCAATTTTTTAGCCCCCAGTTGCTATTATGTCTTCCCATTAGCGATGTTTTTAGATTTCAATTTTAGATGCCCGTGTCATATGTCTGAGTAGGGTGAGCCTTGGTTAAGTGCCAAGTCTTATTGACAATGTCTGATTTTTTTTTCAAAGGGGATTAGCAAGCATTTGAATTACCATGAACGGGTGCCCTGGGTTCGAAGGAACGATGGGGCAATGCCGTAGAACAATTCTCTTTATTGCAAGCTTACTGCCTTTACTACTTGTTGGCGATTATGACTGTGCCTAGTGGTGAAAGAAGGTCTTTAAGCGAACGACTTATGTCTAGTGGTGAAAGAAGGCCTTTAAGTGAGTTAGTTCACTTTAGGGAGGGTCAAGTCGAGTACTTTAGAGGTCATGGATGCTTGCGCTAGCCCCCATTCAATTGAGGCAGAGTGATCTTTTGAGTCTTGGCTAAGTGCCTAGGAGTGTGAGTGTTCCTTCTGGCAAGGGTACGTGCCCTTATTATTTTTCGATGTGTGCTCATTAATTTTGGCATCTTGATGACTTGGATTCTTCTTTTGACTTAAGTTTTTCTTTCGACTTGGATTGCAAGTAATTAAATTTCAATAAGGGACTTCTATTTTTTATTCTTGTTTTTCTATAGGCTCTAATATTTTTGCAAATTGGTTGGACCGAATCATGGATTGCCTACGTATCCGCCTTAAATAGATTTGATTTGGAATCAGGTCTTGCGTAGTTCTTAGCCTAGAAAATGGTTTCGTAGAATGCCGATTTTAAACAAGTATGTTCTGAGGTGGAAACATATTATTTGAAACGGTAGAATAAGTGAGGTTTATTATTATTTAAATCTGCTGCCTTGCCGTAAGCCAAAAAAATTTGTTTTATATTTTTGAGTACATGTATTTTCTTTTCATGTGTTTTTTTTTTTTGGTACGTATACCTGAATACGTGTTGTACCCCTCCAAGTGTTCGTTATTTTTCCGTGCATGTGCGGATAAAATGACGAGCACTTTTGGACAAATTTTTCAGCAAGCAGAGAGATTCGGCGCCCAGGTTTGGGCGCTAAAGATTTCGGCGCCCAGCTCTGGGCGCTGAAAATGGTTTCTGGGCGGATATTTTTTTGGTGCGCTAAATGCTTCTTTATTTTTCTTTTTAGACTAACTTTAGAGGCGCTTTTGCAAAGTTTCTTTTTCACTATTCACATTTTATTATTTTTTTTTGCACTTTTCATTTGTTTCCTTTTTTTTTGTTCGTGACTCAAGACGGTTTGAAAGATTGGTTGAATGAGATAGGATAATTTGTATAGGTATTGGTCAAGCATGAGGATTATATCTGCTAGGACTCACAATTTGCAGCCTCAAGCTAGGGTCATGAGTTTACATCAACCAAGGCCAATGAGTAGCATGGGGACGGCTCAAGGGTATATCAACAGGATGTATCCACACAAGTTATATGGTCATTATGCTAATGGTGGTGTAAGAGCAGGTTTTGGAAATAATGGGTATGACGCACGTGTCAATGGCCGTGCGTGGTTTGCGTTTGACAACAAGTTCAAGAACAAGAGTCGAGGTAATGGTTTCTTGGGTTATGGCAACGAGAACATGGATGGGTTAAATGAGTTGAACAGGGGCCCCTGAGCGAAGGCGTCTAAGAACATAAGGATTGGAAAGGGTAGACATCGTAGAATTTTATGATTTGGATTGGTTGACTCAATTCTTTTCCTTCGTTTACTTGGGTAAATTTCGTACTTTGGGAGGTACGGGCTAAGTATTTCATGGCTCGCTCTTTTCGCTCTCCCTTTTCTCTTTCTATTTTTTCTTTTTGCTTGGGATTTCTCCCCAACATAAATCCTTCGATCAATTTTTTTACTTGGGCTAAAAGGTAGATGGTTGTGGTCTTTGAGTCACAAGGCGAGACTGAGTGAGCCTCGTTTGGTAGGCCTATAGTGGACCTTTAACTTTAGCAGGCCTAGGGTGGAACTTTAGCTTTAGTAGGCCTAGGGTGGACCTTTTAATTATCTTACTTTGTAAGCGTATTTAGTCGTTTCTTAAAATGTGCAAACAGCATAGATTCAAAATGTTGTTTTTACCTTATTGAAATTTAACGAAAGAATTACATCGAAAATAATTTTTTTTGCTTCTTTTCAGATTCCAGTTTCTGGGATTTAATTGGAAGTTGTGATTTAGACTCGAACTTTCATTAATCTTTCTGATTATAACCCGTGTATGAATACAAGGAGGTGGCCTAGACTTAAAATAATGACATGGCGTAAGCCTATAATACTTGACCAAGCGACTCTCAGACTTAGGCTAATTGGACCATAACTTTCGTTGGTTGACACTTTAGATTTTAACCCTGGGGTGTTCATTTGTTATGCGTCATTTTGCTTAATGTTGGAAAGGTAGTTAGTTGGGGAGATCGGATTTTTATTTTTGCAAGACTAGAATCATTAGTGCGGCTTCCCTCTTAGTGTGTATTGCTTTACCCCAATGGTAGCCTTATGGTATGCCGATTTGGGTATTTTCATGGTTGGTCATGTTGCATTCATGGAAAATCTTTTAGTCCGTACTTAGTAGTATTTCAAGGAGCGAGTGACTCGAGAGGACTATGATAGTCGTGACCCAATGTGATTATAAGCCTTGGGGCCATTAATTTTTTCTTTGCCAATGGTATTAACACCTTAGGTTCACTTTGGGGGTTGTGCGACTATGGGGGAATGATTTCCAGAATGTGACCGTTTCCATTTTGCAAATACTATAATATATTTTATTGGTGAGAGAGAGTATTGAGGCCGTGGATTCCTAGCAAGGGATGACAATTACATATGGGTGCTTTATTGATTTAAATGTTAGGAAGGGAGACTCAACATGGTTTAACCTTTTAGCTTGCAGAACGACACCAAGTATTAGGACCGATTCTATAGATAAGACGACTAAGACTTAGGATTTAGATTGTACTTCGGCATAACCTAGTCTAGACTCGGATTTATTTTTTTATTCGAACATTATTTGAAGACTCCATTTGAACATTATTTTTTGAATACTTTTCCCATGTGACATTCAAGGTCGTTTAATTAGCATGCTCGGTTTTGGTGCCGAGCATTGTCGTCGTAGGAAGCCTAACAACGACACAAAGAGTTATATTTTTTTTATAAGTCGCTTTTGGAATCGAGTGCTTTTTCATACGCCTCTCGTAGCAATTTTTTTTTGTTTCGAAAAGTTTTTTTTTTTTGCTACGTATATTTTTTTATGGGCGGGCACCGAGGCTGCTGTGCCTGACCATAAGGCCAGGCAGCAACTTCAGCGCCCCGCAGTGGGTGTGAGAAATTTTGGCGCCTAGCCAGGGGCATTGAAAATGCGTCCCTGGCTAGTTCTCGTTTTCTGTTTGCGTCTACTTTTGTTTATGCGACTTCGATTTGCGTGTTTGTCTAATAACGTCCTTTACGCGTTGTGCAGCGTTTGTGGGATTCGTTACAGGCCATCCCGAGCGTCGCTTATTTTTGTGGCGATCGTTCGGGTTTGCGGAACACGTGTTTTGGTATAACTCTTTGGCAAATTGGTTCATGAATGTTTGGGCAATTTTTAAGGTCGTTGGTTTTTCTAGGATTATTTGTCTAGCATTATTCGTATGCACAATCATAACATAGTCACATAGTTCGCTACACATAACTACATTACAAACATGGATTTGAAAATTAAATATGTCACGTAGTTTATGATAGGCTTCTATGGGTAGTTATTTGCGCCTGGCTTGGTACCGCTTCTATCGTAGATCCAACGCATGCCCCGGTCGAGGTAGTGTCTTCAACAAACGAATTTCGCTCAAGAGGCCAACCCGCAAGTGCAAGCCAAGGGGGCATGCAGGCGAGAGGGACCTAATAGGCGAGCGATTGGGTTCGGGATAGGTGTACTACCTGCACAAGTACCGAGTGGGAAACATGCGCGGCGTATGCACCCCCCTATTGGTGAAAAAAGTTATCCTTAGTCCCAACTCCCGAGGGAGCCGAGATTCGTTATGCGGTTCTGCCAGTTCACATTAATATGCTGATTTTCAGGTCGTCCCAACTTGATGGGGAAATAAACGCGGGGTAGGATCGTTTCACCCCGGCTATTTTGATTACCTACAAGCACGAGTATTTCCGGCCTTCACTATCCCCAGTGGAGTCGCCACTGTGAGGGGGTCGAAAAAGCGCGAGGCTAATGTGTGACCTCGTCCCTCGTGGGTGTGACGATTCTTTTATTCAATCAAGTGTAATTGGATTTCCTGTGAGTATACACCCAATTGACTAGTAATATAGGAGTCGCCATTCAGTTTTTAACGACAATGAGAAAAACTGACAAAACCCGGTTATCGTGACATAAAGGGAGTGCAATTATGTTTGACCACAACGGCCGTAGGTTCCCTTGTGATCCCTGGTGTGGGGATCTCTCAACATACACCCGCAAGGTAGAGATTGAGGGTTCGGGGGACTGTAACTACCGAGAGGAGTACTTCGCTCGTCGATAACTCCAGAGGCAGGATATCCTTACTAGCTTAGCATAAATAATTGAAAGGACATACGTTAACTATTAAACTGATCTGAGTTGATTTTAGCAATATGCAACATATAATACTAATTCGATCGCGATTATCTTATTTAAATAGCATTAAGGGACCTAGCATGATAATCCGATTTCCCAAAAATATTATATTTGTTAGGCGTGATAGAACAATCAGATTAGGTTAGTTTAACAGTTCATAAAAAGGGCGAGGAAAGCAGTTAAATCATCGAAAAGGGACACATCACGACGCACCCTTAAGAGGTGCGTCACGGTTCTCAGAAAACTAACCACTTTGACTTTGCTATTTCTCCTTTTTATTTAACGAATCTCAATTATGGGACAGGATACGTTCTTTTCAATTTATGGATCGATTGCGACAGAACGCGTGAACAGTTTCGCAGCGAGAGGCTTAGGCTAAGGGTTGGAGTCAATACTCAGAATATAATTGTGTGTTGTTGTTGTGTGTTCCTTCACGTCGAATTTAGGGGCCTATTTATAGGGAAGAGTTCGTGGAAAGATAGAATTGCATAGTTCTAATCCACAAAGAATTAGGAAAAAACACGTACCCAGGTATTTTCAGCGCCCAGGCCTGGGCGCCGAATATTTCGGTGCCCAGAGCCAGGCGTTGAAAATAGGGTCTGGGCTGTTTTCTTTAGTCAGATTCGGATTCCTGAAATCCGTAGAGTTTGAGATTAATTCGAGTCTTTTAGCGCGTATCAATTTTGTGACGGAATGCGTTTGGGCCCGTTACGAACTCTAGGCTCGTTAGGATTTTAATTAATACGTAACTCTTATTTCCGAATCATATTAGGAATAGGATTCTCGCAGTTTTCTATCTCATTTAGGATTTATGTTGGAATGCAACACCTAATTCTGACAGGTTTCTATCTTTTATGATTTGCCACTTTTAGAAGCTACCTTTTACGGCAGTTACTATTTTTAGCAGGTTTCCATAAATAGCAGGTTTCGGGTGAAATGAAATGGGGAATCGAGATTCGTTTATTTTATAGGAGATGCGTTGTCAAGTGGAGTTTTTATGCTTTCATCATCGAACCTTTCCCTTGCGGGAACGGGGATAAAAGTACGTGTCTACAGCGGTCATTTGCCGTGTTGATGCATTTTCGAAGTTGATCAAAAGGTTTGATGCTTCTAGAATTGAAGTTGTTAAACAAATGGGTTTTGGTGGGATGCTAAAGTTGAAGTTGACCCAACTCTCGCGACAGTTCTGCTATTGGTTAATGACTAGGGTGGATGGAGTTGCCCAGACCTTGGTTGCAGGTGATGGCAGAGTCTTACCGTTGTCTCCAACACAATGGAAATGCGTATTTGATCTCCCAATGGGAGGTAAGACGGTTCCCTTCGATGTGGTTGATAGTCTGGCGTTGGTTGCTAAGGCTGGGAAGGTGTCTCGGAAATTCACAATGGTGAATGGGGAGGGAAAGGAAATGGTTTCTTTACGTTCAGTCATCGATGCGTTAGTCGAAGAGGATGAAGATGGCAACGTCACCCAGCTAGAAACCGAATCGGCCCGTAACGAATTCCGTACTGCTTTCTTGATGGTGCTCTTGGGTCTGGTCATATGTCCTTCGACTGATGGATCATATATATATGTCTAAGCCCTTGATGCAAGCGTGTACCGTGGCAGACAGGTCAATTGAATATGATTGGTGTACGTTTGCCCATGAGTGGCTTATGACTAAGTCTTGTGAGTTTGCTGAGAAGTTTGACAAAGCTGGGTTCGTGGCGGGATGTGGTGGCTGTACTCTGTTCCTCTTGGTACTTTTCCAAACCTTTTTTCCCCATAGTGAATGTTATTTTTCGTATTTTTTAAATAATTTTTGATTAAACATTTGGTGAACAGATATTCTACCTAGATCATTTGAACAGGCCTCCTCTGTCGTGGAACGAGTTTCCAAGGATAGGAGTTTGGACAACTGAGCATGTCTTCCTGGCTAGGGGTTTGGACAAGAAGGAAACTGACGACTACGGAAAGCTTTCAGTAAGTTGATCCTTTTACAATGAATCACAACATTAAAATCATGTGTAGCAAACTTATTCTGGTTATTGGTTATTATTTATGGAAATGTTTAATGTTTATTGTGGCAGTCACTGGACATTGCATATGGGGAACCACATCCCCGACTCGCCAGAGACAAAATTACACCCATCTCGCTGGAAGATGAGGATTGCGATGATACAAGGCTAGTAAATAATGTATGTAATTCATCTACGCATTTATATTTTTACATTGTATAAATCGTTCGAGTATGCACACTAAAATTTGGTCATCTTCCATACATGGTACAGATTATGAAGTTGATCACACCTTACCTAGAGAGGCTGGAGGAGAAGATTGATAAGTTGCAAACGGCACGGGACAACACAAGACCCTTTGGCTTTCCCATACATGACCAGTTCCATATCCATTCTCCGGCTCACCATTTTGCTGACAATATACAAGATCTTGATCTTGGTTTGAATCAACCATTCACGTCTCTTGAGCAAATGGGAAGTCCAAGGATGATCAATCCAACCTCGCAAAGAACCCAAATAGAGCAACAAGTGTTCAGCAAGAAGATGGCCGCTGTCGACGATTTGTTGCACATTGACAATCACCATCAAGTATCAGTTACTGATGTCATTGGCAAAGTTGCAAATGAATCTCTTCAATCCGTATTAGCACAAGGTAACGAAGAGTGTCATGCCACTAATGAGAATGATCTTGTGAACAATAAGGAGTTGAATCAGGACGACCCAGTGACTAGTAAGGAGTTGAATGAGGATGCGCGTGACAATGATGAGGAGTTGAATGAGGATGCGCGTGACAATGATGAGGCCGCTACTGGAGGAGGACCAAGGAGGAGGAGTTTAGGACACCGAACTCATATTCCATCTTCAGCAGTATTTTCGGGAGATTTCGTGTCTGGTACAAACCAAAGGGTCACAGGTCCGGTTAATGACATCACTGAGTTCGTTAAGAGATGGAAAGATTTGAGAGACGAGGCTAAGTAAGTTAATCAACTTATAAGAATATGATCCCATTTAATGCCTTAACTAAAGCAGTTCTGCGTCTTGTTTTGCAGTCCAGGACAAGTCATGATTACCTGCGATGGCAGGAGTGCAACCCAAAGAGACTGCTATGGGGTCCTGCATACAAGAGCGAGGGTCAGTGCTGACTATGTAAGGATGGCTGCGGAGATGTATATGAAAAAGTAGGCATTGGATTACGAAGGCAAGAGTCGGAGAATTATGCTTGACCCAACTTTTGCGGTAATTACGCCTTGAATTGAATTATTACGCCTTAAATCACATTTTTGATTATTTAAATCACACTTTTAAGTTTGAATTATTAAATCACATTTTTAATTATTAAAATCACATTTTTAAGTTTTAGGTGTTTAAGTGACACACCAGAATATATTTATTGAACATCATTTTATATTACAGATGAGGGTAATTACGAATAAGGATCCTTTTGAACATCTGGCAAAGAAGCACGGCCAACCGCTTCGTGACATAACTGCATCCCAGATTTGTGTGGTATTTTTCCTAGTTTTAACATTCTCCTTTCACATGTTCTCTGAATAAACAAATAACTAATAATTCCTGTGGTAATATGATGGAATCAGATTTTTGTTCCTGTGTTGGACGATGACCATTGGTGGTGTGCTGCATTTGAGTTGAAGGAGAAGACCATATGGTTCATGGATACTATGTACCCCAACCCCGAAGAGAAGCATAAGTCCATTCTGAAAAATATGGTATGTTTTGCTTCCAAAGTTTTTACGCCGATTGTCATTTACAAACTACAATGTCTGGGGTTGATGTGAATGCTTTACATCACAGATCCCGGCCATCGACACGATGTTAAATGTTCATGACCCCCAGTGGGAACTAGGCACAATGGGTAGTTGGGGAAGACAACTAGTCGAGCTTATGAACAACACCGACAAGTATGTGAACCAGTGGACCGATGATTCATTCTATGTGTCATTTCAATTTTATTCCCCCGTTTAATCACAACTAGTTTTCTTGCAGTCATAGCTGCGGCGTACTAATGTTGGGATGGATAAAGTCATCGGTCGCTCGTATCGTATCAAAATATGGAATGGTAAGTGGCTTTGTATTTAGCCCTCATATAGATATGCTAGCCTACAAACTATTGCTCCTTATTACCATTCATTCATCGTTGTAGGAAAATATTGTTGTGGCTCGAAAAGCGCTACTAATGGAAGACTTTCTCTCGGAATTCAATGAAGCAAAGGATGAAGCTGAAGGAAATAATGCCCTTGGTCCAAGTATGCATTCTATGATAAGTCTAATAAATGCGGTTCAGTATTAATTAACAAGTTAATAATTCAGTAAGATCAAGTGAGCTGAATGCCTAGCTAGAGGCCGCTTCAGTTCAAGTGGAATTAATGATATTAATCCACAGCTTACTCTTGACTGAACCCGTAGGGTCACACAAATAGTACGTAAACGGATCAAGTATTTAATGGCATTAAATACTCCATCTATGAATATTCGGAATCGACGGATCTTGGTTTCAGTGGGAGCTGAGATCGTCACAGGCAAGAAATGAATACTCCGGAAACGATGATATTGCCGGAAACGGAAATATGGATCGTATCGGAAATATAAATATTATCCAAGTCGTAGATGTTGCCGGAAACGGAAACATGGTACGTATCGGAAAATATTATCGGAAATGGAAATATTGCCAGAATCGGAAATATTGCCGGAAACGGAAATATTGTCAGAATCGGAAATATTATCGGAATCGGAAAATAATTCCGGAAACGGAAATATTAAATATTTGTTCGAAACGGAAATTAATTCCGGAATCGGAAATGTTAAATATTGTTCGTATCGGAAATGAATTCCGGAATCGGAAATTTAATCGGAAGCGTATCGTACGAATAAGCATCGGACGAGGCCTGCCGGACGAGGGCCCAGCTCGAAGCCAGGCCATCGCCCAGCAAGCCAAACGCGCGCCACAAGCCCAGCCAAGGCAGCGCCCAGGCCTACCGCAAGGCAGGCCCAGCGCGCGCCAAGGCCGCGGCTGCGTGGGCTGCTGCTCGCACGCACGCGCATGGGCGGCCCATCGTGGCTGCCGTGTGTGTGTGTGTGAGTTTGTGTTCATGCACGATTCCTAAAACGTGCAGAGTTCGGTTAATGATTAAATTCGTAATTCTATTTGATAAATTAATTAATTAGAGTTCTTGTAGGATTCTAAGTTTAATTAATTCGTATCCTAATAGGATTCCAATTCTCTTTCCATACCCCTATAAATATGTGGCCTGGGTTCACAATTTATAACGAGTTTTCAAGTATTCAAAGTGAGTTTTTGAGAGAAAAATTCAGTCACACATCTTGCTCAAAAGTGCCGAAAATTCTAGTACCTTAAGGGCGATTCTAGTTGGTCAATCTTAAGGCGGATCCGGACGTGCTGTGGACTATCTACGGAGGGACGACACTTGGAGTCCTAAAGACTTGTTCTTGATCGGTTCGGGCGCAGCTAGGGAGGGCACGCAACAAAGAGTATGCATCTAAATTATGCTATATGATTATGTGTAAATAATATGTATTCCTGGGTTAATGGTTGTTTCCGCATGATTTATGTAATATCATATGTATCATAACCTAACAGTGGTATCACGAGCCCCTTATTATTTTCATAATCTAATTTGCATGAACATGGTTAAATATTACAAATTTGCAAGAATTAAAAGGGGTGATTAATTTTCGTAATTGTTAATTAATTGCAAATTGCGTTTATTTAATTATACGTACGCAGTTTTTCGGCAGTTTCTTCGTTACTCATCCAAATCGAGTGATTTTTGTGTCAATTCCGCATGTAAAAGGCATTCTAAAATTTTGACAAAATAGTATTTTTCTGCCGAACCCAGAATTCTCAAATTCGAAGCCTAACTATGACTTTTCGAAGGCTTTAGTTTTTCGAATGCAAAATTTCGTAAATTTAAGATGTTAAATTAAATATTTGCGATTCTTGTTGATAAATCTTGAATTTTCGATTGACCTACTGTATATGTTTAACAAGTTTGAATGCCTAGCCTTGTTAATTATGCAATCTAATTTGTAATTATGATTAATTTGTTGAAAATTAGAATAATTTAGAATTAATTTGATTTTCATAATTAATTATAATTTAATTAGAAACCTATGATTAAAAACCACCATAAAAATTGTAAATTTATGATAAATTTTAAATTTTTATGACCTAGACTTGAATCCATAACAATCGGAAATCAATTGAATAATAAATTTTCGATTTTTCGCCCTAAAATTATGAAATTAATATTATTTATTAATTTGTCATTAATTTTAAATATAAATTTTAAATTTTTATGCGATTCGTTCATATAACTTGCACGCACAAAGCAATGGACGCTTCGTGTTACCCTTAAGGGGTGTTGTATAGTGCGGGCATGCGACGACGAGCAAGGGAGCTCGTCGCCCGTGCGACACCAATGCAATGAGCAAGGCATGGTGCACGAGCACAAGGCAGCAGCCCTGCCTTGTGTCGTGGGCCACGAGCTATGAACAAATGGGCATGGGCGAAAGGCAAGCCAAGGCAGTCGCGTGTGGGCAGCAAGCGAGCTGCGCCACAACGCGCACTGCCTCGCGCAAGAGCGTGCAGCCTCGCGCGCAGCGAGCGCAAGCTCGCGTGCCACGAGCGCTGCGCCCAGCGTTGCTCGCGCGCACAGCGAGCGATGTCGCGCGCCCAGCGAGCGATGGCTCGCGCGCACAACGAGCAATGGCTCGCGCGCACAGCGAGCTATGGAGCGCGCGCAGCGAGCGCTGGCGAGCGCGCACTGCGAGCGATGGCTCGCGTGCGACGAGCGCTGGCGCGCGCGCAGCGAGCACCACAACGTGCGATGGCTTGCGATGGGAGATGCAGCAGCTATGCGACGAGCGCATGGGCTGCGCGCACATGGCCAGCAATGGCTGTGTGCGTGCGGCCCATGGGCGTGCAATGCGTAGGGTGTTTGCGTTACGATTAGATCGTTTTGAATGTTTAATTTGAAAATTTCAGTTCACGTAATTTTAATTAATTTTAAAATTAATAATTTAAATTATTTTCTTGGATTTTAATTTTGAATATTGTAATTATAATAAATTTTATTTATTCTAATTATTTTACTAAAATTAAAATCATGAATTAATTTAAATAACGACTGAAATTAAATTAAACTTTTTGGATTCAATTATAAATTTATATGAGCTTTAAATTTTAATTAAATTTGTATGTTTCCGGTTAGACTAGAAATACATTTTTATGTTTAAAATTAGTAAAGCATATGAATTTATTGGTTTAAGTGGGAGCGCTTTTTAGTCATAAACTCTTGATTAGGTCTACAAATCCTTAAGGTTAAAACAACTTGATTAGAATTAATAAGGACTGAATAATTGGTAGATTATTGGTGCCCTTGATTAATTGCTGCAAATGTTTACGTGATGCATAATGTGTTTTACTAACCAGCTATGTGGGCCATTCATGATAATGAATGGGTGAATGGTATATATATTGTATATGTACTATTTTGCAGGTTATGAAGTGACTAGTATGGCCCAAATAGGATAGAAAATATGGTCTGCGTACCATTAATTTGAATGTAATTGGTCTAAAGTACCAAAGTTATTTTTCAATTCAAATATGGTCTGCGAACCATCAAATAGTTGTAATTAGTTATAGCTTATCCTATTTGAAGAAAATGGTGCCTCCCACGGAGATTTTCAAGACGGACTTTGAAGTCAAAGCTTCAAGATGAAGTCGGGCCATACTAGATCACATTTATCTTATGCATGTTTTAAGTTATTTATTGCTTTTAAATATGTCTTAAGATGCATGAGATCAAAAGCTTGATTATGTTGCATGATTAAGGATTTTAGTTCACTTAAAATCTAACCAACATAGTAAGAGCCTTAAGTTCCAAACTTAAAAATTGAGTTAAAAGGTGCCATGCCAAAATATACACTTGCTTGGATATCCTTTACATCAATCTAGTAATAGTTTTCGCTCAGCGAGGTGTTACTTATTGGTCCTAAAGGGGCAAGGTACACAAACAATTGTGAGTACATGTTAGTTTTGGTGAAACTCAACGATATAAGTAAGGAGTCCTTTTATGTCGTGGCAAAATCGATAGGTTTACCTAATAAGTTCTTAGACGTACCTATCAACCAAGAATAGTTTCTAGACTATTAGCAAAAGGCTTTTGCTTACCTAAGATGTTCTAGGATTAAGTCGACAAACTGTGCTTAGTTCTTCAATGATTTTAGGATCTTGGAATCATTTTATTCACACCTGCCGGAACACATAACTTGAATAAAATGCTTAATAAACATTGAATTATGCATGTATACTAGAATTTAAGTTTATTAAGAGAAACTGTGAATGGTTATTTATTTGTTTATTCTTTTCAATTGTAGTTTTTAATATGGCAAACAACAATTCATTCAACATTCGATCAATTCTCGAAAAGGAGAAGTTGAACGGGAAAAACTTCCTTGACAGGCAAAGGAACTTGCAAATAGTTCTTATGCAGGAAGAAAAGGAGTATGTCCTAGATGAGGCGATGCCCGAAGCTGCAGGCGACGGGGTCACTCAGGCAGCCCTCAATCGTTGGATTGATGCCAACAAGGATGTGAAATGTCTAATGCTCGCCACCATGAGTGCGGATCTGCAGAAAACGTTCATCAACTCAGATGCTTTCACAATCATCAGTGAGTTGAAGAACATGTTCCAAGATCTGGCTCGAGTCGAAAGATTCGAGACTCATAGGCAAATTCTTGAGACCAAGCTTAAGAAAGGCGAGCCCGTAAGTCCACATGTTCTCAAAATGATTGGACTCATTGAGAATATGAGTCGGCTGGATCAGCAATTTTCTCAGGAAATGGCTATAGACACCATCCTCCATTCTCTTCATAGCGGGTATGATCAGTTCAAACTGAACTACAGTATGAATAGTCTGGACAAAACGCTCACTGAGCTTCACGGTATGCTGAAGACCGCTGAAAAGACGCTCAAAAGTGATAAGCAGGATGTGCTTATGGTGCGTGGGGGCAAGTTCAAGAAATCTGGAAAGAAGAGGAATGCTAAGAAAGGTGGCAACAAGGCCAGCCCAACTAAGCAAACTGGCGCCAAATCTGTAAAGAGGAAGGTCAGTCAACCCACTTCTGAATCCGAATGCTTCTACTGCAAGAAGAAGGGGCATTGGAAGAGAGATTGCTTGAAGCTAAAGGAAGATCAGAAGAACGGAACAGTCGTTCCATCTTCAGGTATTTTCGTTATAGACTGTATACTTGCTAATTCAACTTCTTGGGTATTAGATACAGGTTGTGGCTCACACTTATGTTCCAATCCACAGGGACTAAGAAGAAGTAGAAAGTTAAGCAAGGGTGAAGTCGACCTACGAGTGGGAAATGGAGCACGAATTGCTGCATTAGCTGTAGGAACTTACTATTTGTCGTTGCCCTCCGGGCTAGTTTTGGAACTGGAAGAATGTTTCCATGTTCCAAGTCTTACTAAAAACATCATTTCAGTTTCTTGCTTAGATGCTAAGGGATTTTCCTTTTTAATAAAAGACAATAGTTGTTCGTTTTATTTTAAAGAGATGTTTTATGGATCTGCTAGATTAGTCAATGGACTTTATTTATTAGATCACGACAAACAAGTATATAACATAAATACCAAAAAGGCCAAAAAGGATGATTCAGATCTCACCTATCTGTGGCATTGTCGATTAGGCCATATAAACTTGAAGCGCTTAGAAAGACTTCAAAAGGAAGGAATTCTAGAACCATTTGACTTAGAGGATTATGGTAAATGCGAATCATGTTTACTTGGCAAAATGACAAAGCAACCTTTCTCTAAAGTTGGAGAAAGAGCAAATGAACTATTGGGTTTAATCCATACAGATGTATGTGGACCAATGAGTACAAATGCTAGAGGTGGTTTCAGCTACTTTATCACTTTCACTGATGACTTCAGTAGGTATGGTTATGTCTACCTAATGAAGCATAAGTCTGAATCCTTTGACAAATTCAAGGAATTTCAGAGTGAAGTAGAGAATCAATTAGGCAAGAAGATTAAGGCACTGCGGTCTGATAGAGGCGGTGAATATCTGAGCTATGAATTTGATGACCATCTGAAAGAATGTGGAATTCGATCAGAATTGACTCCTCCTGGAACACCACAATGGAATGGTGTGTCGGAACGGAGGAACAAAACCTTGCTAGACATGGTCAGGTCAATGATGGGTCAGGCCGAACTTCCATTAGAATTTTGGGGACATGCACTAAATACAGCTGCACTCACTATAAATAGAGCTCCGTCTAAAGCTGTCGAAAAGACTCCATACGAATTATGGTTTGGAAAGCCTCCAAATGTGTCTTTTCTTAAGATTTGGGGATGTGAAGTATACGTCAAACGATTAATTTCAGACAAACTTCATCCAAAATCAGACAAATGTATCCTTGTGGGCTATCCAAAGGAAACAAAGGGGTATTACTTCTACAATACATCTGAGAACAGATGTTTGTTGCTCGAGATGGTGTCTTTTTGGAGAAAGATCACATTTCCAAAATGACAAGTGGGAGAAAAGTAGACCTCGAAGAAATTCGAGTCGAACAACAAACTCTAGAGAATGCTCAAGATGACATTCAGGATGAAACTCAGAGATCTTTAGAAGAATCTGGTGAGAATCATGGTCAATCTAGAGATGTTACCCCGCGTAGATCGCAAAGATATAGATCTCAACCGGAAAGGTACTTAGGTATTTTGACGAACGAGAGCTATGACGTTCTATTACTTGAAAGTGATGAACCTGCGACTTACAAACAAGCTATGACGAGCCCTAGCTCCAAGCAATGGCAAGAAGCCATGCAATCTGAATTGGACTCCATGTCTGAAAACCAAGTATGGGATTTGGTCGATTTGCCAGATGGCTATCAAGCCATTGGAAGAAAA
The DNA here is from genome assembly GCF_020520425.1 of Spinacia oleracea. Classification (NCBI taxonomy): domain Eukaryota; kingdom Viridiplantae; phylum Streptophyta; class Magnoliopsida; order Caryophyllales; family Amaranthaceae; genus Spinacia; species Spinacia oleracea. Next base: position 66,656,824 of record NC_079489.1, read on the forward strand.
TGGGTTTTCAAACTGAAAAAGGACAAGGATGGGAAACTTGAAGTTTTCAAAGCTAGATTGGTTGCAAAAGGTTACAGGCAAGTCCACGGTGTGGATTACGATGAAACTTTTTCACCAGTTGCAATGCTAAAGTCTATTCGGATAATGTTAGCAATCGCTGCATATTACGATTACGAAATATGGCAGATGGATGTCAAAACTGCTTTCTTAAACGGCGTTTTAACAGAAACTGTGTTTATGACACAGCCTGAAGGTTTTGAGGATCCAAAGAATGCTAAAAAGGTATGCAAGCTAAAGAAGTCAATCTACGGATTGAAGCAGGCATCCAGGAGCTGGAATATACGTTTTGATGAAGCAGTCAGTGACTTTGGTTTCATCAAGAACGCAGACGAATCTTGTGTATACAAGAAGGTCAGTGGGAGCAAAATTGCTTTCCTAGTATTATATGTCGACGACATATTACTTATCGGAAATGACATTCCTATGTTGAACTCTGTCAAGATTTGGCTTGGGAAATGTTTTTCGATGAAGGATCTAGGAGAAGCACAGTACATATTGGGCATCAAGATTTACAGAGATAGATCTAAAAGGATGATTGGACTTAGTCAAAGCACTTATATCAATAAGGTGCTTGATAGGTTCAAGATGGCGGACTCCAAGCGAGGCTACCTACCCATGTCTCATGGAATGACTCTAAGCAAGACTCAGTGCCCAAAAACACTTGATGAGCGTAGACGAATGAATGGGATTCCATATGCATCATTGATTGGTTCAATAATGTATGCTATGATATGTACACGCCCGGATGTTGCGTACGCACTCAGTGCTACGAGCAGATACCAGTCAGACCCAGGAGAGGCGCATTGGACTGCTGCCAAGAACATTCTGAAGTACCTAAAAAGGCACAAAGATGACTTCCTGGTCTATGGTGGAGATGATGAATTAATTGTTAAAGGCTATACGGACGCAAGTTTCCAAACCGACAAAGATGATTTCAGATCACAGTCTGGGTTTGTCCTATGCCTCAACGGAGGAGCAGTAAGCTGGAAAAGTGCTAAGCAAAGCACCATTGCGGATTCTACAACTGAAGCGGAGTACATTGCTGCACATGAAGCAGCAAAGGAAGCTATATGGCTAAGGAATTTCATAGGTGAACTTGGTGTAGTCCCCTCCATTAAAGGACCAATAGCCCTGTATTGTGACAATAACGGAGCTATTGCACAGGAAAAAGAGCCTAGACACCACCAGAGAGTCAAGCATGTACTTCGTAGATTTCACCTTCTACGAGAGTTCGTTGAAAGAAAAGAAGTCGAGATAAGCAAGATTGGAACTGATGACAACATATCAGATCCATTAACTAAACCTCTGCCGCAAGCGAAGCACAACTCGCACACTGCAGCTATGGGAATCAAGCATATTGGAGAATGGCTTTGATGTCTCTATTTAATGTTTTAAAGTTTTAGAGTTTAAATCTTTGTAAAACATTATTGGTTAATCATTCACAATAAATGAAAAGAATTCATTTTTCCATTTAATTTGTGGTTTATTAAATGATGAGTCCCTTCAATTTGACGATATATTCAAGATAGACTGTCAGGACCAGTCCTGTGACTAAGAAATGTCTATCAAGTGAACTTGAATGTCAAAGGTTGAAAATGGTCCCTAATCGGAGTTTTCTATAAAATTGGACGCATAGAAAACGTTAGACGATTAGAATGCAAGATGACTAGTAGTTCTGTTTCTTGAACTATGTGGACATGGCAATGTCATAATCATTTGCATAGATACTTACTTTGGGAAGATTAGTATCGGACAAGACCTATGAAACTTTACTGTAAGAGATGAAAATCTGTCATAAGTAAATTTCATTAAATTATTAGACACTAAATCCTCAATACCTGAGTGATTTGAGATTACTTGTTTGAGAACTGGTTGCTTTGACGTTGACCAACCGTCGCACCGTAAAAGGAGGCTATAAAGGCAACGCTCAGGTAATCACCTATCAAACGAAGTCTAATCTCAAGATCGCAAGATTGGGATTGTCCTCCCATAAATCGGGATGAGATGCTTAAAAGTTGTACAAGGCCACTCGGAGAGCTAGAAACTGTGAAATGCATGGCCGTGCTCGGATGAATCATAGGCTATGATTATCTGTTTATTTGATCAGTTGAACTCTGAAACCGAGGAACGCCTCTGGACATAATAAGGATGACAACTCTTACCTTATGTTCAAGAGCAAGCATCGAGCGACAAAGGAATTAGGAAATGCACACTTGTCCCTAAGGACAAGTGGGAGACTGAAGGAAATAATGCCCTTGGTCCAAGTATGCATTCTATGATAAGTCTAATAAATGCGGTTCAGTATTAATTAACAAGTTAATAATTCAGCAAGATCAAGTGAGCTGAATGCCTAGCTAGAGGCCGCTTCAGTTCAAGTGGAATTAATGATATTAATCCACAGCTTACTCTTGACTGAACCCGTAGGGTCACACAAATAGTACGTAAACGGATCAAGTATTTAATGGCATTAAATACTCCATCTATGAATATTCGGAATCGACGGATCTTGGTTTCAGTGGGAGCTGAGATCGTCACAGGCAAGAAATGAATACTCCGGAAACGATGATATTGCCGGAAACGGAAATATGGATCGTATCGGAAATATAAATATTATCCAAGTCGTAGATGTTGCCGGAAACGGAAACATGGTACGTATCGGAAAATATTATCGGAAATGGAAATATTGCCAGAATCGGAAATATTGCCGGAAACGGAAATATTGTCAGAATCGGAAATATTATCGGAATCGGAAAATAATTCCGGAAACGGAAATATTAAATATTTGTTCGAAACGGAAATTAATTCCGGAATCGGAAATGTTAAATATTGTTCGTATCGGAAATGAATTCCGGAATCGGAAATTTAATCGGAAGCGTATCGTACGAATAAGCATCGGACGAGGCCTGCCGGACGAGGGCCCAGCTCGAAGCCAGGCCATCGCCCAGCAAGCCAAACGCGCGCCACAAGCCCAGCCAAGGCAGCGCCCAGGCCTACCGCAAGGCAGGCCCATCGCGCGCCAAGGCCGCCGCTGCGTGGGCCTCGCTGCGTGGGCTGCTGCTCGCACGCACGCGCATGGGCGGCCCATCGTGGCTGCCGTGTGTGTGTGTGAGTTTGTGTTCATGCACGATTCCTAAAACGTGCAGAGTTCGGTTAATGATTAAATTCGTAATTCTATTTGATAAATTAATTAATTAGAGTTCTTGTAGGATTCTAAGTTTAATTAATTCGTATCCTAATAGGATTCCAATTCTCTTTCCATACCCCTATAAATATGTGGCCTGGGTTCACAATTTATAACGAGTTTTCAAGTATTCAAAGTGAGTTTTTGAGAGAAAAATTCAGTCACACATCTTGCTCAAAAGTGCCGAAAATTCTAGTACCTTAAGGGCGATTCTAGTTGGTCAATCTTAAGGCGGATCCGGACGTGCTGTGGACTATCTACGGAGGGACACTTGGAGTCCTAAAGACTTGTTCTTGATCGGTTCGGGCGCAGCTAGGGAGGGCACGCAACAAAGAGTATGCATCTAAATTATGCTATATGATTATGTGTAAATAATATGTATTCCTGGGTTAATGGTTGTTTCCGCATGATTTATGTAATATCATATGTATCATAACCTAACAGAAGCATTGTCAGCAATCACCTGTACTTGAAAGGCATCTATCAAAATATTATGTAACTGTTGGAAACTGTTTTATTAGCCGGAGTATCTAATGTTTAAGATTTTTGTCGGATTTTTTGGTGGTAATGTTTACTGCTGCTTTTGGATAATTAACTTCATTTGGGATAGTTTACTGCTATGCGGATAATTTAGGTCTACTTTTCCTAATATCTAAGGGTCTTGTTAGTTGATTTTGGATTATTATCGTTTACTTAACTCTTTGTAAGTGTTTTATTATTTGCCTATTATGTAAGTGGTGGTACCAAATAAGAAGTGTACCAAGTTTGACAACTTTAAAATCTTATTATCACCACCAAAAGTGTAGCAAATATGATGGGTTGGGTCAAATGAAAATGTAAGTTGACTTGAAGTCGAAGTTCTTGGTACATGTAATGTACCAAATTCGATGTTCTGGCTAAATGTAATGTACATAAAATGTGCCAAAAGTCGAGAATTTCTGGCTACATGTAATGTACCAAATTCGAAGTTCTGGCAACATGAAAACGTACCAAAGTCAAAGTTCTGGTAAAATGCATTGTACCAAACTTGAATTTAGGACTACATGAAGTGTACCAAAGCTAAGTTGGCAAATGTCATACCAAAGTTGACAAATGCCGTATACCAAAGTTGACCTGCATTTCACTACCTGTGTTCATTTATCTGATTGATTTCATACATAACTACAAATCAGAGATCTTAATTGGCGCATAAATATCTTATTTCTACCTGGATTCCTTTAATATAAAAGACCCCATAGTTCACAGTAGATATATAAACATACAACATCAAATGTTTGGTCATAAACTAACTTCCAAACAAACTTCCAAACTAACTTCCAAACTAAGTACCAGAATTCAAATGCAACAGAGTTGCCGAAATACAGAACTGTATATACCAAGTACATCCAAAAACTTAAGTTCAAGCACGTAAACACGGTCTACACACGGACTTGCCTCCCACAAATAAGGTCGTAGACCTCAGATCTCCTCACATTCAAATCGCACAAGATGTCATCAACAGCAAGTGATACCCTTGCACCCTCTATTGCACCCTGATGATGATAGCAAATAAATATGATAGCATTACTACAGACTATTGTTTTCAAAAACACACACAACTAAACACATGGAACTAAATGAACGTACCGGTTGGAATGTGGCAGAAATTTTGTTGCGTTGGACTATGTCCTTTATCCATGCTAGCATTACAACACAACTTGACACACTGCATTACAGTGATCAAACCATATAATCCTTATATAAACAAACCATATAATCCTTATATAAACAAACCAACTTATATTTACGCGAAGCGATTGCATTGGGTTACTTACTCATCGCTTGGTGGGACAGAAACAAGGTCAGCCCCCCATCCACTCAGTCCATCCTTTACCCATGACTCCTCTTTAGAGTAAAACAGGGTGTCCAAGTACTTCAACTACAAGAATAACAAGTCAATCATATGTTTGAAATGTATGCGATAATTATTAAATGTTTTTAGATACAATCATTACCATGTGGCTAATCAGACGACCGTGCTCAGACAAAGGCTCGTCTGATGTAGGATCAAGGACCCAAATCCGCTTATCCTTCATGGATAATGCAACACAATACCAACGTGTGTGCGGTGGAAGTGTGAAGTACATGTGCAACACGGGTACTACAACCTGGCATAAATTGCAAAATAGATATGATAAGTTAAATGGTAAATTATAAATTTACATATAATTATCACAAATGTATTTAATTTAGAATGTGAGTATTTATGCATACCACAAACATTTCCCGAATGACGAGGTTTTCAAAGGGGGCACCGAATGGGGCTACAAGAGACTGAGGGGGTTCGTTTGTTTGTACCTTAACCTGCCACAATTAGAAGGTGTACTAATTAGCTCAAGATACGTTTACATAAAAATGATCAGATCATGATAACATAGATGAGAAATACGTCTGAAAACTAACCCCGAAACCAGGTTCAAGCATTACACTTCGTCCTCTACCGGCACCCAACTCTGCCTTCCACCTGCTAGTATATATCTTACTAGCCACTTTGACGTATTTTATCCCCGCATACTCATCCATTGCTACCATTCGATACATCTGATATTTGCTTAGACATAAACCATCGAACTCAATCAACTCTGGTCCTTCATCCCTGCATATATTGATCATTTGAAGGATAATCAACTATCGTATTCCAAGTTAAAACTTATAAACATTAACAAAATACATTAATAATCATAATTTACTAAAAAGTTTGACATTTACTTGCTATTTCCCTGACACTCCTTGATGAAAGCAACCAATTCCTTCTCCATATCAGTACGACTCTTCCGGGAGCTCCTAAGAGGTGAAACTCCCTTTAAAATTTCAGTGGTGATTACCTGTGCAATTTGGATATGTATATAACCCAACATTAAAATTCTCTAAGATAAGTGTATATTGGATTGTTCATTCACAGTAGTGTAAGAAAATGTACCGGCTTCTGAGCAGGAGATTGTACTTCAGTCTGTAGCGTGGTCATAGATTTCGTAGGGACAGAACAATCAGAGGAAGAGGGATTCATAAATCCAAGAACATATGAGGTAACCGCAGAAGAAGGACCAGGGGTTATAGGATCACTCACCAAAACTGGAGAGACTAAAGTGGAAGGAGGAGGGAACCAAAAGCCTCGGGTGCCAAAACCCCGAGCTGAACCAAAGGCCGGTGCATAACCCACCGGCGACGGAACTCCAAGCTGTGCAGTGGCCGTAGGAATTGTGGTCGGCCTCATTGTCTGCGTACCTCCGAGAGCAGGGCAAACAGCCACACCACCCACACTACCACCACTTGTACCTCCACTTTGAGTGTCCTTCAACCCACTATCTTGTTCCCTCACCCCTACTATTCTTGACAAATCAAGTTTCATACTTCTTAAAACCTCTCCTTGGTTGTGCATTTGCTCCTCGATTCTCTCAAATCGGCTTGTTAAAACATTCAGAACCTATATACAAATTTTATTCCAAGCACACAATCAGAATATCTAGTGCGCGCGGGGGACAGATGCCAGAAACTTATAAACTAATCAACTAATAATCTAATTAAACCAAATTGGATTAGAAACAATAGATTTAACCTCTTTTGCAATGTAGGAACCCCGCATATCTCTTGGCAATCGAGGATGGTGTCTCTCGCCGTAAGCAACATCAACAGACTGGTTGTGGAATATCAAAATAAAACATCAGTCCATATATGAATGAATCATTATAATGCTGAATCACTACTCACACAACATGAATTTTTGGTATTCCATCTCACCTGAGTTCTTCCATAGTCACCTCCAGCTTTCTTGTCTGCCTCTATCAGGGCATTGACATCAGATTGGGACCACACAACCACCCTCGGCATAACACACCATTGCCTAGGAACAACATTCAGGTGGTCCAGGTAGAACACCTACAACATTAACCAACTTGCTTCAGAATCAAATAAGAGCTTTGCAAAATTATACACAATAAATATAAATATTTTCAGTTATACCAACCGTCAAAAACAGGCTGCAGCCCCCCAATCCAGAAACAACTCCATGCTGATCAAACTGATGTGCAAACATTTTGCACCATATCTTTAGCCACTCTAAACAGAACGTACACCAATCATATGAATTTGACTCCGGTGCTACCGATGCGGCAGGTAACAACCTTCCCGCCAAGGTAATCCCGTCTGTGCTTGGGCACAACACCAGCTCCATTATAACAATCATAAAGGCTATTCTAAATTCAAATTCCTCCTCTCTTGTTACAATTGGGACAATAGTACCCACCGCCTTACCCTGTCCATCCCTCATCCCAACTGCAAATTCCCAAGCTTTCTGAACAGAAACCCCACCACTATCCCATACATCTGAACAATATGGTCTGCTATATTCCTATGGCGTGTGTCTAGGTTGCCATTAAGAGATGGTACAGGCTGAGTACCCATAGGCAGCCCCAAAACGCAGTTAAATTGGATGGGATCCAGGCTGAATTCCATATCGCCCCCACCATAGAACACCCCATTAGCACCATCTACCCTGGTCACTAACCAGTAGGCAAATTCCGGGGACAGGTTGCGCATTTTCACGGTGAGGAGGGCTCCAAACCCAATTTTTCTAACTAAATCCCTTCGACTGTCATCCAACAGTGACAACAACTTTGAAAACACCTCAATCCTATCATTCTCATGCATGCCTTTCCTCAGCCTGGTGGACACAACAGTCTCCGATTTCTTCACCCGAGCACCTACACTCAACTAAGATGCATACAACAATGCCTTTCAATCAAAACCATGTAAAAATTGATCATAAACATTTGTTCTGATTAATGTACTTTCAATCACAAAATAGATATCCATGAAATAGGTAGTTAACAATTCAACAAACCTTCGGTCTAATAGTAGTAGTTACGTTATGAATACTAACGACGTCCTCGTCATCGTTGCTCTCTGTACGTGGCTCCTCCTCTCCACTGGTCTCCACATCATAGACTTTTCTCTTCTTTCCACTGGAAGAACCTTCCACTGCCTTTAGTCCACATGCAGTTATTCTCTACACCCACAACACAACAAGTTTACTTATGTCTGAATATTAAAAATAGAATTGGATTAGAATTGGATTCTTCTATTTAATATAATAGCATTCTTGTACTAATTACCGTTCGTGCTCCTGCCCTTGTAGACACGCCCTTTCCCTTAACAACGTCTTCCTCTGTTTTTTTCTCCTTTGGAAGTGGAGCATTACGTTTATCCATTTTCCTACAAAATTATAAAACTTAATGACTACAATAACAACGTAAACTAAACACAAGAAATTCACAACATTCAAAAACTTCACACTGCAATTACTTTCTTTTTAAAATGCACACATATAAACATCCACACATAATTAGACCAGTAATTAGACCCATTTTGGTACAAATCTACCAATCCAAATCTCATTTGCGATACCAAACTGTCAAACACTTTCAGTACCATTTTAGGATCAATATAAAATTATGATCCTTTTTAAAAATAATTCTATATTTTAAGTACTATTCTCCATATTATCAACACTATTTCTAACAAATTTCCAAAATTTAGGCGACATCAAATATACCAAATTTGTTCAAATATCAAAACCCAGTTACAAAACAACCATTATTCATACTCCTAATTCCACCAACAGCCTACAAAACCCTAAACAAATATTAAAAAACGATTATTAATAAACGAACAAAAACATGCAGCAATTAAACCAGAAACCCTAACTAACTGAAAGCCAGAAATTCTTCAAATTAGACGACTTTAACAATTAGGATTACAACCCTAAACCCTCCAATAAGCCTAAATACATTAACTTTTAAAATTTTCGATTTGGGTTTTAGGGTTTTACTTCTTGATGACAAATAATTCTTCCTCTAGCGCAATAGCTTTTCACGAATTCACCAAATTAACGAACAATCCTAGCTCGTCTTGAAAATGGAGGTGTGAATTTTTTGCCCACAAATCTTTCGCCGCGAAATCTGAATTTTTTGCTCGTCTTGACTGCAGGAGGAGCACGAGGAAGGACTGCTTTGAAGGAGGAGAGAGAATAACGAGGAGAGAGATAGTTCAATGTGAGTATTAAATACCTCAGCTATTTCAAATTCAAAATTTTTGAAATCTGAAATTTTTGCCAGCAATGAATATCGGAGTCCGTTATTCCCAAGTGGGCCTCTCTCTTTTTACGGTGAAAATACCATAATGCCCCCACTTGTGTCCAGATTGGACACAAGCCATTATGGAGCAAGACTTCCTCCTATTACTGGTCCATTGATTTCTAATTAAAATGTCATTTTTAAAATCGTTTTCTAGAGACCAAAGTAGACAAAAGAATCACAGATTCTTATTTACTAGTTGTATAATATTGTACTTCCTCCATTTCTATATAGTTGCAACATAAACTTTTTTTTACATACTTTTTTATTTTGAGGACATAAATGGAAAGTTCCATTATTTTATTTGGTGTGAGAAATTGAGAGTTAGTGAAGAAAATAAAGTGAGTGTACTAAATACAATACAAAAAATCCTAATTGTAGAATAAGTTAATGACACTTAAAACATTTAAAAGACACAAATACCCTAATTTATTCCTACACCCTTCATCCCATGAACTCCTTTTCGTTTTCTTCCCAAACTTTCTTATTTCTTCAACAAACACCATCAATTAATTGCAGTCAGTCAATCCCTCTTTGCTAATTTAAGATTTTTGTGGTTCAATTATTTTATTTGGTGTTTAAATAATGACCAATCTTTCAAATTATGTATAATAAATGAATAATAAACTTCGATTTTGGATCTGGAGGTGGAGTCAGGGTGTCGGGCCTTTGATCCGGAGGTAGAGTTCAGGTGCCGGATAGTTTTTCCGGAGGTATAGCGAAGCTGCCGGAAAATTAAAACGGAGGTACGATAAGGTTGTCGGATAGCATTACTGGAGGTAGGAAAGTTGTTCTGGGTTAAGATATAAAACGCTTGTTTCACCATTGCTTTTCTGCTTGTTAAACTCTTGCTCCACCATGGCTACACTGTTAAGGTTGTCTCATATATTGCTTCTTTGCTTGTTAAACTCTTGCTCCACCATGTCTACACGTGCTTTCCACTCATTTAAACCTCAATTTTGTTTATTTTTAGTGGAAAATTCATCTCGGTTTTTCTTTATTTGTTTAAATTTGATTAAAGAAAAATCTGACTTGCAAATATTACATACATTAAAATAATCATTGTTGTGTAGTTTACCATTGTTGTCCATTGAATATTAGAGAGATTATATGAGTTTTAGATGGAAAAATAAATAAATTAGAAAACGGATAATTTAGGAAAAATAATATTTAAGTAATATTTAGTTATTTTGTATTTATTTAAAATACTACTTGAATGTAGTACTCCCCAATAGTTTACCATTTATAGTGTGTTGCAAGTATTGTGATGTTTCCGTTTTAGAAAAGTGTTGCAAGTAAAAAGAAATGGAGGAAGTACACTAGAATAAAAGTTAACTAAAAATGTTAAAAAGTTACCTAAAAGTTATCTTTTCTTTAGTGATAACAATTTTTTTAATAAACATTATTTCTTCAAAATCACAAATAATTATAAAATTAATCATTTAACCCTTTAAAATATTTATATATCAACTTTATTTTTATAATATAAAAATTAATCAAAATATTTAAAAGTCACAAAAAAATCGGGTAAAACTTATCCTAAATTCCCGATGTACAAAAAAATTATTGTACATCTTGTGCATGTAAAGCCTATTGAATAAGAATAAAGAGGGACATCAGTTGGCCCATAAAGAACATGAAAACGACGTTCCTCAAATTTACGAAAGCGGCGTTCCAACAACGTTCTTCCAACACGTGGAGGCATACGACACGTGGTTAGACCATGCCCGACAAAACCACACTTTTTGCAAAATCTGAATATTCCCTCGTACTTGAATTAAATCCACGTCACTCCATTATCAGAAGTAGGAAAAAAACAACCTGGGACCAGGGGGACTAGCAAATTAACCAATTATTCTAACTCTAGGGCATGGAACAAACACCATACCAGGCGTCGCATCCTCCACCATCGTTACGTCACCGACGTGACTGAGGATACTTGCAGCTACTTCGTGAGTGGAGAACTGCAGGGGCAAGCCATCCACCTTAACCCAGAGCTCATCCAAATGTAAATTAAGGTCCTTCAACACTGCCTCACCTTTCGCTCGTTGAATAACCATCAAGCTTCCTTTGAAATGAACCCATCCACGGATGTCCAGGAACACTGCATCATCTTCATTACCGCACTGAAAGATGAAGTCTTCACCAAAGGGAAGCACCGAAACTGGTTGACGAAGGTGCCAAAACCTATCACTAGTGGAAAAAGGGTCATTTGCATCGCACTTTTAAGCACATTTGCGTCACACATCGTGCGTGGCAAAAGCTCTCGACGCAAATGACTAAAAGTCATTTGCGTCGCACATTTGTGCGACGCAAATGACCCTTATTTGCGTCGCACATTAAGCAAATGTGCGTGGCAAATGACTTTTCAGGCACCATGTTGAAAAGTCATTAGCCACGCACATTAGCTAAATGTGCGACGCAAATGACTTTCGGGCGCCAAAAAAAAAGTCATTTGCCACGCACATTAGCTTAATGTGCGACGCAAATGACTTTCAGGCGCCAAAAAAAAAAGTCTTTTGCCACGCACAATAGTTTAATGTGCGACGCAAATGACAATTTTAGCGCCAAAAAATTAAGTCATTTGCCTCGCACATTAAGCTAACGTGCGTGGCAAATGACTTATTTTTTTTAAAAAAAATAATTTGTTTTTTAATATTTTAGTTGGAAATTCCGACATGATCGTCTTTGAAATTAGACGCTTCATTCCCAATACCGGGAATACATTTATAAATAATACCTGTCACAAAAGTTTACAACGTAATTAACGTTCCCAATAAAAGGCAATTAAATTCGTCATAGATCAACCAACATGTTACAACAAACATAAAATTATTACAAAAGGTACGTAGCTAGCTAGAGATCGAGTTCATATTACAAATTAAGCTAAAAATTCGACATTGTTCATGAAGTAATCTGCCCAAAAATCTTTCACCTCATTAATCTCCTCCGGTGAATAAGGCAATGTTCTTGAAAAATCCTAAAAAAGTGTAAATAATTCAATTTATCAACGTTCGATCAATATAATAGTTTTGTGTACTTCAATTTATTATATAAAGTACGTAGTTTATGAGAACATACCTTAGTAAGATCTTGACTATTACCATGATTCATTATTATGTCGTACATAAAACGCATGACGTAGTAGCCACAATCTAGTGATCCCGGTTGTTGAGCACACTAAATGCATTAAAATAAATAACACAAGTAAAATTTCTATCACATTGTATGTTATAATTTTGAAAAACTTGCTTCTTAGGTAAATAATAAACTAATTATACATGTGCTCGAATCCATGCATATTTACAACTTTCTAAGGCTCTTTACAATCTATTATTTCACATTTAAGGCTAATTGGGTCGTTCTAGGTCATTTTTAGGCAAAAATGAAGTTTTCAAACCCAAGAGGAATACATATGGTTGGCTTAAATAGTTGGCAGTCCGAACAAGGCGAACATAATACAGATAACAACAGTTATTAACTATAAATAAAATACATATAAAGATGCATTGTATACTAAAGTGGACTTATTAATTGATGAAAAATATTTATTAAAAATGGTGGTGGTTTTCCCAAGGACCTCATATATTGTAATATGACTCTCTCCATTAACATTAGCAGTCACTTTAGAAAGAATTCAGTTGTATATGATCAACGGTATTCCCAGGTTTTCGTTGACCCGCACCCAACAAGCAAAGGAAACAGAGGATGAGTAGTCTATCATTGTATCTCCATAAAAATACACTACTATACGTCTACACTGTATGTAATTCATTTACAAACCCACTAACTAAAAGATTTTAAAAGGTGAGAAGCAGATTATAAAAGAATAATTTTGGTATGGTCTTGTTCCCGAATTATTAAAACTTGGAAGTAGTAATTAACAAAGTTGAGTTGTTACATGATTTCTGTGATTCAATGTCCGTTTTCTAGTAACATGGTCCACTTTGTCTTGTTTATTACATTCAAATAAAGCAAGGTGCATTGGTTTGAAGATATTACCAAGATCCTTTGATGCGAAATTTCAAAGCATACCAGCTTGCTAAACGGTTAGGACTCTTGTTCGTTACCATTTCTTCTTTTTCTTGATCTAGAGAACTATTTTTTCACTAATAACATAATCAAGGTTGATAGTGATAGTTCTACCAGATACCATATTAAACATTCATCCATGAAAAAATTATACCAATAATTGAAAGTTTAAACAGAAAGAATTCTTGAGCAACATCAAGGCAGAAGTTCATTAAATAAGAGGATTACCACTTCTGGATGCCTGTTTCATTGAAGAGTTAGGAACTGCTAGCTTCTTTGGTGTACCAGCTCTACCTCTCTTATAGACTTGTGAGAATATCTGCCTCTGGGGAACATTCACTAAAGTTACGAACGATCGGCTCCTTTCCTGCAAATTTTTGTACACAATCAGTTGAGATCTACCCTAGATTCATATTATGGGCCTTATGGCACTAGGTAATGCAAGTTATTATAGGAAGAATATAATGCCACATAGCTTACATTATATAGCATTGTCTTCATAAAATAGGTAAATTATATTATCAGCTCAGAAATTAACCAATCATTGGTTCCACGAACTCTATTTGCTCCATACTCAATAACAGAATAAATAACCAGCTACAGCAGCTGTCATGTGTCGAGTACAAACTTAATTAACAAAGTATCCAAGTTTACAGAAGGCACCAACAGCTAGTGTAATAATAAACTGTACAAAGCCGGAAAGCTTGCACTTACCCCCGTATGCTGCTTCGTTGCACATCTTAGACATCTGCAAAATGCAAATACTTACATAAGTTTGTTAACCATAAGAACATCTCTGGAACACAAATGACGGTTGTCTAGAATCTCCACATAACATAATTGAATTAAAAGCATGTCAAATTTCTAATTAGGGTTCGATATTGAGATACTAGAATCTGTCAAATATCCCATCCACAAAAATAAAAACAACCCTGAAATATGGGTTTTACAGAATCCACCAATATGAGTAGAATTTAAAGCTTCTGCATCAAACTTCTCATGTAATTTCCTATATTCACAGCCATATAATTGCATAACCATTTCATTACCATAAAATTAAGCAATAATTTCAATTACCCTAAAAAAACAAGTGTCAATAATTCCACAATTAGACAACAACCAAATATTAAGTTTCTAAACACTCGAAATCAATCGCATAACACTTCAAATACTGACAAACTATAGCTAATAATCAGATTCTCGTACTAACTGGAAATTAAACTCAAATTAAGCATCTTAATACATAATCTACATAGAGTTCTACATTATTAACGAATATTGAAGTGAAATTTACTAGTTCCAAATTTCCCAAAATTCAATCAAACAACAAATTAAACCTAAAATTCCCAACCATGAACCCTAAATGTATACGAATCACCAAGTAAAGTGGATATAAATTTCCTCAATTACGCTACCAGCTTCAAAAAAAGACAATTTAAACCAGAACTTTCATCCAAAACCCTAATATTGAACGAATCTGTATTGTACCTGTTGCTATATAAAACCATACAATTTGATGCCAAAGAAATAAGATGCAGATTTGACGACTCACCGGAAAACAATCTTAAATCAATAGATAACAAAAAACTAAAACCCTAGGTTCACCAAAATCAACATAAGAAAGGGGCAAAACATGATAAACTTCGGAACTAGGGTATGAGAGAGAGAAAGTACCGGAACGGCAAACCATTCATACTGCTTCGATATTTCGCCTTCATCGTCGCGCCGGAACCTAGCGTTTGTCCTCTTGTTATTTTCGCAGAGCTCTTTTCAAGGATTTTGGAATTTTCGGTCTTAATTATAGTGATTGGAATTTTTGAGGAGAGAGAATGTTGTAGGATCCTTCAACTGGACGAGGAGGGTGGCGGAGAAAGAGAGGTTTTGACTGTTGAGGTTTCAAGCTTTAGAATGAAGGGGATGAGAGAGAAAGAGAGGTATGGAGGAAGGTAGGCGGAACATGTGTGAATGGAAAAAAAAGGTAAATCGAAAAAAGAATTTCAACGACTAACTCAGTGCGTCGCAGAATAATAAATCAGCGACACAATTGACTGAATATATTTCTATCTGTCAACTGCGTCGCTGGTTTATTAATCTGCGACGCAAAATTAATTAATATTGCGTCGCAGTTTAATAAATCAACGACGCAATTGACTTACTTTAAAGATAATCAGTAATTTGCGTCGCTCAAAATTAAACTGCGACGCAAATGATCAAATTTCAGACTAAAATTCAACTATTGCGTCGCGTGTTTAAAAGTGTGACGCAAATACGGCGATGCAAATGAAGAGTTTTCCACTAGTGTATCAACAAGATGTTGCACCAACTCAACTGAAAAAACCCTCATATCCCAAAACCTACCCACAACACAACAACTCCAATCTATATCATTCACTCCTTGAACCACAGGCGTTGGGTCAGCTAGAAAACCGATCCTGTGAGGGTAAACAAACGTAGTGGGTTGAGGGATATTGATAGAGGGAGGAGGAGTAGCCATTTTTAGAAACCTTATTATGGAGTAGTATTACTAGAAATTTGAGTTTCCTTTCAAGAAAAAGAGACAAGGAAGTTAACCTGAACTGGGCAGGAATAACAGATTATGGTGTTAGGGTTGTGTTTTTGTGTTTTTGAGAAAAAAAAAATTTGGTTTTTTCTTTTTGATATTTTTTGATGTTTTTGTTTTATGATGTATGGGAAGAACAGTAAGAACAGGGAGTTAAGTTTTTAGAGAATAATCTCTCACTAGAATTTCCTCTCTCTAGAGTTTTTTTTTCAATTGTATCATGTTGCTTTCACTTGCAGGAAGAAGTCAATTCTTTATGTAACACCCCGACAATTCCCTTTTTCTAAAATAACCCTTTTCATAAATATAACTATAGAGAATTATCAAAGTATTATCGCCCGTGTGAAAACGTAACAGCTTATTCAGAATTTTGCAGCGGAAAACATAAAACTAACTTTAGGTTTATAAATAATCGATTACAAATTTAATCCCAAAAACCAATCAACAAAAATAAAGAAATGTAAATAGTACGACAAGTTTAAAGTCCAATTTAACAAACCCAAGTCACTTAGCAAAACAAAATAAATACAAGCTCTCTAATCCCGATCCCAATGATGCATCATCTTCAAACCTGTAGATGGGCAACGCTTATTGATCCTTAGAGACTGCTCACCAAAATGGGTCATCACAGGATCAATAAGGCATAGCCATGATCAACACACACAAACAAAGCACGTAATCAGCAAAGCTGAGTACTAAATACTAAATCAATAATGATCCTAACATGATTCTATTAAACGAACAATCCTAACATGATTCTATTAAACGAACAATCCTAACATGATACTAATAAAACATAAGTAAGGGCAAACAAAACATATTAATTTGAAGACCACACTTGGCTAGATTAGGCTAGACTGGACTAGAACTTTTATAACAATAATATTGTTTTAATTGAAATAGTCAATGGACCGAGTTGTCTAGCTAGAAGCTTCACTAAGGAAGACGAGGTACGGGCACGACTCCGTAAACTCAGTGACCTGCGATATCGAGGAACTTTTGAATAAAAAGTAGAACACGATGATCAATCCGGTCCCAAAAAGGCCATGGGCTACCACCATGAACCCCAACTCATGTTTGTCCGTCACTTCAGACGTGCACAGTCTAAAGCCATTGCTACTTAGTTTCACTTTACATGGTTTACAGATTAAAACTATGTTATGACTCAACAATCACATAAGTCATACAATCAACGATTATTCACAACTGTTTTTATATTGGAATTAAGTAAGTGATCACAAAGGTATCAACCAAGACTCATCCCAATTAATTCAACCTTTCCTTTAACAATGATCAACCCCTGTATATGGGTATAAGGTTTCAACTTACTAAACAAGGTCCTCGACCCTCATAAAGTAGTAAAAAGCTAAAAGGGAACAACGATCAATCGATCTAAACCAATATATATAAAATAATCCAGTGTTCCCAACCAACATGTTTGCATCAATCATCCATACTAACATGTTATGATTCTCATAATAAAGTTCTATGCTCAATGCATTAATTCAACGACATTGAATCATGAAATTTCCAACATAAACAAGTCCACACATACATCCAACATAGTTTCAACAATAGCACACATTCACAAACACACAGGTATGTACGTACCTTGTGTAAACAAACTGATAGGCCACTATAACACTTTCAAAAGTCGCCTACAGAGAATTCTCCGCCTAAAACAACCAATAAAGATTCCCAATCAACTTCTAATAATTCGCAGCCATAAACAAGCATCCTAAATACATCCTAAACATATTTAGAACTTTCCCCAATATCAAAACTTGAGTATTTGATTTCCTAGCATAATAATTATTGAATTAAAGATTGAAGTTCATTGAAAACTCCTCAAAACATCGTACTTTAAATTTCCAGCATTATAACTCGTTTAAAAACTTTGCCAAGACCAAATTAACATGCTTAGAACATTGAAATCATAACTTTGGTAATTCATAATCATCCTACCATGATTTAAATCATTAAAAACCTTAAAAATCACACTTTAATAATTAAAACCATTATTTCAATCAAATCGTATAATATGAAAATTAATAATTTAATTATTGCAAAACATGAAATCTGAAATTCATAATAAATCATAAAAAATTATAAATTTAATTCAATCCAAAACTAAATTAAATTATAACATTTAATTAAAACATTTAATTTACTTAGGGTTGAAGAAATAACCAAATCAAGAAGAGAGTGAAGAGAAAGGGCGGCGGCTGGGCAGGGAGCGACGGCGGCCACGGAGGTGCAGCGCGTGTGCAGGAGTGCGGCGCGACACGGCTGTCAGGTGGCAGCGACAGTGGTGGTTGTGCTTGAAGGAAATAATGCCCTTGGTCCAAGTATGCATTTAATGATAAGTCTAATAAATGCGGTTCAGTATTAATTAACAAGTTAATAATTCAGTGAGATCAAATGAGCTGAATGCCTAGCTAGAGGCCGCTTCAGTTCAAGTGGAATTAATGATATTAATCCACAGCTTACTCTTGACTGAACCCGTAGGGTCACACAAATAGTACGTAAACGGATCAAGTATTTAATGGCATTAAATAATCCATCTATGGATATTCGGAATCGACGGATCTTGGTTTCAGTGGGAGCTGAGATCGTCAAAGGCAAGTAAATGAATACTCCGGAAACGATGATATTGTCGGAAACGGAAATATGGATCGTATCGGAAATATAAATATTATCCAAGACGTAGATGTTGCCGGAAACGAAAACATGGTACGTATCGGAAAATATTATTGGAAATGGAAATATTGCCGGAATCGGAAATATTGCCGGAAACGGAAATATTGTCAGAATCAGAAATATTATCGGAATCGGAAAATAATTCCGGAAACGGAAATATTAAATATTTGTTCGAAACGGAAATTAATTCCGGAATCGGAAATGTTATATATTGTTCGTATCGGAAATGAATTCCGGAATCGGGAATTTAATCGGAAGCGTATTGTACGAATTAGCATCGGACGAGACTTGCTAGACGAAGGCCCAACACGAAGCCAGGCCCTTGCCCAGCAAGCCATACGCATCAAACCACACGCCAAAGCCTCGCCAGGCCCAGCGCAAGGCCAGGCCCAGCAAGGCGTGGCGCGCGCGGAGCAAGTGGGTTGCGAAGCAATGGGCTGGGCGCCGTGCAGTTCGTGTGGGCCGCGAGGCATGCACGCGGGCTGTGCGGTGCTCGTGCTCGTGCTCGTGTGCGTGCTATACGAATCCTAAAGCTATCGGAATTCGTGCTATGATTAAATCCTAATCCTAGAAGATAGAAATTAATTAAATAGAGTTCTAAAGGGATTCTAATTAATTAATTTAGTATTCTAATAGGATTCTAAATCCTTTTCCATGATTCTATAAATATGTGCCTAGGGTCACAAAATTTATACGCGAGTTTAATAAGTATTTAAACAATAAAAGCTACGATTTTTAAGCAGAAAAATCAGCCATATTACTTGCCTATTTAGCCGAAAATAATAGTACCTTAAGGGAGATTCTAGTTGGTCAATCTTAAGGGGGATCCGGAGGGACGACACTTGGAGTCCTAAAGACTTGTTCTTGTTCGGTTCGGGCGCAGCTACGGAGGGCACGCTACAAAGTGTATGCATCCTAGACTAACTATATGATTATGTGCAATTAATATGATTCCTGGCATTAAGGTTTTTCCGCATGATTTATGTTGTTCATATGTATCATAACCCAACAGTGGTATCACGAGCCCCTTATTAATTGCATGATCTATAATTGCTTAAACATGGTTAAATTTTACAAATTTGCAAAGAATTAAAAAGGGGTGATTAATTTTCGTAATTGTTAATTAATTGCAAATTGCGTTTATTTAATTATATGTACGGAGTTTTTCGGCAGTTTATTCGTTACTCAACCAAATCGAGTGATTTTTGTGTCAATTCCTCATGTAAAAGGCATTCTAAAATTTTGACAAAAATTTTATTTTTCAGCCGAACCCAGAATTCCCAAATTCGAAGCCTAACTATGACTTTTCGGAGGTTTTAGTTTTTCGAACGCAAAAGTTTGTAAATTTAAGATGTTAAATTGAATATTTGCGATTCTTGTTGATAAATCTTGAATTTTTGATTGACCTACTGTATATGTTTAACAAATTTGAATGCCTAGACTTGTTAATTATACAACCTAATTTGTAATTATGATTAATTTGTTGAAATTCGAATAATTTAGAATTGATTTGATTTTCATAATTAATTAATAATTTAATTAGGTATCCATGATTAAAAACCACCATAAAAATTGTTAATTTATGATAAATTTTAAATTTTTATGACCTAGATTTGAATCCATGTTAATCGAAAATTAATTGATTAATAAATTTTCGATTTTTCGCCCTAAAATTATGAAATTAATATGATTTATTAATTTGTCATTAATTTTGAATTAAAAATTTTAAATTTTTATGAAAAACGCTCATAAATGTTGCACGCACAAATCAAAGGACGCTACATGTTACCCTTAAGGGGTGTTGTATAGTGCGGGCACGCGACGACGAGCAAAGGATCTCGTCGCCCATGCGGTTCGAATGCAGCGAGCAACATAGCATGGGGCGCGCGCGAGGCAATGGTGCTAGTCGTGTGTGCTATGCGATGGACGATGAGCGATGGGCGAAAGGCAAGGCACTGCGAGCAGTGGGCGTGTGGGCAGCAAGCGTGCTGCGCCACAGCGCGCACTGCCTCGCGCCAGCGAGCGATGGCTCGCGTGCAGCGAGCGATGACTCGCGAGGGAGCTGCTGCGATGCGATGCGATGTGCGCGGGCAGGCTGCGCGCAAGCGTGGCTTGGCTTGCTGCGTTTGCGCGTGGCTGCTGCTACTCGTGCGATGCGGCCTCGTGGCTCGATGGGGCTTGGGCGATGCGGCCTCGTGGCTCGATGGGGCTTGGGCGCAAGCCCAAGTGCCTCGTCTTGCGACGGTTGACACGTTTTGGTTTTAATTTTGAATTTTCAGTTCGGAAATAATTTTAATTGATTTTAAAATTAAGAATTTAAATTATTTTCTCGGGATTTAATTTTGATTATTATAATTATTATAAATTTTAATTTATACTAATTATTTTACTAAAATTAAATCTTGAATTAATTTAAATTCGTTTAAATCAACTGAAAATAAATTAAATTAATGGATTCGATTATAATTTATATGAGCTTTAAATTTTAATTAAACTTGTATGTTTCCGGTTAGACTAGAAATACATTTTTATGTTTAAAATTAGTAAAGCATATAAAGTTATTGGTTTAAGTGGGAGCATTTTTAGTCATAAACTCTTGATTAGGTCTACAAATCCTTTAAGGTTAAAACAACTTGATTAGAATTAATAAGGACTGAATAATTGGTAGATTATTGGTGCCCT
The DNA here is from genome assembly GCF_020520425.1 of Spinacia oleracea. NCBI lineage: Eukaryota > Viridiplantae > Streptophyta > Magnoliopsida > Caryophyllales > Amaranthaceae > Spinacia > Spinacia oleracea. Next base: position 66,678,209 of record NC_079489.1, read on the forward strand.
TGATTAATTGCTGCAAATATTTATGTGATGCATTACAATGTGTTTTACTAACCAGCTATATGGGCCATTCATGATAATGAATGGGTGAATGGTATATATTGTATATGTACTGTTTTGCAGGTTATTGAAAGTGACTAGTATGGCCCAAATAGGATAGAAAATATGGTCTGCGTACCATTAATTTGAATGTAATTGGTCTAATGCACCAAAGTTTTTTTTTCAATTCAAATATGGTCTGCGTACCATCAAATAGTTGTAATTAGTTTAATTATAGTTGATCCTATTTGAAGAAAATGGCGCCTCCCATGGTGAAATTCAAGACGGAGTTTCCAATCCATTTTCAAGACGGACTTTGAAGTTGAAGCTTCAAGATGAAGTCGGGCCATACTAGATCACATTTATCTTATGCATGCTTTAAGTTATTTATTGCTTTAAATATGTCTTAATTATGCATGAGATTATGGCTTGATTATGTTGCATGATTAAGGATTTCATTTCACTTAAAATCTAACCAACATAGTAAGAGCCTTAAGTTCCAAACTTAAAAATTGAGTTAAAAGGTGCCATGCCAAAGTAACACTTACTTGGATAACCTTTGCATCAATCTAGTAATAGTTTTACGCTCAGCGAGATGTTACTTATTGATCCTAAAGGGGTAAGGTACACAAATAATAGTGAGTACATGTTAGTTTTGGTGAAACTCAACCATATAAGTAAGGAGTCCTTTTATGTCGTGGCAAATTCGATAGGTTTACCTAATAAGTTCTTAGACGTACCTATCAACCAAGAGTAGTTTCTAGACTATTAGCAAAAGGCTTTTGCTTACCTAAAATATTTTAGAATTGAGTCTAAATACATAATGTGCTTAATTCTTCAATGGTTTTAGGGTCTTGGAATCATTTTATTCACACCTGCCGGGACAATAAATTCGAATAAAATGCTAATAACTTGTTTGAATTGCATGAATGCTTTAATTTTCAAGTTATTATTATTCATGATAAATGTTTAGGCTTTGCATGCTCCAATGTATGTTTTAATTATTGTTTATAATTAAATATCTTGCACTGCAGTAAATCCTTTTAGAAAGGTAACAGTAAATTTCCTCGATTGGTAAAATCCAAGAACGATTCACGGAAATGAGAGAAAATGAGCAATTTAAAATGTACGTTTCTTTTAGCGACTTTTATGGTTGTTTTCGAATATCAAAATTGAATGGCAAACCGATTGGTGCTTGTGGATTCAAAAATAGAATGTAGTTTTGAGATCATAAAGCATTGAGTTTAAACGCTCAGCTTTACCAATGGTTAACAACCTAATATCTTTGTCCATTTAATTCTCGAATGAGTCTAGTCCCTAGACATTCGAATAGATCGATGCTTAGAGAACTTTAGAAGCTTCTGGTAAGATCATCTAGTTGAAACTTAATGTTCAACATAAAATGGTAAGAACCTTGTTGGAGTGACATTGGACATGTCTAACAAAGTATAAAAGTCAACACTAGAGAATTCAATTCTTAAGACTATAAGAAAGGGTACAAGAAATAGAAAAACAAGGAACAAATGAAAGGAATTTACGATTCCGTTTCTACCTATAAGTTTATGTTTAAAGAGAAGTGACCTAGCAATCAAACTTCCTTGGTATCATATACCGCTTGAGGTTTTTACTTCGGTAATAACTCAAACAATGGAAGCTAGGCTACACTATTGACCTACAAGTGGGAAATGAAGCATGGCAATGCTACATTAGTTGTAGGGTCATCTAGTTTGTTTTAAGTCCTTTCAAAGGCTGGAACTTAATGGCTATTTTGTTCCACAATCAGCATACCTAAATTTCTGTTTTCAAACACAGAAAGACTCACATTCAGAAGAACAAAAACAATGTTTGTTTGTTTATTTGAATGAAATGGTCAATTATGGGTTGAGTCAATATGCTTGATTAAAACAAACAACTCTTTAACAATAAAAACTTTACTGGGTTCAAATCAATCTCTTGATTTGAGTTCCACTAATCTTTGGCATTGTTTCTTAGACCATATCAACAAGTTAACATTCACAAGCTCTATTTCGATGGACTTTTGAAAGTTTATTGATTTCTAGATCATTCAAGACAAGGTAGTCTTACTTGTTGAAAGTAACAAAAGATATGAACTATTGTTAGAACGCCTAGACAATAGAGTTCAAAGCTAAAGAAAGATTTTATGACTTTATTATTTCACCTGGATTTGAGTTAATATGGATTTATTTACTCAAAGTGATATAAGTTTGAATCTGTTTGGCTAATTCAAAGATTCAGAAGTATAAAATGACCACTTGGCAAAAAATCATAAAGATCTAGATTAGATCATGTTGATGATTACTTTAAGACCAAATATGATCATCTATGATTGTGTGTTGTAATTTCACGATCTAGCTCCATAAGATATGGAATATCTAAGTTGGAATGATCGAAGTCAATTAGTACTTGATTCGATCAATGATGAATCATAAAGACTTTTCCTATAATTTCTAAAACAAAATGCTCAACTACCACCAAACTAAACCAAATTCGTCAAAGCTATTGAAAAGTAATTTCAGAATATCTTTTCAATAAATTATATATCTAAAGAGTTGCTAAACTCAGTGGGAGCTTAGTGTTTGTTATTCGACAAACTAAGGCCCAAGTATAGATATATGTTTCATTGTGATTTATTCAAATGAGACACAAGGGTATTGTTTCTACCACGAATTTTTTGAGAACATAATGTTTGTTTGCTCGAAATAATGTCCTTTTGGAGATTCGTTTCCAAAATGACAAGTGGGAGAAAATAGACCTCGAAAGTCTTCAAGGCGAACAACAAACATAAACGGACATTCCGGAGGCTTTTCGAAGTTCTTTAGAAAATCCGAACACGTATTCTTTAAGGACTTTAGAAGTGGCTTTAAAGAATAGACATCTCTTAGAAGACTTTACAAGTGCTTCAAGGAGAACAGGATATTCAAAGGACTTTCAAGTGGCTATTGATATTCTATTGTTTGATGTTCAATACCCTAGTAGGCATAGAGTTCAAGTCACTGAAACTATGAGATTCTTCTTTTAGATAGTGAAGAAACATGGAGTTCAGGTCACTATGCAATTCTTCTATTAGATAGTGAAGAAACCTACAACTTACAGTCAAACTATTATCATGTAGATTAATGAGTTTGTGACTCGTAAGAAAGCTATGAAGAAACCTAGATTCCCTAAAATGGTTAGAGGCCATATATAGACTCAGATGTTTTAGATGGTTAAAGGCCATAAAACATAACCAATGTTTTGATGACAAAATTGAAATTTTGTTGATTTGCAAGAATAGTTTCACACCTATTTGTTGCAAGTCTGTTTTAAGGATAAAAACCATCAAGCATGGAATTGTGTTCACAACACAAAGCTAGATTAGTTGCCAAAGGATACAAGCAAATTCATGGCATGGATTGTGTTGAAACCTCATGCATAATCATAATGCTCAAGTCTATAAATCAAGCAATGATTGCATATTGGTACATATGGCAATTGGATGACAAAACGTATTCCTCAATCAAATGTTGGAATAAACTATGTACATGGTATGTCATAGGATTTGTGGATCCAAATAAATACTTGAAAAAGAAAGCTAGCTTATAAAATCTAAGTACAGATTTAAGCAAGCAATTGGGATTTAGAACTGTATTTTAGTGAAGCTAATAAGTATTTTAGTTTCATAAAATGTACATGATTCTTATAGATATATAAGAGGTTTAGTGGGAGTACATAAAACTTAATTGGTCCTATGTGTATCACACACATATCTCTCTATTGTGAAATAACATTCAAATGCTAATGACTTAAATTTGAAATTTTTCATCAATGACGGACCAAGGCGAAACTTAGTGCATACTGGGTATTAAGATCCATTCACAAAGATCTTATAATATTGTTCTGGATTAAGTAATGGCATTTACTAAATCAAACATGAAAGACTCCATTGGAGACATTCGACCCATATGAATAAATCTAAGTAAATGATGTTTGAACTATGTATAAGCATTTACTAAGTTAAACATCAAAGAGTCAAAATGAGATTCTTAAACCTATATTATATGTCAAAGAATTTAGCTGGATTTAGTATCTACTGAAACTAGATAAGCTATAGTTACACGAATAGAATTCAATTGTAAATTATTCTGCAAAAGAATTTATCATGTATGATATAATATAAGGATCGCCAAAAACGTATCGTATGACTTTAGGCATGACGAACATATACCAATCTCTAATTGATCTAAGTGAAGATCAACTAGATTGAGATCAAAAAAAACTTTTGGTACTTGAAAAGGTACATAGGAATAGTTCTTGATTCAAGGAAATAAAGATATGCTAAATATTGATGCTACACGTATAAACACTGACAAAGGATCAAGCAAGATCCCTTTGGAGTTAACCATTGGCAAGGACGAGCTATAGAGCATCGTGTTTTGAAATGGCAACATGGATTAGAGACCATGAGTTGTTGCGTGGGAAATTAAAATAATAATTTCTATGTTCTAAGATACAGATGGAAAGTCTTCCACATATCTATGGACTGCTTGGATAAGTAAATCCAAACAAAGCATTACTAGCAACCTATACAGTTGAAATAAAAGTAATTATTACCTAAGAAGCAATGAAACAGGGTTGTTTAAGTTAAAGAGTTCTTCACTGAACTTGGGTGGATCACATGTCTGCTGACTGATGGTTCTACATTGCAAAATGCGTAGAACCACTATCGAAGTAAGAAAGACTAGATCACATAATAAACAAACTCAAAAGATCTTATCATCATATCTCGAAGAACATTCGATGAAAAGGATATTAAGATTGGCAAAGCATGATAACTAAACCTATGCAACAAGTGAGAAACAACACTCACATTGTGGCACTGGAAATCAAAGCATAGTTTTGAATTCCACTAGTTTTTTTTAAAGATGGGTTCGAGGCCCATGGTTGTAAAACATTGGGGTTGAACATTTATCATATATGAAATGTATTTTCATATTCCATTTTAATCTTGGTTTAGTATTAAATGATGAGTCCCTTCAATTTGACGATATATTCAAGATAGATTGTCAGGACCAGTCTTGTGACTAAGAAATGTCTATCAAGTGAACTTGAATGTCAAAATTTGAAAATGGTCCCTGGTCGAAGTTTTCTATAAAGATGGACGCATAGAAAACGTTAGACGACTAAAATGCAAGATGACTAGTAGTTCTGTTTCTTGAACTATGTGGACATGGCAATGTCATAATCATTTGCATAGATACTTACTTTGGGAAGACTAGTATCGGACAGACCTATGAAACTTTACTGTAAGAAATGAAAATCTGTCATAAGTAAATTTCATTAAAATTATTAGACACTAATCCTCAATACTTGAGTGATTTGAGATTACTTGTTTGAGAACTGCTTACTTTGACGTTGTCAACCGTCGCACCGTAAAAGGAGGTAATAAAGGCAACGCTCACCTAATCACCTATCAAACAAAGTCTAATCTCAAGATCGCTAGATTGGGATTGTCCTCCCATAAATCGGGATGAGATACTGAAAGTTGTACAAGGCCACTCGGAGAGCTAGAAACTGTAAAATGCATGGTCGTGCTTAGATGAACCATAGGCTATGATTATCTGTTTATTTGATCAGTTGAACTCTGAAACCGAGAAACACCTCTGGACATAATAAGGATGACAAATCTTACCTTATGTTCAAGAGCGAGCATCGAGCGACAAAGGAATTAGGAAATGCACACTTGTCCCTAAGGACAAGTGGGAGACTGAAGGAAATAATGCCCTTGGTCCAAGTATGCATTTAATGATAAGTCTAATAAATGCGGTTCAGTATTAATTAACAAGTTAATAATTCAGTGAGATCAAGTGAGCTGAATGCCTAGCTAGAGGCCGCTTCAGTTCAAGTGGAATTAATGATATTAATCCACAGCTTACTTTTGACTGAACCCGTAGGGTCACACAAATAGTACGTAAACGGATCAAGTATTTAATGGCATTAAATACTCCATCTATGGATATTCGGAATCGACGGATCTTGGTTTCAGTGGGAGCTGAGATCGTCAAAGGCAAGTAAATGAATACTCCGGAAACGATGATATTGCCGGAAACGGAAATATGGATCGTATCGGAAATATAAATATTATCCAAGACGTAGATGTTGCCGGAAACGGAAACATGGTACGTATCGGAAAATATTATTGGAAATGGAAATATTGCCGGAATCGGAAATATTGCCGGAAACGGAAATATTGTCAGAATCGGAAATATTATCGGAATCGGAAAATAATTCCGGAAACGGAAATATTAAATATTTGTTCGAAACGGAAATTAATTCCGGAATCGGAAATGTTAAATATTGTTCGTATCGGAAATGAATTCCGGAATCGGGAATTTAATCGGAAGCGTATCGTACGAATTACCATCGGACGAGACTTGCTAGACGAAGGCCCAGCACCAAGCCAGGCCCTTGCCCAGCAAGCCATACGCATCAAACCACACGCTAAAGCCTCGCCAGGCCCAGCGCAAGGCCAGGCCCAGCAAGGCGTGGCGCGCGCGCGGAGCAAGTTGGCTGTGAAGCAATGGTCTGGGCGCCGTGCAGTTCGTGTGGGCCGCGAGGCATGCGCGCGGGCTGTGCGGTGCTCGTGCTCGTGTGCGTGCTATACGAATCCTAAAGCTATCAGAATTCGTTCTATGATTAAATCCTAATCCTAGAAGATAGAAATTAATTAAATAGAGTTCTAAAGGGATTCTAATTAATTAATTTAGTATTCTAATAGGATTCTAAATCCTTTTCCATGATTCTATAAATATGTGCCTAGGGTCACAAAATTTATATGCGAGTTTAATAAGTATTCAAACATTAAAAGCTAGGATTTTTAAGCAGAAAAATCAGCCATATTACTTGCCTATTTAGCCGAAAATAATAGTACCTTAAGGGCGATTCTAGTTGGTCAATCTTAAGGCGGATCCGGACGTGCTGTGGACTATCTACGGAGGGACGACACTTGGAGTCCTAAAGACTTGTTCTTGTTCGGTTCGGGCGCAGCTAGGTAGGGCACGCTTCAAAGTGTATGCATCCTAGACTAATTATATGATTATGTGCAATTAATATGATTCCTGGCATTAAGGATTTTCCGTATGATTTATGTTGTTCATACGTATCATAACCCAACAGTGCTGATGGTGAAGCAAGAAAAGAAGAAAGGGGAGGCTGCTTGCGTGCGTGGAGGAGAAAGGAGGGAGACCGCCGGAGGTTGGGAAGCGTGGCAGTGGTGACAGGCGGCAGCAAGGCTGGTGGCGTGTGGTGGTCGCTGCCGAGTAAACAGAAACAAAGAAATAAGGATATTGAAAAACGAATGAGAGGGAGAACGAAGCAAGAGAAGAAGAGAAGGAGTTACCGATCGACGGAGGAGGTGGTGGCGTAGCAACGCCGGCGGTGGTTGGTCGTTGGTGGAGGGAACAGTGATTGACGACGGTGGCTGAAGTGTGTGTTCACGTGAATGCATAAGAGGGTTTGATAGAGTTTTGTTTTCTTATTTTTCACGTGAAGTTGAGGGAATTGTGTTTCACATGGGATTGAACAAGGGTGAAGGATTATGGGTTATTTGTTTTGGGCTTTATCAATATGGTCTAGGATTAGAATTTAGTTTAAGAATTTGAATCTAAAACCAATTAGGATTGTTTTTCAATTTCGAACGTTTTTGTAATTCGAATTCTTTTCAAAATAAAATTCTAAAATTATTTTTGATTTCATAAAATCTTAAAATATTTAAAATTCATTTGAATAAATAAATATACATTAAATATGTATATTTATTACTAAATTTCACCAATATAATTTAAATATAATTAATTATTCGTAAAACTATGTTAATAAACTTTATAAATATACAGGGGATTACAATCTACCCCTCTTAAAAGAAGTTTCGTCCCGAAACTTGACACAAGAACTCACACATTTTTCGAAAGTCTTTAATTCATTCTTACTAGAGAAATACTTGTGCCACTCATGTGCACTCTTTTGCCAACTTAAAGTTGTTTGTGTTACTCAAGAACACCTTTTCTTATGCGGAGAATCTATTTACTTGCATCAACGTATATAAGTTGCTAAAAATGAGCATAAAATGCATAAAAATCCCCTAAAAATAGATAAAAAGCGTGAATTTCTATCACCTTCTACCCCCCTTAAAGAAAACGAGTTACGCCCTCGTAACTCATCTTAGGGAATAACTTTGGATATTTCTACTTCAACAAATCATGTCCCCAATGCTATATTTCCACTAAAATCGTAGCAAGTGGGATTTCTACACTTCTTTCCACACAATGCCTCAACAAGTGCCATCTTAAAGCTCGCATAGTAACTATTGATGCACGAAAATTCTATCAAATCTAGATGGTCTCCCAACTGTCCTTTAAAGTCAATAGCATAGGTTCTCAATATATCTGTTAGTAATCTCAGTCAGTCTATCGGTTGCAGGGTGTAAAGAAATACTCATTTTCAATGTCGTCCCCAAGATTCACTGGACCTTTTTGCCAAAATATCAGACTTTTATGGTCGGTAAGGATCTTACCTGTTGCCCCATAAAGGTAATGTCTCCAAATCTTCAAGGCGAACACAATAAAAGTTATCTCTAGGTCATGGGTAGGGTAATTAGTTTCATAAGGTTTCAACTGACGCGACAATGAGTGCAGAGGTCAAATGCTCCTTTAAAATCTGGAAGGCTTCGTCATGTTTCTCACTCCACTTGAATTTCTATTCCTTTTTCAACAAGTTGGTCATTGGTTTTGCTTTCTTCCAAAAGTCTTTCACAACCTCCTATAATGGTCATCTAGGCCTTGAAAACTCCAGATATCGGACGCGTTCTTTGGAGTAGGTCACTCACTCACAGCTTGAATCTTAGCAGGATCTTAGAAACTCCTTTTGTTCAACTTTTCCTTTTTATCGAACCTCATCACGCCTTTCATGGATGCATAACTTTTGGGCTTAACTCTTAGCTCTTTCACCAATTCATATAATTCCTCCCATCTTTTCAAGACACCAAATGATTACTAACGATCCTGGACCACTCGAATCTTCTCTTAAATCTATTCCTTTACGTAACGTAGTTTTCAATCAATTTAGTCCTTCACTTTTCCGTCGGTGTCACTTATACACACATGACTTCACGATTTGTATACTTCATTTAATAAAAACTAGATTCTTTCTAAGCGTCTCCAAAATAATCCTCAAGTGTTTATATGCTCTTTCTCATTCCTTGGATAAATCAGGATATCAACAATAACATAATAACGAACTTAATTCGGAATTCGTGGAAAATCTTATTCATCAAATTCATAATTATGGCAGGTGCATTGATTAACCCAAAAGACATTACTCTAAACCCATAATGACAATAACGAGTTCTAATGAGGTCTTAGACCCTTATCAGCTATTCTCAATTGGTGATACTTCAAACACAAATCAGTCTTCGAGAACACACTCGCCCACTTCAATTGATCCAATATGTCATCTATCCTAGGCAAAGGATACTTGTTCTTGATGGTGTTTAGTTCCCTAAAATCGATGCATAATCCCATACTTTTATCTTTCTCCTTAACAAACAACACAAGAGCTCCCCACGGTGATGCACTAGGCCTAATATACCCCTTAACGAAACAACTCTTGCAACTGTGTCTTAATTCGCTCATTTCAGGAGGTGTCATGCTATAAGGTGCCTTGGATATAGGTGTCGTTCCAGGATTTAACTCTATAATGAATTCAAGGGCTCTAGCAGGTGACATACTCGCAATTCCACTCGTAGACACATCAATGAACCCATTCACAATGGGAACATCCTCGATTTTCACACCAACTTCTTTGATTACTCTAACAAACTACAGAGAAATAACTCACACCCCTTCTTAATCGATTTCTCACTTGCATTGCGAAAATAACCCCAAGGTTCTTGGACTTTTCAAAACGTCTATATGAGGTCTTCCCAACAAGGTTCCTTAAAATTACTCTCTGAATTTCACAGTCTATCTTAGCCTTGTAAAAACTTAGTCAATCCATCCCCATAATTACATCTAGGTTTCCTAGGTTAAACTCTATCAAATCAGAAGGAAAAACGCAATCTTTTATCTTCCAAAACAAGTTCTTAAACAACTTGATACACCTTATGGTTACACCAGTAGGTAGACTAACAGGTAAATCAATCACCTCAAAATCTAATAACTTCAAACTTTTAACAATAGAGGATGAAATAAAAGAACAAGTTGCCCCTGAATCAAATAATGTTTGAATCAAACCATGTTTTAACTGGCAACTAACTTCAAACTTTTAACAATAGAGGATGAAATAAAAGAACAAGTTGCCCCTGAATCAAAAAATGTTTTAACTGGCACCTAACTGGCACGGAGTTAATAGAAAAAGTACCATAAACTACGTCTGCAAAACGTTCAGCTTCATTTCTACTCATCACGAACAGTTTACCCGGAGCCTTATTATGGTTGTTATTCTCATTAGCAGACTTATGGAGGTTCTCTTAGTTGTTCTGCGCCCCTACAGGCTCCGAACCCTAATTTCCTGACTGGTTAAATCCCTACTTCACCTGGTTACCACTCCCATTACCATTTTGTTCCTTTTTCTGCTTAGTAAAGCACTCATACTCCCTATGTCCCTTGTTCCGACAATAGTTATAGGTCACTAATTCTCCCTTACAGTTTCTACCAGGATGGTTGTTATTGCACATTTTACAGTGATACACTCTCTCAGATTGGTTCCCATTGTTGTGCCCCTGTTTGTTCCTTCCTTGAAAGTTTCCATTTCCATTCCCATTCCTATTCTCATTCATATTTCTTTTGAAATTCCCTTGGTTTTCCCCAGCATTAAATTCTTTTCGTTTCCCCCCAACAACAACATTTTTCTTGTCCCTTATGGACTGCAAACCATAAATATGGGCATTTCTCCCATACACAATATCTAAAGATGTAAAGGTTTACCCACCTAATCCCAATTGGATCTCATCAGTCAACCATTGCTCAAACCTTTGAGCCTTTAGCTCCTTCGTAGCTACAACCTCAGGTGCAAACCTCGACAGTGTTATAAATTTGCTATATTATTCGGCAATGGTCATACTCCCCATCCTAAGGTTTATGAATTCCTGTGCTTTTTGCTTTCTCATAAAAGGAGGATAAAACTTTCCCCTCAATGCAACAATAAATGAGTCCCAATTAAATCTCTCAGCAGCGCTAAGCCTAGCTCTATTTTTCTCCACCATAAATCAGCTTTTCCGCCAAGAGGCAAATAGCAACAACTAGGTCATTATTGTTGGCCATTCTATAACACGGCCTGGAATTAATATATTCTACTTTAGGTTCGAAACTTCACTTAATAGTATCCTAGCAACGTAATATCACTTCAACAACCAGAATTCACGTAAATAAACAAGCATGTACGAATGTGCAACAATTATTTACGAAGGTGATCCCTCGATCATTTATAAATGGTATTCACATACAGGACATTCAACTGAGAAACAAGGAACAAAATCCAATCATCACGAATAACAAGGTAGCATAAAAGAAGAAAACATTCCCCTTGCGTACCCAGAATAAACTCTTGATCATTTGGATAATCAATAATCTAACTTTATTCCTCAAAAGAATGTTAATAACAATCCTAAATATCAACAACACACCTGTCCTCAAAATAAAATAAAAAGTTCTATGATATAAACATAAACTATGGTTGGGCGAATTGTCCAACCTTATTCTCAAACACAACTAAATAAATAAACAATCTAGAGAGAAACTTTATCTTTGGACTCATCATAATTTGCTGGGATAAATAGATCATAATCAGTTTCATCCTCATCGTCGGCATAATAAAAAAAAACTCGTCTTATTCCTCTTGCGGATCTCCACGGAACTTCAAGTTGAGGCTCCTCAACGTACCAGTACTCGTCCTCTTAGGTTCAGAATCAGTTTCAACCCTTAGAAAAGCATTTTAGATATCCCTTTTTGTTGACCCACATCACGGTCATACTCATGAATTGACTCATCATCACTATCATACACACCTACTCTCATTACCTCGCGCCAAGTGCGCTCTAGCTCACGAATTCTACTGTTGTCAGATTCATAATTCATCACATTTTCATCATCGCTCAAACGATAGGGTTGGAGTCATCATCACTCAGAACGATAGGGTTGGAGTCATCATCACTCATAACGATAGGGTTAGAGTTGCTCCCTATTCTATTTTTTTCTATGTCAAACATGATTAGTGATCTATAGCAATCAAACATAATTTATGTTAGTAATTAGTACTCTCACTTACCGTACGATCCTACAATACATAATAAGGAAGAATAAATAGCAATTGTAAAGCATATGAAAGACATAAACAATTAGCAGACAGAGAAAATACAATCATGTTGACATAATGCAGACATAATGCTTCTATTCTATATGCTCTTTCCTACACTACCCATCTCTCATAATAAATCATAATAGGTCAAACATTTAAGAATTTAAAGAATAAAACAACAACGATTAGTAAGAAATAATTTTATTAAACGAATAAATAAAATAAAGATTTAAAAAAAAAATCGAATATATTTAATTTAAATTCGAAAAGAAAAAAAACGTACTTAATTCACATAAACGAAAAGTTTCGAATAAATAAGTTAATTTCGAACATAAATAAGAAATATGAATATACTTTCAAACAAAATAAAATTAATTTGGTCCCCCAAAAAAAGTACGCATTTTTTAATGATATAATGAGTAGGAGCTCAATTCTAGGAAATTCGTTTTAGGTAACTAGCTAGTTTAGGCGCCTAAAAATCATTGAAGTAAAACCATAAGCTTCTAGATACCACTTTGTAACACCCCGACAATTCCCTTTTTTTAAAATAACCCTTTTCATAAATATAACTATAGAGAATTATCAAAGTATTATCGCCCGTGTGAAAACGTAACGGCTTATTCAGAATTTTGCAGCGGAAAACATAAAACTAACTTTAGGTTTATAAATAATCGATTACAGATTTAATCCCAAAAACCAATCCACGAAAATAAAGAAATGTAAATAGTACGACAAGTTTAAAGTCCAATTTAACAAACCCAAGTCACTTAGCAAAAATAAATAAATACAAGCTCTCTAATCCCGATCCCAATGATGCATCATCTTCAAACCTGTAGATGGGCAACGCTTATTGATCCTTAGAGACTGCTCACCAAAATGGGTCATCACAAGATCAATAAGGCATAGCCATGATCAACACACACAAACAAAGCACATAATCAGCAAAGGTGAGTACTACATACTAAATCAATAATGATCCTAACATGATTTTATTAAACAAACAATCCTAACATGATTCTATTAAACGAACAATCCTAACATGATACTAATAAAACATAAGTAAGGGCAAACAAAACATATTACTTTGAAGACCACACTTGGCTAGACTAGGCTAGATTAGACTAGAAATTTTATAACAATAATATTGTTTTAATAGAAATAGTCAATGGACCGAGTTGTCTAGCTAGAAGCTTCACTAAGGAAGACGAGGTACGGGCGCGACTCCGTAAACTCAGTGACCGACGATATCGAGGAACTTTTGAATAAAAAATAGAACACGGTGATCAATCTGGTCCCAAAAAGGCCATGGTATACCACCATGAACCCCAACTCATGTTTGTCCGTCACTTCAGACGTGCACAGTCTAAAGCTATTGCTACTTAGTTTCACTTTACATGGTTTATAGATTAAAACTATGTTATGACTCAACAATCACATAAGTCATACAATCAACTATTATTCACAACTGTTTATATCTTGGAATTAAGTAAGTGATCACAAAGGTATCAACTAAGACTCATTCCAATTAATTCAACCTTTCCTTTAACAATGATCAACCCCTGTATATGGGTATAAAGTTTCAACTTACTTAACAAGATTTTCGGCCCTCATAAAGTAGTGAAAAGCTAAAAGGGAACAACGATCAATCGATCTAAACCATTATATATAAAATAATCTAGTGTTCCCAACCAACATGTTTGCATCAATCATCCATACTAACATGTTATGATTCTCATAATAAAGTTCTATGCTCAATGCATTAATTCAACGACATTGAATCATGAAGTTTCCAACATAAACCAGTCCACACATACATCCAACATAGTTTCAACAATAGCACACATTCACAAACACACAGGTATGTACGTACCTTGTGTAAACAAACTGATCGGCCACTATAACACTTTCAAAAGTCGCCTACAGAGAATTCTCCGCCTAAAACAACCAATAAAGATTCCCAATCAACTTCTAATAATTCGCAGCCATAAACAAGCATCCTAAATACATCCTAAACATATTTAGAACTTTCTCCAATATCAAAACTTGAGTATTTGATTTTCTAGCATAATAATTATTGAATTAAAGATTTGAATTCGTTGAAAACTCCTCAAAACATCGTACTTTAAATTTCCAGCATTATAACTCGTTTAAAAACTTTGCCAAGACCAAATTAACATGCTTAGAACATTGAAATCATAACTTTGGTAATTCATAATCATCCTACCATGATTTAAATCATTAAAAACCTTAAAAATTCATACTTTAATAATTAAAACCATTATTTCAATCAAATCGTATAATCTGAAAATTAATAATTTAATTATTGCAAAACATGAAGTCTGAAATTCATAATAAATCATAAAAAATCATAAATTTAATTCAATCCAAAACTAAATTAAATTAATAACATTTAATTAAAACATTTAATTTACTTAGGGTTTAAGAAAAAACCAAATCACGAAGAGAGTGAAGAGAAAGGGCGCCGGCTGGGCAGGGAGCGGCGGCGGCCACGGCGGTGCAGCGCGGGTGCAGGAGTGCGGCGCGGCACGACTGTTAGGTGGCTGCGACGGTGGTGGTTGTACTGATGGTGAAGTAAGAAAAGAAGAAAGGGGAGGCTGCTTGCGTGCGTGGAGGAGAAAGGAGGGAGACCGTCGGAGGTTGGGAAGCGTGGCAGTAGTGACAGGCGGCAGCAAGGCTGGTGGCGTGTGGTGGTGGCTGCCGAGTAAACAGAAACAAAGAAATAAGTATATTGAAAAAAGAACGAGAGGGAGAACGAAGCAAGAGAAGAAGAGAAGGAGTTACCGATCGACGGAGGTGGTGGTGGCGTAGCAACGCCGGCGGTGGTTGGTCGTTGGTGGAGGGAACGATGGTCGACGGCGGTGGCTGAAGTGTGTGTTCACGTGAATGATGAGAAGGGTTTGAGAGAGTTTTGTTATTTTTCACGTGAAGTTGAGGGAATTGTGTTTCACATGGGATTGAACAAGGGTGAAGGATTATGGGTTATTTGTTTTAGGCTTTATCAATATGGGCTAGGATTAGAATTTAGTTTAAGAATTTGAATCCAAAACCGATTAGGATTGTTTTTCAATTTCTAATGTTTTTGTAATTCGAATTCTTTTCAAAATAAAATTCTAAAATTATTTTTGATTTCATAAATTCTTAAAATATTTAAAATGCATTTGAATAAATAAATATACATTAAATATGTATATTTATTACTAAAATTCACCAATATAATTTAAATATAATTAATTATTCGTAAAACTATATTAATAAACTTTATAAATATACGGGGGATTACACTTCAAATTCTACATGTTGGAGTTCCTCACAATTATTAATCTCTAGCTGTTGAAGTGCTACCGGAGTGTGATTAATGGTGGCGACTGACGAGAGATTGGCAATTGCTGATGGAAAATTCTTCAAAATAAGAAGAGGAAGATTGATTCCTTGTAAACTAGATTACGTGGTTCCTGACAATTAAGAGTTAAGGGAATGAGACAAGCAGCGGCAAGATTCTAACCAAAAAAAATGGACATGAACCCTAACTTCCACAATACTGAAATTGGACGAACTAAAACAAAAAAATTAGGGCTTTTGCTCTTGCCTTGTACGAATAGCAATGACTTGTCAGGGGATGCAACATTTTTTTATTTTTTTTGAGGAATCATCCACAAATTGAAGATGCTTGGTGAAGAAGATGAAGTGCATAGAGAACAGAGGAGAGAGAGTGCAAGGGTTTTTTTAGGGCATTTTTTAGGTAGTTAAGGGGGAAGTGGAGGGAAAATCTGAATGGAAAAACAAATCATTTTTTATTAGTCACGTGACACGCACGCACGGGTCAACGCCGGAGAAATTAAGTTGACCACCGGAAAATGAGTGTTGGTCCCAATTCATAACAAAAAAATCAATTTTAGGTCCTATCTCACAACTTTTTTTCAAAAGGTCCTTTGTCACAATTTTTTAATTATAAAAGGTCAATTTTGACAAAAAAAACCCTAAAAGGAACTCAACTAAAAGCAAACATACTTCTTTTCATGGTTATGAAATGTTCATCTTTGTGCGCGTGGGGTAACAAAAGGACAATTCAGGTCCGGTTTCGGACCAGATTCAGGACCCAGTCAAATTCTGCACACCCCTACCTGCAACATAGTCTGTTTCACGGTTAGCTTCCCGATAAATATGGGACGAAGTAAAACTGTTAAAATGTTTAAGCAGAGGGTGTTTGATATAGTCCATGAGTAACTTAATCTTCCATGGACAAGTAGCATATTGCCGCAAAATTTGAATAATTAGTAAATTATATTAGTTTCAATTGCTAAAATTAATCCGTTGCGAAGGGCAGTAGCTTATGCGCGAAAGGCATGCGTGTCTCCTAGATTTTAGGAGCGACTAGAAAAATTATTTCCAAAATGGTTCCTAATAACTAGGGGTGTTCATTACCGGGTACCCGGCTAAACGGGTACCCGGAAATGCGGGTACCAGGATTTCCGGGTAGTCGTTTTGTCGGCTCATGACCCGACCCGGAATAACCGGGTACTCGTTAAACGGGTACCCGGTTATCCCGATCGGGTCACAGGGTACCCGGTTTCTTTATTAAAAAAAAAATCTCATAGCATAATTTAAGATTTTAAGCACTTAATGTAGCATAATTTAAGATTTTAAGCCTTAAACAAAATTATCCTATATAATTAATAATTTATTACACCAACTATTAGAAACTCTAATTTATCACAATCTCTGTAAAATCGTCTTTGAAAACAGTAAGATCATTTCAACCCAATTTTGATGTTAATTTGATTAGAGGAAGAGCTTTTTTTGTGTAATGTGCTGCTTTTTGCTTGGCTTTATTGAATTTCTATCTTGAGAGCATTGGAGAATTTGGAACATAAGCGTGATTATGTTGATATGCATCAGAAAACCGAACATGAGAGAGATAGCATCGAACAAGAAGTAAAAATCTTAAATCTCTGTAAACACTAATTTCGTGAAGCTAATAAATAAATAAAACTCATAAACTATTCTAAACTTCTAATACCATATTATCGGAATTATCCAATCAATAATTAAACACCAATGAAGCTAATAAATCAAAATTTCTAATCCTAATTCATTATTGTACCTAATATCAAAATAATAACTTGAAATATCAAAATTATTGTACCTAATATCAAAATAATAACTTGAAATAAAGTGAAGGCAGATCTTGCGGTGGTGATGTGAAGCCGGTGAAGTGAAGATCTGACCGGCGATGGTGATGTGGTGTGGTGATGTGGTGATCTGACCGGAAGTAGGGCGAAGCACTGAGCGAGAGAGCAGGAGAGGGGACTCTAGAAACTGACCGACGTGGTGATGTGGTGTATCCGACCGGCGGTGAGCGGGTGAGACCGTAAGTTGGTGAGGCCGTAAGAGAGTGAGGAGAGTAGGGCGATCAGTTTGTGACTTTGTGTGGGAGGTCAATTTGTGTGGGCGGACAGTGAAGTGTCATGAAACCCTAATTAGGGCTTTTGTGTAAAGAGACTAAAGACTAACGTTGGGCTTTTGTGTTTTGTGTAGGGGAATACAGTTAAACATAATAACATGTGCGGAACAATCCCCAAAGCCAGGAAACATGTATAAAGCACAGATTAAGCAAACTTACATTCGAAGCGTGTTTTCCACAATAATCTGTCAACGAACACGAACAAAGAACTCCACTTGTCGTTCCTCTACTTGTTCACCGACACGATCAGATCCGTCTTGATAATCGTAGCTTAGACAATTGATCAAGATACTTTGCTTTTTGGGAAGAACTCACTTTGGAGGCACAGAGAGAATTAGGGTTCTCTGTGTCTCTAGGGTTTGAGTAATAATGAATTGTGCTTGTTGGAAAATTGGTTAGAAGGTTATTTACATAACCTTACTAACCGACCAAGCCATAAGGCAAGGCCGGCTAGCAAGCCCGCGCAGCATCACACGGACACGCACAACGAGCTGGGCCGTGGGCCGCGCTGCTGCTGCTGTGTCGTGGTCTTGGCCCGCGCGCGCACACAGCTGCTCGGCCATGGGCCAGCGCTGTTGTGTCGCGTTGCTTGCTTTCCTAGCGCGCGCGCCCATGGGCCTTGAGTGCTTCGTGCACTCGGCTCGTGGGCCGCTCCTCGTATCCGCGTTTAATATATTTCCGATATATTATTTATCGTTTCGTATACGACGATTCACCGTCGTACGATATGATTTATTCGTTTCTCCTAGCTTACGAATATTCGCGATACAATATACGATTCCGATGCAAGGTCGTATCGTATAATACGTTTCCAACTTAAATCCCGAAAAGCTATTAAATGAATTTCCGATTCATTTAATCCGGTGATCTGTTACGTGTCATTGGTGTGACCTTGTAGGTTCAGTCAAGAGTAAGTTGTGAGTTCAATATCCGTTAGAACTCACTGATCGGAAGCATTGCTCCAGCTAGCTGTTCCGATCACTTGATCTCACTGAATTAATTGTTCGCAATTAATCTGAACCTTGGTATTAGACTTAATGCACCTTGGGTGAAGGACATATTACCTTCAATCTCCCACTTGTCATTCAGACAAGTGTGCATCCACATTCCTTTGTCACTTAGTGTTACTTACTGAACATAAGGTAAGATCCAAGCCATCCTTATTAGGTCCAGAAGTGTTTTTCGGATTACAGAGTTCAACTGTCAAACTTTTGCAGAAGGTTAAGCCTAACCATTCTGAGCACGGCCATGCATTTTACAGTATCTAACTCTCCGAGAGGCCTTGTTACACAACAACACCATATCCTATCAAAGATAGGAGGACAATCCATTCTTGCAATCTATGAACACTCACTTTGATTCATAGTACGCCCAATAACTGCTTTTATAGCCTCCTTTTACGGTGCGACGTTTAGCTAGTATCAAAGCGAACTAATTCTCAAACGAGCAGACATAATCGCTCATGTTTTATGGAATGGTTTCTAATCACCATTAATGAGAACTACCTATGACATGACTTTAATCTCTTAAAGTGTTCTCATGGTCAATCCGATACAAGATCCAATAAGTATCTATGCAAAAGATTCTGACATCCAGTCACTCTAGTTCAAGAAAAAGAACTAAGTAATCTACTTGCAATCTAATCTTCATTAGTCATTGGTCGTCCACCTTTCAATGACCTGGATTAGGGATCCTTTGTGACTTCAATATTCAAGTTCACTTATGGGTGTTTCTTTGTCGAAGAATCCATCTTGACATCCCATTTGAATGATTTGAATCACATGGACTTATCATTTAATTCTAAACCACAATTAAATGAATATGAAATAAATAAATTTCATAAATATGAAATGGTTAAACCAATTGTTTTAAACATAGATCTAACAGATGTTCTAAAACAATACTTAGAAAATCAAAGTCATTATCCAACATGCTTGATTCCCATGGTTGCTACATGTGCGTTGTGTTTCACTTGTGGCAACGGTTTAGACAATGGATCCGCGACGTTGTCATCAGTTCCAACCTTGCAAATCTTGATTTCCTTTCTTTCAACGATCTCTCGAAGTATATGAAATCGCCGCAGTACGTGCTTGGACTTTTGGTGGCTCCTAGGCTCCTTTGCCTGGGCAATGGCTCCGCTATTGTCGCAATACAAAGCCATTGGTCCTTTACTGGAGGGGACAACACCAAGTTCTTCGATGAACTTCCGAATCCAAACAGCTTCCTTTGCTGCTTCTGAGGCAGCAATGTACTAGGCTTCAGTTGTAGAATCCGCAATAGTGCTTTGCTTAGCACTTTTCCAGCTTACTGCTCCGCCGTTGAGGCAGAACACAAACCCAGACTGTGATCTGAAATCATCTCTGTCGGTTTGAAAGCTTGCGTCCGTATAGCCCTTAACAATCAACTCATCTGTACCACCATAACCCAGAAACTGATCCTTAGTCCTTTTCAGGTACTTTAGGATGTTCTTGGCAGCAGTCCAATGCGCCTCACCTGGTTCTGACTGGTACCTGCTCGTTGCATTGAGTGCAAACGAAACATCCGGCCTTGTACAAATCATAGCATACATGATGGATCCAATAGCCGAAGCGTATGGAATTCCACTCATCTTTCTACGCTCATCAGATGTTTTGGGACACTAATTCTTGCTTAGATATACGCCATGTGACATGGGTAGATGGCCTCTCTTGGCTTCCATCATATTGAACCTAGCTAGCACTTTGTCAATGTAAGTGCTTTGGCTTAGTCCAATCATCCTCTTAGATCTATCCCTATAGATCTTGATGCCCAATATGTATTGTGCCTCTCCTAAGTCCTTCATTGAGAAACACTTCCCGAGCCAAGTCTTTACAGACTCCAACATAGGAATGTCGTTTCCAATAAGCAGTATGTCGTCAACATACAAGACTAGGAATGCAATTTTACTCCCACTAACCTTCTTGTATACACAAGATTCGTCCTGATTCTTGATGAAGCCAAACTTATTGACTGCTTCATCAAATCGTTTATTCCAACTCCTTGATGCATGCTTTAGTCCGTAGATGGACTTCTTAAGCTTGCATACCTTTCCTTGGTTCTTTTGATCGACAAAACCCTCTGGCTGTGTCATGAACACAGTCTCTTCAAGAACACCGTTCAAGAAGGCAGTTTTGACATCCATTTTCCATATTTCATAGTCATGAAAAGCGGCAATCGCAAGGATTATCCGAATAGACTTAAGCATCGCGACTGGAGAAAATGTTTCATCGTAGTCAACGCCGTGAACTTGCCTGTAACCTTTTGCTACCAATCTAGCCTTGTATATGTATACAATTCCATCTTTGTCTTTCTTCAATTTGAAGACCCATTTGCATCCGATAGGTGTGAACCCATCCGGAAAATCAACCAAATCCTAGACTTGATTTTCAGACATGGAGTCTATTTTAGATTGCATGGCCTCTAACCATTTAATGGAGCTTGGGCTCGTCATAGGTTGCTTGTAAGTCAAAGGTTCATCACTATCCAATATGAGAACGTCTAAGTTTTCAGTCAAGAGGACGCCTGTCCATCTGTCCGGCTGAAAAATAGTTCTATTTGACCTACGAGGGGCAACAACGTTTTGAGGAACTACTCCCACTGGCTCTTCTAAAGACCTTGGAGGTTCATCAACTTGAACTGCTTCTAAAGAGTTCTGAGTTCGTTGTTCATCTCGAATCTCTTCGAGGTCTATTATTCTCCCACTTGTCAATTTGGAAATATGATTTTTTTCCAAAAAGACACCGTCACGAGCAACGAATACCTTGTTGTCTGACTTGTTGTAGAAATAATACCCCATAGTTTCTTTTGGATACCCAACGAAGAAACATTTGTCAGATTTAGGTTGTAGCTTGTCCGAAATTAATCGCTTGACATATGCTTCGTAACTCCAAATCTTCAGAAAAGACAACTTTGGAAGTTTCCTAGTCCATAATTCGTATGGAGTCTTTTCAACAGCTTTTGACGGAGCACGATTCAGTGTGAGTGTTGCAGTTTGCAACGCATGTCCCCAGAACTGTAAAGGAAGTTCGGCCTGACCCATCATTGACCTGACCATATCGAGTAAGGTCCTATTTCTCCGTTCCGACACTCCATTCCATTGAGGTGTCCCCGGAGCAGTCAATTCAGAAAGAATACCGCATTCTTTTAGATGGTCATCAAACTCGTGGCTAAGATATTCACCTCCTCGATCCGATCTTAGAGCTTTGATTTTCTTGCCATGTTGATTCTCTACTTCATTTTGAAATTCTCTAAATTTCTCAAACGATTCAGACTTGTGCTTCATTAAGTAAATATAGCCATATCTACTGAAGTCGTCCGTAAACGTTATGAAATAGCTGAACTCACCTATAGCTTTCGTACTCATAGGCCCACATACGTCCGTATGTATTAGCCCTAGTAGTTCGCTTGCTCTTTCTCCCACCTTTGAGAAAGGTTGCTTTGTCATTTTGCCAAGTAAACAAGATTCGCATTGATCAATCTTCTCTAAGTCGAATGATTCTAGAATTCCTTTCCGTTGAAGTAATTCCATGCGCTTTATGTTTATATGGCCTAATCGACAATGCCACATAAATGTGAGATCCGAATCACCAGTTTTAGCCTTTTTGGTATTTATGTTATAAATGTGTTGGCTCGTATCTAGCACATAAAGACCGTTTTCTTGTTGTGCTGAACCATAAAACATTCCATTCAAAGAAAAAGAACAACTATTGTCTTTAAATTGAAAACTAAAACCTTTAGAATCCAAACTTGGAATGGAAACAATGTTTCTGGTGATACTAGGAACGTAGTAACAGTTTTCTAGTTCCAAAACAAACCCACTAGGCAAAGAAATAAAATAAGATCCTACGGCTAATGCAGCAATCCGTGCTCCATTTCCCACGCGTAGATCCATCTCGCCTTTATCAAGCCTTCTACTTCTCCTTAGTCCCTGTGAATTGGAACATAAGTGTGAGCCACAACCAGTATCTAATACCCAAGAAGTAGAATTAGCAAAATTACAATGTATAACATACATACCTGAAGTAGAAGCAACGTTCTCGTTCTTCTCATCTTCCTTCTTCTTCAAGCAATCCCTCTTCCAATGCCCCTTCTTCTTGTAGTAGAAGCATTCAGAGTCGGCAGGAGAACGAGTCGCCCTTTTCTGTTTACCAGAACTGGCGCCGTTGGACTTGGATGAGGGCGAAGCCTTGCCCTTACCCTTCTTGCCCTTGTTCTTATATATATATATATATATTAAATTGCATAAATAAATGGTGATCTAGTATGGCCCAAAACATCTTGTCTTGAAGCATCCAATCTTCATCACCTCCTTGTTAGCTTGGCATCGTCTTGAATCTTCGTTCAAATACTTAAAGTTCTAAACTTAGAAATACTTGAAAATAATAAATTACATCAAAATTTCCATGGTACGCAGACCATATTTAAAACTTTACATTCAAAGATAGAACGGTACGCAGACCGTATTTAACTATCATAAATTGGCCATACTAGTCACTTGGAGTACCTGCATTACATAAAATATATATTCTATGCATTCACCCATTCGTGTGCTAAAACGAATGGCCCATGTTAATATGCAAGTATTTACGTGAATTAATTAAAATTCACGTTCACATAAACGCGTCCTAAAAGATTAATCAATTTCCAAATTATTAATCCTTAGACTTTATTCTAATTAAAATTGAATTTAATTAAAATAATGCGACCTACGAAAATAATTAAAATTAATTATTTCATTTTAATTTCATTTAGTGGCTCCCACTCAAACCAATAATTATTCCGGATAATTAATTATGAAATATTAAATTAAAACTCGCGGCCAGGCCCAAGCAAATAAAATATTAAAAATTAAATATCCCGTTAGCCCAAATTAATGCAAATATACGAAGCCCAACGAATTAAACGATTTAAAAAAATATCCAATTGCTTAATCGGGCTAGGCTTGCGCCCACCTCGGCCTTGCGTGAGGCCCAAGAGCGCACGAGCAAAGCTCGCACACCCCCAGCCCCATCGCGCGCGCGCACCGCGTCCCCGCAGCCATGCTGCCCCTGCGCTGCGTGTTGTGCATCGTGTGTGTGCTGGACGTCGCAAGGCTTGCGCCTTGCTTCGTCGCAGCCCCGCAAGCTCCCTCGCCTGCCCTTTCCTCGCCTAGCGCGCACGAGGCACGCAGCATTAGCTGCTGCTGCCCGTGTCGCAAGGCTCGGCCTAAGCGCAATGGCCTCGTATGGCTCGACGAGCCATACTTCCGTCATGCTCATGTTCGTGCCTTTGGTTCGTAATACGGACCAACTTAATTAAAATTAAATTTAATTCACGAACTTGCATTAATTTTATTTTTCAAAAAGTTACGATTTTTATTTTCGAAAAACAACGATTTTTAACGATTTAATAAACTTTAACGACAATCCAATTTCGTAAAATTAATAAATCAAGGGCTAACAATATTCAAACGTTTAAGAACGATCGAATCAACATTAAAGTTTGAAATTTTAATTAATAAAATCCTAAGATTTAAATCGTACATAAACAATTAAATTTCAGATTTTTAATAATTTGGTTTAAGTGCGATTAAAATTAACGAAACCATTCAAAATTTTAATCCAATAATTTTTAAAATTAGCCACTGACCCAAGAAATTATATCCCCTTTCCCAATTAACCGAATTATTAAACCAAAATTAATTTAAATTCAATTAGGCTTTTAAATTTTACGAATTGGGGAAAGGCAAAATTAGGGTTTATACTTATCGGAAAAATCTGAAATTTTACCATAGATCAAGCATGTACCCAGGAACATTGTGTCATAATTTCAAGCAATTCCGAGTAGTTTAGGTCGACCTTTTAATTGAATTAATGTCCAACACTTTTAATTTTTCATGAAAAATTAACAAAAACGCCCAAAAAACGATACTTCGAGGCCTGTTTTCGCAATTCTATTCTCATGACTTGATCTTATAAAATCGTTTTCCATCAGATTAGGGTTTTAAAAATCGAAAAAGAGATGATTTTTGATTTCGGACCTGATTATACGTAATTATCCAATAATTCGTAAAAATTTCCGAAAAATCAACAAAAAATCCAAATTTTCGACAGATGCAAAAACAATAATAATCATGCTAATTCATGCTTTGAATACATAAGGCTCATGATACCACTGTAGGGGAATACTGTTAAACATAATAACATGTGCGGAACAATCTCCAAAGCCAGGAAACATGTATAAAGCACAGATTAAACAAACTTACATTCGAAGCGTGTTTTCCACAATAATATGTCAACGAACACGAACAAAGAGCTCCACTTGTCGTTCCTCTACTTGGTTCACCGACACGATCAGATCCGTCTTGATAATCGTAGCTTAGACAATTGATCAAGATACTTTGCTTTTTGGGGATAACTCACTTTGGAGGCACAGAGAGAATTAGGGTTCTTTGTGTCTCTAGGGTTTGAGTAATAATGAATTGTGCTTGTTGGAAAATTGGTTAGAAGGTTATTTACATAACCTTACTAACCGACCAAGCCATAAGGCAAGGCCGGCTAGCAAGCCCGCGCAGCATCACACGGACACGCACAGCGAGCTGGGCCGTGGGCCGCGCTGCTGCTGCTGTGTCGTGGTCTTGGCCCGTGCGCGCACACAGCTGCTCGGCCATGGGCCAGCGCTGTTGTGTCGCCTTGCTTGCTTGCCTAGCGCGCGCACCCATGGGCCTTGAGTGCTTCGTGCACTCGGCTCGTGGGCCGCTCCTCGTATCCGCGTTTAATATATTTCCGATATATTATTTATCGTTTCGTATACGACGAATCACCGTCGTACGATACGATTTATTCGTTTCTCCTAGCTTACGAATATTCGCGATACGATATACGATTCCGATGCAAGGTCGTATCGTATAATACGTTTCCAACTTAAATCCCGAAAAGCTATTAAATGAATTTCCGATTCATTTAATCCGGTGATCTGTTACGTGTCATTGGTGTGACCTTGTAGGTCCAGTCAAGAGTAAGTTGTGAGTTCAATATCCATTAGAACTCACTGATCGGAAGCATTGCTCCAGCTAGCTGTTCCGATCACTTGATCTCACTGATTTAATTGTTCGCAATTAATCTGAACCTTGGTATTAGACTTAATTCACCTTGGGTGAAGGACATATTTCCTTCATTTTGAGCTGTATTAAAATTTAAAACGCGATTATTTTTTGTTTAACGGGTATTCGGGTACCCGTTTAAGAAAAAGAGTGGCCCATGCCCCGACCCGGTACCCGGTATTTTTACAGGGTCGGGTACCCGACCCATTTATTTTTTAAAAAACAACAAATTACCTATTTGAACCGGGTCAGCGGGTCGGGTAATGCGGGTCGGGTATTTTTTAACACCCCTACTAATAACCACCCCTGCGACACCAGAGTTATGACGAACAAAGCCATCAAAGTTGAGTTTAAAAGTATCAGGGGCAGGAGGTGTCCAGACAACCTAAATATAACGAGGCAGACATTTAGAAGTATTTATATTTGAATGCATTTCCAAAGAGTCAAGACAAGTACGCATATTCCATTCATTAAACATTTTAAAGTCTCTAGTGTAAAGGCTAACAACAGAGAAATAAGCCTGTTTAAAAATACGGAGTAGTAGAATTTCTTCTTTTTCGTATGCTCCATAAACAAGTTACAATTTTTTTAATTGGTAAGCCAACAATATTTCTCATGGTACGGAACAAAGAGAAAATTGAATTTGCTTGAAGTTAAGTACCAAACCATTGAATAGTTAAAGAACAGTTCCAAAAGTCTTTATTGACAGGGCATTGTAAAAACAAGTGATGTTGGGTTTCAATTTGAGTGGCACAAAAAGGACAACAATTGGGGAATACCAATGTTACGGTAAACTAAGTTGTTCTTTATATTCCCTCAAAAAAAGTTGTTCTTTTGTAGGAAGACCATTATGTAAAGTCGCCATTAAAAAGTTATAACTTTGAGAAAATATCTAATTTCCAAATCCATTGTTATTCCCACTTAATAGGAGAGACGTTATGAGCTAGATATGTGATAGATTTAACAGTAAATTTTTCATTATTAGAAAATCTCCAATATTTTTTTTTGGTGCAAATGAGCCACAAGAAAATCTCCAATATGATTCACCTGACAAATCAAAAACAGGTAAGAGTATACCTTTGATAATTTAGACAATCGAGAAAAGAACTACCATTGCAACCCCAAATGCAAGGGCATGAATGTTTGATGTAAGAGACTCCGTAATAAACTAACGTCTTAAAACAAAAAAAAAATAGTTTAACGGGTGGAGAAGAAGAAAGCAATGCAAAACGTACGTATATGCCGCCAAACCACCCACTTTCTTCGTCGTCGCTGTTTTTCCGCCATGGCTGCACATTCTCCTTCATCATCTTCTCTCTCCTCCATCTTCATCTCCCGCTCTCGCCCTTCTCTCTCCTCCTCACATTCCAAACTCAACCCTAACCCTAACCCTAACTATATCTTTCACAAATCCCTCCAAATCTCCATTCGGACCATTCCCAGGTGCACCTTCAAGTCCTCTCCCATTCATTCCAACAAATCTCCCACCGAAACCGACGACGAACCACCACCACCACCGCCTCCGTCGCCGCAACATCAACCAGGGAAAGGTGGAGGAGAAACTTCTCTTCTTTCTACCTCCTCTAAACGCTCCTTCGCGGTCGCTACTGGCGAGCTTTTTATCGGGATCGCTTCCCGCCTTGTGAATTTCCGCGGGAAAATCAATAGTCCCAGTGAAAGTTCGACGATTTCGATGGACGAGGATTCGACTATACCGAGGTACAATGCCAGCGAGAAATCGGAGAGCGGAGAGAGAATTGCGGCAGTGATCGAGGATTCGTTGGAACCAGGGGTTCTTTGGGAACAGAGGGAGAAGGATGTTGAGGCGGAGAAGCGGAGGAAGGCGGTGACTAGTCCAGGGTTTAGTTTCTCTGCCGCCGGGCTTTTGTTTCCGTATCATCTCGGAGTTGCTCAATTTCTTATAGAAAATGGATATATCAAGGTTTGTTTGCTGATTCTTCCTCTTTCTATTATGTTTATGTGATTTGATTTTTGTTTGATTGGTTTTTATTTTATATATGTATTAATGGTTTGTGTTGGACAATGTTACAATGTTACAATGTTTGATTGAAGTAAATTAGTTGTGGTATTGAAAAGCTGCTAATTGAATACTAATGTCAGTAACCTGTAGTTATTGTTGATTGAAACTAGGGTGAGTCGGGCACTTGAGGGCATTCTATAGGGAAATTGATATGATGGGAGGAATGGTATTAGTTGCCTCGACTTGCTTGGCCTTCTGTGGTGGTTTGGCAGGTGCTCGTCATAAGGGTGGAGGTAGTGGCATTTGAGAATTCATGAAGAGATTGAGCATTGTTCATGGTTTCAAACAAGCTAGCAGCTGCATGATTGACTGGTTGGTGGGGGTATTGAACACTTTCAGGGTTTCGGTGTGCAAATGCATACTGCATAGTATACTTGATTAAGCATCACCGTTGTGTAAAGTATATTCAGTTGTGCTAGAGTTTCTAAACAAGTTACTGTTGCTTAAGTGCTTGGGTGGATGGTTGTGTTATAGAGTGTGAAACATACCAAGTTGATTTTTGTTATAACTGAAGCACGAGATTTATGTGCAGGATAGATTTTGTGGTGGTCTTTTTTCCCTTAAGAAAGACATCTGGATTTATGTGCTTCTTGTGTTGGTTTGTGAACACTGGCACTGGGTGCTTTAGCTTATGTGGTCTAGCTGAGGGGAAGTTTCTTTGATGTCATATTGCGATTTTCCTCTTTCTACTTGTGAGAATGAACACCTTTCTTGAATTGGATGAGAAAATAACTTTTGTTTCAGAATTATGTGAGTTTGACCATATACCTCTTGTAGTTTTGGGTATTAACAACATAAATTTTTCATTTCAATACCCCAACGGAAAATAACAGCAGAAAGGCACCTTTACCCTAACTGAGAAATTGCTCTGGTAACAGTGGGTGAAAGAAACCTGCAGATTTTGGGATGGGTAATCTGTTAAAGCCTAAAGGCAATAATATCTTGGACAATGCGTTATTCATTGCATATGAAAGGAAGTACATTCGCAGAGCATTTGGTTTGCAAAGGGGAAAGGTAAGGACATATAGAAATGGAAAGCAAATCCCTCATTTCTCATAAGTTGTTTGTTTTACAAATAACAAAAGGAATCCCATAAAACTTCCACCACCCCTTCCCTTCAATCTACAACCACCACCACCAGGCCCACCACCCCTTCCCTCCTCCGCCGCCTCTCCTACTCTGTCACCCTCCTTCGCGGCCTCTACAGGTCATCCACCCTCCGCTGCCATGACCCTTCCCCTCTTTATCTCTCTTCCTCTTTCTCTTCATGTCTCTATTAGATCTAGGTTTTTTTTAATGATTGGTGTTTAGTTTAGGGTAAATGGTGTGATTTTCAAGTTGTTGAAGTTGTTTTGGAGGAGTGGTGGGGTGATTTTTTTTTGGGCGAGGTTAGGGTTTGTTTTTGGGGTGTTTGGGGGGAATTTCGGGGGGTTGGAAATGTAATTTGATGGAGGGAGGGTGGTTTGGAGAGGTTTGGTTGGGTCATGGTGGGAGAAGGGTGGTTTCGAGGAGGTTGGGTAGATTTTCGGTGGTGGTTGGTTGGTTTCGTGGAGGTTGGAAAAATTATGGTGGTGGTTGGATGGTTTCGAGGAGCTTCGGTAAACTTAGTGGTGCTTGTGTGGTTTCGAGGAGGTTGGGTAAAATTTTGGTGGTCGTTGGGTGGTTTTGGAGGGGTTTGGTGGGGCGGCATTGGTAATTGGAGTAGTTTTGGCTGCTGGTTGGGTTGTGTGGTATAATGGGATGGTCAAATTGTTAGTTAAGTTGGTTGGGTGAGAGGAGTTTGATGGTTATGATGATTCGGTGGGGAGGGGGGGGGGGGAATGGGGAATCATGGTAGAGGAAAGTTGGAGAATCCATGAGGTAAAGGGAATGATTAAATTGGTCTAACGAACAAGGGAATCAAGGTTGTCGAATGCCTTTCCCTTTGTTGAAACCCTCAAAACAAACACCCCCACAAATGTTCAATCACTTAAAAAATAAAAGAGTCTAGTGACCTGGTGTGCATATGTATTGAAGGAGTATGTAGACTGTAGACTTCTTGATGTTGAAAATTATACCATCACCTTGTCAAAGTATTTGGCCTCATATGATTTTGTTAATAAAATTTGACTAACTTTGACCAGAAATACGTCAAACTATATGTTTGTTAAAATAACAGTTGTAAATTTATTTTCAGAAGTATTTCATTCTGCTAACAATGTTGAATAATATATACTGATGATCAATGGTTAAACTTCTGACAAGTTTTTACCGTAAAAGATGAAGTGGCTTACAGTATAATAATAGAATGGACGGAGTACAATTTGTCCTCAGTCTAATACAGCTTTCATAAAGATTGTGAGCCTTAATGCATGGGCATTATGTGACTGCTGTTCCTTTTGCTATATGCTTCATTTGTAGGTCTAGTGAATTTTTTCCGAGGTTCTAGGCAGGCCCTAGTATATTTTGTGTGGTTGCATTGTAGGACTGTACTATTTGTTTGCATTACTGTACTAGCTGTCACTACTAATGCAATGACTTCTTATTTTGGTACATCGATGATCTCAAATCATCTTTCAAACATTTTGATTCTGGAGATTGCTGTTTCATTTGTATTTAATATAATAACCAGGTTCTTTTTCCTATATATTTGCTTAGAACAGGAAACAACACCTTTAGCTGGTTCCTCAGCTGGTGCGATTGTTTGTGCAGTGATAGCCTCTGGAAGCAGCATGCAGGATGCTTTACAAGCTACCAAAATTTTGGCTGAAGATTGCCGGACGAATGGAACAGCATTTCGACTTGGGGTATACACGCTTCCTAAATTAATGCATTAGGAGTATCATTTTAGATCATTACAGGTTATGTACCCAATTCTATGACTGTTTCATTTCTTTGAAACATGATCTTTATTTAAAGTTCTAAACAACATTTTTAGAACTAGGCTCTTAATGAAAAAACTAAAAGATCCCATATAGTCTCAAATTTTTCGAGCTTTTGATTTGTTGTCTAGAGTATTTGTTAGAGACATGGCTCCACAGTGTTGGTTGATATTGTACTGTTAATGGAGAGAGGTGCTTGGACCCTTTAATGTCTGATGTTTTAATTCATAAGGAAAAAGATGATGCAGAGCCATTTTCTGAAACCTTAAATTTCTCTAGGAAAACTGGAAAAGCGTGCATGTCAGTATAAGAGAAGTTCAGGCCTGGGGATGACGGATGAGTTAATCTGTAGTCTGTGCAGATCCAAAGTCATAGTTAATAACATTATATAAATACAATGAAGATCGTAATTAATTTCTTATGTTGTGATGCAGGCTGTTCTTAGAGATGTCTTACAAAAGGTCCTTCCAGACGATGCTTATACCAGGTGCAATGGACGAGTGCGGGGTAAGAATATAGCCTCTTGTCTATTGTCATCATGGTTATGTACTTGTTATTATTTGGGCAGTGCCTATAGGCAAGGGGTGTGTACAAGTTTGGCCTCCACCGCATTACTCTAGCCAAGTAGGGATACACCTTGGCCTTTGTTTTCTTTATCACCTCCAACTGTCCAAGCCTCTCCATTAAGTCCCTGGGGCCTCTGGGCTTTTGATAACCTATTGAACATAGTTGGCTATACAATGGCATAAGTTTTCTTACCTGGGCCGCAGGTTTAAGTGGATGGCGTTACGTATGAATTCTGTAGGAGGTATATGATTTACGTGTATCTCTTCTTGATAGAAAAACAAAATGACCTTTTTACAATGATAAAGTGCTGTTTGAATGAATGTTTTACCAATATCAGGGTTGGGAGGAAATTTAGTTTGTGTCTCAGATTTGTGTCAATGTTATAATCTTATCCTTTTTCCCCCTCTCTCTCTCTTGCTTTTTGAGTGCCAGAGACAACACTTTGTACAAATATGTCTAGTGATCACATTTTGTTTTGGCCCAGAAGGAACTTATTGAAAACATACTGTCAGTATGTGGTTAGACTTGGGTGAGTAAGTAAGCCTTGAGAGTTGAGACGTAACCAAAGTTTCACTTGATCCCTGAATTGTTGAACTGGGTGATTGGGGACCCCTTTAGAGGAGTAGATATGCACATATAAACATATTCTGGGATAGCCTTAATAGCTGATGGTATCCCTCTTGGTGTAATCGTTGTTGTGCTTTAGGAGTTTTTGATACTTACAAGTGGTCATGTACCTCTATAACCTGTGATGTTTTTTTATACTTTACAGTGGCCATAACACAAATTGTATGGAGACCAAAGGGACTATTGGTAGATCAGTTTGACTCCAATGAAGATCTCATCAATGCATTATTCACCTCTTCTTTTATTCCTGGGTAAGTAACAGATGACATTGCCTTCTTGAAGCTGCTATATGTTGGTTGGAATGCTAAAGCAAATTGATATATGGATTCAGCTATCTTGCTCCAAGACCTGCAACTATGTTTAGGAACCGGCTCTGTATAGATGGAGGCTTGACACTATTCATGCCACCTACCTCTGCTCCTCAGACGGTATGTTCTTATTGTTCTTTTTTTGCGTGATATTCCACTTGTCCATGTGATTATACTATTATGGCATGGTTGTTTTCTGTCATCTTTGTTGGTTTTTTCGTGGTTGTCAAGGGGTAGCAGAATCATGGAATGGGGAGTAGTAGAAGTGAGTAGAACAATATATTGGAATTTCCTAATTGATTTATATCAGCAAGTAGATAGGGTTCATCTGGGAATAAACCAGCAATAAAAATGGATAATGAAGTATAAGATGATCTGTGAAGGAGATATTGATAAATATTTTTTTAATGTAAGGAGAAGGACCCTACTAGACCGTAACCCCTCAAGAACCAACCCTGCCCAGCTACATAGACCAACCCTTTGGGAGGGCGGGGCTAAGGATAAGGGAGATCCCCACCCATAAAACCCCTAGTGCTGGGATCCGAATTTGTGATTTCTCAATCACGAGATAAGTAACGTGAATCATTTAGTAATAGGACGGGAAGACAGTTCTGACTTGTGAGAAAACTGAGGATGAAGCAGATGATAACTATAATTATTGGTGACGAGGAAAATGATACGGATGATGGATCTGCTTAGAAGAGAGGAATAGAAGGTTTCAGCATCTGTAGTTTGCAACTTTTCAATCTCCGTGAACAGGCATTGGGGGTTGGTTGTTCTGCCCAATAAGGAATGTAGCGCGTCATTGTCAAATCATATACTAGTATCACTTACAGATTTGCCCACTAGAATTGTCATATACCCATACTGAATTGCATAAATAACTTTCATCAAGTTCCTTATTTTTTTGGGTGACTGGCAGGTCCGTGTTTGTGCCTTCCCTGCTAGTACTTTGCGAATGGCAGGCATTGGGATTAGTCCAGACTGTAACCCTGAGAATAGGCTTAGTACTCGACAGGTGAGCTTATTTTAAAATCGTTTGTCGGTTTTTGTTAAATGCTAACATTTCCTTGTTAAAGTCACGGATTTTGGGTAACTTGTTCTCTCTTTGAGGTCCCTTGCTCTCTCATGCTTGTCCTAGCTCGAACCCCGCTAATGAATTTCAGGGGGGCTTGTATTTTGGGTCTAACATTGCCACTGAGATTTTTTTTATCCGTCATTTCTTCACTCATGTATTAAGGTCGAACTTGCACCGTGAGGTGCGCGCTTTGGCGTAGACCTGTTTTCAGGGTGCACCCTACCTTCTCCATGATAGGGAGCTGTGATTACCTTACCTTAAAAAAAAAAGTTGGGTTTTTTTATGTAAGTCCCTTAATTTTCAAATTTAATGTTTTCCCTTCTTCCTTCTCCTCCATTATTCTTTGATCAACTTTCTACCAGTCCAAATGATATCGATACAATTTGTTTTCAAATTAATCACCCTTTTCAAGTGAAGACTAACTAAAAACCTTGTTGTTTGATTTTGAAACACAATGTTTTTACTGTCTTTTCTTTTCTTTGGTTTGGTTATTCGGTTGTTTTTTTTAAAAGAAAATTCTTAGATTTTAAAATCAGGTTTCCCTATATCAGAATGCCCAATTTTAGGCTATTTTATATAAAATGATATCAAACCCTTTGCCCCTTTGATATGTCTGCGAAAAAAGAATCTCAATTAAAACTTCAATAGACGTGTTGAGCAAGGTACAGATTGGGAGAGAAAGAGAGGATGATAGTGTATGTTGTTGTAGGAGAACTGATTTGGTTAATGGTAAATGTTTGTAGCTTTTTAATTGGGCGCTTGAGCCAGCAGAGGATTTAATGCTTGACAAACTCTTTGAGTTTGGATACTCGGATGCTGCTAGTTGGGCAAAGGAGAACCCGGTGAATTCAATACTCCAACAGGAGAAACCCTAGGCGTAGATGTGAGTTTTGACACCCCACCCCACATTGTTTTAAAAAGCTGAATATATATATATATATATATATATATATATATATATATATATATATAATATACAGAAGTATGATCCTCATTTTCTTATGTATACTACGGAGTAGAAGTTATTCAAGAAAAATATGTTTACGATTGTTTACATCAGGGTTTTAACATGTATATAATAATAGAAAACGACTGGTTATTTCATTAGGTGTTGTTTTCTGGCTACTTGTCTGATCAGTAGCATAATTGTAATCTGACCTTATCCTTCATGCACTTGGGAGTACCGAGAGGATTCTCCATCTGGTATGTATAAGCATAACACAGGTACGACTGTACGAGTCTTGTGCAGTACTAGAACATGTGTCTACATGCCGGTTTGGGGAGCACCAACTACGCCGATGAGTACTTGAGCTGTCGTTTTGGTTATATTTTTAAGGATTGTATGAGTCTTGTGTGTGAACATTGAACTAGTCAAAAGATGGTTTTTCCGTTTGCACCAAAAAACCAAATGTAGGGTTCATGAGTGTGATTACTCATACATTGAGAAGTGACAGGATGATTCACATACAGTCTCATTTTTACATTTTAAAAATGAAGGTGAACTACATGTACGTTTTGTCAAATTCTGACCAAATACTCCAACAGACTAGACTGGACTATGGTAGTCATTCAGCTACTTTAGTATTTTTATTTTTATTGGGATGGCTATCATTTTATGACTTATCACATTGTTCAATTTTCACTAGACTGGACTTTGGTTGTAATTCACCCTTTCACCCAAACTCTTTCTTTCAAACCCTCTCATAATCAAACACTCTCATTAGCTTTTTCAAATGGTCAAATGTCTAATTCACCTCAAAAGCTGTTTTTTTTTTTCTCCGGACCTCTCGTAACCCAACACCCCCAATGTAAATTACACATGAGGGAAGGAGGGATCAAACTTGTGGCATTGTACACAAGTCCTTAACCATTAAGTCATTTAAGGGGTAATGGGATGTTAATTGTCTTATCATTTACAATTCATTTACAATATTATTCATTTACAATGCAGTGTAATTATTGAAGTTTTCTTGAAAATATTATTCCTCCTAAATTCTTCGTAACAATTAGGGATAACAATGGATCTAGCAATATCCGGACCCTAATTTTTTTGACATATATCCCTATCCCACAGTTACCATGTAGGGTCTAAAATCTAGGGTCTGGAGCGAATTCGTGTAATTTGTATTTTCTATAACTTTTATCGCATTTTTTTTTATATACAATTATATTCTCTGTCCCAGATTAGTTTTGATTCTTATCAAGGCACATAGTTCTAGGAAATGTTGTTTGGTTATCAAATGTTATTTTATTAGGAAAGTATATGGAAAAGTAGTGGAGTGAGTTTATTTTAATGCAATATGAGAAAGAGTGAGATCCTTACTTTATGGTAGTGGCAAGAGCGATATATTAAAATAATTGTGGAGTTTTTCCCAAAATAAAAGTATAAAAATTAATTTGTGGCAGAGGGGTGGTAATTCACAAAAAATAATAAAACCAACAACTAATTTGACATTTTAAAACAAATAAATTGCTAGCCTCCAAAATTATCCATGTATTTCCTTAAACAAATTATAATTTAAAGTACTAAGTTCACAAATTACTAATCTCAACTACATATTGACTAAGAGAGTACCATAGTGGTACTGTCGGCTAACTGCTGGAGGAGTAGAGGTGGTTTTGTGAATTGTTAAGGATTTTGTTTTATTTTATATTTTATTTAATAAAATTTGTGCAAGTCTAGTTTAGGTTGTGGGTAAAGTATGAGTTTTAAGGGTGTATGTGTAGGCTTTTTGGTCTGAAAAAGTTGGACTGTTATCCTACCCTATCCGATACCTCATATACACATATCCTACCCTTATCTTAATTATAAGGTTTACAAAATTAAAATCAACACCTTAATTTTAGGGTAAGGTTTGACAGGTCATGGACCCGTTGTCATCCTCGATAACAACCCATATATTTATCCTACATATCCCTATATAATCGATTGAGTATTTGGATTTGGCCTCACCTGAAAAGGGAAATTTTATCAAATAGTTATACGTAGCATAATCCTAATAATAGCGCAAATAACCATCTAAAAGACCAAAACATGACATATCTATGAATCCCGAGTATAATTTTACATCCTCTCGCATTCTCATGATATGTGCTTCATAATTTACCAATTTTATATGAATAACTACACCTATAACTCTGAGGTGAAAACTAGCTAAGTTATGATATGGATGGTACAAAGAATTCAATTAAGTTGATAAGATTACTCAAGTATTTTTACTTTTAGACAAAACTTTACAGCATTTAACTTAATCAAGTAAAGCTAAAAGTAAGCTTTGGGCCAATTTGGTGGCATCATCACCCTCTCTAGTCTCTACAATCCAGTTCCACAAGCCACACTAACTCATTGATGTTTTTCTTGATGATCATGGGACCTACTCTCCTTTTTCTTTTTGTTTTGTTTTGTTTAACCCTTTGTTAATTTGACTAAAAGTCTACTTAACCAGTAGTAATTTCATCTGTGGGTCCCACATCACACTTGGGTTCAACTTTAAATTATTATTCAAAGTGATAAAAAGTCTATTGGATTGTAGCTCGTGAATATTTAAATTTTGGTTCTACAAGTCTTTGTTTTTTTTTGTTTTTATTTGTGTTTATGGGACTGTTAGGATTTCCTTTTAAAAGTGCTAATCTTGCAATATCTATTTGCTTTCATATGCATAACAATAAAGTTGCGTTTCAACCATTCACCTATCTTGGCCCTTTCAAGGATCTATGCTGAAATTGTATGCATGGCTGAGTGTTCCTGTTGATAACCAATATGTACTTAAACATTTACTGTATTATACACCCAAGTGTACCATGTTCTATAGGTGCATCTCTTACATTTTTCCGGTAACATGTGACCGACTGCATTTTATTTATGTGTTCGTACAAACTTCACGTAATCATTGCCGTAGTCATCTTATTCATACTCCCTTTCCTGAGATTGTGAGAAAAGATAGAGAAAAAGGAAGAGGAAAACGTGACCAAAGAAAGAAAGATTATAATTGGCGACCGAGAGATGGCTAAACCGTCAAATTTTATAGTTATTGATAGGGTTTCAAGGTAATAACAGGATTGCTAAATGGAGAATGACCAAACCCTTTAGTTGTTTTTAAGTTTGCTCTTATACTTAATTTTGCCTTTTATAACTCTCTACGACTACATATTATATGTCAATTAATACATAATTATCAAGTAAATAGAAAGTGTTGATTAATTGCCTTATCCTTTTTAGATTTATGATGGTCAAGCATTGAAATGATGACGCCCAAGAATATGTGGGCCTTTAAATTATGAGCACTACTGTTTTTACTCATACCATCTATGATCTATTTAGAAGATGATGAATTTATCACATTTTATACAATTCCTATCATCACATAAATTGAATCTAGCAATTTGCAGAGTATAAAAATACCCTGAAACCCAAACACATTCACATTCACATTCACATTCACATTCGCCTTACCAATCTGAAAAGGCAATTAAATTCCTACAAGGATTAATAATATGATGGCATTCACCTCTCACTTTTGATAACTTGAATACATGCTTCCTTATCCATTTGTAACACCAGCTTCTGAATATTCATACCTCTAGGCTCTACCCATATCCAACTCCAAAGCAGCAACTGTGAGCTCGGCTCTATAAGCTGTACAAACACCCAAATTGGCAGTGAAAGCACGTTAGAAGATACCTCTACCTCTCTGGTCACGCTAAAATGTCAAGTTTGTGTAATTTTTCTGTACATATGTTCACGCACGTATTATGTGCATATAAGACTCGTATATTGTAGGTAACCAAAATACTAACCTATGAGTCTATGATAAAGAACCGTTGAATATTGAAAACTTAACTTCACAAGTTTATGTGATTTGAGGCGAATAAACAACAACCATTATAGTTGTAAGTAGTATTAGAGAAATTTGGGAAAATTTTAAAATTTAACTACAAAATACTTACTTTTGATAAAATGGGAAATACAAAAAAAGGCGCCGTTTTTAGATTGAATTTGTCGGAGGGTCCCCGGTAAAGCTTTTGACCCACCAAAGATCCGCCCAGAAAATGATCCCTTGAAATCTCAGAAATAGTGCTTCGTTTCCTAATTTTTCCTTAAAATTTGGCACTTAATTTCTATAATCATAATCTATTACTTAACTTGAATCTTTTAAACTAAAGTTAGTCTATAAACCGCTGGTCTACTAATCCGTATTAAAATTTACTAATCATAATTATTCCATGTCACTAACCACCTGCTCAACTTTTTCTTATTCTTCCTCACGTTCACCCCTTTTTCTTTTACTTTTTGTTTTTTAGTTTTCATTTCTTTGATATGGGAAATCAGAATAAGACGTGATGCTGTAACTTTTTAATTGACCAAGAAAAAAATAATGTTCCAAAGAAAATATCTCACTCCTATTATAGGGAGAAGTTGGAAATGAACGGCGTGTTTAGGGTTCAAATTCTATTAAAAACGTAACTCGTTTTGAAAATCGGCTAAATAATGTACATGTTGTGACTTTTCTCTTCCACGATGTTTTTATGAACTCTGGTATTTAAGTGACTTGTGTACTTCAGGATGACCTTTATAATACAATAATGTTAAAATTATTATTGTATCTTAAACTTATTGTGTAGTTTTCCTTTTTTTTTGGCAATCTTTCTTATGTTATCTGGACTCGGATATCCTTATTAGATACGGGTACATGTTCAAGTGTCCGACACAGATACTTTTTAAAAAGTTACATGATTTTGGTCTAAAGTGAAGTGTCTATATCCATGTCCGAGTACGTGTTGAGAATCCGACACAAGTATTTGAGATAAAATGTAGCGTTGAGGTAACATTGACTTTATCTAATTTAATTCATTCAAGTCATACACACGGATATTTTTTTGAAAAGGTTGCATGATTTTGGTCCAAAATGAAGTGTCCATATCCATGTCCGAGTATCGAGAATCTGACAAGAATATTTAAGGTAAAATGTAGCGTAGAGGTAACATTGATTTTATCTGATTTAATTGATTCAGTGATTCAAGTCATACACTGATACTCCGTAGGTAATTACTGGTACTGTATAAAAGAATGTTTTAGAGAAAAAGAAGGCAGCTTTTTGTAAAAAAGGCTTTTACATTTCAGCAACAATATGAAAATGGCCCTTTTACTTTGGCATAATAACATATGGAATTGTCATCATACTATGCAGTATGCACTCTCTCTTTCTCACTCACTCAGTCTCTACCACGCCCAAGGCCCCTCCCACAATCCACGCCACTACTATTATTATTATTATTATTATTATTATTCTCCCTCTCTCTTAATTGCCATTTTTCTACTCATAATCTCCTGCTTCTTCTTCACTCTTCTTCCCTAGAATCATCATCTTCTTTCTTCTTCTTCTTCTTCTTCTTCTTCAACAACATGAAAGTAATCCTTTTCAGAATCTCACTTCTATGCATGTCATTTTCATTCTTAGCTCCATTATCCATTGCAACAACTTCATTAACCGATGCCGAATCCTTGTTAGCCTTGAAGAAATCCATAGACAGTGATCCAACAAAAGTCTTTGAAAACTGGAAGATGAGCAAAAAAACTCCCCTTTGTACATGGCTAGCCGTAAACTGCTCGTCTGAAGGCCGTGTTACGCAACTTGACCTCAGTTGGCGTTTCCTTACCGGAAACATCACTTTTGAACCCTTCACCAGTTTAGACATGTTAGTGTTGTTGGACTTGTCAGGAAATTCTTTCTTCATCAACTCTTCTTCCCTCCTTCAACTTCCGCCTTCGCTTCACCATCTCTTACTCTCGTCGACTGGCTTACAGGGACTTCTTCCTGTCAATCTACTGACTCTATACCCAAATCTAAACACTCTTGATCTTTCTATTAATAACTTGACTGGATTGCTGTCAAAAGATTTCCTCAGTTTTTCCTCATCCAAAAATAGTAAACTGCAGATTCTTGACCTGTCAGCTAACAAACTATCTGGGCCTCTTCCTTTTTTTGATGCTATAGCTGCTAATTCCTGTACTAGTCTTCAGACTCTGAATCTTTCCATTAACCTGTTTAGTGGAAAGATTCCTCCTTACTTGGGTAGCCTACCAACCATACAGGTAATCGATCTGTCCCATAACTCTCTTGCAGGACTAATCCCTGCAGAGGTATGGCAGTCTTGTGGGTCCCTAACTGAGCTTCATTTGGCTTACAACAACTTATCAGGTGCAATTCCTGCTGATTCTTTCTCATCTTGTAAGTGGCTTCAGATTCTGGACCTATCAAACAA
The DNA here is from genome assembly GCF_020520425.1 of Spinacia oleracea. Taxonomy (NCBI): domain Eukaryota; kingdom Viridiplantae; phylum Streptophyta; class Magnoliopsida; order Caryophyllales; family Amaranthaceae; genus Spinacia; species Spinacia oleracea. The sequence goes on from NC_079489.1 coordinate 66,718,918, forward strand.
CAACTTGTCTGGGCCGTTCCCCGGACAACCCTTGTTAGGCCTGCAGTCTCTGGACACACTAGTGATGAGCAACAACGTCATTACGGGATCTTTTCCGGAGACTATATCGTCGTGCACAAAGCTGAGAGTAGTGGACTTCAGTTCTAACAGACTGTCAGGATCAATCCCGCCAGACTTATGTTCTGAAGGTACTTCTTTGGAGGAGCTTCGGCTGCCTGATAATCTCATATCAGGCAGAATACCGCCAGAGTTGTCTAAGTGCTCAAGTTTAAGGACAGTGGATTTTAGCTTGAACTATCTGAATGGAACAATCCCTGGTGAGATTAGTAAGTTGGGGAATCTTGAGCAGTTTTTCGCATGGTATAATGGGTTGGAAGGCGAAATTCCACCAGAAATTGGGAAATGTAGTAAGTTGAAGGATCTTATACTGAACAACAACCGTCTAAGTGGAGAGATTCCAAAGGAGTTGTTTGATATTAGTAACTTGGAGTGGGTTTCTCTGACTTTTAATCAGCTCACAGGGAAAATCCCAAAAGACTTTGGGAAGTTGCAGAGGCTTGCTGTTTTGCAGCTTGGGAACAACATGTTTACTGGAGAAATACCCACAGAGTTGGCAAGTTGTAGGACTTTAGTTTGGCTTGATTTGAATAGCAATAATCTCACTGGTGAAATCCCACCTAGGCTTGGAAGACAGCCAGGGAATCCTAAGTTGTATGGCCTTTTATCAGGAAATACCCTGGTTTTTGTCAGAAATGTTGGAAATTCTTGTAAAGGTGTTGGTGGGTTGCTTGAGTTTGCAGGGATTCGACCTGAGAGGTTACGTCAAGTACCTTCCCTCAAGAACTGTGATTTTACAAGATTGTACTCGGGTCCGATCCTAAGTTTGTTTACTCAGTATCAAACTTTGGAGTACCTTGATCTTTCTTATAATCAACTCCATGGGAAAATCCCAGATGAGTTTGGTGATATGGTTGCATTACAAGTGCTTGAGATATCACAAAATCAGTTATCTGGGGAAATCCCTTCAACTCTTGGGAATCTGAAGAATTTGGGTGTTTTTGATGCATCTTATAATAGGCTGCAGGGGAACATCCCAGATTCATTTTCCCAACTTTCATTTCTGGTGCAAATTGATTTGTCAAATAATCAGTTAACAGGCCAAATTCCACAAAGAGGGCAGCTTAGTACACTTCCAGCCACCCAGTATGCAAATAATCCTGGCCTTTGTGGAGTGCCTTTACCTGAATGCAGAGATATCAGTGCAGGGAGTAATCCTGTTGGAGACGATTCAGCGAGAGAGAAAGAAAGATCATCTAGATCATCATTGACTAACAGCATAGTAATTGGGCTGTTGATTTCAATTGCAACTGTATGCATCTTGATTGTTTCAGCTATTGTAATGCGCGTGAAGAGGAAGGAGAAAGACGCTGCTAAGATGCTGCATAGACTACAAGCATCCCATGCTGCAACAACATGGAAGATAGACAAAGAGAGGGAACCATTAAGCATCAATGTGGCTACTTTTCAGAGGCAGCTAAGGAAGCTCAAATTCTCTCAGCTTATTGAGGCTACTAATGGGTTTTCAGCGGCAAGTATGATTGGTCATGGAGGATTTGGAGAGGTCTTCAAGGCTACATTGAAGGATGGATCGAGTGTAGCAATCAAGAAGCTAATAAGGCTTAGTCATCAAGGAGATAGAGAATTCATGGCCGAGATGGAAACTTTAGGGAAGATCAAGCATAAAAATCTTGTCCCACTATTAGGATATTGTAAGGTAGGGGAAGAGAGACTTCTTGTATATGAATTCATGGAATATGGTAGTTTAGAAGACATGCTCCATGGAAAAGAAAAGGAGAAAGACCGGAGAATCCTGACATGGGAAGAGAGGAAGAAGATAGCCCGAGGAGCAGCCAAAGGTCTATGCTTCCTTCACCATAACTGCATTCCACATATAATACACCGTGATATGAAGTCTAGTAATGTGTTACTAGACAATGAAATGGAGTCTAGGGTGTCTGATTTTGGTATGGCAAGGCTTATAAGTGCATTAGATACTCACTTGAGTGTTAGTTCATTGGCTGGGACTCCAGGGTATGTTCCACCCGAGTACTATCAGAGTTTCCGGTGTACTGCTAAAGGCGATGTCTACTCGTTTGGGGTTGTCCTGTTAGAGCTCTTAACAGGGAAAAGACCAACTGATAAGGATGATTTTGGGGATACAAACTTGGTTGGTTGGGTGAAGATGAAAGTCAGAGAAGGAAAAGGAATGGAAGTGATTGATTCAGAGTTGCTGTCAGTTACTAAAAATGATAAGGCAGAAGCAGAGGAAGTGAAGGAAATGGTGAGATACCTTGATATTACCATGCAATGTGTGGATGATTTCCCTTCTAAGAGGCCGAATATGTTGCAGGTTGTTGCCATGTTGAGGGAGTTGGTGCCCGGTTCTTCTAGTTCTAGCCATAGTAGCTGATTTAACTAGTTCAATTTCAGCATAAACATTCTTCTGTTTGTAATCAAGAGTGTTTTTTTTTTTTTTTTTTTTTGTATAAGCTTGAGAATTTTGTCTCAGAGATTTTACATCCTACTGCCTGGTGATTAGGTGTTAAAAGTGTTCTTTGGATATTATGACAATCAGACAATGTAAATATAATGTAAAATCAACATATGATGTTATGTAAAGAATATGAATTACTTGATTGTTTTTTAAGCTCAATCAATCGAGATTCGAGGACAATAAGATGAACCAGATGTAAATTATTTTCATCGCAGCTAGAACAGATCCATAAACACCCTTGTTGAAGAAGGCTATAAATCAATCACGGCTATAAATCAATCACAACGATTTAAAAAAAGATAGTGAAATTTATTTTGCAAACGTGTAGCTTTACAAAGTCTTTTTTTTGTGTGTGTATAAGCTTCAGAATTTTGTCTCAACGATTTTACCTCCTACTGCCTGGTGACTAGATGCTAAAGTGTCTTTGGATATGACAATCAGACAGTGTAAATATAATGTAAAATCAACATGTGATGTTATGTAAAGAAAATCAATAACTATGTCCGTATAATATTTTTTTTTGCATTTTGACTGACACGAAGCTTAATGAAGGTGAGTAGATTTTATTACAATAAGATATAAGTGAGGTAAATGGAGAAAAAACAATTATAATAAAAGGTAGTTAGGGTGTTAAAGTATTTAAAGGAAAGAAAGATAAAGATTAATTACATTGTTTGGATAAAAAATGAAATGAATCTCATTGCGCATTCATTTTTTTTTTTTTTTGGTGAAGGAGATGCATAAAATACAATCTTCATTAAGTAATCGTTAAATCTCGAGCATAACACTAAACGTAAAAATTTAAAAAGGATGGAGGGAGTAACTTCTGTATCTCACCTACTCTTAATAATTCGTGTATACATACTAATGGTAACTTTAAAAAGAAAAAAAGGGAGGAGTACAACGTTATACTTTGTATAATCCGATTCATAATGCATTATTGATCAATACATTTTGTTATGATCTTTCACTGAAGCTGTGTATGAGATTTGGAGACAAAGAAATCAACTGATCTCTGAAGAGATGCAAAACTCAGCAAAATGTCATTAGTTATGTCATTTATAGAGTTAAGGTTAGATGTACTGTTCCGGTTGAAGAGTTGGAACTGTATTAGGTTGGATTGCCTTCACGATATAATGTTGGTTGTCCGTAGACCTCGCATACCCCATGAAATACGACCTTCAGGGTTGTGCTAGGAAGGTTGGGGATGGAAGTAATATCAGAGCAGAGAGGGATAATTGGGTTCATTGTAAGGTACCTGATTTTGCTTCCCATATTCGTTTGACTGATGCAAGAGTGTGGACAGTCAGTCATTTTATTCAGGGTTCGGAACTACGTTGGAATGCAGCCCTAATTAGAAGTTCTTTTGAGATTTGTGATGCAAATGCTATCTTGTCTGTTGAACTTCCTTCAGATTCAATTCCAGATCGGTTATATTGGTCTAGAAATACTGCTGGTATTTTCACAGTCAAAACTGGTTATGCTTTTTTACAAGAGCATCGCATCGACCAGGATCCTAATATGGGTTTCAGACAGAATAGATTGGTACCTTTCTTTAAATTACTTTGGGCTCTTAAAGTTCTTCCAAAGTGGAAACTTTTTATTTGGAAGATTATGGTTGACGGGATCCCAGTGAAAGCTAATCTGGAGCGGAGAGGAATTATGTTAGATGTCAATTGTGACTTGTGCAGCGACCTTTGTGAGGATGCGCACATACGTTTCGCCTTTGTAAATTGGCTCAAGACGTGTGGAGGAGTAGTGTGCTAGGCATATACTCAAATTTCAATGAGAACCATTCCCTTCAACAATGGATTCTCAACTATATCCAGCTTTTTATTAGCGAGGATGGCAAGTTTAGTGATAGAGTGGTTACTTTCATAGGGATCTTGTGGGCTTTATGGGTTTCGCGAAATTCAAGAGTTTTTCGTTTTGAGACTGGGAATATCCAAACAGTTAAGGCGGAATTTACTTTAGCGATGCAGCAGAATGCAATCTACAGGAAGAAAGATGATGAAAATTTGACTTATTTACATCCACCAGAGCACATGCCAATTTACCCACCAGGATTTTACTTCGCAAATATAGGTAGGGAGATCGCTAATATGTCAAGATGGGTTTTACACATTAATGGTGCATGGAACAAAGTCAACTCAAGAGCTGGAACGGGATGGGTTCTTCAACTACAACAAACATCTGATTCGAGAATTGTTGGGGGTTGTGACTATGGTCTGGGCCATTCAGCTTTACATGCAGAGTCTATAGCTTGTCTGCAAGCTTTACAATGGGCGAAAATTTCGTCAATGATTGACGTAGCATTACATACTGACTCGGCGAACTTGGTCTCATTCTTGCAGGGTAAGGTTATGTCTGATATCCGCGTTCGTTGGACAGTTAACGCAATTTAAATATAGGTAAGAATTTTAGGAGTTGCACGATGTATAAGGTGGAACGAGGTGATGTTCATTCTGCTCATGATCTAGCAAGCAAGGCGTCAAAGGAAGGACTGCAATTTTCATCACCTTTTGTAGTTAGGCCTAATGGTTAATTCACTTTTTTTTGCTTTTCCTTTCCTTTCCTGTTCTGTATCTTTATCCGATGTCAAATATATATATATATATATATATATATATATATATATATATATATATATATATATAATGTTGGCTGTATCCTGCACAATGAAATAGTTAACTAGCCTTGGGGATGATCGAGAATTCCCTCTACGATGCCTAAGTCAGAGTATGCCGACTGCTCTGTAATAAATGCTTATCAGAATAAAAAAAATGTGGATCATGTTTAGCTTTATGTTAATCATTACAAACGGTAATAACAAAAGTCACCGTAAAAGTAACCGTTGATGCGTCTCTCCCGCCAACCAGCATTGCGCCTGTTCACAAATCTTCCTAACAAAACACAAGTGTATATCCGTTTTCTAACTTCTTTGCATTTCAATCAGGTTCGTAAAAACAGAATCTCACCCTTGTTATCTTTTTAAATTATTAAATGATTCAAGTTAGTTTAGTACGAGTAATTTTATTTCTGTTGATATATAGCTATATACGTAGTACCCATGTACGTTTTTATTGGTATTGCATACTTATGTCGTTCGTTCATCAGATTGCATATTTTGGCAAGCCAATTCTCTGTCTGATTTCCTTTATAATATTAAAATCATTTTTAAATTTCGTAAAAATGCATTCTGTTTTTGAGGGGTGGTAAACTTAAATGCATAGAATTCAAGAATACTAGCGAGATCTTCATTTTATTTGTAAGAATGTACCCATAAATTATTAAATCCAATTTGTCGAAAAACAAAATGTTATCAGCAAAATGGGAAGTTATGTGAAGTTATTTTGTTTGTTCTTGATGCAAATGTGGATGATAATGAAAATTCATGAAGAAACGATAAAATTTTGAGTGAAATAGCATTACCGTGAGAATGCATATTCCTGGCAAATTTACATACAAATTCATTTTCCATTAATACCATTTATGACTGGTTACCAAAGATGTCGTTAAGGTTAGTTATGAAAAAATGAAATGCATATCTTGTAATGTTTGGTAAGAACACTATAACATTACTTACTTTTTGTGAAGAATAATATAAATGCATATAATTAAAACGAGAACATGATACTTATTTTTGCAAATGCAGGATCAATTTCTCAATCCATGAAACAGGAGATGGGAAATCATATTTGTGTATATTTTCTGTTAATTTTTCTTACAATACTTTCGACAAAAGGCCATTCATTTTCATGGGGCTGGTTTTCGTATTCCTCCCACCGATCATCATCATCTTCTTCTAGCAGTCACCGATATTCAAAGAATACAGACATGAATGGTTTGGTTGCTGAGTTTTCTACAGAAGCCTTGGATGATCCTAAAGCAGTTGAGCTGCTTGAGAACGCGAGGATGAAGTTGGGAGGATCGAATCCTTGTTGGTTTTACGCGTATAAGAACTTGTTTTCTTCGTGCTCTGAGATTTTTGCTGCAGAGGAAAAGAGAAGTAGGCTCGCTTGGCTTCTGAGTGATTGTTTCCAAAGAGATTCTGGGAGGGGTCCTTTTCCTTCTTGCAATGTGGAAAGTAGTATGGTTGATTGTCTTCGGAATTTGGACAATGATGAACATAAGACTTACTTGGAATTTTACCTCGAGACCAACTCAATTTGCTATCAGTTACAGTTAAGTTATACTAGATCGTTTCATTACATCTGAAAATCGCTATGTTCAACTCTTAAGACTGTTCTCTTGACCTGGTCTGATCTGGTTTGATCTAGTCTGGTCTGAGTGTTTCCTATGAGTGTTTTGTCTTTTTTCTAGTCCGGTCTTGTCTTTTTTCTAGTCTGGTCTGGTATGGTCTGGTCTGGTCTGATCTGATAAGCAATAAGAATAAGGTGAAGGGAACAGATTAGCTAGCAACATTAACATTATGTCTGACATCTGATGAGGAAATGGTGTTACTTTTTTCTGTTATTTTTCTTGGCAGGTCCAAGGCTTTTAAGCTTCAAGTTGAAAGTTTGGTGAATGACTTGAAAAATTCAGCATTATCAACAGAAGAAAAACTAGAGACCATTGAAGAAAAATCAGATACTCTTCTCCACACCTCGAATGAAATACAAGAATCAATAACATCGATCAATGAACAAACACAAAAAGTGGGAGAAAACTTGAGGAACATGATCAGTGAATTAAGCGTTGTCATGAAGCACACAAAAGAGCTTAACGAGCAAGCAAGGGGCATTTCCTCAACCCAAGTAGAGTTATTAGAAGGACAAGGGTTGATGAAGGAGAAAATGGAAGAAAGTATTGCAAGAGTAGAAGCATCTTACAGTCATCTTAGACAAGAAATCGATGTTTTGCAGAAGAAGGCAACTGAAGTTGAAAAGGAGGTTACTGGACTTGGAGAGGCATTGTCTTCAAAGTTGCAAAATCTTCAAGGTAAAGCTGATGATATTGCTGATATGACTGGTGTTTCAATAGAGAAGCAACAACAACTTCTTGCAAGCCAATCTGAGGCGCTTCAGGGTCTTCAGTCCCTCACTGATTTTCAGTCTAAAGCTCTTCAAGAGAGCAGGTAACTATCAACCAGCGATATACTGATACACCACACTAACATTTGTGTGGATTATGTCTAGTATTATCTTGCTAAAACTTGACTGTTGGTTCTTTTTTCCAGGGTTACTTTACAGCAGATAGTAGGATTTGCACAAGGGCAACACCAAGAACTAAAGGAGCAACAGGAACATCTACTGAAGGCTCACAACCTTTTGGCTATCAATTCAAAATCAATGTTGGAAGCTCAGGTTAGTATTTACCTCAAGTGAAATTCGAAGAAAAGAGACATATTCGTGTATTTATTCATTGATTGAAATCATTATTTATAATGTGTAACTTGAATTGTATAGGAAACTTTCGAGATGAAACAAGCAAATATGTTTACTTCCATTGATAAGCTTTTTGCCCTGCACAATGCCATGTTGCTCGAGTCAAGACTAATTAAAGCTTTCTTCATATATTCCCTCTTAATGGTCGTCCTTTACATGTTAACCAGTACAAAGCAGACTTACTCTGTCAGATGCAGTCTTTACATAAGTATGCATTTCGATCTTACTTTAAAACCAATTTTGGTGTATGCATATATTATTTTACTTGAACATTTTCACATATATTGTGCAGGTCTATGCATTGCATTCGCAATAGAGTGCGGAATACTGCAGCTTCTATCTATAGAAATTGAACAGAAAAATCGACTTAGGACAACGGTGAAATCACTTTTTAGCGCTTATGCTGTTGTCCAGCTTTTGTATTCTTTGATTACATACAGGTATGCAGAAAAACATATTATCAAACAAAAATAATCTTTCTGTTTTGAGTTGCTACAAAATTAATTTACATATGTCAGAATTCAGATGGCTATAAAATTAATTGGGTTTTTTTGTTGCAGGGATTATGAAGCATTAAATCACAGGATGCTAACAACACTGATTGAAAAGGTAAACAATATTCAAAAAGTAAGAGATTATTCTTCAGATGATGAGGAAGTGGATAGTGAAGTTGATTGGCTATCATGGGTGGAAACTGAACTACCGGAAGATTTAAGCATCCATGAAGATCCGAACTATATACCATCAGTTGAAGAGGAAGGGAAGTCAGAAAGCTTTGTTGTGGCTTGTGATGAACGAAAGTATAATCTCCGACAGCGGAAGCATTTGAAATTATGATTTGGATATGTAAATAATAAAATAAATATTGTTAGGCTACTGTCTGTTCATAATACTTCCCATTATTAATAGATGTGTTCATGTTTAGCCACTAAAAAGTAATGGTGGCAAACTGATGATTGTATCATTGTATGTGCAAGTATTTACCATCTTGAAATAGATAAAAAAAAAATTCTTAAATTATTGAACAAAACACTACGTCAAGCCCTTGTTATTTGGATACATTTCTGACACCTGAAATACAATGTAAAAATGACAGCACTGCAGAAGGAACAAAAAAGCTAACTGAAGAAGGCTTAGTGTGTGTTTGTTTTGAATTCCTTAATGCAGGAACTGACACAACGTCGACAGCCTTGTTAAGTGCAATGGATAATGGCAAACCTTCTGAGGCACCTCAACATACAAGCTAAGCCTTTCGAAGAAATCGAAAGAGTCGTTGGAACAGCAGCAGCAGCAGCTGGAGTACCAGAAGGTGCACTTTCAAAGAAGCAGGAGTTTACCTTTGTACCATCAATGATACGCATTTTGGCATTAATCAGAAGTTTCTATTCAACAAGCTCAGACAAATTGATGACATTGGACACTGCGGATCAAGACCCAACATGACTATATTCTTTCTTATGTATACATCACAATTGATAGTCAAATTAGATTTTATCAAAGTATGCATTTTCTGTCAATATGTACTCGTGTTCAACAAATGTGTTACTCCCCTTTTAAACTGACATAATACAAGTCTGAATTAAGTTCCATTTTATAACTGATTGACAATAGAAGTTCAAATTTTCTATATTAGTTACAGGCCTTAGAGTACCTTCTCATACTCTCATCATTTCTCCAATATAAGACAACCCATGTTCACATTAACACAAAAGTTTCATACAGAGATTCAAATAAGAAGCATATCAGTTTCCAGAAATAACAAGAGTGCGGCTCAGGCTGATAACTCTTTTGGAAGCGAAAGCAAATAAACTATGCTCTGAGAAAGTAATATGACTTATTTATATACCATGGACATGCCAATATTTGAACACAAAGACAGTTGATAACAAGGAAAATTACTATGCTGCAAAAATGCAAATTAATAGTGCAAAAGTATATAGATTTCTAAATATTAAAGGAAAGGGCTGTTTATTTACCTTTGCCTTGGAGAAATATGGACTTGGAGTGGATACTTCATGACTGTAGTGAATTCTTGCTTCTCAGATAAATCTACCTCATCCCCATCCACAGCATTCCATTCAAAGTTCAAAACCAGATTGGCCACATAATATTCTAGATGAAGCATAGCCAACCCTAATCCTGGACAAATCCGCCTGCCTGCACCAAAAGTCATCATCTTTATTTCACGGCTTCCTGTAATATCAAATTCTTCGTACTTCCCTTCTGCTGATAGGAATCTCTCAGGCTTGAATTGCATTGGATCCTCCCACACCTCAGGATCCATATTAATATCAGCAACCATGAAATTTATGACCGAGTGTTTGGGTACTGTGTACCCACCTAACTCTGCGTCTTGGGTAACAGTGTGTGGCAGAACAAAGTGACCTGGAGGATGCCGTCTCAGTCCCTCTAATACTATAGCCTTAAGATAAGGCATCTTTGAAACTTCATGTTCTCCAACTTCTGCAGCGTCTTCTCCACCAATAACAACTCCTTTAATTTCCTCGAAAAGCTTAGCCTGAATTTCCGGGTACTTGACAAGGTTGGCCATAATCCACTGCAATGCTGTTGTGGTGGTATCAGTTCCTGCGTTGAGGAATTCAGAACAAAAACTCACAAGTTGCTCGTCAGTTAGCTTTCTCTTGCTGTCACCATCTGGGATTTCCATTGCCAACAAGCTATCAGCATAACATGTGACCAACCTGTTGGTGTTGTTCTGATTATCAGGGATTTTGGCCTCGTCTTGTAGCTGCTTCCTTGCTCTAATCTTAGGAATCAACACCTCAATCTGTTTCTTCCTCATGTCGAACAGCTCATTCCAACGACTGCGAAGCAAAATCCGAGTCAACGAAGGCCACAAATTGAGTATTGCAAAGTATCTGAAGGAAGTGAGTTGCCTGTGCTGAATTGCTTCAATCTCTTTAATCTGGGATTCATCCAACTTATCCCCAAAACACATAAACACAAGCAAGCAGAACATGGAAAAACGAAAATGATCCATCACCTTGACAGCATCAGCATGATCTTGGCCACTGGAAACCCTTAGATGATTAAGGAGGATTTCAAGAGCCCAAGTCCGAGCATGGGAGAATTCCTTGGCCTTAGAAGGATGCAGGATTTGTGCTGTCAGATTGCGCCTGAAGAGTCGCCAATTAGGCCCATAACTTGCTGAACTGATGTTGTGCTGGTTACTGGTGATAATCTCAGCAGTAGGGAGTGGTTTAGGACGTTCAGCAAATACAGCCCCGTCATGAACCAAGGCCTGGTAAGCCAAAGCACGGCTGGAAACAAAGATGAATGGAGATCGAGCAATGGGTAAGGAGACGATAGGCCCAAACTTGGTGCAGAGTTTTCTGAGGGCTGCTTCTAAATCTGTGGTTGATATCCCGAGCCATTGGAAGCGGCTTATGATGGGAAAACCACGAGGTCCCGGAGGAATTTTTGGTTTAGATTTGGACAAAACCGAGGAAACCAAAGCTTTAAGCAGAGCTGCAATGCATGCTGTTACAATGATCAGAAACCAAGCCTCCATTGTCTGCAAATTCCAAAATGTTCTGATCCTCTCTTCAGTTATCTGTTTAGAAATGTAATTCAGATTTAAGATTTTTTATAGAATCAAAAAAATAATTGCAAACATACAGCTTTCGTCAGTGCTGATAACATCATTGTAAACAGAATCAGTGGAAGATCTGGCCCAGTTAGAAGGCATAGAAACCTCTTTAACATGACAAAATGACTTTCCTCAGGCCCTACATTAACAAGACAACAACAAAGGCGCTGTATGGGGATCTCTAGCGTCCCTTTCTACATAGCATTATGTGTAAATTTTAGCACCCTAACATTTTAAAATACCAAGTGGATGTCAACTGAGTACCAGCTTAGTTGGTTAAAGTATTAGGGGTAGTAACAGGATCAAATCCTGTTGCACACACCAAAAAAACATTTTAAAATACAAAAAACTTGACTTAAACTGCAGTCTAACTAATTATAAAAAATAATATTGCATCATCCCATTTTCTTGTCATAAATTCCATATGGGGATCAGATAAATTTGTTAATAAAAAAAAATTAACTACAGAGTAGGAAGTACTCTGTACTAAATTTATAATTACTAATATAAACTAATCTGCCTTATCTGAACTACAAGTTCCATCCTATAGTTTTGGGAGTATAATTACACCTACTCACGTTCTTACAGTCACAAGCTCGTGCCTTCTTTTTCCCATGTAGAATAATTAGTGCTCCGCATCACAAATCAAGTAATATAATCGAAACTAAAGCTACTTAATTGAAGAAGAAGAAAAACACAGCAATGTTTCCTTTCTAAACATCATATATTCATATAAAAAGAAGTGCACAAGACTCCCGCTATCTTTAGCGAAAGGTTTGGAAAAGGTCCAAATATACGGCAGCCTTATACACACAAAAATTATCAGATGTCCCCACTTTCTAAGGGTATATTTTGCTCATTTGATAATCTTATGCTTAAGCCGAAAAGGGTAAGTAATTTTGATGCGCATAGCTCAATTCAAGGTGTACATAGGTAGTGGGTCCAATGAAACCAGAAGGCAAAATATATTTCAATGTAAATACTCTGTTTGTTTCAACGGAAAATTTACCTGAAAAATAGTTTTCCCTTTATTTCATCACACAAAAAATTAGAGATAAAAAGAATATAAAAGTGAAAACAAGAGGAGAAAAGAAAATGCGAACGATTAGATTGGAAAATATGGTTTTTTTTTTTCTGCGGAAAGTTATTTTCCGCTCTTAGAGAAAACAAACAAATGAAAATGGAAAATCATTTTTCGGAAAAGTATTTTTCGTCGAAACAAAAATAGCCGAAAACATTATCCAAGTGATCCATATTTAGCTTAAACTAATAAGCAGTATAATCATGTCAAAATGATGAAAATTTCATTCAAATAATTATGAACAAACAATCAAAACTTCCGTCACCTCCAATATCCATTCCCGACTAACAAAGTTTAATTCAAATACAGATTATCATAATCAAACAATCATAAGTGACATGAGATGATAATGCGCACGGATTAATAATTTACATATTAACCTATATAGAATAGAATTTATGAAAGAAATAAGTATCAGAAAGTGGACAGAGAATTAAAATTAAGCTGAATTATGGTTTCTAAAAGTTCAATGGAAGAGAGGTAAAAGAGGTAACCTTAAGTTTGGAGAAATGTAAAACAGAGTCGTGAGGAGCAAGTCTTCGTGTTAAATCGCAGGTAGAAGAAGAAGATGAAGAGACCTTTTCCAAAGTCCTTTTTGCTCAGAAATTAATTCGGTTTCGAGTTTTATAAAAAAAACAATCGGTGGTTTCTTTCTTCCCAAGCATTATCCATCTGGAATTAAAAATCACGTACTTTCCTCTATGATTTGCAATTTTAAGAATGAAAACACATAGCGGTAGACTTTTCTTAGAGGATCATTTTAGTAAATTCGTGCCTAATTTCTAAATAAATAAAAAAAAATTATTTAAAAATTAAATCCGAACCAAAAGAAGTACTTGAAAATAATGACATTTTGGCAAACGTCGGCAGCTGCGTCTCCAACTGAAAGTCTAAAATAACAAAATACAAGAATAATAATTTAACAATATTAGATTTGAACCACACAAGTGATACGGAGTACAAGTACAACGCAAACAAACTTGCTTGCAACGAACGAAAAGGAAGCAGATAAGTTAATTACTTTTTTATTATTTTTTTGAAACTAGCAGATAAGTTAATTAATTGCAACATTAACTTATTTAAACAATCTGGATTTTGACGTGATTAGTAATTAAGTATTGTTGTTGTTGTTGTCGTCGTCGTCGCTGCTCAAGAATTTGGAGTCTAATCCTGAGTGCAAAATCATTATTTTTGGAACTAAACTTAATTCGTTGAATAAAATTTTGAGAGTTAGTAGAACAAACATATACGAAGTACTTCCTCTGTTGTTTATTTATTGCAACAATTGGGTTTCTACACTATTCAGTCTCTACCACAAAAGACTAAAAGTTCTGCTAGATTCAGCCGCACATACACTGATACATCGATAAACTACATCAAAATGCAAAGAACATACAGTACTTTGAGTTGAAATGCTTGAAAATATAGATCATTACGAGTTCACATAAAATCGTAATCATCATTATCATCATAGCCAGCAACAGCCAAATCATCATCAGCGTTATCAACATGAAGCTGCTTCTTTTTTAGCCCTGCAAGAGCGAATCCAAAGGTTGTTCGTAAAAAATAAAAATCTCAAAACGTGAACAACTGAAGAGGACGGGGTACTAATATGAATACTTAACCTCCTGTTAACAAGAAATTCAATAATATGATAGTGAACTGAAATGATCAATAGGAACATGGAAAACTGACTACACAAAAGGCAACGCAAAGGTGATTCTAAGGTGGGATAGAGCAGATTCTCTAGTTCTAACATAAATTCAAGCCTAGCAACACAGAAATTACCCACACAATGTAAAAATGAATTAGATTGGCCAAAAACAAAGTAATCCAACAAAATTTAGCATAAGATAATGTCAAAGTCAAGGATGAAAAACCCTTACATCAACAGCCAAAAAGTTCACTAGTTCTGTTGCCTCTTCCACATCTTACCTAACCAGCATGTTGGCAAGTACTTGAGGAATAAAATAACCTCTGACGATTGTCACATACTCTACAACGGACTAACTTGTGAATCAACTTAACAACAAAAGAGAAAATAATCATGAATCCAAGGCATTGTACTAGCAACAGCCTTCTTAGTTCCCGGCTCAATCTATTGCATCTTAACTGCTAGTTCCACTTAGAAGGGCGTATTCTCCAAGAAAGAAATGAGGGGGTACAGACAAAATTAGCGACACTGTAGGATAAGATCATAAGATACTATGGAGGAGGATATGAAGAAGAAAAATACAGTCTACTCAAAGTATGGAAGTCCCAACTCCAAGTCTAAGACATTGGCTGTATAGAGATATGGATAGCACACAATAAGCAACACTTCTACATTCTAGGTACTCTTCTTGTACCCTTTTAGTTTACCTTCCTTTGGTGTTGGCAGGGGACAACTTGAAACATTGAAGAGGCATTTGTAGATTTGAAGAGAGGGTTGAAAGGACAAATGAACTTCTAAAGAGCAGAAGCTACTTCTTTTATCAGTGTTTTGGTTTGCCTTGGAAAAGAAGCTAGGGAACTTCTAGAAATCCTTGCAGATTCAAGCATTTAACTATTTAAGTCACTTTTACTTGAAGGCATTTACAGGACAAACAGTCACTAAATTGTTGAACAGTTTCATTTATCACCCACAAACTTAATAAATCTTATATAGCATCAGGGACTCTGATATTTGGCTACAGAATTCATACCATGCCACCTGTTTGCACTCAATCGGAAACATGTTGACTTGTTTTATATTCTCATCACACGGTATCTCCTATTTATTATTATTTTTTGGCAAATAAATCTTTTATTTCACCAATTAAAGAGTACAAACACGAATATAACCAACACATCACAAAACAAATTCCTAATCTTACCATAATAACAGCATCAGAATTACCATATTCATACATTCAACTATTCAAGGAAGTGATAAAATTGAGACCCTTCATATGCTTAGGCATGAATTACATAATTTCTATATCCCCTTGGTGGTGGTATTGATTTTTGGTATGGTAAATTTATGCTGGTTAAAGCTCTAAGTTCTTCCATATAAACTAATCAGTGAAACAGAAATTTGGAATATAAACAATATGCCACAAAACTTTATACTCAGCTTTTACATGGAAGACTACCTGTTTCCTTTTTACCAGCATTAGCCTCTTTCTCTGCCTTCAGCTTTTCATTTGCAATCGCTGTAACCAAGAAGGCAACTTCCTTTGCATCATCAGCTGTTAAAGAAGTAATTGACAGTCTCATCACTGCTTTAAGCAACCCAATATAATGGTAACTTTTCTGCATTGAGTAAGAAGTCAATCTTAAGTTGAATTATGAGCATTGTAACATCCATCAACAACAAGAGAAGATATAAGTAAACAATATGAAGAAAAGGAATGAAATGAGCTGATAAGAACACACCTCATATGGACGAAGTTTGTAAGAAATTAGTTCAGCATATTCTAAAAAGTCACTTTCAGATTTAGGTATGAAATTGTACAGGGTCCTCTCATCACTCTTTCTAGAAAACAGCTCTGTTGTCGACTTATAATCCGCTTCCTCCACTAGCCTGCAACCACAAAGAATTAAATGAAACCAGCAGTCCCAAAATAAATCTAATTCTATCACTACCCTCAGCTGCTAAGGAGCCTACAATTAGTTTGCAGTCTTTCCCAAGAACTTCTAAGACACTAAATGAAAATGCATACAGGACACCAAGAAGTCTATATTGCAGGTTTTTCTATCTTGGCAATATTGCTAATATAAGTTAACTGACAATGGCAGTAGCAGACACAAACTAGTCTAAAGAAAAAACAACCACCGCGAAAGCCCTAAAGAAAAGCCTAACAAACTTCTCCACATTTAGTCTCCAGACCTCTTCTGGCCTTCTTAACTCCGAATACCAGCATCCAGTAATAAAGAAATTACTATTCCTAAATTCATGAAAAGCTATTCTATCTTCTCGAACTTAGCAAGGTGGGTCGTAGGAAAGGTAATTTACTGGTATTATACTATTATACATCTTTCCCGTAATTTGTTTAAATTTCTTAGTCCAGTGAGCCCAATATCAATGATTCCGATGTTACACACAACAGTATTGGTCTTGGTGCAACAAACCAACTTACCAGGGTGGTAGATATGTCGAAAACTGCCTCGTCAACTAAAGCATATTATTACGAACATAGGAATAAAACAGAACATTGGAACTCTAATTTCTGCTTGGAGAAGCAATATCTTTCAGGTTTCAGCAAATGATAATCGATGTGTATAAAAATGGATGACTCCTTTAAAAAAAAGAAGAATAAACATAGTGCTAATAATTAAATCGAAGGGATAAACCTAAGCGCTGCTGAAGAACACTAACCTTCTCTTTGTTCTACTTAACCAATAAAAAAGCAGGAAATCCTTATTTCTTAGCCTACTTGATATTATAATACTGAGTACGAAATCAATACTAGCCCCAACACTTCCTCCATCCAAGTGTTCTTGTAGTGGGATCTGTAAGCATGTCCACCGTATTAGACGCCAAGAAACAAAGAAAATTATATGGCTAGAAACACAGCTGAAGCTAGACATTCCTCTTAAATCCTTATCAACTGTATATGGTGGTATGACCCGGAAATTGACCTTTGCTGACGCAATTTTTCTGCTACCGGATCCAGTGCTGTTTCTTTAGTTAACTCTACATCTTTTCCTTTTTTCCAGTTTCCTTTGATACAGCTTTCTTGACAGGCTTTTCAGATGCTTTTGCTGGTGACGGTGCCTGAGAAACATCGCAGACGAGGGCAGGAAAGGAAACCGAACCATGAGTAGAACTGGAGGATGCCGATCAAATGAGATGACTCAGAACATAAAAAGACAACAACCCTTAAACTAAAATGATAGATTAGTCATCAGAGAACACACTACTTGTCATAGTCTCCAACCAGATAATGTGATTGAGATAGTAAACCACGGTCGAAACAAATGTGGTTAGTTCAAAACGTGAACAGACATAAAAAAAAAAATAAAATAAAAAAAAAGCTCAAAAGGGCTGATGAGTAGTGACATGTTGTCGACGGCACTGTTCAAAATTGGCACAGAATAACAAGACATCACCACTGAAAACATACCGGTTTGGGTTCATCATCCTCCTCCCAAGATTCTTTCACATCGTCATCATCAACATCTTCATCATCCCAACTACTTATCGGTTGATTCTTTATGAGAAGTTGTGGCACTGCTTCATCCTCTGAATCAAAATCATACATTTTATTATACTTGGCCACGAATCCAACAAAAACCCAAGCCGTACGAACAAGAGTAATGTTATGTTTTGTACAAGAAGAACCCAATTTGAAAATCCTATTTCCAAAAACCTTTAATGCAAAAGGATTCTACGTCGTTCTCTCGATTTCTCAACGGAACAGTTCACACACACATACAAACATAGACAAACACACCCTAGTGCTGAGTAGCTGTTTGAATTTGAAGTATTCATCCATGTTGAACATATAATTCAACTTATGCTACAACTCAAAAACTTGAACAATCATCAGAGTCACTCCTTACAGAAAATCCAATGCCTACATACTTATGTCTTGTATGATAACTATTACCAATTTTACCATTGACCAACAAACATCCTCAGGAAAATTCGATTCTATACTATCAACCACTGTTACATGATTCACTAGTAGGACTGTAGGAGATTCGGTACGGGTACACAATTCGCTAACTAATTTGCTAAATTAGACCAAATTGTACCATTTTCATGTTATAATTCACCTTTTCGGTTCGCTGGGTGATTAAAGAATTAGGTAATGTTGCTATCAACACATTTGAATTATGACTGATTCGGCTTTCAGCACTTACTGATGCTATCACTGCTCAATTCAGAAAATATAGTATCAAAACCGACTCAAGATCATCAGCATTACGTACTCTAAATCGTAAAAATCTTACCCCTGTCCTCCATGTTCATATGCTCGTTTAGCAGATTAGCAGATCATCGAACAGGCGAATTCCTGAATTAGCAGATACAGAAATCAATACATACTGCTGTTTGGTATAACTGAAAACATAAACAAAAGAAAACAACCAACTCGAGGATTTAAATACTGCAATTACAGAGCACTGAATTTATTTAAGGAATCCCGAACTCCCAATCTTTCAAAAACCTATGCTACAACTCAGTAAATTATCCGCATAAATAAAATTAGATAATTGATTCGGAAACTTAACTCTAAAGTCCCATCTATATAGTAATTCAATTGACTGAGCTAACTTAACTGAGTGCAGCTCAAAAACCCTAAAATCATCACTGATTAATGAATCGCAAAAGTTCAATCAAATCGAGAGTTCGGTTACGTAATTTACAACGAGCAAACTAGATGGAGATAGAGAGAGAAGGAGAGAGAGAGAGGAACCTCTGACGACGGCGAAGTTGATTGTAAGATGCAGCAGCGAGTCAGCGACAAAAGCCCGAGAAAGTGGTGGGAAATGATGGATCGAGTTTAATGTTGGGAATTTGATTTCCTTCAATATTGCATAAAGAATCTAGATCTGTCAAAAACCGACCCGATCCGAACCCAACCCTAAAATACTGGGTCCTGAAATAAGATTTTTTGACCCGTAATCCGATTGTATCCGAACCCAAACAACCCGAAAAGGAATGGGTCAAAACCCGACCGAACCCGTTTTGGACCCGACCGATTGAAAATCATTGTATTTATTGTAATAAATGAGATTATGAGAAAATTAAGCATAATAGTGTAACACCCTAATAATTCCTTGCTTTTATAAAACCATTTTCCAACTTAAAATAAAGGAATTACTAAAGTATTACCGCCACCGTGATAACGGTTAAGGCTATTACCAGAATTACGCAGCGGAATTTAATGTCAACTAACTTTTCAAAAACATAAATAATAAATTATCGAGGCCTCCTACAAATTGGAACCGTAATGGCCCAAAAACCAAAGTATTAAAAGTTGAACGAAATCAAAACATAATTAAAGTATAAATAAAGAAAATGTTTTAAAGTACGAAAGCATGCAACTCTCTCAATCATCCCAAGCCACATGATTTCGATCGTACTTCGATCTACCAACCTGCTATATTATTCTACTCCCCAACAATGCAAGTGCAAATGATGGATCATCATAGGGTCATTAAGGCGAAGGTCATGACCAAAAGACACAAAGCACGTAGTCAGCAAAAGCTGAGTACTTACAAGAATAGAGTGAAACAAAACTATAAACATGCGTCACTCACTAAGTACTAATCAACATGCAAAAGCCATTTAATAAATAACAAGTAAATCATGAATACAAGACTCGACACTTGACTCGACTCTTGACTCACAATTTAATTAGAATAAGCTTCGAACGGGCCAAAAGAATATTCCATAAAAGGAAGGGTGTTGGGAGCCAACCAAACACCATAATAAATAATAAATATCGGGTCATACCGAGTGTCGGGCCATACCGACGGAATTCCAGCGCATAATTTAAATGAAACAACGTCTTGTATCATTAGTATGAGAATGAGCTTTCCGGCAAGACTCCCCCCATTGTTCATACTCAAGGTATATACGTTCCAAGAGTTTTGAAGCTTGTTCTGGTTGCACTTTACGTTTATTAATATTTTATTAAAAGCGAACTCAAGACTCAACAAACATACACACATACAATTAATAAACAACAACCAAAATAATCTTATTTTAATGCTTTAGGACTTGTGATCAACAAAGCAAGACACTGTGAAATTACTACCAGGTTCCTTCTCACAAAAGGTGAGATTCCACATCATGCCTATTAACATGAGGGTTGTGCCCTTGCACGACAAATCCTAATTCATTTCAAACACAATATTCCCAACTGAACCCTACATGTGCGGTGGCTTACGTGAGCTAACCCTTCACATGTGGTAAAATAAATAGTACAACGTGGTACGAATAATTGGCTCAAAAGTATGCTAGACATCCCGTACAATAGCATAACAATAAATAATTCATCCCTTGCATGTGAAACCAAACCATACATGCATAAATATTGAACAACATGATTGACAATGAAATCCATACTCATAATAATCCCAACATGCTTGTTCAACCAATAATTCAATAATGCCAATATAATAATCCACATGATCGTTCACCAAAACAAATATGAATCCACATAATATAATTCACATCAACAACAATCATGTAATGTCCTTGACAAATGGTGTGGTCGCCCTAGACTTGTACGTACCTTGAATATTTTTCTAAGCGTAGGGGCCACTTTGCAATAACGAGCACTCACTTAGAAATCACCTCCTATCATCAAAATAATGAAACTTAAATTATTTCCATGTTCATTAAATTTCCAGCAACTTTATAAAATATTAAACCTTGTTGGGAAATTTGTTAAAAAGGACCTTTTATAATCCAAATTTTGCGAGAAAGGACCTTATATAATTTTTTTTGCGAAATCACACCTTAATGTAAATTTTTTTGCGAGAAAGGACCTTATATAATTTTTTTTGTGAAATCACAATTTAATATAATTTTTTTTGCGAAAGACAACTAAAAGTAAATTTTCGGCATTGACTGAGATTTTTCGGCCATTGACTTGTACGTGAGAAGCACGTGTGACATTATTTTGCTAATCACACCCAATTTTCCTCCAAAATTCAAGTTTTAAAACCTAAAGTTGAAAAAAAAATCGAAATAAAATCACGTTTGAAAATTCAAGATTCGGGAAAATCAACGTCTTTAGCCAACGTAAGCCACACATGCTGCTCACGTGCAAGTCAATGGCCGGAAAAGCTCAGTCAATGCCGGAAACTTCCCTTAGGTCCTTTCTCGCAAAAAAATTTACTTTAAGGTGTGTTTTCACAAAAAAAAATTATATAAGGTCCTTTCTCGCAAAATTTGAGTTATAAAAGGTCCTTTTTGGCAAATTTGCCAACCTTGTTTAAACTTTAGAATTCAATCGTTCTTTAATAAAATAATCGTCTCAATTTGAAAAACTAATCCCTAGTATGAAAACATACTTTTTCCACCCTTAAAATCGATAAAAATCAACACTTTAGACCTTTTTATAAATCTGAAAATATAATTGATTATCATAATTAAATTCATCACCTAATTATGCTAATCAATTGACTCATTAGGTCTAGGTTAAAACCCTAACTTGAAATTCCCAATAAAACCAATTTAACATCATAAAAATCAATTCTTTATTAAATAAACGAATCTGAAAATTCATGCTTTAATAATTAAAACAAGCCTCATGAATCACAACATATAAATCCTCAAAGTACGGTGTTCATAACCGATTCCCAACATTTTAATTATTCAAAACAATAATAATAATATAATTTAAAATACGGAATTGAAATAGAATAGGTAAGGACGAAGAGAATTATACCAATCCGGCCTATAGCACGGAACAACCACGAATTATTGTGATTGGGCGAAAAAAGATTGAACAACGAACGAACAAGCAACAACGTCAACACACAACGCACTACTCGTGGGCGTGTGTGTGTGTGTGTAGCGACGAAGAGGAACGGGCAGCAGGGGGGCGCGCAGCAGCGCTGAGCGAGAGGAGGGGCAGCGCGCTGGGCGCGGGCGAAGAGAGTGAGGGAGTGTGGGCGTGAGGGGGAGAGAGAGGGAGTGTGGGCGTGCGGCTGGGCAAGGCAGCACCACACAACAACAACAACAACAACAACAACACGCGCACAAGGGGGGAAGGGGTGATGTGCCGTGCAAGGGGCACGAGCAGCAACAGTCACTCGTGTGCGGGACGAGGGCTGGACGAGCAAGGAGGAGAGAGGAAGAGTGAGGGGTAAGCAAGAGAGGAAAAAGGGTTTAGGCGAAATAAGGGGATCATTTAATGAGGGGAGTCCTATTTATAGGGGAAAATTTGGTAATATTAATCCAACCTTTGGCCGATTTTCTTTTATTAATCCCACCTACGACATATTTTTTAATAATCCCACCTTTACTACCCGACGACTTTTATTGGGCTTAAGTGGCCGGTAATCGGTGAAAAAGTCAACGAGATGGTGATGAATTGATGATGATGACTGAATATATCGAGAGAGAGTACTGCCATGTAGAGAAATAATGCCGCTTACAACAGTTTTATGACCTGTTGGGCCCAATAAAAGTTGTTGGGTAATAAAGGTGGGATTATTAAAAAATATGTCGTAGGTGGGCTTAATAAAAGAAAATCGGTCAAAGGTTGGATTAATATTACCAAATTTTCCATTTATAGGCTCCCAAATTTCTAATGGGCTAGGCTCAGGAAATTAGTATTGGGCTTAGGGAATTAAATGATTGGGCTAGCTTAGGGCTTTGAATTAATTCTTTTGATAGGGCTCGTTTAATAAAACCCAAACCTTTTAAAATTACTTGCGACCCATTAAATTTCCCGACTCGAAAATTAAATTCGTTTCGTAATTAATTAAAACAATAAATATTCTAATTAATTAAAATACATTTAAATAATATTTAAATGCGAAATAAATTCTAAAAATCGTAAAATGCTTCATAAATATAATAAATTATATTTATAAATATTATAAAAATACGAGGTATTACAAATAGACACGTTTCTTTTACTATTGTTCTGTGTAATATGAATTTAATTTGAATTATACGCCATTTTATGGTTGTATTTGAATAAATATAAACTTGTGTAGGAAATTTTGTTAATTTGTGCCCATATTTTGTATATTTATCACCTAAATTAATGAAAATATAATGCGCGTTTCAAATTCTCTCAACCCGTTGGGTCGACCCAAACCCGAAAGTTCTAACAAGCATTTGTAAACCCGAACCCGAAAGAGACCGACCCAATACAACCCGAACCCGAAATAATTTTTTACAACCCGACCCGACCCGACCGACCCGTTTGACATGTCTAATAAAGATCTAATAATTCCCAAAATACGTTACTTTCTTAGTTAATTCTCACCATACCGCCCACGTCAGCAAGAGAGAAAGGGAAGTAATTTTTTTTTTTGCGGTTCAGCGTTGAACTGCCATCTGAGATAGCGGTTTTATTTTAAAGAAAACCGCCATCTCAGATGGCGGTTCAATGTTATAAACCGCTATTGTTTGCTTTAAAACAAAACCTCTATCTCAGATGTCGGTTTGCTTTAAAACATAACGGGGGTACGGTAAGTTTTTGTTTTGGAAGCTCACTGTAAGTTTTGATTTAGGGAATATATAAACCGCTATCTGAGGTAGCGGTTTATCAGATAGCGGTTTACATAAACCGCTATCTCAGATGGCGGTTTACTTATGTCAACCGCTATCTGAGATAGAGGTTTAGTGCCGCTTTGTTAAAAAAAATAGACCGATTTTAATGCTGGCGTGGACGGTATGGTGGGAATTAAGTTAGAAAGTGGCGCATTTTGGGAATTTGACGTTCTTTAACCAATATTGAAGGAAATCGCTCTTTTTTGCCCCTCCACAAAACCACAATTTATTTTTGGCAAATCTTTACACTTATAAAGCCTTAAACATGTCTTATTATTCACCCAATAGTAGAGTGACCTAAATACCCCTAAATTCCTTCTTCGTTTTTTTTGTCTTATTTTTAACAATAGAGTAATGACCCTTAAATCCTTCCCACTTCAACTAAAACTGATTCCACCCTACCTCTTTTATCACTTTCTCATTGATTCACCCTTTCTCACTTTCTTCATCTTCTTCCTTCCGTTCTTTTTGTTTGGTTTTCTTCACCATAGATACTTCAAAAGCACTTCTTCAATTCTTTCCTCTGTTTTCTTTCCTCACTCCTCTTATGGGCAAGCCTTTTTCGATCCACCAACTGCCCTCAAGTGCGACCTTTTCCGATCTCGTGAACCAAGGCCCTCTCCTTCTCCGATCTGTGTCTGTGGGGCTTTTTTAGGTATTCCAATAAGGTATTCTGATAACACCTTTGATGCTTCTAAGGAAAAACCCACATGCAGACCATTTGTCTTGCGTTGTTTTGCCTTGGAGCATCGAAGGTGTTATAGGTATCCTTCTCCTTTTAACGGCAACCGATCTGCTGCTGTCGACATTTTAGGTATTCCGATAATACCTTAGGTGCTTCTAATGCAAAACCCACATGCAAAGCATTTGTTTTGCCTTAGAGTATCTAATGTGTTATAGGGATACAAAATTTATGGTGTTCTTTTGATTCAGTCGTCTCCATCAACTACGGTAATTCTTTTTCGTTCGATTCGTTTTAAACTTCGATTTCTTGCTTTGATTTCAACTACGGTAATTCTTTTGTTTTCGTTCGATTCGTTATAAACTTCGATTTCTTGCTTTGATTTCTGGGTTTTTGAGCTTTGGTTTCTGGGTTTCTGATTTGTTTGTGATTGTCTTTGCTTTTTCGTTCTTTTGTTTTCGATTTGTTTGTGATTGTCTTCGATCTGTTAAGCTTGCTTTGATTTTTTTTTTCTTTGATTTCTGGGTTTTCGATCTGTTCAGGTTGCTTTGGTTTCTGGGCTTCCGATTTGTTTGTGATTGTCTTTGTTTTTTCATTCTTTTGTTCTCGATTTGTTTGTGATAGTCTTTGATCTATTGAGCTTGCTTTGATTTATGGGTTTTCGATCTGTTTAACTTGCTTTCATTTCCTGGTTTTCCATTTGTTTCTGAATGTCTTCGATTTTTTCCTGTTTATGGTTGTCTTCTTCAATTTAGCCAGATGCATGTGATTTGTTCTATTTGTTGCCGTCCTGGGTTCTCGGTTGATGAACAGTGGTTGTCCATTTTTTTTAATGGGCTTCGTTTTGATTTAGATGTCTGAGTTTTCAATATGGCAAGAACCTTCTGCGTTTGTGATTGTCAGATTAAAGATAATGGTATGCTTTCCGGTTGATGGACAGTGGTTTCAATCTTCGATTTCTTGCTTTGATTTCTGGGTTTTCGATCTGTTGAACAGTGCTTGTTTATTTTCATTTAATTGTGGTTTAGTTTTGATGTAGATCCATGAATATTTACGTGTTTAGACTTTTTTGTGTTCTTCAATTTGGGCAAATACATTTTTTTTGTTTTTTATTTATATTTCTAGGTTCTTTTTCTTAATGAATAGGGGTTGTTCATTTCCATTTAGTTATGGGCTTAGTTTTGATTCAAAACCATGATTATTTTGTGCTTTGCTTTTTTTCCTGTTAATGGTTGACTTTTTCAATTTTGCCAGATAAATGTGATGTTTTTTTTTATTTTTCTTTATTTACATTCTGGATTTACGATAAATGAACAGTGGTTGTGTATTTTTTATTTTTTTATAGCCTTACGTTTTGGTTTAGATGTATGATTTGTTATGTGTTTTGATTTAGATTTCCCGTTTAATTTGGCAAGGACCTTCTGTGTTTGTGGTTGTCAGATTAAAACAATGGTATGATTTGTTGTTGGATGCTTCTATATTTGTGTAGAATTTGGCCAACTACATGAGATTGATGCACTTAGTTTCAACCAGAAAAAGATTTTGTTCATCAGGATACAGGTTTCTTTGGGTGTTCTTCAGTATGCTTGCTTATGTTCTTCAGTATGCTTGCTTTTGTTCTTCGATTTGATTTCAACATACGACTCTTGAATGTGTTCTTCAATTTTGGCAAGAACCTTAAAAGACATAACGTCTTTCGAAATAATATAAGTGGTTAGCCTTAATCAGGTGGTCCGAGTTTATATGCTCTAGATGTACACGAACTTGTTAAAAACCGATCTAAAAGTCGCGTATAAGATGTTTTGTGGTTAATGGATGCATCAGAGGGAAATTAAGTCGTACTGTTGTTATTTTTGTACTCAGTGTATAATTGATCATAAGATATATGTTTTGTCTCTACAGGGAATAATTCCATTCTTAATTGGAAGAGCTCTTCGTTTAGCACCCCTACCTTACATCTCCTAATTACTTTACTTATACATGTTTATCATGCCTTTCGACTGCTAATTACTTTACTTTACTTGTACAGTGTAGCTGTAGTTGATGTTAGATGTCATTACCGTGAATATTATGCTTGAAAGAAATAATTGTACAGTGTATCGACTGACACACAAAATTGCTCTGAAGGGTGCAAAAAATGTGGCTTTGGCTTGTCTGGAGTCCTTTTGATGAATGGCTTATACTTTAGGTGGATTTGGCTTGTCTTGAGTCCCTCTTCTACCACAAAATACAAGTGAGTGCCAACTTTATGAATGCACATTTCTCTTTACCATATCACGTCTGAAAATGGTAATCAGATTATCATTCTGGAAATGGGAAATAGGTTTAGTACATTAATAAACAGGTTTATTGATGCCGTTTATTAATGTACTAAACCTGTTAAAGTTTTTTTTGCCTTGTTTCAATTAATTTCATCCTCAGTTAGGGTTATGGTCTTAATATTCTTGTTTTTAATTCATTAGGGTGATTAGTGTTCTTGATATTCCTGTAACACTTATGTCTTAGTTAATGTTACAGTCATGTCTTACTCATGTGCAATTGTTTACTTTTATTTTCCTTAGTTTTTGTTCCTTTTATTTTCCTCAGCTTTTGTTTTACTTTCTATTCTTTCGATGGCTATTTGTGGTTTGTAGACAAAGTAGCCCTCATTTATGGTTAAGTATATAGTGGTCATTGTCCTGCAAACTCTTTTCTTGTTGTATTTACATTTTTGTTAATTTTAAAAAGACAACTTTTATGTTTAGCTATTTTTGTACCTGTTATTATAGAGCCCCAGGCCCAATGTGCCTTATTACTTTTATTTTTCCCTTTTTCCTTTTTCAAATATCCTCTTTTGTCCTACACTTGTTTGTTCCCTTTACTTTCCTCTTGAGTATATATAGGTGGTTATTCACTCTTGCTTTACTAGGTTTATACTTCTTCTTCTTTCCCCTTTCTCCATTCTAAAAAGAAAGCAAGAAATGTAGTGCCCTTTTCCTTTGGGTTTTGGCTTACTCATTATTTTTTCGTCTATACACTAGTAGAAGGTGAAAGTATTTGGATCGATTGTAAAAGGTTTTCGAATTGGGATGAACTTACTTATTTTGCTACACAATGACGAGCATCTCATGTCGTTGCTATCAAAAGTCCTGGACATCCCGCAGCTTAGTGAGCATAATGCCCTTAGTGAGTTTCTTAGCCAGTTTGAAGCGGCTATTGACAGTGACTTCCCCAAATATCAGGTCAGCTTCTTTCAGATTGCTGCATATGATTATTTTGAAAATTTTGCTTTAGGTGCTTGAGCCATGAAAAACAAGAATGGTCTCCAAAATGCTTGCCTGCTTTAAGTTTAGAAATATTCCAATTTTGCAATACCTATGCCATCATCATACATATAGCAGAACAAGTCACCTTGACTGCTATGCTTCCTCAGGAATTTCATAATGCATAATATATCTTGTCTATTTGCCTGAAATCAGTTCTGTTCATACATCTTTAGGGATTAATAAAAACTTTATCAAATTGTTCAGGACCATGATGCAACAGAAGCCGATGCTGAGACACTTTCTATTTTGATTGAGTTGTTTGTTGAGAAAGCTAGTCAATGGTCTCAAGTAATATTTGCCCTATGTTGCATAGATGTACTAAGATCGTTTTCTGCCATCGCAATTGATTCAAGTGGATCTATGTGCCGGCCTTCTATTCTACCACAATCTACTTCTAATACGGTTTGCCAAAATAGCAAAGGACCTATACTGAATATTAAAGGATTGTGGCATCCATTTGCTCTAAGAGAAAATGGAGTTCCTGTCCCAAATGATATGATACTGGGAGAGGGTACAAATGGCCATCATCCCCGGACTCTGCTGTTGACTGGACCAAACATGGGGGGAAAATCAACTCTCTTGCGTGCTGCCTGTCTAGCAGTTATATTGGCACAGGTTCTTTTTTCTTCTTCTTTTGAATAGAGAAAAAGACTGCCTATATCCAATCTATTATGAGCTGTCATTTTCTGGATGGTTATACATATCTAATTTTGTTCTATGAATTTTCTTTCAGCTTGGCTGCTATGTGCCAAGTGAGATGTGTGTGCTATCAGTTGCTGACACTATTTTCACGAGGCTTGGTGCAACTGATCGGATTATGACCGGTGAAAGTAAGTTTCACAATAGCCTTTTCCACTAATTTCCTGGATTTAGAGTCCCGGGTGCAATTAGATATAAGTTGGATTGGATTCTGTTATTTAATGATCCAAATAAGTCACAAGCCATGAGCCAAAGTGCCCTTTTTTTTGGGTTGAAGCCTAAGTGCCCTAAGAAGTCGTCTCTTGTAGCTAAATTAGTTGTCTTGACCAAAATGGACTGCTAAGCAGATAATATAATACCCCCAGAAACCTAAACAATGCACCACTTCTTTCACCTGTGCTGTGGATGACATGAATATGAATTTTCCTTGTATTTTAATATAATAAGTTCTTTTGCATAAAAACAAATTTTGTTTTCCTTTTGTGATAAAGTTTTCTGTTTACCCAACGAGCCATAAATGTGCATAAATAGGTTGGAATGAGTTTTAGAAACTTAAAACTATGCATATTAGTCATGTAATAAGAATGAAATGAGTCATTAGGTTCTTTAGTTCAAAGTTGGGAGCGAAAATGTCATTTTAGCTCTATATATGACCTATAACGACCCAACGAGCCATAAATGTGCATAAATAGGTTGGAATGAGTTTTAGAAACTTAAAACTATGCATATTAGTCATGTAATAAGAATAAAATGAGTCATTAGGTTCTTTAGTTCAAAGTTGGGAGCGAAAATGTCATTTTAGCTCTATATATGACCTATAACGACCCAACGAGCCATAAATGTGCATAAATAGGTTGCAATGAGTTTTAGAAACTTAAAACTATGCATATTAGTCATGTAATAGGATTAAAATGAGTGTTTAGGTTCTTTAGTTCAAAGTTGGGAGCGAAAAATGTCATTTTAGCTCTATATATGACCTATAACGACCCAACGAGCCATAAATGTGATGGACCTACGTAGAGGTTATACAGAAATCATTGGAATTTATACGTGATGGACCTACGTAGAGGTTATGTATATATTTTCGATTCTGCTAGAGATCCACGTCGAACAGATTATGCATGGGGAATCTTGAGTTTGTAAGTTCTTTTGCTTACAAATTACATTAGTCTTTAAGAAACCTAAGCCAAAATCATATTCATGAGTACCCATGTTTCGTTAATTTTCTAGGGCATACCAAGTGTACAAGTGCAATGGTGGGCATTGTCCGAATAAAACGAGTTTTAAGTCGTGTAAACCCATTCATATAGAGGTATAACATGTTTCTTAATTAGCTTTTTGCTTTGTTTTTATTAACTATTGGCCTTGCAAGATAAAGTATTATGTTTCTTAATCAGTGTGCTCAACAAATCGGCGGAACTGAGTGTGGCTATTACGTTATGAAGTTCATGTTAGAGATAGTCACGTTACAACATGACTATGAAGGCCGGCTAGATGAGGTAAGTAACTAATTGATTCGTATTCTAGACTATTAATACATTGTCATTAGTTGCTTGAATGTTAAAATGTGACATTTCATTTGCATTTAATCGATCTAATGCTCCATCAAATTTTTGTTTTTGTAAGGTCTATACTCCGAGGACTGCGCCTTATGCTAGTGAGGAAATTGATGTGGTTCGTGAGCAATGGGCGAAGTTTTTTACCACCAAGTATTTATTATTGACCTGAGGGCGCTTGATCGTGTTGGTTTAGATGTTATAGAACAATCTTTTATGTTAAAATGTATGCGTACGTTGAAATTGGAACGTAAATATATTTAAATGTATCGGTATGTGCACTTTTGGTTTTGGGATATATACAAAACTCCAGTTGTTGTTTTTATATTTGTTATACAGGTTGCGTTATTCTATTATTGTTTTGACAGGTTTCTATATTTGGTGCAAGGCACTCTAGGTATCCCTAAACAAAATTAGAATTTTCCCGCCAAAAGTGCTTTGTTGCAGCGTACATATATGTTGTACGCTGCAACAAGGGAAAAAAATTTCGCAAAAATTCAGACTTGTTGCAGCGTACAAATAAATGTACGCTGCAAAAATTTGAGTCTTTTGCAGCGTACATATATATGTACGCTGCAACAAGTCCAAATTTTTGCCAATTTTTTGGCACTTGTTGCAGCGTACATACATATGTACGCTGCAAAAAACACCTTTTAGCAGCGAACATTGTACGCTGCAACAAGTTCAGACTTGTTGCAGGCCCCCCAGTTGCAGCATACGATGTACGCTGCAACAGGGGTCTAAAAGCCCGTTGCAATAAGGGTTTTTTCTACTAGTGATATGAAAGTGTGATTCATCAACCTGATTACAACTTACCTGATAAACCGATTTCACTTGACATGATTTACTCTAAAGAGTTTTCCATATGCTCTACTTAACCCCTGTACTGAACTCCATAGTTTCATATCCCTTTAACAGGATCGGTTTTACCAATCATGACATTAGGTGGTCCTTGTTTCGTTCGTTTGTCTTAAACTCACCCTTTATTTACTGGTTTATGGTATCTATGAATTATTTTGTCGTTCTCTCGTTTTGTTTTCATGAAGTTTCTAAACTGATTTCACTTGACACGATCTACTTTAAAGACTTTGCCATATGCTCTACTTATCCCCTGTACCGAACTCCATAGTTTCATATCACTAAACGTGCTCGGTTTTACCAATCATGACATTAAGTGGTCCTTGTTTTGTTCGGTTGTCTTAAACTCACCCTTTATTTACTGGTTTATGGTATCTATGAACTATTTTGTCGTTCTCTCATTTTGTTTTCATGAAGTTTCTAAGCAATAACACTCCAACCCTTGTTCTGGCTGCTGTATTTAATTACTTTTTATTCATAGATCTTAAAAGGTGGGTTAGTATTCAGCATATGGAAAGTGTCCACCCCATATCATGGAGCTTTCTGTTTAGTTTTAGCGTTTTCGTTTCTGTACTTCATCTTTTACTTTGCTTTACTGGGTCTGGTGTTTGTTTTGGGCAAATTCGACTTAGAGACGAACTTGCCTTGATGAAGGTGCTAACAATCGATCGAGCTAGATAATTGAAAATGGTGAGAGCAAGTTGTAATAGCATAGGATAATCGTAGGTTTATTGCTTGGAAAATCATGTGTGTAAAATAGACAAGACTAAGCCATTTTATAGGCATTTACAATAAAAGTGTAACGTTTATGCTTAATTGCACATAATTAGATAATAAATGCGTAATGAAGGCCGGCTTCATCAAGGGTTTGTAACGTTCGTTTCGAGCCCAGCAGTTGAGAATAATGTTCGAATAATGCCACCACGCGTCTCGCTGGCAACCACGTATGCAATGCTTGCCACGTATGCCCATGTCACCAAGAGGGTATTTCCCCCCCTAACAATTGTCCCCAAACCCATTTTGAATTTATTCCGGAAAATTCAAAAAAGGAAAAATGGGTTTCACGGAAGGAAAATGGAAACCGCCTCTTAACCTCCCCAACGCTGACGGCGTCAGAGACATGATGACTTTTGCCTTGGAAAGACCAACCGTCCATCTGCGCCAATAAATAAGGCTGCGCTTCCAACCATCCGCAATCACTTCTGTAATCTCTCTCTTCTCTTTCCCAGAAAAACGATCGGCGCTCTTTCTCTCTCCTTTTTCCAGGTAACTACTCGGCTTCCATCTTCTTGTTTCCTTATTTCTTTCTTCAATTTTCTCTATGTCGCAACGAATGGGAACGAAATCCACCCGCGCGAAGAACAAGAGAGTGGTGGTGGAGTGCGATCTGGTTGAGGGGCCAATTTTCAGCCCTACCCACATTCTGGACAGAAAGAATGCTCGGCCGGCCACTTGGGGGAAGAAGGATGTGGAGGCGCTCAAGGAGGAGTGTGGTTTTCCTCCGTCGGCGGTAATTCGGTTGCCGCAGCCCGACGAACGGGCCGATTGGGTATCGGACGGCTGGGTGTTCTTCTACGAGTATCCCTTCAGAATTGGGTATACTTATCCTTTCTCTGTTAGGTTATGATACATATGACATTTACATAGATCATGCGGAAACAACCATTAACCCAGGAAACATATTATTTACACATAATCATATAGCATAATTAGATGCATACTTTTTGTTGCGTGCCTTCCCTAGCTGCGCCCGAACCGAACAAGAACAAGTCTTTTAGGACTCCAAGTGTCGTCCCTCCGTAGAAAGTCCACAGCACGTCCGGATCCGCCTTAAGATTGACCAACTAGAATCGCCCTTAAGGTACTCAGAAAATTCGGCACTTTTGGGGCAAGATGGGTGTTTGAATTTTCTCTCAAAAAAACTCACTTTTGAATACTTTGAAACTTGTATATAAATTATGACCCCTAGGCCTTTATTTATAGAGTTATGGAAAAGGAATCGTAATCCTAGTAGGATGCGAATTAATTGGAATTAGAATTCTACATGAATTCTACTTAATCAATTTATCCAATAGGAATAGACATTTAATCATACACTGACTCTTGCAGATTCAGGAATCTCGCATGAGCTCAAACTCACACACACACGGCAGCCACAAGGGCTGCCCACGCATGCGAGCAGCAGCCCACGCAGCGCGGCCCACGCATGCGCGGCCTTGTGCGCGCTGGGCTGTGGCGTGCGTGCTTGCTGGGCGATGGCCTGGCTTCGTGCTGGGCCTTCGTCCGGCAGGCCTCGTCCGATGCTAATTCGTACGATACGCTTCCGATTAAATTTCCATTTCCGGAATCTATTTCCGATACGAACAATATTTAATATTTCCGATTCCGGAATTAATTTCCGTTTCGAACAAATATTTAATATTTCCGTTTCCGGAATTATTTTCCGATTCCGGTAATATTTCCGATTCTGACAATATTTCCGTTTCCGGCAATATTTCCGATTCTGGTAATATTTCCATTTCCAATAATATTTTCCGATACGTACCATGTTTCCGTTTCCGGCAACATCTACGACTTGGATAATATTCATATTTCCGATACGATCCATATTTCCGTTTCTGGCAATATCATCGTTTCCGGAGTATTCATTTCTTGCCTGTGACGATCTTAGCTCCCACTGAAACCAAGATCCGTCGGTTCCGAATATTCATAGATGGAGTATTTAATGCCATTAAATACTTGATCCGTTTACGTACTATTTGTGTGACCCTACGGGTTCAGTCAAGAGTAAGCTGTGGATTAATATCATTAATTCCACTTGAACTGAAGCGGCCTCTAGCTAGGCATTCAGCTCACTTGATCTCACTGAATTATTAACTTGTTAATTAATACTGAACCGCATTTATTAGACTTAACATAGAATGCATACTTGGACCAAGGGCATTATTTCCTTCAGTCTCCCACTTGTCCTTAGGGACAAGTGTGCATTTCCTAATTCCTTTGTCGCTCGATGCTTGCTCTTGAACATAAGGTAAGAGTTGTCATCCTTATTATGTCCAGAGGTGTTCCTCGGTTTCAGAGTTCAACTGATCAAATAAACAGATAATCATAGCCTATGATTCATCCGAGCACGGCCATGCATTTCACAGTTTCTAGCTCTCCGAGTGGCCTTGTACAACTTTTAAGCATCTCATCCCGATTTATGGGAGGACAATCCCAATCTTGCGATCTTGAGATTAGACTTCGTTTGATAGGTGATTACCTGAGCGTTGCCTTTATAGCCTCCTTTTACGGTGCGACGGTTGGTCAACGTCAAAGCAACCAGTTCTCAAACAAGTAATCTCAAATCACTCAGGTATTGAGGATTTAGTGTCTAATAATTTAATGAAATTTACTTATGACAGACTTTCATCTCTTACAGTAAAGTTTCATAGGTCTTGTCCGATACTAGTCTTCCCAAAGTAAGTATCTATGCAAATGATTATGACATTGCCATGTCCACATAGTTCAAGAAACAGAACTACTAGTCATCTTGCATTCTAATCGTCTAACGTTTTCTATGCGTCCAATTTTATAGAAAACTCCGACTAGGGACCATTTTCAACCTTTGACATTCAAGTTCACTTGATAGACATTTCTTAGTCACAGGACTGGTCCTGACAGTCTATCTTGAATATATCGTCAAGTTGAAGGGACTCATCATTTAATAAACCACAAATTAAATGGAAAAATGAATTCCTTTCATTTATTGTGAATGATTAACCAATAATGTTTTACAAAGATTTAAACTCTAAAACTTTAAAACATTAAACAGAGACATCAAAGCCATTCTCCAATATGCTTGATTCCCATAGCTGCAGTGTGCGAGTTGTGCTTCGCTTGCGGCAGAGGTTTAGTTAATGGATCTGATATGTTGTCATCAGTTCCAATTTTGCTTATCTCGACTTCTTTTCTTTCAACGAATTCTCGTAGAAGGTGAAATCTACGAAGTACATGCTTGACTCTCTGGTGGTGTCTAGGCTCTTTTGCCTGTGCAATAGCTCCGTTATTATCACAATACAGGGCTATTGGTCCTTTAATGGAGGGGACTACACCAAGTTCTCCTATGAACTTCCTTAGCCATATAGCTTCCTTTGCTGCTTCATGTGCAGCAATGTACTCCGCTTCAGTTGTAGAATCCGCAATGGTGCTTTGCTTAGCACTTTTCCAGCTTACTGCTCCTCCGTTGAGGCAGAAGACAAACCCAGACTGTGATCTGAAATCATCTTTGTCGGTTTGGAAACTTGCGTCCGTATAGCCTTTAACAATTAATTCATCATCTCCACCATAGACCAGGAAGTCATCTTTGTGCCTTTTCAGGTACTTCAGAATATTCTTGGCAGCAGTCCAATGCGCCTCTCCTGGGTCTGACTGGTATCTGCTCGTAGCACTGAGTGCGTACGCAACATCCGGGCGTGTACATATCATAGCATACATTATTGAACCAATCAATGATGCATATGGAATCCCATTCATTCGTCTACGCTCATCAAGTGTTTTTGGGCACTGAGTCTTGCTTAGAGTCATTCCATGAGACATGGGTAGGTAGCCTCGCTTGGAGTCCGCCATCTTGAACCTATCAAGCACCTTATCGATATAAGTGCTTTGACTAAGTCCAATCATCCTTTTAGATCTATCTCTGTAAATCTTGATGCCCAATATGTACTGTGCTTCTCCTAGATCCTTCATCGAAAAACATTTCCCAAGCCAAATCTTGACAGAGTTCAACATAGGAATGTCATTTCCGATAAGCAATATGTCGTCGACATATAATACTAGGAAAGCAATTTTGCTCCCACTGACCTTCTTGTATACACAAGATTCGTCCGCGTTCTTGATGAAACCAAAGTCACTGACTGCTTCATCAAAACGTATATTCCAGCTCCTGGATGCCTGCTTCAATCCGTAGATTGATTTCTTTAGCTTGCATACCTTTTTAGCATTCTTTGGATCCTCAAAACCTTCAGGCTGTGTCATAAACACAGTTTCTGTTAAAACGCCGTTTAAGAAAGCAGTTTTGACATCCATCTGCCATATTTCGTAATCGTAATATGCAGCGATTGCTAACATTATTCGAATAGACTTTAGCATTGCAACTGGTGAAAAGGTTTCATCGTAATCCACACCGTGGACTTGCCTGTAACCTTTTGCAACCAATCTAGCTTTGAAAACTTCAAGTTTCCCATCCTTGTCCTTTTTCAGTTTGAAAACCCATTTGCTTCCAATGGCTTGGTAGCCATCTGGCAAATCGACCAAATCCCATACTTGGTTTTCAGACATGGAGTCTAATTCAGATTGCATGGCTTCTTGCCACTGCTTGGAGCTAGGGCTCGTCATAGCTTGCTTGTAAGTCGCAGGTTCATCACTTTCAAGTAATAGAACGTCATAGCTCTCGTTCGTCAAAATACCTAAGTACCTCTCCGGTTGAGATCTATATCTTTGCGATCTACGCGGGGTAACATTTCTAGATTGACCATGATTCTCACCAGATTCTTCTAAAGATCTCTGAGTTTCATCCTGAATGTCATCTTGAGCATTCTCTAGAGTTTGTTGTTCGACTCGAATTTCTTCGAGGTCTACTTTTCTCCCACTTGTCATTTTGGAAATGTGATCTTTCTCCAAAAAGACACCATCTCGAGCAACAAACACTTTGTTCTCAGATGTATTGTAGAAGTAATACCCCTTTGTTTCCTTTGGATAGCCCACAAGGATACATTTGTCAGATTTTGGATGAAGTTTGTCTGAAATTAATCGTTTGACGTATACTTCACATCCCCAAATCTTAAGAAAAGACACATTTGGAGGCTTTCCAAACCATAATTCGTATGGAGTCTTTTCGACAGCTTTAGACGGAGCTCTATTTATAGTGAGTGCAGCTGTATTTAGTGCATGTCCCCAAAATTCTAATGGAAGTTCGGCCTGACCCATCATTGACCTGACCATGTCTAGCAAGGTTCTGTTCCTTCGTTCTGACACACCGTTCCATTGTGGTGTTCCAGGAGGAGTCAATTCTGATAGAATTCCACATTCTTTCAGATGGTCATCAAATTCATAGCTCAGATATTCACCGCCTCTATCAGACCGCAGTGCCTTAATCTTCTTGCCTAATTGATTCTCTACTTCACTCTGAAATTCCTTGAATTTGTCAAAGGATTCAGACTTATGCTTCATTAGGTAGACATAACCATACCTACTGAAGTCATCAGTGAAAGTGATAAAGTAGCTGAAACCACCTCTAGCATTTGTACTCATTGGTCCACATACATCTGTATGGATTAAACCCAATAGTTCATTTGCTCTTTCTCCAACTTTAGAGAAAGGTTGCTTTGTCATTTTGCCAAGTAAACATGATTCGCATTTACCATAATCCTCTAAGTCAAATGGTTCTAGAATTCCTTCCCTTTGAAGTCTTTCTAAGCGTTTCAAGTTTATATGGCCTAATCGACAATGCCACAGATAGGTGAGATCTGAATCATCCTTTTTGGCCTTTTTGGTATTTATGTTATATACTTGTTTGTCGTGATCTAATAAATAAAGTCCATTGACTAATCTAGCAGATCCATAAAACATCTCTTTAAAATAAAACGAACAACTATTGTCTTTTATTATAAAGGAAAATCCCTTAGCATCTAAGCAAGAAACTGAAATGATGTTTTTAGTAAGACTTGGAACATGGAAACATTCTTCCAGTTCCAAAACTAGCCCGGAGGGCAACGACAAATAGTAAGTTCCTACGGCTAATGCAGCAATCCGTGCTCCATTTCCCACTCGTAGGTCGACTTCTCCCTTGCTTAACTTTCTACTTCTTCTTAGTCCCTGTGGATTGGAACATAAGTGTGAGCCACAACCTGTATCTAATACCCAAGAAGTTGAATTAGCAAGTATACAGTCTATAACGAAAATACCTGAAGATGGAACGACTGTTCCGTTCTTCTGATCTTCCTTTAGCTTTGGACATTCTCTTTTGTAATGGCCTATTCCATCACAATAAAGACAGCTTGATGTGGACTTGTCCTGCTTTGATTTAGCATTGCCCTTGGACTTTCCACCTTTCTTGAATGGTCTCTTTCTAGCCTTGAGTAAATCTTTGGCTTCACAGTCCAGTACTATTTCAGCCTTTCTGACAAGGTGAATAAATTCTGCAACTGTTTCTTCTCTTGGTTCACTTAGGTATTGTTGCTTGAAGCGACCAAACCCACTGTGTAGTGAATTGAGCAAGACAGAGACTGCCATCCTTTCGCTTATTGGTGTTCCTAGTAGACTTAGGCGATCAAAATATGAACACATAAGATCCACATGGAACCTCAGTGGGACGCCTACCCTCTGTTTAGTGCGAAGGAGCTGAACATGTGTTTCTTGGACCTCCATCCTATAACACCTGTTGGGAGAACTAACCTTTAGCCCAGACATTGATTCAATCAACTCATGGACGTTCAGGTCCCTGTCCTCCGTACTTCCACGACAGATATCCCTCAGATTCTTGATGAGCGTAAAAGGTTCATAGGCTACAAACCTTCTAGCCCAATCATCAGGGATATTGTTCAGCATGAGACTCATAACCTTTTTGAGATCCGCATCCCAGGCGTAAAATCTCTCAGGGGTCATGTCTCTGGCATAGTAGCTTGGCATGGGATGTGATAGTACATACTCAAGTCCATTGAGTTTGACTATTTCAACTAGCTTAGCTTCCCATTCAAGAAAATTTGTCAGGTTCAGCTTGACCATAAGCTCAGAACCCATGATGATGTTTTGATTGTTGTTTGCCATATTAAAAACTACAATTGAAAAGAATAAACAAATAAATAACCATTCACAGTTTCTCTTAATAAACTTAAATTCTAGCATACATGCATAATTCAATGTTTATTAAGCATTTTATTCAAGTTATGTGTTCCGGCAGGTGTGAATAAAATGATTCCAAGATCCTAAAATCATTGAAGAACTAAGCACAGTTTGTCGACTTAATCCTAGAACATCTTAGGTAAGCAAAAGCCTTTTGCTAATAGTCTAGAAACTATTCTTGGTTGATAGGTACGTCTAAGAACTTATTAGGTAAACCTATCGAATTTGCCACGACATAAAAGGACTCCTTACTTATATCGTTGAGTTTCACCAAAACTAACATGTACTCACAATTATTTGTGTACCTTGCCCCTTTAGGACCAATAAGTAACACCTCGCTGAGCGAAAACTATTACTAGATTGATGTAAAGGATATCCAAGCAAGTGTATATTTTGGCATGGCACCCTTTAACTCAATTTTTAAGTTTGGAACTTAAGGCTCTTACTATGTTGGTTAGATTTTAAGTGAACTAAAATCCTTAATCATGCAACATAATCAAGCTTTTGATCTCATGCATTTTAAGACATATTTAAAGCAATAAATAACTTAAAACATGCATAAGATATTTGTGATCTAGTATGGCCCGACTTCATTTTGAAGCTTTGACTTCAAAGTCCGTCTTGAAAATCTCCGTGGGAGGCACCATTTTCTTCAAATAGGATAAGTTATAACTAATTACAACTATTTGATGGTACGCAGACCATATTTGAATTGAAAAATAACTTTGGTGCTTTAGACCAATTACATTCAAATTAATGGTACGCAGACCATATTTTCTATCCTATTTGGGCCATACTAGTCACTTCATAACCTGCAAAACAGTACATATACAATATATACCATTCACCCATTCATTATCATGAATGGCCCACATAGCTGGTTAGTTAAAACACATTATGCATCACGTAAACATTTGCAGCAATTAATCAAGGTCACCAATAATCTACCAATTATTCAGTCCTTATTAATTCTAATCAAGTTGTTTTAACCTTAAGGATTTGTAGACCTAATCAAGAGTTTATGACTAAAAAGCGCTCCCACTCAAACCAATAAATTCATATGCTTTACTAATTTTAAACATAAAATTGTATTTCTAGTCTAACCGGAAACATACAAATTTAATTAAAATTTAAAGCTCATATAAATTTATAATTGAATCCAAAAATTTAATTTAATTTCAGTCGCATTTAAATTAATTCATGATTTTAATTTTAGTAAAATAATTAGAATAAATTCCATTTATTATAATTATAATATTCAAAATTAAAATCCAAGAAATTAATTCAAATTATTAATTTTAAAATTAATTAAAATTACGTGAACTGAAATTTTCAAATTAAACATTCAAAACGATCTAATCGAAACGCAAACACCCTACGCGTTGCACGCCCATGGGCTGTACGCACACAGCCATTGCTGGCCATGTGCGCGCAGCCCATGCGTTCGTTGCATAGCTGCTGCTGTCCCATACGCAAGCCTCCGCACAGCGCCCCATCGCACGCGAGCTATCGCTCGCAGTGCGCGCGCGAGATCGCTCGCTGGGCGCGCTGGTTCGCTCGCTGGTGCGCGCGAGCCATCGCTCGCTGGCGCGCGAGATCGCTCGCTGGTGCGCGCGATCGCTCGCTGCGCGCGCGCGAGCCCTCCCTCGCTGGTGCGCGATATCGCTCGCTGGGCGGGCGACGTCGCGCGCTGTGCGCGCGAGTGATGCTGTGCGCAGCGCTCGTGGCACGCGAGCTTGCGCTCGCTGCGCACGAGGTTGCGCGCTGTTGTGCGAGGCAGCGCGCGCTGTGGCGCAGCTCGCTTGCTGCCCACACGCGACTGCCTTGGCTCGCCCCTCGCCCATGCCCATCCGTTCATTGCTCGTGGCACACGACACAAGGCAGGGCTGCTGCCTTGCGCTCGTGCACTACGCCCTTGCTCATTGCATTCGTGCCGCACGGGCGACGAGCTCCCTTGCTCGTCGTCGCATGCCCGCATTATACAACACCCCTTAAGGGTAACACGAAGCGTCCATTGCTTCGTGCGTGCAAGTTATTTGAACGAATCGCATAAAAATTTAAAATTTATATTTAAAATTAATGACAAATTAATAAATAATATTAATTTCATAATTTTAGGGCGAAAAAATCGAAAATTTATTATCCAATTGATTTCCGATTGTTATGGATTCAAGTCTAGGTCATAAAAATTTAAAATTTATCGTAAATTTACAATTTTTATGGTGGTTTTTAATCATAGGTTTCTAATTAAATTACAATTAATTATGAAAATCAAATTAATTCTAAATTATTCTAATTTTCAACAAATTAATCATAATTACAAATTAGATTGCATAATTAACAAGACTAGGCATTCAAACTTGTTAAACATATGCAGTAGGTCAATCAAAAATTCAAGATTTATCAACAAGAATCGCAAATATTTAATTTAACATCTTAAATTTACGAAATTTTGCATTCGAAAAACTAAAACCTTCGAAAAGTCATAGTTAGGCTTCGAATTTGAGAATTCTGGGTTCGGCTGAATTGACACAAAAATCATTCAATTCGGATGAGTAACGAAGAAACTGCCGAAAAACTGCGTACGTATAATTAAATAAACGCAATTTGCAATTAATTAACAATTACGAAAATTAATCACCCCTTTTAATTCTTGCAAATTTGTAATATTTAACCATGTTCATGCAATTTAGATTATGAAAATAATAAGGGGCTCGTGATACCACTGTTAGGTTATGATACATATGACATTTACATAGATCATGCGGAAACAACCATTAACCCAGGAAACATATTATTTACACATAATCATATAGCATAATTAGATGCATACTTTTTGTTGCGTGCCTTCCCTAGCTGCGCCCGAACCGAACAAGAACAAGTCTTTTAGGACTCCAAGTGTCGTCCCTCCGTAGAAAGTCCACAGCACGTCCGGATCCGCCTTAAGATTGACCAACTAGAATCGCCCTTAAGGTACTCAGAAAATTCGGCACTTTTGGGGCAAGATGGGTGTTTGAATTTTCTCTCAAAAAAACTCACTTTTGAATACTTTGAAACTTGTATATAAATTATGACCCCTAGGCCTTTATTTATAGAGTTATGGAAAAGGAATCGTAATCCTAGTAGGATGCGAATTAATTGGAATTAGAATTCTACATGAATTCTACTTAATCAATTTATCCAATAGGAATAGACATTTAATCATACACTGACTCTTGCAGATTCAGGAATCTCGCATGAGCTCAAACTCACACACACACGGCAGCCACAAGGGCTGCCCACGCATGCGAGCAGCAGCCCACGCAGCGCGGCCCACGCATGCGCGGCCTTGTGCGCGCTGGGCTGTGGCGTGCGTGCTTGCTGGGCGATGGCCTGGCTTCGTGCTGGGCCTTCGTCCGGCAGGCCTCGTCCGATGCTAATTCGTACGATACGCTTCCGATTAAATTTCCATTTCCGGAATCTATTTCCGATACGAACAATATTTAATATTTCCGATTCCGGAATTAATTTCCGTTTCGAACAAATATTTAATATTTCCGTTTCCGGAATTATTTTCCGATTCCGGTAATATTTCCGATTCTGACAATATTTCCGTTTCCGGCAATATTTCCGATTCTGGTAATATTTCCATTTCCAATAATATTTTCCGATACGTACCATGTTTCCGTTTCCGGCAACATCTACGACTTGGATAATATTCATATTTCCGATACGATCCATATTTCCGTTTCTGGCAATATCATCGTTTCCGGAGTATTCATTTCTTGCCTGTGACGATCTTAGCTCCCACTGAAACCAAGATCCGTCGGTTCCGAATATTCATAGATGGAGTATTTAATGCCATTAAATACTTGATCCGTTTACGTACTATTTGTGTGACCCTACGGGTTCAGTCAAGAGTAAGCTGTGGATTAATATCATTAATTCCACTTGAACTGAAGCGGCCTCTAGCTAGGCATTCAGCTCACTTGATCTCACTGAATTATTAACTTGTTAATTAATACTGAACCGCATTTATTAGACTTAACATAGAATGCATACTTGGACCAAGGGCATTATTTCCTTCATTCTCGCCACTGGTGCGAGGAGTTCTAAGGGCACTGGCGGTGCCGCCGGCGCAACTGATGCCGCAGGTCTAGAGGGTAATGCACCTGGTCGACCATCTGGCCGGCAAACTGGACATGGAGTTCCGGGTTGAGGACCTTGTTTATACCTACAAGGTCCAAAATTATGGGGCTGGTAGATACTTGCTGCATGTCAAGGATGACAGGGAGGCTCTTCTTGGCGCGGACAAGTCGAACGACCGCGGGTGGAAGGGTCGGTTCTTTTTTGTGGAGTTGGCTAGTTTAGGGCCCGACTCCGACTTCTTGACGGGGGAATGGATGGCTAGAGGTATTTTGTTTGTTTTTTGGTGTTTTTTGGGCTTGTTGATTTGACTTTGTCTCACTTTTGTGTTTTTGTAGGTGCATCTTTCGACACAGTTGGTGTCGGTGCCGAAGCCATAGAAAAGACTGTTGTGCTGTTGGCGGTCCCTCTAAAGGACAGAGCTTTCATCGGCCTCAAGTTCGAACGCGAAGAGCTTTCTCAAGAAGAAGAAGTTTCTGAACCTGCGAACATGTCGACATCAACAGGTAAACATGGATTAGGGTTAGTTTATATTTTCTGGGTTCGTCGCCCTTTTCAATACGAAATACAAATTACAACTGCTGTGACGAGACTGAGTCGTCGAACAAATGCTGTCAACAGGTACTGGCCCATCGACACGCTCTGGCAAGGCCCTATCTGCGGATGCGTTGCTGAGGAAGAGGCTGGAGTCACTGGGAAGTGTGTCTCGAGCCAAACCCATCACTGTGTTGTCACCACCGAAGCCGCCAAAGGCTTCAACTGACGCCACGGTGACGGGGGAGACCAGCTCGCTTCTGCCTGCTGAGAAAAAGCTGCCGCCTCCATCTCGAAAGAGGAAGCTTGCAGTGGAGTTCCCTGACGACTACGGGTCGGCAGATGCGCCACGGGTTCAGCTTTGGCCTGAAGTCGACCGCCTCTGGATGCCGTCAAGCCGGGAGCGCCAAGAATCTTTGTCCCCAGTTGCTGCAACTGTCGAGAGCGTCTCGGATGCATGGAGGGTATGTGTTTGCTCTCTCTCTCTTTTTTTTTTTTTATTCTTTGTCTCCTCCATCTTCATCTCGTCATTTTAGTGACTTCAAATAATTTGTTTTCACATAGGCCCTGCAATCTGCTTTAGCCACACGTCATCATGTCATAATGTTAGAAGATCAAATAGTAAAACTGAAAAATGACATGAAGAAGGAAAAGCAGGAAGCTGGTCGTCTTGGCGGTGTGGCCAAGGAGGCGACGGCAAGAGCTGAGGCGCTGCAGGTGAGTCGAGAGAAAGGGGCTGCTGAGGTCGCACAGTTGAACGACGAGAAAGAGACGCTGGTCGCTGAGGTCGACGAGATGAAGACGTCTCTCTCCAAAGTCAAGGCGAGGATTTACGAGTGTGCTGGTTACTACACTTGGAAAATGAAGGCCGAGATGATGGAGGAGTTCAAGGCGGGCAAACATGTGAACTGGACTCCTGACGAAGACATTGCTCAGTTCAACACTGCATTCCCCGAGGACTATATCCCCCCTGGTGCCGTTAGCGATGAAGAAGACGTTGAGGAGGGTGCAACTGCAACCAGCCCCAATGTCGAGACGATGGCGGCACTAGGCGATGGCAAACAAGGGGAGAATGCAGGCCCAGCAGACCATCAGGAGTAGTTCTGTCCCTCCCCCCCCCCTCAAAAATTTAAAATTTTAATGGTGTGTTTGTTAAACAATGGCTCGTTTTAAACAATATTTTTGTGTGTTCGGCCTTTGGGAAGGTCGAAAAGATATTTGTGGTTGTGTTTCGCCTTGAAGGCGGCAGTCTTTTGGATGTTTTTGGGCTTTTCCACGGGGGCAAGTCATGTAAATATTTGTGGTTTGTGAATTCTGTGTTGCTTGCTTTGTGTTTGGAAAAAATGTGCTTTGGTTTGGTGTTTTGTTTTGTAGGTTGGGCACATACCTCGAGTTCGACTTTGGTGACGCCTCCAGCTTGTCAGAGGGGAACCTGCAAGAAATGTATGCTGTAGA
Organism: Spinacia oleracea; assembly: GCF_020520425.1. NCBI lineage: Eukaryota > Viridiplantae > Streptophyta > Magnoliopsida > Caryophyllales > Amaranthaceae > Spinacia > Spinacia oleracea. The sequence continues at coordinate 66,763,857 of NC_079489.1, forward strand.
AAATGTAGATCTGTATTCCATTATGTATGTAATGTACATTGTAGTGTACCAGGAGTTTTTGTAATGGCCTAAATTGTGTTTTGTATTTTGTAAGACTTGTAATATGTAATGTATACAATCATGTTTGAATAAAATTAACAATTTTTCCTGCTACTTTGTTTCTTTGATCATTTGCACTCAGTTTCGAATGTTGTTTTCCTGTATGTTGTGTTGTACACTTCGCTTCGTCTTTTCTCCTCTTGTCGAATCCATCATCACGTGGGCATCATACTGTCAACATAGCAGAGGATGAGGATTGGCCGTTGGCGGGGCCAATGGCCCTCCGATGCTTAAGTCAATATAGAGCGACATGAAAATGAGAGGGAATTACGACAAGGAGAAAAAAAAGAGAAGAAAGGTTAAAAAGAGGTACTGGATGAAGTCTAGTCGAATGCTTTATGTTTGTTATTCCTTCTAAGTGTATATATACTTTATGTCATCGTTACGTTTATTGTCTGCAAAACAGAACGCCGGCGTGAGGATTGGCCGTTGGTGGAGCCAACGGCCCTCCGATGCCTAAGTCAGTAAGGATAATAATATGTGGAGAGAAAAAGAAGTAAAAAGGATAGAGGAGAGGGACTTAACTTTTGTTACTTGTGAGTGTATACTATCCGAGATGTTCTCGGTTTTGTGATACCTTGTGCTCACTCTGCTTCGGGGCGTCTTCAGAATGACGGCGAATGCTAGTGCGCCTGTGTGTTAGGAAAGACTAAAAAGCAAGAAAAAGGCTTGAGTGTTCAGAAATGATACAGTTTTAGGTGTGTTGCATTCCAACTTCTTGGAATGGATGTGCCGTCTCTATCAACCAACTCGTACGCACCATGACCTGTTCGTCTCACGATCTGGTAAGGACCTTCCCATGTCGGGGCTAGTTTGCCGTGTCGAGGATCCTTTTTGTTTGGGAAGACTTTGCGCAGAACCCAATCTCCCTGCTGAAATATCCGAACCCTCACATTCTTGTTGTAGCTGTTTGCGACAGCTTGTTGGTAGGAGGCCATCCTGACCAGTGCTGCTTCCCTAAGTTTGTCAACAGTATCGATGTCATAAGCCAAGACTGAGTCGTTCATTCCTAGAGCCATGAAACTGCTTCTTGCTGTGGGGAGCTCCACTTCGGGAGGGATGACTGCCTCGCAACCGAAGACTAAGGAGAAAGGAGTGTGATTGGTCGCCATCTTGGGCTTCGTCCTGTCGGCCCAAAGGATCATAGGTAACTCGTCTGCCCATCTTCCTTTGGCGTCGTCGAGGAGCTTCTTGAGGTTGTTGATGATGATTTTGTTACTTGACTCGGCTTGACCATTCGCTTGAGGATATCTTGGTGTTGAGGTGTGCAAGGTGATGCTATACCTACTGCAGAATTCCTTGGTTTTGTTGCTAATAAACTGAGAACCATTGTCGCAGACGATCTCGGAAGGGATACCGAACCGACTAAGGATATTTCGTTTGATGAACGAGATGACTTCAGTATCTCGAACTCGCTTGAAAGCTTCTGCTTCGATCCATTTGGAGAAGTAATCAGTCATTGCCAACATGAAGACGCGTTGTCCTGATGCTTGTGGTAAGGGACCTACTATGTGCATCCCCCATTTCATGAAGGGCCAAGGGGACAAGATAGGGTGGAGTACTTCACAAGGTTGATGAGAGATGGAAGCGAGCCGCTGGCAGGAGTCGCACTTTTTAGCAAAGGTGATTGCGTCTTTCTTCATGGTGGGCCAGAAATATCCCATGGTGAGGGTTTTGTGGGCTAAGCTTCTTCCTCCGGCGTGGTTTCCACATTCTCCATCATGTATGTTGCGCAATGTCGACTCGATCTCGTCATGATCGAGGCATCTCAGGTACGGTCCTGCAACCCATTTTCTGAACAATACTCCATGGATTAGGATAAATATGGAGGCTTTCATGCGGAAGGCTTTTTTCGTGGGTGACTCCAGGTTGGGTGGTGTTGTGTTTAAGCCAGTGTATGTAAGGGTCGCGCCATGAGGGCATTTGAGTGGGTTGGGACTGTTCGGTGATGGGCAGGTTATCTTTGGTGATGGCTGGATACATTAAGTGGACTACGGGGATGGAGGTGAGTTTAGGTTTGATGTTTGAGCCAAGATTGGCTAAGGCGTCAGCCTGGGTGTTTTGGTCTCTTGGTATTTGTTGTAAGGTGCACGAGTCGAACTTGTTCACGAGCCTTTTTGCTATTTCCAAGTAGGCCTGCATCTTTGAGTCCTTCGCTGCATACGAACCGTTAATCTGGCTGATAATCAATAAAGAATCGCAACGTACCTCAAGTCGGTGGATATTCATGTCGAGTGCTAATGACAACCCCAGGATCAAGGCTTCGTACTCTGCTTCGTTGTTGGTAGCTTTGAACTCGCAACAGACATATTGTACTATGGTGTCCCCTTGTGGCGACTTTAGCACGATGCCGAGGCCTGTCCCCCGTATGTTGGAGGAGCCGTCAGTATGTAGGGTCCATGTTGATGAGGATCCATTGTCGGTCAGTGTGTTGACTTCGTGATCGACTTCGTGTTGGAGGCTCGGGCTGAAGTCAGCCACAAAATCAGCCAGAGCTTGCGACTTGATGGCTGTGCGAGGTTCGTATCTGATGTCGTAACAACCTAATTGTATTGCCCATTTGGACATCCTGCCAGACAACTCGGGTTTCCTCATGATTGACTTCATGGGATAGTTAGTTCTAACAAGGATAGTTAGTTCTAACAGAAGCGATGACTAAAGCAAGGACAAGTTTTTCAAGATGATAGTACCTTGTTTCGACGCTAAGTAAGGACTTACTGACGTAATAAACAGGTAGCTGTTTTCCGTCTTCTTCCCGTACTAACACTGCACTGATGGTTGATTCCGTAACTGCGAGGTATACTTGTAGCACTTCATTGTTTTTTGGTTTGGACAATAACGGGGGGTTTGACAGGTATTGCTTGAGTTGCTGCAATGCGGCTTCGTGTCGGCCAGTCCAGCTGAACTTCTCATTCTTCCTGAGGATGTCGTAGAACAATTTGCATTTGTCGGACGACCTGGAGATGAAGCGGTTGAGGGCAGCCACTCTGCCTGCTAACTTTTTTACGTCCTTCTGGTTTCGAGGTGATTGTAGGTTGATGATTGCGCGGATCTGATCAGGACTAGCTTCGATGCCTCTTTGAGTAACCATGTAACCTAAGAATTTTCCAGAAGAGACTCCGAACGAGCATTTGGTGGGGTTGAGCTTCATGCTATACTCTCGCAACACGTCGAAGGCTTGTTGGAGATGCGTGATGTGATCCGAGGCTTTCTTGGATTTTACAAGCATGTCGTCGATGTTGACTTCCATTGTGTTGCCCAGCTGTTTTCTGAACATTTTGTTGACTAGGCGCTGATAGGTGGCGCCTGCGTTCCTTAAACCGAACGGCATGACCTTGTAACAATAAGTTCCCCGCTCCGTGATGAAGGCAGTTTTCTCTTGGTCTTCTGGGTGCATCAAAATATGGTTGTATCCACTGAATGCGTCCATGAATGTGAGCATCTCATGTCCCGCAGTAGCATCAACCATGGAGTCGATGTGGGGTAAGGGAAAAGAATCTTTAGGGCATGCCTTGTTGATGTCGGTGAAATCTATGCACACTCGCCATTTCCCATTCTTTTTTCTGACTACGACGACATTGGCCAACCAGCCTGGGTATTTTACTTCCCTGATCTTTCCTGTATCTAGTAGTTGCTGAACTTCATCGTTGATAATTTGGTTGCGTTCTGGAGCGAACTTCCGCCGCTTTTGTTTGACGGGCTTATATCAGGGGTCGACACTGAGTTTGTGAGTGAAGACGTCTTGGCTGATGCCTGGCATATCTTCATGCGACCACGCGAAGCAATCCGCATTGGCTTTGAGGAATGTGACAAGTTCCGACCTGATGTCGTCGGTGTTAGGTTATGATACATATGATATTACATAAATCATGCGGAAATAACCATTAACCCAGGATTACATATTATTTACACATAATCATATAGCATAATTTAGATGCATACTCTTTGTTGCGTGCCCTCCCTAGCTGCGCCCGAACCGAACAAGAACAAGTCTTTAGGACTCCAAGTGTCGTCCCTCCGTAGATAGTCCACAGCACGTCCGGATCCGCCTTAAGATTGACCAACTAGAATCGCCCTTAAGGTACTAGAATTTTCGGCACTTTTGAGCAAGATGTGTGGCTGAATTTTTCTCTCAAAAACTCACTTTGAATACTTTTTAAACTCGTTATAAATTGTGAACCCAGGCCACATATTTATAGGGGTATGGAAAGGGAATTGGAATCCTATTCAGATACAAATTAATTAAACCTAGAATCCTACAAGAACTCTAATTTAATTAATTTATCAAATAGAATTAGGAATTTAATCATTAACCGAACTCTGCACGTTTTAGGAAACGTGCACGAACACAAACACTTACACACGCACACACGGCAGCCACGATGGGCCGCCCATGCGTGCGCACGAGCAGCAGCCCACGCAGCGAGGCCTGCGCGAGCTGCAAGCCCACGCAGCTCCCGCGCGCGCTGCGCGCGCTGTGCGCGCTGCCACGGCCTGCTGGGCCTGGCCTTGCGCTGGGCCTGGCGTGGCTGTTTGTGCGGCGCGCTTGGCTTGCTGGGCGATGGCCTGGCTTCGTGCTGGGCCTCGTCCGGCAGGCCTCGTCCGATGCTTTTTTCGTACGATACGCTTCCGATTAAATTTCCGATTCCGGAATTCATTTCCGATACGAACAATATTTAACATTTCCGATTCCGGAATTAATTTCCGTTTCGAACAAATATTTAATATTTCCGTTTCCGGAATTATTTTCCGATTCCGGTAATATTTCCGATTCTGACAATATTTCCGTTTCCGGCAATATTTCCGATTCTGGTAATATTTCCATTTCCGATAATATTTTCCGATACGTACCATGTTTCCGTTTCCGGCAACATCTACGACTTGGATAATATTTATATTTCCGATACGATCCATATTTCCGTTTCCGGTAATATCATCGTTTCCGGAGTATTCATTTCTTGCCTGTGACGATCTCAGCTCCCACTGAAACCAAGATCCGTCGGTTCCGAATATCCATAGATAGAGTATTTAATGCCATTAAATACTTGATCCGTTTACGTACTATTTGTGTGACCCTACGGGTTCAGTCAAGAGTAAGCTGTGGATTAATATCATTAATTCCACTTGAACTGAAGCGGCCTCTAGCTAGGCATTCAGCTCACTTGATCTCACTGAATTATTAACTTGTTAATTAATACTGAACCGCATTTATTAGACTTAACATAGAATGCATACTTGGACCAAGGGCATTATTTCCTTCAGTCTCCCACTTGTCCTTAGGGACAAGTGTGCATTTTCCTAATTCCTTTGTCGCTCGATGCTTGCTCTTGAACATAAGGTAAGAGTTGTCATCCTTATTATGTCCAGAGGTGTTCCTCGGTTTCAGAGTTCAACTGATCAAATAAACAGATAATCATAGCCTATGATTCATCCGAGCACGGCCATGCATTTCACAGTTTCTAGCTCTCCGAGTGGCCTTGTACAACTTTTAAGCATCTCATCCCGATTTATGGGAGGACAATCCCAATCTTGCGATCTTGAGATTAGACTTCGTTTGATAAGTGATTACCTGAGCGTTGCCTTTATAGCCTCCTTTTACGGTGCGACGGTTGGTCAACGTCAAAGCAACCAGTTCTCAAACAAGTAATCTCAAATCACTCAGGTATTGAGGATTTAGTGTCTAATAATTTAATGAAATTTACTTATGACAGATTTTCATCTCTTACAGTAAAGTTTCATAGGTCTTGTCTGATACTAGTCTTCCCAAAGTAAGTATCTATGCAAATGATTATGACATTGCCATGTCCACATAGTTCAAGAAACAGAACTACTAGTCATCTTGCATTCTAATCGTCTAAGTTTTCTATGCGTCCAATTTTATAGAAAACTCCGATTAGGGACCATTTTCAACCTTTGACATTTAAGTTCACTTGATAGACATTTCTTAGTCACAGGACTGGTCCTGACAGTCTATCTTGAATATATCGTCAAATTGAAGGGACTCATCATTTAATAAACCACAAATTAAATGGAAAAATGAATTCTTTTCATTTATTGTGAATGATTAACCAATAATGTTTTACAAAGATTTAAACTCTAAAACTTTAAAACATTAAACAGAGACATCAAAGCCATTCTCCAATATGCTTGATTCCCATAGCTGCAGTGTGCGAGTTGTGCTTCGCTTGCGGCAGAGGTTTAGTTAATGGATCTGATATGTTGTCATCAGTTCCAATTTTGCTTATCTCGACTTCTTTTCTTTCAACGAACTCTCGTAGAAGGTGAAATCTACGAAGTACATGCTTGACTCTCTGGTGGTGTCTAGGCTCTTTTGCCTGTGCAATAGCTCCGTTATTATCACAATACAGGGCTATTGGTCCTTTAATGGAGGGGACTACACCGAGTTCACCTATGAACTTCCTTAGCCATATAGCTTCCTTTGCTGCTTCATGTGCAGCAATGTACTCCGCTTCAGTTGTAGAATCCGCAATGGTGCTTTGCTTAGCACTTTTCCAGCTTACTGCTCCTCCGTTGAGGCAGAAGACAAACCCAGACTGTGATCTAAAATCATCTTTGTCGGTTTGGAAACTTGCGTCCGTATAGCCTTTAACAATTAATTCATCATCTCCACCATAGACCAGGAAGTCATCTTTGTGCCTTTTCAGGTACTTCAGAATGTTCTTGGCAGCAGTCCAATGCGCCTCTCCTGGGTCTGACTGGTATCTGCTCGTAGCACTGAGTGCGTACGCAACATCCGGGCGTGTACATATCATAGCATACATTATTGAACCAATCAATGATGCATATGGAATCCCATTCATTCGTCTACGCTCATCAAGTGTTTTTGGGCACTGAGTCTTGCTTAGAGTCATTCCATGAGACATGGGTAGGTAGCCTCGCTTGGAGTCCGCCATCTTGAACCTATCAAGCACCTTATTGATATAAGTGCTTTGACTAAGTCCAATCATCTTTTTAGATCTATCTCTGTAAATCTTGATGCCCAATATGTACTGTGCTTCTCCTAGATCCTTCATCGAAAAACATTTCCCAAGCCAAATCTTGACAGAGTTCAACATAGGAATGTCATTTCCGATAAGTAATATGTCGTCGACATATAATACTAGGAAAGCAATTTTGCTCCCACTGACCTTCTTGTATACACAAGATTCGTCTGCGTTCTTGATGAAACCAAAGTCACTGACTGCTTCATCAAAACGTATATTCCAGCTCCTGGATGCCTGCTTCAATCCGTAGATTGACTTCTTTAGCTTGCATACCTTTTTAGCATTCTTTGGATCCTCAAAACCTTCAGGCTGTGTCATAAACACAGTTTCTGTTAAAACGCCGTTTAAGAAAGCAGTTTTGACATCCATCTGCCATATTTCGTAATCGTAATATGCAGCGATTGCTAACATTATCCGAATAGACTTTAGCATTGCAACTGGCGAAAAGGTTTCATCGTAATCCACACCGTGGACTTGCCTGTAACCTTTTGCAACCAATCTAGCTTTGAAAACTTCAAGTTTCCCATCCTTGTCCTTTTTCAGTTTGAAAACCCATTTGCTTCCAATGGCTTGGTAGCCATCTGGCAAATCGACCAAATCCCATACTTGGTTTTCAGACATGGAGTCTAATTCAGATTGCATGGCTTCTTGCCACTGCTTGGAGCTAGGGCTCGTCATAGCTTGTTTGTAAGTCGCAGGTTCATCACTTTCAAGTAACAGAACGTCATAGCTCTCGTTCGTCAAAATACCTAAGTACCTTTCCGGTTGAGATCTATATCTTTGCGATCTACGCGGGGTAACATTTCTAGATTGACCATGATTCTCACCAGATTCTTCTAAAGATCTCTGAGTTTCATCCTGAATGTCATCTTGAGCATTCTCTAGAGTTTGTTGTTCGACTCGAATTTCTTCGAGGTCTATTTTTCTCCCACTTGTCATTTTGGAAATGTGATCTTTCTCCAAAAAGACACCATCTCGAGCAACAAACACTTTGTTCTCAGATGTATTGTAGAAGTAATACCCCTTTGTTTCCTTTGGATAGCCCACAAGGATACATTTGTCAGATTTTGGATGAAGTTTGTCTGAAATTAATCGTTTGACGTATACTTCACATCCCCAAATCTTAATAAAAGACACATTTGGAGGCTTTCCAAACCATAATTCGTATGGAGTCTTTTCGACAGCTTTAGACGGAGCTCTATTTATAGTGAGTGCAGCTGTATTTAGTGCATGTCCCCAAAATTCTAATGGAAGTTCGGCCTGACCCATCATTGACCTGACCATGTCTAGCAAGGTTCTGTTCCTCCGTTCCGACACACCATTCCATTGTGGTGTTCCAGGAGGAGTCAATTCTGATAGAATTCCACATTCTTTCAGATGGTCATCAAATTCATAGCTCAGATATTCACCGCCTCTATCAGACCGCAGTGCCTTAATCTTCTTGCCTAATTGATTCTCTACTTCACTCTGAAATTCCTTGAATTTGTCAAAGGATTCAGACTTATGCTTCATTAGATAGACATAACCATACCTACTGAAGTCATTAGTGAAAGTGATAAAGTAGCTGAAACCACCTCTAGCATTTGTACTCATTGGTCCACATATATCTGTATGGATTAAACCCAATAGTTCATTTGCTCTTTCTCCAACTTTAGAGAAAGGTTGCTTTGTCATTTTGCCAAGTAAACATGATTCGCATTTACCATAATCCTCTAAGTCAAATGGTTCTAGAATTCCTTCCCTTTGAAGTCTTTCTAAGCGTTTCAAGTTTATATGGCCTAATCGACAATGCCACAGATAGGTGAGATCTGAATCATTCTTTTTGGCCTTTTTGGTATTTATGTTATATACTTGTTTGTCGTGATCTAATAAATAAAGTCCATTGACTAATCTAGCAGATCCATAAAACATCTCTTTAAAATAAAACGAACAACTATTGTCTTTTATTAAAAAGGAAAATCCCTTAGCATCTAAGCAAGAAACTGAAATGATGTTTTTAGTAAGACTTGGAACATGGAAACATTCTTCCAGTTCCAAAACTAGCCCGGAGGGCAACGACAAATAGTAAGTTCCTACAGCTAATGCAGCAATCCGTGCTCCATTTCCCACTCGTAGGTCGACTTCACCCTTGCTTAACTTTCTACTTCTTCTTAGTCCCTGTGGATTGGAACATAAGTGTGAGCCACAACCTGTATCTAATACCCAAGAAGTTGAATTAGCAAGTATACAGTCTATAACGAAAATACCTGAAGATGGAACGACTGTTCCGTTCTTCTGATCTTCCTTTAGCTTCAAGCAATCTCTCTTCCAATGCCCCTTCTTCTTGCAGTAGAAGCATTCGGATTCAGAAGTGGGTTGACTGACCTTCCTCTTTGCAGATTTGGCGCCAGTTTGCTTAGTTGGGCTGGCCTTGTTGCCACCTTTCTTAGCATTCCTCTTCTTTCTAGATTTCTTGAACTTGCCCCCACGCACCATAAGCACATCCTGCTTATCACTTTTGAGCGTCTTTTCAGCGGTCTTCAGCATACCGTGAAGCTCAGTGAGCGTTTTTTCCAGACTATTCATACTGTAGTTCAGTTTGAACTGATCATACCCGCTATGAAGAGAATGGAGGATAGTGTCTATAGCCATTTCCTGAGAAAATTGCTGATCCAGCCGACTCATATTCTCAATGAGTCCAATCATTTTGAGAACATGTGGACTTACGGGCTCGCCTTTCTTAAGTTTGGTCTAAAGAATTTGCCTATGAGTTTCGAATCTTTCGACTCGAGCCAGATCTTGGAACATGTTCTTCAACTCACTGATGATTGTGAAAGCATCTGAGTTGATGAACGTTTTCTGCAGATCCGCACTCATGGTGGCGAGCATTAGACATTTCACATCCTTGTTGGCATCAATCCAACGATTGAGGGCTGCCTGAGTGACCCCGTCCCCTGCAGCTTCGGGCATCGCCTCATCTAGGACATACTCCTTTTCTTCCTCCATAAGAACTATTTGCAAGTTCCTTTGCCAGTCAAGGAAGTTTTTCCCGTTTAACTTCTCCTTTTCGAGAATTGATCGAATGTTGAATGAATTGTTGTTTGCCATATTAAAAACTACAATTGAAAAGAATAAACAAATAAATAACCATTCACAGTTTCTCTTAATAAACTTAAATTCTAGCATACATGCATAATTCAATGTTTATTAAGCATTTTATTCAAATTATGTGTTCCGGCAGGTGTGAATAAAATGATTCCAAGATCCTAAAATCATTGAAGAACTAAGCACAGTTTGTCGACTTAATCCTAGAACATCTTAGGTAAGCAAAAAGCCTTTTGCTAATAGTCTAGAAACTATTCTTGGTTGATAGGTACGTCTAAGAACTTATTAGGTAAACCTATCGAATTTGCCACGACATAAAAGGACTCCTTACTTATATCGTTGATTTTCACCAAAACTAACATGTACTCACAATTATTTGTGTACCTTGCCCCTTTAGGACCAATAAGTAACACCTCGCTGAGCGAAAACTATTACTAGATTGATGTAAAGGATATCCAAGCAAGTGTATATTTTGGCATGGCACCTTTTAACTCAATTTTTTAAGTTTGGAACTTAAGGCTCTTACTATGTTGGTTAGATTTTAAGTGAACTAAAATCCTTAATCATGCAACATAATCAAGCTTTTGATCTCATGCATTTTAAGACATATTTAAAAGCAATAAATAACTTAAAACATGCATAAGATATTTGTGATCTAGTATGGCCCGACTTCATCTTGAAGCTTTAACTTCAAAGTCCGTCTTGAAAATCTCCGTGGGAGGCACCATTTTCTTCAAATAGGATAAGCTATAACTAATTACAACTATTTGATGGTACGCAGACCATATTTGAATTGAAAAATAACTTTGGTACTTCAGACCAATTACATTCAAATTAATGGTACGCAGACCATATTTTCTATCCTATTTGGGCCATACTAGTCACTTCATAACCTGCAAAACAGTACATATACAATATATACCATTCACCCATTCATTATCATGAATGGCCCACATAGCTGGTTAGTAAAACACATTATGCATCATGTAAACATTTGCAGCAATTAATCAAGGGCACCAATAATCTACCAATTATTCAGTCCTTATTAATTCTAATCAAGTTGTTTTAACCTTAAGGATTTGTAGACCTAATCAAGAGTTTATGACTAAAAGGCGCTCCCACTTAAACCAATAAATTCATATGCTTTACCAATTTTAAACATAAAAATGTATTTCTAGTCTAACCGGAAACATACAAATTTAATTAAAATTTAAAGCTCATATAAATTTATAATTGAATCCAAAAAGTTTAATTTAATTTCAGTCGTTATTTAAATTAATTCATGATTTTAATTTTAGTAAAATAATTAGAATAAATAACATTTATTATAATTACAATATTCAAAATTAAAATCCAAGAAAATAATTTAAATTATTAATTTTAAAATTAATTAAAATTACGTGAACTGAAATTTTCAAATTAAACATTCAAAACGATCTAATCGTAACGCAAACACCCTACGCATTGCACGCCCATGGGCCGCACGCACACAGCCATCGCTGGCCATGTGCACGCAGCCCATGCGCTCGTCGCATAGCTGCTGCATTTCCATCGCACGCTGCGCGCGCGCCAGCGCTCGTCGCACGCGAGCCATCGCTCGCAGTGCGCGCGAGCCATCGCTCGCAGTGCGCGCGAGCCATCGCTCGCTGTGCGCGCGACATCGCTCGCTGTGCGCGCGACATCGCTCGCTGGGCGCGCGACATCGCTCGCTGGGCGCGCGACATCGCTCGCTGGGCGCGCGACATCGCTCGCTGGGCGCGCGACATCGCTGGCTGGGCGCGCGACATCGCTCGCTGGGCGCGCGACATCGCTGGCTGGGCGCGCGACATCGCTCGCTGTGCGTGCGAGCCATCACTCGCTGGGCGCGCGACATCGCTCGCTGGGCGCGCGACATCGCTCGCTGTGCGTGCGAGCCATCGCTCGCTGGGCGCGCGACATCGCTCGCTGGGCGCGCGACATCGCTCGCTGTGCGCGCGAGCAACGCTGGGCGCAGCGCTCGTGGCACGCGAGCTTGCGCTCGCTGCGCCCGAGGCTGCGCGCTCTTGCGCGAGGCAGTGCGCGTTGTGGCGCAGCTCGCTTGCTGCCCACACGCGACTGCCTTGGCTCGCCCTTCGCCCATGCCCATTCGTCCATTGCTCGTGGCCCACGACACAAGGCAGGGCTGCTGCCTTGTGCTCGTGCACTACGCCCTTGCTCATTGCATTCGTGCCGCACGGGCGACGAGCTCCCTTGCTCGTCGTCGCATGCCCGCACTATACAACACCCCTTAAGGGTAACACGAAGCGTCCATTGCTTTGTGCGTGCAAGTTATATGAACGAATCGCATAAAAAATTTAAAATTTATAAAATTAATGACAAATTAATAAATATTATTAATTTCATAATTTTAGGGCGAAAAATCGAAAATTTATTATTCAATTGATTTCCGATTTTCATGGATTCAAGTCTAGGTCATAAAAATTTAAAATTTATCATAAATTTACAATTTTTATGGTGGTTTTTAATCATAGGTTTCTAATTAAATTATAATTAATTATGAAAATCAAATTAATTCTAAATTATTCTAATTTTCAACAAATTAATCATAATTACAAATTAGATTGCATAATTAACAAGGCTAGGCATTCAAACTTGTTAAACATATACAGTAGGTCAATCAAAAATTCAAGATTTATCAACAAGAATCGCAAATATTTAATTTAACATCTTAAATTGCGTTCGAAAAATTAAAACCTCTGAAATGTCATAGTTAGGCTTCGAATTTGGGAATTCTGGGTTCGGCCGAAAATTACTATTTTTGTCAAAATTTTAGAATGCCTTTTACATGCGGAATTGACACAAAAATCACTCGATTTGGATGAGTAACGAAGAAACTGCCGAAAAACTGCGTACGTATAATTAAATAAACGCAATTTGCAATTAATTAACAATTACGAAAATTAATCACCCCTTTTAATTCTTGCAAATTTGTAATATTTAACCATGTTTATGCAAATTAGATTATGAAAATAATAAGGGGCTCTGATACCACTGTTAGGTTATGATACATATGATATTACATAAATCATGCGGAAACAACCATTAACCCAGGATTACATATTATTTACACATAATCATATAGCATAATTTAGATGCATACTCTTTGTTGCGTGCCCTCCCTAGCTGCGCCCGAACCGAACAAGAACAAGTCTTTAGGACTCCAAGTGTCGTCCCTCCGTAGATAGTCCACAGCACGTCCGGATCCGCCTTAAGATTGACCAACTAGAATCGCCCTTAAGGTACTAGAATTTTCGGCACTTTTGAGCAAGATGTGTGGCTGAATTTTTCTCTCAAAAATCACTTTGAATACTTTTTAAACTCGTTATAAATTGTGAACCCAGGCCACATATTTATAGGGGTATGGAAAGGGAATTGGAATCCTATTCAGATACAAATTAATTAAACCTAGAATCCTACAAGAACTCTAATTTAATTAATTTATCAAATAGAATTAGGAATTTAATCATTAACCGAACTCTGCACGTTTTAGGAAACGTGCACGAACACAAACACTTACACACGCACACACGGCAGCCACGATGGGCCGCCCATGCGTGCGCACGAGCAGCAGCCCACGCAGCGAGGCCTGCGCGAGCTGCAAGCCCACGCAGCTCCCGCGCGCGCTGCGCGCGCTGTGCGCGCTGCCACGGCCTGCTGGGCCTGGCCTTGCGCTGGGCCTGGCGTGGCTGTTTGTGCGGCGCGCTTGGCTTGCTGGGCGATGGCCTGGCTTCGTGCTGGGCCTCGTCCGGCAGGCCTCGTCCGATGCTTTTTTCGTACGATACGCTTCCGATTAAATTTCCGATTCCGGAATTCATTTCCGATACGAACAATATTTAACATTTCCGATTCCGGAATTAATTTCCGTTTCGAACAAATATTTAATATTTCCGTTTCCGGAATTATTTTCCGATTCCGGTAATATTTCCGATTCTGACAATATTTCCGTTTCCGGCAATATTTCCGATTCTGGTAATATTTCCATTTCCGATAATATTTTCCGATACGTACCATGTTTCCGTTTCCGGCAACATCTACGACTTGGATAATATTTATATTTCCGATACGATCCATATTTCCGTTTCCGGTAATATCATCGTTTCCGGAGTATTCATTTCTTGCCTGTGACGATCTCAGCTCCCACTGAAACCAAGATCCGTCGGTTCCGAATATCCATAGATAGAGTATTTAATGCCATTAAATACTTGATCCGTTTACGTACTATTTGTGTGACCCTACGGGTTCAGTCAAGAGTAAGCTGTGGATTAATATCATTAATTCCACTTGAACTGAAGCGGCCTCTAGCTAGGCATTCAGCTCACTTGATCTCACTGAATTATTAACTTGTTAATTAATACTGAACCGCATTTATTAGACTTAACATAGAATGCATACTTGGACCAAGGGCATTATTTCCTTCTGTCGGGTATGTCACATCCAATAAAAACAACCTGTTCTGGCTTCGCAGGATCCAAGATGATCTCGTCGAGTTGTTCAGACTTGGGCTCTTCGTAGCTTGCTGGTTCGGAATTGGACTGTAATTGCTATAATGAGGATTTATTTGTGTCCGATGGTTTTAGGGCCGCCTTGTAACATTCTTTGGATTCTTGCTGATCTCCTTTGATTTCCTGAACCCCCCCATCGAGTCGGGAACTTGATGGTTTGGTGATATGTCGAAGGGATGGCCTTCATGTCGTGGATCCAGGGCGTGCCCAAAATAATGTTGTAAGATGAAGAGCAATCAATAACACAAAAATTTACCTGTTGGTTGATTCCTTGTGCGTAAACAGGTAGGGTAACTTCTCCGAAGGTGGTTTTTGCTTCGCCACTGAACCCTATTAGCACGGTGGATTTTTTGACGACATCTGTGTCCGGGTTGAGTCCCATCTCCTTGAGGGCGTCGAGCATCATCACGTTAGTTGAGCTACCATTGTCGACAAGGACTCGTTTGATCATGCAGTTTCCAACAGGAATAGATATTACCAAGCCGTTGTGATGTTTGTCCGAGATGTCCCCTGCATCAGATTCATCAAAAGATATAGGGGTTAGGTATTTTGCGGCTACGGCTCGGACCGGTCTATCTATCTCATTTTCTCGGGCGTGTCTCTTCGCTGCAGAATAAGTTAAACCACAAATGTCAGAACCTCCAGCAATAAAATTCACAGTTTTAGTGTGAGGGGGAGGTGGAGGAGGTCGAGATGGAGAGTTAGAGTTGTCTTTGTTGACAACGCCACGAGCTTTATCTGACATGACGTCCTTGAGGTAACCATTTTTCAGCAGGTAGGCTACTTCTCTCCTCAACGCAACGCAATCGTTGGTTGTGTGACCGATGTCGGCATGGAAATCACACCATTTAGAGGGATCCTTCTTCGACTCGGGTTTGCTGGACTTCGGTGGCCATTGCACTGCTTTCCCCATCTTCGAGAGGTGGTTCATCAGACCTACAGTGTCAACACAGAAAGAATATTCGTTATTTTCGGAGGCAGGTCCGGGCTGTTCTTCCAGTCGGAGTCGTCGTCATCTTCCACCACTGCTACATGTTGAGGTCGGGAATAAGGAGCAGGGCGATCGTTGCTTCTCTTGGGATAGGGCAACCGTCTTTCCGTCTTCGAGTAGTCATTACCCCCTTTCCGAGAATGGAGAGTCTCTTCCAACCTAACTTGGGCCATTGCTTTGGCTTGAGCATCTTCGAACGTCTTGCAGGGGTATTTGATTAAATCCCTCCAGAGGTCGGTTTCGCCATACAATCCCTGCCTGAACGCTTCGATAGCTGTCGGGACAGCACACTCAGGAACAGTCACCTTCTCCCTGATGAACCGGGCTATGTAATCCTTCAGGGGTTCGTCAGGACGTTGGATTACTCGGTATAAGTCGCTTGTCTGCTTCTCTAGACACCTGCTGCTAGCGAACTGTTGGTTGAACATGTTGTCGAGGTGAGCAAAAGAGGTAATGCACCCATTTGGCAGGCTAGTCAACCACTTTAAGGCGGACCCGACTAGTGTCGAACTGAACCCCTTGCAAAGGCTGGCTTCTCTCATGTGTTTGGGGACTGGAATGGTCATCATCCGTTGTTTGTAGGTCAAGATATGTTCTCTTGGGTCGGTCGTCCCGTCATACATGGGCATGTTGGGTGGGCTGAATCGTTTTGGGATGTCTATTGCATCAATGGGATCAGCATATGGGGAGTCGGCATAACTGTCTAGGCTAGCTTCTTTGATTGGTGTTGGTACACCAGGGATTTTGTTTATCATAGTCATGATTTGTTGGAGTTGGTGATTGGTGTTCTCACAGATGCTGTTGAGCACCGGGACGAGGGGGCTAAATGTTTCGGGAAGGCTGGCTTGGAGATGTTGATAATAGGTACTTTGTGGGTATACACCATGAGGTTGGTGAGGAGTGAACTGTGGCACCACTTGTTGCATGTAAGGGGGCGTTCCTTGAGTAGCGTGGGTACCTGCAACATAAGGGAAAGGAGTTACGAAACGTGACTAACCGGAACGACTGACTTGTTAAGAGGAGTATATGGAGAGTAGTTTCGAGAAGAGTCAAGGCGCATTAGGGCATTTGGAAACGCTGCTTGTGGCGCCTGGCTGGCTAAAGGAACCGTCATCAACTAGGGGGGTGCTCCTGGCGCCGAAGTGACCAGGTTGACAACAGGTTGGACGACTTGTTGAGAGAAGAGTTGGTCCCATGGCATTTGAGTCGATGGCGTTGATCCTTGCGCCGGAAGCGTAACGGGCAGAGGCATTGACATGGTCACCATTGGGGGGGGGGGGGCAACGGACGAGACACCGGAACGGAGGCGGGAGCCTTCACCATGGTGGATGTTGTCGTGCCGACCTGAGGTGGGGTGACCCGGGAAGCCGTTGTGGCGACAACTGTTGCCGATGTTCCTGCAGAGGATGGTCGAATTGGAGTTGGCGGAAGCCAACTCGAGTTAGAGCGGGGTGGATTCGGTAGCGGATCGAACTCGCGGATCTGTTCGAGGACAGGGCCCCTAGGTTCGCCAAAAGGTATATGGAGGGGATGGTCTGGAGCGGCGTCAAGATCCAAGCGGCGGTTTAACCCGGAGGTGTCTCGCCGGTATTGGAACCTGGATCCGGTGGCGATGGAGGTGGTGGACCTGACTTGAGAGTGCAATGCTTCATTCTCTTTCTGGAGGATGTTGATGCGCTGCTCCATGGCTTCGAAGCGACGAGTAATGTCGTCGGATGAGCTAGCATTTCCGGCCATGGTGATCGGAATGGTATTATCGAGCTGCTTTTGATTGTCAGCCCCACGGTGGGCGCCAAATTGTTTTGGGCAAATTCGACTTAGAGACGAACTTGCCTTGATGAAGGTGCTAACAATCGATCGAGCTAGATAATTGAAAATGGTGAGAGCAAGTTGTAATAGCATAGGATAATCGTAGGTTTATTGCTTGGAAAATCATGTGTGTAAAATAGACAAGACTAAGCCATTTTATAGGCATTTACAATAAAAGTGTAACGTTTATGCTTAATTGCACATAATTAGATAATAAATGCGTAATGAAGGCCGGCTTCATCAAGGGTTTGTAATGTTCGTTTCGAGCCCAGCAGTTGGGAATAATGTTCGAATAATGCCACCTCGCGTCTCGCTGGCAGCCACGTATGCAATGCTTGCCACGTATGCCCATGTCACCAAGAGGGTATTTTCCCCCCTAACAGTGTTCTTTTAAAACGCCAAGTTATTTAATACCTTAGCACTTTTGCCTTTAGCCTAAGCTTACTCGACACAATAGTTGGGTTCATCGATATAAATAATTTTCGAATAAAAAGGACAGTTCCCTTGTAAAACCACACCTTTTGTTATAAAATCGTGTCCACCAAAATCACCTCGGGATTCGTTGAATTGAGTTTATGTGCCTTTGTATTCAGGTTCGTTGAGTTTATGTGCCCACCAAATAACAATTATTTGCCCACTATATTGTATTTGTAATTTGCTAAAATGGCTTGTAATCGTGCTCAAATTACTGCTCTATCATGGCTTAATTGTTGGTGCGGATCTTTGCCTCTTTATTGTTGGTCGCGTTTGACTCTTGGTAACCTTTGATAACTTGCCTGATTCTTGTTTCTTTTTTGACAGTGCCCTCCCTTTGTGGTCGCTTGTGCTATTCTGTTTGCCCTTCTTCGGTGTTCCCAAGGTAATCACGCTCGTACCATGATTTTATTGTTGCTTTCTAAGAATTCCCTTCATGCTGGTTTTACTTTGTTGCTTTCTCTT
This sequence comes from Spinacia oleracea, assembly GCF_020520425.1. Taxonomy (NCBI): domain Eukaryota; kingdom Viridiplantae; phylum Streptophyta; class Magnoliopsida; order Caryophyllales; family Amaranthaceae; genus Spinacia; species Spinacia oleracea. The sequence goes on from NC_079489.1 coordinate 66,782,324, forward strand.
CCTAACATGTTTCCATGCCAGTGTATGTGTTTAGTGGATAAGTTCTCGCCTTTGATTCAGGGTTTTATTTGTTTTGTGCCCTTTGCTCAAATTACTGCTCTATCATGGCTTAATTGTGCTCAAATTACTGCTCTATCATGTGTTATTTGCCTAACGGCCTGTTTAACTTCCTTTCCCCTACACCATAAACTTGCCTTTTTAGGTGTCAACAGTAGGTCTCTGCAGTTTGTGTCAACAGTAGATCAGTGTCTTCTTTTATATTGATGAAATACTGATACCTGCAGTAATGTAGTTTTTGTGTCGCAATCAAACTTGATTATTTAATCTTTGGTTGGCTTTCTCGTCGAGTGATATGTTGGAAATGTTGGAAATGCTATTTCTGTGTGTTGCTTAAATTCCACTCAGTTTTAGGGAACCCTACCTTATGAGGTGCTGATCGTCCTAACTTTAACTAATGGTTTTAGGTTGTCGAGTATGCATTGTGCATTCATGTGTGGTTCCCAGAGTACACAGATTTCCAATATAGGCTTTTCTGACTGTAGGTTTGTGTAACACCCTAATAATTCCTTGCTTTTATAAAATCATTTTCCAACTTAAAATAAAGGAATTACTAAAGTATTACCGCCACCGTGATAACGGCTAAGGCTATTACCAGAATTACGCAGCGGAAATTAATGTCAACTAACTTTTGAAAACATAATTAATAAAATATCAAGGCCTCCTACAATTTGGAACCATGACGGCCCAAAAACCAAAGTATAAAAAGTCCCACAATTTCAAACTTAATTAATAGTTCAAAATACGAAAGCATGCAACTCTCTCGATCATCCCAAGCCACATGAATTCGATCTACCAACCTGCTATATTATTCTACTCCCCATCAATGCAAATGCAAATGATCATCATAGGGTCATTAAGGCAAAGGCCATGACCAAAAACACACAAAGCACGTAGTCAGCAAAAGCTGAGTACTTACAAGAATAGAGTGAAACAAAACTAAAACATGCATCACTCACTAAGTACTAATCAACATGCAGAAGCCATATAATAATTAACAAGTAAATCATGAATACAAGACTCGACACTTGACTCACAATTTAATTAGAATAAGCTTCGAACGGGCCAAAAGAATATTCCATAAAAGGAAGGGTGTTGGGAGCCAACCAAACACCATAATAAATAATAAATATCGGGCCATACCGAGTGTCGGGCCATACCGACGGAATTCCAGCGCATAATTTAAATGAAACAACGTCTTGTATCATTAGTATGAGAACGAGCTTTCCGGCAAGACTCCCCCCATTGTTCATACTCAAGGTATATACGTTCCAAGAGTTTTGAAGCTTGATCTGGTTGCACTTTACGTTTATTAATATTTTATCAAAGGCGAACTCAAGACTCAACAAACATACACACATACAATTAATAAACAACAACCAAAACAATCTTATTTTAATGCTTTAGGACTTGTGATCAACAAAGCAAGACACTGTGAAATTACTACCAGGTTCCTTCTCACAAAAGGTGAGATTCCACATCATGCCTATTAACATGAGGGTTGTGCCCTTGCACGACAAATCCTAATTCATTTCATACAAAATATTCCCAACTGAACCCTACATGTGCGGTGGATTACGTGAGCTAACCCTGCACATGTGGTAAAATAAATAGTACAACGAAGTACGAATAATTGGCTCAAAGTATGCTAGACATCCCGTACAATAGCATACAAATAAATAATCCATTCATTGCATGTGAAACAAACCATACATGCATAAATATTGAACAACATGATTGACAATGAAATTCATACCCATAATAATCTCAACATGCTTGTTCAACCAATAATTCAACAATTCCAATATAATAATCCACATGATCGTTCACCAAACCAAATATGAATCCACATAATATAATTCACATCAACAACAATCATGTAATGTGCTTGACAAATAGTGTGGTCGCCCTAGACTTGTACGTACCTTGAATACCTAAGCGTAGGGGCCAATTTGCAATAACGAGCACTCACTTAGAAATCACCTCCTATCATCAAAATAATGAAACTTAAATTATTTTCATGTTCAATAAATTTCCAGCAACTTTATAAAATCTAAAACCTCATTTAAACTTCAGAATTCAATCGTTTTTCAATAATATAATCGTCTCAATTTGTAAAACCAATCCCTAGTACGAAAACATACTTTTTCCGCCTTTAAAATCAATAAAAATCAACACTTTAAGCCTTTATTCAAATCTGAAAATATAATTGATTATCATAATTAAAATCATCACCTAATTATGCTAATCAATTGACTCATTAGGTCTAGATTAAAACCCTAACTTGAAAATCCCAATAAAACCAATTTATAATCATAAAAATTAATTCTTTATTAAATAAACAAATCTGAAAATTCGTACTTTAATAATTAAAACAAGCCTAATGAATCACAACACGTAAATCCTCAAAGCACGGTGTTCACAACCGATTCCCAGCATTTTAATCATTCAAAACAATAATAATATTATAAGTTAAAATACGGAATTGAAATTGAATAGGTAAGGAAGAAGAGAATTATACCAATCCGACCTATAGCACGGAACAATCACGAATTAGAGTGATTGGGCGAAAAAGAATTGAATAACGAACACGAACAACACACACACACACACGCTCGTGTGTGTGCGCGCGCAGCAAAGGGGCGATGAGCAAGGGGAAGCGACAGGGCAGCACCCGCGGGGCTGGGGGCAGCGTGCGAGCGAGAGAGACGAGAGCAAGGGGTGTGCGTGTCCGAAGGCACACAACAACAACAGAGGCACAGCAGCAGCGCAGGGCACAACGAGTGCTCGCTGCGGGCTGCGGGCAAGAGAGGAGTGGGCGAGTGTGAGTGTGGGCGACGAGCGAGGCACACGGGCACGAGCACGCCGAGTGCTGTGCGGGTCGTGTGGGACTGCCGAGCAAAGAGAGAGGAGAGGGAGTTGGAGTGAGGGGCAAGAAAAGAAAAAGAGGATTTATGAATTTTAGGGGCTCATTTAATGATGGGGAGTCCTATTTATAGGCTCCCTATTTTCAATGGGCTAGGCTTAGGAAAATAGAATTGGGCTTAGGGAATTAAATGATTGGGCTAGCTTAGCACTTGAATTAAATTCTTTTGATTGGGCTCGTTTAAGAAAATGACTTGGACTTTTCAATTAAAACCCGAACCTTTAAAATTACTTGCGACCCATTTAATTTCCCGACTCAAGAATTAAATTCGTTTCATAATTAATTAAAATAATAAATATTCTAATTAATTAAAATACATTTAAATATTATTTAAATGCGAAATAAATTCCAAAAAAAAATCGAAAAATGCTTTATAAATATAATAAAATATACTTTTAAATATTATAAAAATACGAGGTATTACAGTCTACCCTCCTTAAAAGAAGTTTCGTCCCGAAACTTGGGTTCGGAAATCAAAATTTAACTCAAAACTTGAGACTTTATGAGACTTTTAATGCGTTCACTTGTAAAAATTTTAAATTGCTGTACTCTTTACATGATTAAACAGGACAATAATAAGTGCAAATTCAACAGAAGGCACTAAATTGAGCATAAAATAGGGGAAAACAAGGTAAAAAGCGCGAAATTCTACCGTACTCTACCCCCCTTAAAAGACACGAGTTACGACCCCGTAACTCAACTACCCTCGGGAAAAAGCTCGGGATATTTCTTTCTCATTTCGTCATCCGCTTCCCAAGTTGCTTCCTCAGATTCTTGATTAGACCACAACACTTTGACAATTTTCACATCTTTAGTACGCGTACTACGCACTTTGCTATCAAGGATTTTGACAGGTCTTTCCTCAAAGGTTAAACTTTGGTCTAATTCTATGGTCTCCGGTTGCAACACATGCGACTTATCCAGGATATATTTCCTTAATTGAGATATGTGGAACACATTATGCACTCTATGCAAGTCCATAGGTAAGGCTAGTCTATAAGCTACCTCTCCAATGCTTTCTAAGATTTCATATGGGCCTATGTACTTTGGGCTTAACTTCCCTTTCTTTCCAAATCTCATGACACCTTTCATTGGTGACACTTTGAGCAACACCTTGTCACCTATATTGAACTCTTCATCCCTACGTTTCAAGTCCGCATAACTCTTTTGGCGATCCTGCGCCGCTTGAATCTTGGATTGGATGGTTCGGATTTGGTTCATGGTGTCCTCTATCATTTGAGGTCCCAACACTACGGTTTCACTAATGTCATTCCAGCAAAGGGGACTTCTACACTTTCGTCCATACAAAGCCTCAAATGGTGCCATTCCAATGCTAGCATGATAACTATTATTATAGGAAAACTCAATCAAATCCAGGCTATCTTCCCAACTTCCTTGGAAATCAATGGCGCATGCCCGAAGCATGTCCTCCAGGGTTTGGATAGTTCTCTCAGTTTGTCCATCTGTGGCTGGGTGGAAGGTTGTACTCATTTTCAATGTCGTACCAAAGCTCTTCTGCACACTTTTCCAGAAATTCGAAAGAAACCTTGAATCCCTATCTGATACGATATCCTTAGGAACTCCATGTAATCTCACAACATTCTTAATGTAAGCTTTAGCAAGTTGTTCCATTTTCCAGGTTTCCTTCATTGGTATAAACACTGCTGACTTAGTCAACCTATCTACCACAACCCAAATTGTATCATTTCCGGTCTTTGGCTTAGGCAAACAAGTGACGAAGTCCATAGAAATACAGTCCCATTTCCAGCTTGGAATCTCTAAAGGTTGGACCTTTCCTTGAGGTCTCCTGTGCTCTATCTTAACTTTTTGATAGGTCAGACACCTAGCCACAAATTCAGCCACTTCGTTCTTCATTCTTGGCCACCAATAGACCTTTTTCAAGTCCTTATACAACTTGTCACCACCCGGGTGCACAGAATATGGCGTATTATGCCCTTCTCTCATTAATTTCTCCTTCAACTCTCCACACTTTTGAGGCACGCACCACCTGCCTTTGTACCTCAAACTTCCATCATCATGGATTCGGAATTCTAACTCCTTACCTTGCGAAATCTTTTCCTTGATTCGCTCCAACTTTACATCACCAGCTTGATTCTCCCTAATCTCATCAAATATTGACGGCTGGATGGTTAAGGCATTCATCATACCCACAAGGCTTTCACCACTTACTATTTCAAGGTTCAAACGCTGCATGTCCTTACACAGCTCGTTAGCAACTACTAACGCATTAACACTATGACTTGATTTCCTACTCAAGGCATCCGCCACTACATTGGCTTTTTCTTCATGGTTCTGGATATCTAAATCATAGTCCTTGATTAACTCCAACCATCTTCGTTGGCGCATATTCAGATCCTTCTGTGTGAAGATGTACTTTAAACTCTTGTGATCCGTAAATATCCTACACTTCACACCATACAGATAGTGTCTCCATATCTTCAATGCAAACACTATAGCAGCTAGCACTAAATCATGGGTAGGGTAATTGGATTCATATGGCTTCAATTGCCTCGACGCATACGCAATAACCTTCCCGTTCTGCATCAATACACACCCTAAACCATTCTTAAAGGCATCACTGTACACATCATATGTACCACTCTCATCTAGCAAGGTTAACACTGGTGCGGTTGTCAATCGCGTCTTCAAGGCTTAGAATGCTTCCTCACACTGGTTACTCCATTCAAACTTGGCTTCCTTCTTCATCAAGGTAGTCATGGGCTTGGCTATCCTAGAGAAGCCTTGCACAAAGCGTCTATAGTAGCCAGCTAATCCCAGAAAACTCCGAATGTCAGTCACACTCTTGAGTGTAGGCCATTCACTAACAGCTTTGATCTTAGCAAGGTCAACTGCCACTCCTTCTTTAGATACAAAATGTCCAAAAATGCAACTCTTTCCAACCAAAACTCACACATTGAGAACTTGGCATACAACTGGTTATCTCAAATGTTCAGCGTGATCCTCTTCACTTTTGGAATACACTAGGATGTCATCTATGAAAACCACTAAAAACTTGTCCAAAGAGGCATGGAATACACGGTTCATTAAGTCCATAAATATTGCAGGTGCATTGGTTAACCCAAAAGGCATAACAGTGAACTCATAATATCCGTATCTAGTCCTGAATGCGGTCTTTGGTATGTCATGATCAGCGATTCTCAATTGATGATAACCCGAACGCAAATCGATCTTTGAAAACATTCCTGCTCCTTTCAGTTGGTCAAATAGGTCTTCTATCCTAGGTAAAGGATACTTATTCTTGATTATGACCTTATTGAGCTCCCTGTAGTCTATACAGAGCCTCATACTTCCATCCTTTTTCTTCACAAACAAAACTGGTGCTCCCCAAGGCGATGCACTTGGCCTAATGTAACCTTTCTCCAATAGATCCTCCAACTGGCCTTTTAACTCATTCATTTCTGCTGGAGCCATTCGATAGGATGCTTTTGAAATAGGCGCGGTTCCAGGCACTAAATCTATGGTAAAGTCAATAGGTCGATTGGGAGGCATCCTCGGGATCTCTTCCGGAAACACATCAAGGAATTCATTAACTACTGCAATATCTTCAGGCTGATCTTTGATCACATGCTCTAGGTTTCTCACATTGCATAAGAAGACTGGGTTCCCTTTACCAACTAGCTTCACAAGTTCCATTGCCGTGATAATTCCTATGTTCTTAGGCTTACCAAAACGACGATATGACACTACTTTGCCTAGGCTAGACCTCAAGTGAACCTTCTGCTTCTCACAATCTATTTTGGCTTTGAACATGGCCAACCATTCCATTCCTAGAATTACATCTAGCTCTCCTAACTCAAACTCGATTAGGTTAGATAAGAACACGGTCTTGGCTATGGTCAAAGGCATATCTCTATGGATTTTGGTACACTTCACTATGCTACCAGTAGGTATGACTATAGGTACTTCAATTGTTTCAGGCTCTTTCAACCCTAATTTCCCCAAAGCATCTACTGATATAAAAGAATAAGTCGCACCAGAATCAAATAGAACTTTAACTAAGACGGAATTAATAGAAAAAGTACCCGCTATGACGTCAGAGGAAGTCTCCGCTTCTTGCCTAGATATCACATTTAGCTTTCCTTGGGAAACTCCTTTGTTATAGCCACCTCCATTGGTGTTTCCATTGTGGTTTCGGTTCCCATTCTGCTGTTGGTTTCCTCCAGGCTTCCCATGGTTCTGGTGATTGCCATTGCTATTGACATTGTTACCACCTTGGTAATTCCTTTGGTTTCCACCTCCATTCCCCCCATTTCGGTTCTGATTATTCCGATTATTGCTCTGTTGGTTACCTTGGTTAGGCTTTCCTTTCTTGGAATAACACTCATACTCCCTGTGGCCTAACTTCTGACAGAATCTACAAGTCACTAAGTTTCCGTCACAATCCTTTCCAGGGTGATTCATGTTACAGCGCCTACAGTCGTAGGTCCTTACTCCATTCCTTCCAGACTGATTTCCACCACCTTGGCTGTTGCGATTACCACCATTGTTAGCCCTAAACTGGAAGTTCCCATTCCCTTTGTGCTTCTTAAAATTCCCCTGATTCTGATGGTTATTCCCTTGACTCGAGCTTCCACCATCCTTTCTCTTTTCAGTACCCCCATTCTTCCTTTGTTGTAACCCATACAGGTGAGCAGCTTTTCCGTACAGGGTGTCTAATGAGGTAAAGGTCTCTCCAGACAACAACAGTTGCAAGTCCATGGTCAAACCATTCTCAAATCTTTGAGCCTTGAGCTCTTCCCCTGCCACCACTTCAGGTGCAAACCTAGACAGCTCTATAAACATAGAATAGTATTCCGTCACAGACAGACCCTCCATTTTGAGTTCAATGAACTCTTGCGCCTTTTGCTTCTTCAGATAAGGTGGGTAAAACTTGTTCCTTAGTGCAGTTTTGAATGCTTCCCACCCAAAGTTAGGTGTGGCTCTAAGGGTATTCTCACATCGTTGCCACCATAAATCAGCTTCACCTCTCAGGTAGTACACAACACTGTTCACCCTAAGGTTTTCAAGGCAATTCACAGCTACAATGAGCTTATCAAACTCTCTCAACCAGTTTTCAAGCACACTTGGTTTAATATCTCCGCTATACAGTGGAGGCTTGCTTTGAGCTATTTTCTTAAACATTTCCCCAGCCGGATCATGCACTGGGTTGGCTCTAGTTTGAGTTAGGTCTCGAACTACCTCAGCTAGTTGTCTAACCACTTTAGAAATCTCTTGGTTAGCCATATCCCTTCTCCTGAATAAAATAAAAAGGCTAACTTTAATATTGGTTGGACATAACATTACTAAGGCACTAGTTCGACAACGAACCTACTCACAATAAGAACACATTTACACGTGCCCTAGGGGAAAAGTTGGCGCCACTTTTGGGCCTTCTTACCCCACTATTCGATGCATGTAAATTTAGATGGTTACTACTTGACCACCTTGCACATAAAATTTCATTGAAGAAATAACAATTAATCCCTTTGCGATACCCGCAAGACTTAGAATTGAAAATTGAACTTAAGAGATAACGAAAAGGAAATTCTATTCTTTTACTAATGCTTCAATGAATAGGTCTTACATCCACCAATGACATAACCTTTATTCTCCAACTATGATAGAACTAACAACCATAACTAGTGGCTTTGCTACTTTATTATTCAACGAAAAATAAAGCTAAGGATTACATTTCTCTAGAGACTAACGTCATCACGACGGTCCTTTCTTTCCTTGTATCTCTCTGGAGTAAAGTCTTGATCATTAGGATCATCCAAGTCTTCTTCCAGATCAGAGTCTTCATCCATAGCCTCATTATTCTGTTGTGGCTCACTATCAACCACATTATTCTCTTCAAGCTCATCCTTAGATCCACTAGATATCTCAATTGTTGGTTCAGGAACTACATGATTAGGATTCTCAATCTCTACTACATCATCATCATCATCGTCCTCCTCAACATCACTAGCTTGCTCATCATGAATCATGCCATCCTCACCATCACTTTCTATTCCTCCATAGCCCATACCTAGACCCGCAGAGTACTTCCCATCTTCATAGCTATTCTCCGCAACCTCTAAGATAATAGTAAGAACCTCAGTATCATACTTCCACCTACCATCTCCAGTCCCATACTTGTACCAATTTGGGGTACCATCATTAAAATGCATGTCACTGAACTTGTTCTTGAGGTCTATGTATGAAGGAAATAATGCCCTTGGTCCAAGTATGCATATAATGTTAAGTCTAATAAATGCGGTTCAGTATTAATTAACAAGTTAATAATTCAGTGAGATCAAGTGAGCTGAATGCCTAACTAGAGGCCGCTTCAGTTCAAGTGGAATTAATTATATTAATCCACAGCTTACTCTTGACTAAACCCGTAGGGTCACACAAATAGTACGTAAACGGATCAAGTATTTAATGGCATTAAATACTCCATCTATGGATATTTGGAATCGACGGATCTTGGTTTCAGTGGGAGCTAAGATCGTCAAAGGCAAGCAAATGAATACTCCGGAAACGATGATATTGCCGGAAATGGAAATATGGATCGTATCGGAAATATAAATATTATCCAAGTTGTAGATGTTGCCGGAAACGGAAACATGGTACGTATCGGAAAATATTAATAAAAATGGAAATATTGCCGGAATCGGAAATATTGCCGGAAACGGAAATATTGTCAGAATCGGAAATATTATCGGAATCGGAAAATAATTCCGGAAACGGAAATATTAAATATTTGTTCGAAACGGAAATGAATTCCGGAATCGGAAATATTAAATATTGTTCGTATCGAAAATGAATTCCGGAATCGGGAATTTAATCGGAAAGCGTATCGTACGAATTAGCATCGGACGAGGCTTGCTAGACGAAGGCCCAGCACGAGGCTAGGCCAACGCCCAACAAGCCACACGCCAAGTGCTCGACCAGGCCCAGCGCAAGGCCAGGCCCAGCCAAGCACTGGCAGGCGCGCACGAAGCTCATGGGCTGCGAGGCCGCATGCGCTATGCGCTCGGCGTGGGCCGCAAGGCCTGCGTACGGGCGTGCATGCGTGTGCGTGTGCTCGTGTTCGTAATGAATCCTAATCCTATCGGAATTCGTGCATTTATTAAATCCTAATCCCAAAAGATTAAATTTATTATTTAGAGTTCTATTAGGATTCTAATTAATAAATCCATATCCTAGTAGGGTTATAATTCCTTTCCATAAACTCTATAAATAAGGGCCTAGGGTCACATATTTGATAGATGATTTTGAAATATTCAAAGGTAAGATTTTTAAGCAAAAATCAGCCAAACACTTGCAACCCAAAATAGCCGAAAATCCTAAGTAACCTTAAGGGCGATTCTAGTTGGTCATGCTTAAGGCGGATCCGGACGTGCTGTGGACTATCTACGGAGGGACGACACTTGGAGTCCTAAAGACTTGTTCTTGTTCGGTTCGGGCGCAGCTAGGCAGGGCACGCTACAAAGTGTATGCATCTGAATTATGCTAAATGATTATGTGTAAATAATATGTTTCCTGGCTTTATGGTTTTTCCGCATGATTTATGTTTATTCATATGTATCATAACCTAACAGTGGTATCACGAGCCTCTTATTATTTTCATAATCTAAATTGCATGAACATGGTTATATTTTACAAATTTGCAAAGAATTAAAAGGGGTGATAAATTTTCGTAATTGTTAATTAATTGCAAAGTGCGTTTATTTAATTATATGTACGCGGTTTTTTGGCAGTTTCTTCGTTACTCATCCAAATCGAGTGATTTTTGTGTCAATTCCGCATGTAAAAGGCATTCTAAAATTTTGACAAAAATAGTAATTTTCGGCCGAACCCAGAATTCCCAAATTCGAAGCCTAACTATGACATTTCAGAGGTTTTAATTTTTCGAACGCAATTTAAGATGTTAAATTAAGTATTTGCGATTCTTGTTGATAAATCTTGAGTTTTTGATTGACCTACAGTATATGTTTAACAGTTATGAATGCCTAGACTTGTTAATTATACAACCTAATTTGTAATTATGATTAATTTGTTGAAATTCGAATAATTTAGAATTGATTTGTTTTTCATAATTAATTAATAATTTAATTAGGTATCCATGATTAAAATCCACCATAAAAATTGTTAATTTATGTTAAATTTTTAATTTTTATGACCTAGATTTGAATCCATGTTAATCGGAAATTAATTGATTAATAAATTTTCGATTTTTCGCCCTAAAATTATGAAATTAATATGATTTATTAATTTGTCGTTAATTTTAAATTAAAAAATTTTAATTTTTTATATAATTCGCTCACAAAAGTTGCACGCACAAAGAAAAGGACGCTACGTGTTACCCTTAAGGGGTGTTGTATAGTGCGGGCATGCGACGACGAGCAAGGGAGCTCGTCGCCCATGCGGTACGAATGCAGCGAGCAACAAGCGTGGCATGCACAAGGAAATGGCTGCCTAGGGGCTGTGTGCTACGCGCATGGGGCGATGGGCAAGCAAGTGCAGCGAGCGAGGCAAGCACGCGTGGGCAGCGATGGATGCTGCGCCACAACGTGCGTTGCCGTGCCCAGCAGCACGCCAATGCAGTAGCCAAGGCAGCGACAAGCGCAGCACAACGTGCACGCGGGCAGCGTTGGCTGGCCTGTCTAGCAAGCGTTGCCCAGCAGCGCGCCAAGGCGATGGGCGAGTGGGCTGCGCGCAAGCGTGGCTCGCTGGGCCTGACACATTGGTGCGTTGTTGCTTGGGCTTTGCGGTACGATCAATCGAGTGACAAGGGGTTTGTTTCTTGTTGGACTTGACGAGATATGGGCGCAAGCCCATGGCCTTGTCTTGACCCGATTGGTTCGTCTTAATTTTAATTTGGAATTTTTCAGTTCGGAAATAATTTTAATTAATTTTAAAATTAATAATTTAAATTGTTTTCTCGGATTTAATTTTGAATATTATAATTATTATAAATTTTAATTTATACTAATTATTTTACTAGAATTAAACCTTGAATTAATTTAAATTCATTTAAATCAACTGAAAATAAATTAAATAAAATGGATTCAATTATAAATTTATATGAGCTTTAAATTTTAATTAAATTTGTATGTTTCCGGTTAGACTAGAAATACATTTTTATGTTTAAAATTAGTAAAGCATATGAATTTATTGGTTTAAGTGGGAGCATTTTTAGTCATAAACTCTTGATTAGGTCTACAAATCCTTTAAGGTTAAACAACTTGATTAGAATTAATAAGGACTGAATAATTGGTAGATTATTGATGCCCTTAATTAATTGCTGCAAATATTTATATGATGCAAACAACGTATTTTTTACTAACCAGCTATGTGGGCCATTCATGATAATGAATGGGTGAATGGTATATATTGTATATGTACTGTTTTGCAGGTTATGAAGTGACTAGTATGGCCCAAATAGGATAGAAAATATGGTCTGCGTACCATTAATTTGAATGTAATTGGTCTAAAAGCACCAAATTTGTTTTTCAATTCAAATATGGTCTACGTACCATCAAATAGTTGTAATTAGTTTAATTATAGCTTATCCTATTTGAAGAAAATGGCGCCTCCCACGGTGAAATTCAAGACGAAGTTTCCAATCCATTTTCAAGACGGACTTTGAAGTTGAAGCTTCAAGATGAAGTCGGGCCATACTAGATAACAATTATCTTATGCATGCTTTAAGTTATTTATTGCTTTTAAATATGTCTTAAATATGCATGAGATTGTGGCTTGATTATGTTGCATGATTAAGGATTTTAGTTCACTTAAAATCTAACCAACATAGTAAGAGCCTTAAGTTCCAAACTTAAAAATTGAGTTAAAAAGGTGCCATGCCAAAATAACACTTACTTGGATATCCTTTACATCGATCTTAGTAATAGTTTTCCGCCATAGCGAGGTGTTACTTATCGATACTAAAGGGGTAAGGTACACAAATAATTGTGAGTACATGTTAGTTTTGGTGATACTCAACGATATAAGTAAGGAGTCCTTTTATGTCGTGGCAAAATCGATAGGTTTACCTAATAAGTTCTTAGACGTACCTATCAACCAAGAGTAGTTTCTAGACTATTAGCAAAAGGCTTTTGCTTACCTAAAATGTTTTAGAATTGAGTCAAAATACATAATGTGCTTAATTCTTCAATGGTTTTAGGGTCTTGGAATCATTTTATTCACACCTGCCGGAACAATAAAATGGAATAAAATGCTAATAACTTGTTTAAATTGCATGATTGCTTTAATTTTCAAGTTATTACTCATGATAAATGTTTAGACTTTGCATGCTTCAATGTATGTTTTAATTATTGTTTATAATTAAATATCTTGCACTGCAATAAATCCTTTTAGAAAGGTAACATTAAATTTCCTCGATTGGTAGTGAATCCAAGAACGATTCACGAAAATGAGAGAAAATGAGCGATTTAAAATGTACGTTTCTTTTAGAGACTTTTATGGTTGTTTTCGAGTATCAAAGTCGAATGGCAAACCGATTGATGCTTGTGAATTCAAAATACAATGTAGTTTTGAGATCATAAAGCATTGAGTTTAAACGCTCAGCCTTACCAATGGTTAACAACCTAATATCTTTGTCCATTTAATTCTCGAATGAGTCTAGTCCCTAGACATTCGAATAGATCGATGCTTAGAGAACTTTAAAATTAGAAGCTTCTGGTAAGATCATCTAGTTGAAACAAAATATTCAACATAAATTAAATGGTAAGAACCTTGTTGGAGTGACATTGGACATGTCTAACAAAGTATAAAAGTCAACACTAAAGAATTCAATTCTTAAGACTATAAGAAAGGGTACAAGAAATAGGAAAACAAGGAACAAATGAAAGGAACTTACGATTCCGTTTCTACCTATAAGTTTATGTTTAAAGAGAAGTGACCTAGCAATCAAACTTCCTTGGTATCATATACCGCTTGAGGTTCTTACTTCGGTAATAACTCAAACAATGGAAGCTAGGCTACACTAATGGCCTACAAGTGGGAAATGAAGCATGGCAATGCTACATTAGTTGTAGGGTCATCTAGTTTGTTTTAAGCCCTTTCAAAGGCTGGAACTTAATGGCTATTTTGTTCCATAATCAGCGTACCTAAATTTCTGTTTTCAAACACAGAAAGACTCACATTCAAGAAAAACAAAAACAATGTTTGTTTGTTTATTTGAATGAAATGCTCAATTACGGGTTGAGTCAATATGCTTGATTAAAACAAACAACTCTTTAACAATAAGAACTTTACTAGGTTCAAATCAAACCCATGATTTGAGTTCCACTAATCTTTGGCATTGTTTCTTAGACCATATCAACAAGTTAACATTCATAAGCTTTATTTTGATGGACTTTTGAAAGTTGATTGATTTCTAGATCATTCAAGACAAGCTAGTCTTACTTGTTGAAAGTAACAAAAGATATGAACTATTGTTAGAACGCCTAGACAATAGAGTTCACAGCTAAAGAAAGATTTTATGACTTTATTATTTCACATGGACTTGAGTGAATATAGGTTTATTTACTCAAATGTGATATAAGTTTGAATCTGTTTGGCTAGTTCAAAGATTCAGAAGTATAAAATCCACTTGGCAAGAAATCATTAAGATCTAGGTTAGATCATGAGGATGATTACTTTAAGACCAAATATGATCATCAATGATTGTGCGTTGTAATTTCACGATCGAGCTCCATAAGATATGAAATATCTACATTGGAATGATCAAAGTCAATTAGTACTTGATTCGATCAATGATGAATCATAAAGACTTTTCCTATAATTTCTAAAACAAAATGCTCAACTACCACCAAACTAAACCAAATTCGTCAAAGCTATTGAAAAGTAATTTCAGAATATCTTTTCATAATTATATATCTAAAGAGTTGCTAAACTCAGTGGGAGCTTAGTGTTTGTTATTCAACAAACTAAGGCCCAAGTATAGATATATGTTTCATTGTGATTTATTCAAATGAGACACAAGGGTATTGTTTCTACCACGAATTTTTGAGAACATAATGTTTGTTTGCTCGAAATAATGTCCTTTTTCGAGATTCGTTTCCAAAATGACAAGTGGGAGAAAATAGACCTCGAAAGTCTTCGAGGCGAACAACAAACATAAATGGACATTCCGGAGGCTTTTCGAAGTTCTTTAGAAAATCTGAACACATATTCTTAAGGACTTTAGAAGTGGCTTTAAAGAATAGACATCTCTTAGAAGACTTTACAAGTGCTTCAAGGAGAACAGAATATTCAAAGGACTTTCAAGTGGCTGTTGATATTCTATTGTTTGATCGATGTTCTATACCCAAGTAGGTATAGAGTTCAAGTCACTGAAACTATGAGATTCTTCTATTAGATAGTGAAGAATCATGGAGTTCAGGTCACTGAAGCTATGCGATTCTTCTATTAGATAGTGAAGAAACCTACAACTTGCAGTCAAACTATTATCATATAGATTAATAAGTTTGTGACTTGTAAGAAAGCTATGACGAAATCTAGATTCCCTAAAATGGTTAAAGTCCATATATAGACTCAAATGTTTTAGATGGTTAAAGGCCATAAAACATAACCAATGTTTTTATGACAAAATTGAAATTTTGTTGATTTGCAAGAATGGGTTAACACCTATTGGTTGCAAATTGGTTTTAAGGATAAAAACCATCAAACATGGAATTGTGTTCACACACAAAGCTAGATTAGTTGCTAAAGGTTAGAAGCAAATTCACGGCGTGGATTGTGTTGAAACCTCATGCATAATCGTAATGCTTAAGTTTATAATTCAAGCAATGATTGCATATTGGTACATATGGCAATTGGATGACAAAAACGAATTCCTCAATCAAATGTTGGAAGAAACTATGTACATGGTATGTCATAGGATTTATGGATCCAAATACATACTTGAAAAGGAAAGCTAGCTTATGAAATCTAAGTACAGATTTAAGCAAGCAAATTGGGAATTAAAATTGTATTTTAGTTTCATAAAATGTACATGATTCTTATAGATATATAAGAAGTTTAGTGGGAGTACATAAAAACTTAATTGGTCCTATGTGTGTCATACACATATCTCTCTATTGTGAAATAACATTTAAATGCTAATGACTTAGATTTGAAAAATATTCATCAATGACGGACCAAGGCGAAACTTAGTGCATACTGGGTATTAAGATCCATTCACAAAGATCTTATAATATTGTTCTGGATTAAGTAATGGCATTTACTAAATCAAACACGAAAGACTCCATTGGAGATATTCGATCCATATGCATAAATCTAAGTAAAAGATGTTTAAACTATGTATAAGAATTTACTAAGTTAAACATCAAAGGATCTAAGTGAGATTCTTAAACCTATATTATATGTCAAAGAATTTAGCTGGATTCAGTATCTGCTGAAATTGAATGAGCTAAAGTTACATGAATAGAATTCAATTGGGAATTATTCTGCAAAAGAATTTATCATGTATGATTGTAGACACCTACTTTTGTCCCCATTCCCGAAAGGGAAAGTTTCGATGATGAAAGCATAAATCTCCACTAGACAACGCATCTCCTATAAAATAAACGAATCTCAATTCCCCTTTTCATTTCACCCGAAACCTGCTATTTATGGAAACCTGCTAAAAATAGTAACTGCCGTAAAAGGTAGCTTCTAAAAGTGGCAAATCATAAAAGATAGAAACCTGTCAGAATTAGGTGTTGCATTCCAACATAAATCCTAAATGAGATAGAAAACTGCGAGAATCCTATTCCTAATATGATTCGGAAATAAGAGTTACATATTAATTAAAATCCTAACGAGCCTAGAGTTCGTAACGGGCCCAGACGCATTCCGTCATAAAATTGATACGCGCTAAAAGACTCGAATTAATCTCAAACTCTACGGATTTCAGGAATCCGAATCTGACCAAGAAAACAGCCCAGACCCTATTTTCAACGCCTGGCTCTGGGCGCCGAAATCTTCGGCGCCCAGGCCTGGGCGCTGAAAATACCTGGGTACGTGTTTTTTCCTAATTCTTTATGGATTAGAACTCCGCAATTCTATCTTTCCACGAACTCTTCCCTATAAATAGACCCCTAAATTCGACGTGAAAAGAACACAACAACACACAATTATATTCTGAGTATTGACTCCAACCCTTAGCCTAAGCCTCTCGCTGCAAAACTGTTCACGCGTTCTGTCGCAATCGATCCATAAATCGAACAGAACGTATCCTGTCCCATAATTGAGATTCGTTAAATAAAAAGGAGAAATAGCAAAGTCAAAGTGGTTAGTTTTCTGAGAACCGTGACGCACCTCTCAAGGGTGCGTCGTAATGTGTCCCTTTTCGATGATTTAACTGCTTTCCTCGCCCTTTTTATGAACTGTTAAACTAACTAAATCTGATTGTTCTATCACGCCTAACAAATATGATATTTTTGGGAAATCCGATTATCATGCTAGGTCCCTTAATGCTATTTAAATCAGATAATCATGATCGAATTAGTATTATATGTTGCATATTGCTAAAATCAACTCAGATTAGTTTAATAGTTAACGCATGTCCCTTCAATTATTTATGCTGAGCTAGTAAGGATATCCTGCCTCTGGAGTTATCGACGAGCGAAGTACTCCTCTCGGTAGTTACAGTCCCCCGAACCCTCAATCTCTACCTTGCGGGTGTATGTTGAGAGATCCCCACACCAGGGATCACAAGGGAACCTACGGCCGTCGTGGTCAAACATAATTGCACTCCCTTTATGTCACGATAACCGGGTTTTGTCAGTTTTTCTCATTGTCGTTAAAAACTGAATGGCGACTCCTATATTACTAGTCAATTGGGTGTATACTCACAGGAAATCCAATTACACTTGATTGAATAAAAAGAATCGTCACACCCACGAGGGACGAGGTCACGCATTAGCCTCGTGCTTTTTCGACCCCCTCACAGTGGCGACTCTGCTGGGGATAGTGAAGGAAATACTCGTGCTTGTAGGTAATCAAAATAGCCGAAGGGTGAAACAATCCTACCCCGCGTTTATTTCCCCATCAAGTTGGGACGACCTGAAAATCAGCATATTAATGTGAACGGGCAGAACTGCATAACGAATCTCGGCTCCCTCGGGAGTTGGGACTAAGGATACCTTTTTTCGCCAATAGGGGGGTGCATACGCCGCGCATGTTTCCCACTCGGTACTTGTGCAGGTAGTACACCTATCCCGAACCCAATCGCTCGCTCATTAGGTCCCTCTCGCCTGCATGCCCCCTTGGCTTGCACTTGCGGGTTGGCCTCTTGGGCGAAATTCGTCTGTTGAAGACACTACCTCGACCGGGGCATGTGTTGGATCTACGATAGAAGCGGTACCAAGCCAGGCGCAAATAAACTACCCATAGAAGCCTATCATAAACTACGTGGCATATTTAATTTTCAAATCCATGTTTGTAATGTAGTTATGTGTAGCGAAATATGTGATTGTGTGTGACAAACTATCCTAGAAAACCAACGACCTTAAAAATTTCCCAAATGTTCATAGACTAATTTGCCAAAGAGTTATACCAAAACACGTGTTCTGCAAACCCGAATGATCGCCACAAAAATAAGCGACGCTCGGGATGGCCTGTAACGAATCCCACAGACGGTGTTACGCGTAAAGGACGTTATTAGGCAAGCACACAAATCGAAGTCGCATAAACAGAAGACAGAAAACGAGAACCAGCCAGGGACGAATTTTCAACGCCCCTGGCTGGGCGCCAGAATTTCTCACGCCCCTCGCTGGGCGTTGAAGTTGCTGCTTGGCCTTCTGGTCAGGCGCAGCAGCCTCGGTGCCCGCGCGAAAGGAAAATACGTAGCGCAAAATATGTTCATAAAAAGAATTGCTACGAGGGCGTAAGAAAAGCACTCGATTTCAAAAGCGACTAGCAAAAAGTTAATAACTCTTTGTGTCGTTGTTAGGCCTCCTACAACAACAATACCCGGCACCAAAACCGAACGTGCTAATAACTATGAATGTCACACGGGCAAATGTTTTCCAAAGAATGATCAAAATAAAAAAAAAACCAAAAAGTGTACCGACAAAAGAAAGAGTGAAAAACCAATTTAGAGAGTCGAAGTCTAGACTAAGTAATGCTTGAAACTTTGGGAACCTAAACTTTAGCTTATCTTATGCCTAGGACTGGTCCTGCCACTTGGTGCCGATCAGGGAATCAACGGTTAGTGCGTCTCGAAGATACATCGCCAACACCAGGTTTAGTAACTCCAAGCTCCGTCCGTCGTCCCTCATTTCAAGGATCTCCGCTTCCCCAACCTCGATTCGCACCTTCAAACATGTCCATCGAAGATTTGCGAGACCAGATGGTCCAAATGACCCAACTTATGGGCCAACTGAAAATGGAAAATGAAGCTTTAGCGGCTGCGCAAGCCAAAAATGACCTCGATAACGAGAAGAGGATTGAAAAAATGGTCCTACAGCAAAGCATGGGGAGCAAATACTTCTCCCTCGATCCTGAACCTTTTCCTGGAAAATTACCAGAAAAGTTCAGTTCATCTGACTTACCAAAGTTCAAGGCCACGGACAACCCCCGTGATCATCTACTGAGCTTTGTGAATACCATGAACTTGAAAGGCGTGGACAAGTCCATGTACT
Source organism: Spinacia oleracea (assembly GCF_020520425.1). Lineage (NCBI taxonomy): Eukaryota > Viridiplantae > Streptophyta > Magnoliopsida > Caryophyllales > Amaranthaceae > Spinacia > Spinacia oleracea. Next base: position 66,801,968 of record NC_079489.1, read on the forward strand.
TACCTGCCTTTCCTTTGTCCTTGGAACCTGTGCCGCTCAAATGGTACTATCACCAGGACCCTAAGCTCTTCCCCACTTGGGAAGACTTTGTCAATGTCTTCATCAAGCAATACTCGTCGAACATGGATTTCCAAGTCACCATGCGCGAGCTGGAAGTTCTCTTCCAAAAGAAAAATGAGGGTTTCACAACCTACTTTGCTAGATGGAGGGACCAGGCATCCCAGATAATCAATAGGCCTCCCGAAACAGAATTGGTCCAAAAATTCATTGACAACCTGGACCCGGCTTACAGACAACACCTTAGGTACTTGGGACTTGACACTTTCAAAAGAGTTTATGATGTGGGAATAAAGATCGAGGACGACCTCGCCAAAACCATACAGAGCAAACCCACATATAAGACCAACACCTATAATCGGGGTAACACATCCCAAGCCCAAGAAGTCCATGCTGTAGAAGAAACTCCCGCCCGAAGAAACCCTGCAAGATGGGTCCGAGACCGAAAGTTTGCCCCACTCGGGTCAACTTTGGTACAAGCCTTTGAAAGACTAACCAATCAAGGAAAGTTGAGACCTATAGGCCCCACCCGTGACCCTCCTGTCAAAAGAAAATATTGGGTCGAAGGTACTTACTGCAAATTCCATCAAGGAAATGGGCATGACACTGAAAACTGCTGGAATCTAAAACATACGATCCAGGACATGATAGAGGATGAAGTGATACCTCTCCCTAACGTTGGAAAACCCAACAACAACAAGAGCCCACTCGGCTCTTGTCACATCTCTCTCGACCAACCAGAGAATTTCGACCCCACGGTGTATATTACACCTCAAGGTGCACCACTCGCTGTGGTCCCTATGGATCGAATCGAGAGGGAAGTGTGCGGTGTGTGGAATGATGATGCTGAAGATATTTACCTATCTCAAGTCTCGGGCCAGGTCCTCTTCACTGAAACTTGGCCCGGGTATGCTCTCATTGACACCACCCCTCAGGAGCCCGAGGTCGAAAACCTCACCCGATCCGGAAGAATATACCAACCGGATATTCACCCACCTCCTATGGACGACATCCCGGTTAGGCAAACTCCTGAGAATGGACGGCACGCCACCGTCGCGGAAGTCATTGAAAATCCTCTCCTGAAACAACTAAAAAGAACCAAGGCCAAGATTACCATCTGGGATCTTATGTGTACTTCAAAGGAACATCGCGAAAAGCTTATTCGCTCACTTGACCTCATCTCAGTACCTATAGATATCACACCTGACTCATTGGTTAGCCATGTCACGAGAGATGCCGGAGAAAAGGCCATAGTTTTCACCGATAAAGACTTACCCAAAGAGGGGGGTGCTCACAATAAAGCCCTTTACCTAGTGGTTGGATGCAAAGGACAAAACATCCCCCTAGCGCTCGCAGATAATGGTTCGGCGGTTAACATCTGCCCATTGCGAACCGCCCATTGCTTGGGGCTAGGAAACGATGACTTCCAAACCTCCCGAAGGCCTGTATTGGGAAAAATCAACCTTGCCATACAAACCGGGCCTGTGGCACGCACCACGGAGTTTCAAATAATTGACATCAAGCCCACTTTGAACCTCCTCTTGGGGCGACCTTGGCTCCATGACTTAGGAGGTGTGGCTTCTACCTTGCACCAAATGGTTAAACTTAACCATAATGGGGTAATACTAGAAATCCGCGCCCCTCCTCTCGACGTCAGTTGTACTATGGTTGGAACGGCCGAAACTGCAGACGACCTTTATGGGTTTCAAATGGAAGAAACAATCCAGTTCATCGAAGATTATGATCCAGCATTCCTAGACCCGCATGCATCCCGAGTCATCCCTAGAATGCTGTTAGCTCAAGGTTATTTCCCAGGAACCCCATTGGGCATAAGGAAGAAGGAATACACATTCCATCCTTTTCCCGACAAATCTACTCCCTTTGGCTTAGGTTATGAACCAACGGAGGAAGATATTGCTGACCGCCTATCTAGGCTACGCCTTAACAAAGCCAAACAAACCACCCTCCTTCCCCCATATCAAAGGACCCTTAACGGGATGTTCGTTCGGGAAGGAGAAGAACACCCATGCTGTGATTTCCCTGAACCCTTCGTTCAGGATGGCTTGCTAAAACCCGGATTTGAAATTTTCCATGACTGCCACACCTTGGATGAGGCACCCCACCTCACCAAGACTAAAACAGCTGAAATATTGGACAACCAGGCTCTATGGACATTGTTTAACGAATCGAGGCCTATGGAGAACGAGACTGTGATGACTACCCTAGATTTAAAAGATGAAGGTTTCGATCCAACCCGGTTAATCTCTCCTGCATCAACGCTAGAAGAGGTCGAGAACGGATGGGTGAAGACATACCAGTGGGTCAATGCAAAAGGAATGGAATTCAAGATGAGTACCGGTGAAGGACCAAAGTTTTATGAGACTAAACCCCAGGCTTGAGCCACATAGAGCACCATTAGTAAAAAGCGCCTAGTAGTTCTTTAGATGGATAGAAAAAATAATAGAGACTTTAGACGGTCCTAAGGCCGCTTATAATATAGGTCAGTTTTATTTCAGTGTGTTTTCCTTACTTTCCGAATAAATAAAGGCGTAATATTTCTCCTAAAAATTTCATTCTAACACTAAATAAACACCAAATGTACTTGCAAAATACAAAAATAAAGAGACGGCCCACTATAGGCCCAACAAACAAAGCCCACTCGGTTTTGAAATAGTGCCATGGGAACCAATTCTCGAAACCCACAAAATAAACCACACTATCCCATTCATATCCCCAAAACCTAAAAAGCCAACCAGTGTCATCATAAGAGCCAATCCATGCAACCCAAAATCAAAGGAAATCAAAAATCCAAAACAATGCAAATGTTACCAAAAAATAGATTCATAAAACATAGATTCCACCATACCCTTCACTAACAACCCACCTCCAAAGCCTACACAAAGATCTTCACAACTTCCGCACCCTAACTCCATTTTCAAAAACTATTTCGAGTCACCAATAGAAAAATTAATCTGGACAAAAATGCATTTCACGCTAACAGTCAAAAAAGCCTCCAAAATAGCCTCAAAATAAACTTTAAATACGAAGCAAAATATCAAGGCACAAAAAAAAGAAATAGAAATAAACGCAAGAACATGTGAAGCAAAGCGTCAAAAATTGACCGCCCAAGTTATTTTCAGCGCCCAGGGCTGGGCGTCGAAATTTCTGACGCCCCAACCTGGGCGTTGAAACTCTCTGCCTGCCAAAAGTTTTCTTTTTAGAAGTGCTCGTCATTTTATCCGCACACAACGGAAAAATAACGAACACTTGGGGGGTACAGTACGTATCCAAATAGGCTTACCAACCAAGAATATAGCCATACAAATTAGTCGAATTTCGAGTTTCATATTTTACACGACTTATGGCAAAAAAAAAATGGCAGATGAACATAATGATAATACTTCACTCATTTGACCGACTAAGTAATATGTTTCCACCTCAGGGCATATCTACCGAAATCCGGCATACTAGAACTAATTCAAAAGCTAGAACTACACGCGACCTGATTCTGACAAGATACGTAGGCAATCCTTACCAAGGATTCAGTCCAAATAACAAAAAAATGTTCTTTGTGCAAAAAGTGTTAGACATATAAAATACATAAAAAAGAGGAGAAACAAAAATAAATGAAAACTAAAAATACGCCTTTATTAAAATATAATAAGAAGGAAAACAGAGTGCTAAAAATAAAAACAAACACGACTGAAATAAATAGAGGGCACCTACACCCTAGCAAGAACTACACTACTCTAGTTCTTCTGGATCATCAAATAAAGTCTTGTAGAGGGCAATATTCGCAGGATCCACTCCCACAGTCCTCTACGCTGCCCCAATGTCAATCTCCATAAGAACCGGCTCCTGGACACTAACTTCCAAAGATGCCAAGGCTTCAGAAACGTTCTCAGTTATAGCCCGCTCAGCCTCGAGGGCACAGGCAATGGTGGGAGAAGGATTATTATCATCAACTAGACTAGCCACTATTTCTACAGGCGGCTGAGCCTTCCTAACCCATACATTGTTCCGGCGACGATCTCCGCGAGAGCTTGCATTTCTTTTAACAACAGCAGGCCCCTTCATGTTAGGCATCTTTTTAGGCCTGAAACTAGAACGGGGAGGAACTTCCTTTCGCTTTCGATCAGGACGAGCTTTCACAGTCTTAACACTATAGTTACGAGGTTTTGCAGAATCAGGACCCTCATACTTAACACGAATACGAGTTATCAAAAGCTCAGCCGGCTCCCCATTACGAGCCTCGGTCCTCACATCTTTGTCATCGGAGCTCATCCACAACTTGTAGTTTTCAGAAAGACCCACAAAGCCATTTGTAGCTACGGCCCAACGCGGGAGACCATCATAATACTTAGCCCAACGCTAAGACCCGTGTTTGTGAAAAGGCCGCTACCTTAGGTGGTACCGTATCAGAAAAGGGGATAGTCTGCCTTAAACCATATTGACGCATGACTCGGTAAGGGAAAATATAAATGGGATGAGATAGCCCCAACAAAGAAACATAAACCGATACATCAGAGCCCCTTGTCATAGTAGTCAAACCCCACCATGGTACCACCCACTTAATAGAACAAATGCCATAAGTAAAAAAGGAGGTCCATTCGGCCTCGTCCTGTCCTTGGTGCAAGTATTTTCGGTTACCCAAGGCTATAGGGCGATAATGTTTAGGATCAGCAGGAGCTTCCAAAAGTCTAAGCCGTTCCGCAAGCCAAATCTGCAAAAACAGGTACGATCGAATCAAAAGAATGAAAAGAAAAAAAACGGTCCCTGGGGCGTAGTTTCAACGCCCAGGACCAGGCGCCGAAAACTCCAGCGCCCAGCCCTGGGCGCTGAAACTCAGCCCCAGGCAAAAAAATATATGCAAAAGGGACGTATACGTGCGCAAGGAAAAATCGATCACCTGCAGTAATAGGGGGCTTCCCTTAAAATATTCAGATTTGGCATTCTTCTTAAGATCACCCGCACTCAGCAAAGTCTCGGCAACAACCAACGGCATAATAGAATAGCAAATTTCCATCTGGCTAATCAAGGGGATCAACCTTATGTCACCGAACTCACCATTGTTATTCGACAGCAAATAATAATTCAACAAGCAAAATACAAGGTCTCGGATATTCAATTTCTGTTCGGTCATATTCTTACTAGGCCTAAAGTGATGTTTTACAAGTTTTGCCAAGTCAACCTTATCATCTACAACAATTTCAGCAAACATGTTATCATCTAGCCCTAGGAAAGCCCTTATGGTTGTTTTACCCTCTTCAATAGTGCCAGGGGTAACAGGAGTAGCATTAGTAGGATAACCAAGGATCGCAGCAAATTCATCGGGCAAAGGACATATTTCGTTGCCCCGAAAGGCAAAAACATGATGATCGGAGTCCCAAAAGGTTAAGGCAGCATGCAGAAAGTTATAATCAATATTAATTTGTTGTAAGCCTAAAAGTGCCTCTAAGTGGTATTCTTTTAACAAAGCTTTTTCTATGGGAGTAAGGGCCCGTAGCCAACGCCTAACAGTCCGTTGGAGTGAGAAAGTAGGGATCGACATGGCAAAAGCAATGAATAATTAAAGCACAACAAAAAGAAAAGAAAGAATTTGAGAGTAGTAGAAAATAGGGACGTATCTAGCCCCTATATATAGCTGAACGCACCCAATGACATCCTGATCCCATTCAGAAACGTGTTAGGAAATCCGAAAGTCAAATATTACCAGGAAAGGACTTTCAGCGCCCACGGCTGGGCGCCGAAATGTTTAACGCCTGGCCTTGGGCGCTGAAAATGCAGCCCAAGGCCCAGATTTCACAAAACAAGGAACAGGAAAGGACTTAAGACCGTGTTGCTAAACACGAGGCCCTATTGCGAGTAGGATCAAGCCCAAAGCACCTTTAGCTCCCAAGTAAGCAAGCAAAAAAATAATAACATTAAAACTTGGTCGAAACTTAGACTCGTCTCAGAAAATGCTTATGTACACTTTTCAAAAAAAAAAAGCAAGTTAAATATCATGGTCATTCTTCGAAACACCAAAAATATGTGTCGTCAAGTCATTGGTTTTCCAAATAAAAAATGTTTGTCTGTCAAAGGGTTAATCCGGGCCAAGCTAAAACCGGATGTCGCCTGAAAACTAAAGTCGCACTCCACGGCTTCGCTAAAGTAGCACACTACTATAGAAGGTCGCTCGCACATACGAGCATGACCCCAAACATTATTACAAGATGCGAAAAACAACCGACGAGCCCCAGTGCTTGGGGGCTCGCGAAAAAAATAGACTCCAACGAGGAGCGCGCGATCAAAATCACATTCCCGGACTGCGCCATACACCATATCATGTTTGGATATCTAAAAAAAGAACAACAATAGGTTCGACCTCATCGAAAGGACGTCACTGACACTTGTGCACGGTCCTCTGATCAAAGACCAAGTAGAGCCGTAAAGACTAGCTCAAAATCACGAAAGCGGATGGTCGCAAGACAAAGATCCGTCTGAACACGTTGTCAGCCCACGTTCAGGTTACAACTAAATTCGAGCACCCCTCGAAAGAATTCGCTCTTGCAAGAATGAATAAAAAGAAATTCTCAAAAGAAATCACAAAGAACCAAAGAAATAGGAACTTTCCCATCTTCAGTCGGCAAGATCGCGTCACAAACCGCGCGAGTTCCCAAATCGAAAAGAAAACGAATTCAGGGACGTCCACCCTCAGCGGACAGGGCTCGCCCACCCTCAGCGGGCGGGGTCTGCGTCACTAGCCGCGCAGGTCCTCAGTTTTCGAAAAAATAAAGTCTTCAAAATTAAGACAGGCTCGCCATCTTCAGCCGGCGGGGTCTACGTCACAAACCGCGTAGGTCCTTATTTTCAAAAAAGCAAAACAAATTTCAAAATAGATTCGTCCACTTCTATCGGACGGGGTGTCCACCCTTAGCGGACAAGGTTCGCCATCTTTAGCCGGCGGGGTCTACGCCACAAACCGCGTAGGTCCATATTTTCAAATTTCAAAAACAGATTCGTCCACTTCTATCGGACGGGGTGTCCACCCTTAGCGGACAGGCTCGCCATCTTTAGCCGGCGGGGTCTGCGCCATTAAAACCGCGCAGGTCCTTAGTCGCTGCAGCGATAACTTTTGCTGGATTTTCCTTCGTTTTACGTCCTATAAAAACAAGGGTGCTGGATTTTCCTTCGTTTTACGTCCTATAAAAACAAGGGTGCTGGATTTTCCTTCGTTTTACGTCCTATAAAAACAAGGGGGTTTTCTCGTTTAACTAGCCTTGAAAATGAGAATTTTTTTTAAAAAAAGCATTTTACCTCGTGATTGGGCTTGGCCAGGCCCAATTACACTTTATAGCTTTGATTTCGAAAACATCTGTAGCTACTCCCAATGACAAAGTGAGGGAGTTTCTACGCACCTTTAGATCCTTCCAATGACAAAGTGAGGAAGTTTCTATACTATCAGTTGACAAATCCCAATGACACGTGAGGGATATGTCGACACTTCAAGTGATGACCCTTAAGTCAAATGTTATCACTCGGGGGCTCGTGAGACCCTCGCAAAACAGGTCACAATACACCATGGCTTGTGTGACGCACTCCGTCTAATACTTTGACCATCGTCTTACTCCAAGACTCAGTCAAAGTGGGGGCTAACTGTAGACACCTACTTTTGTCCCCATTCCCGAAAGGGAAATGTTCGATGATGAAAGCATAAATCTCCACTTGACAACGCATCTCCTATAAAATAAACGAATCTCAATTCCCCTTTTCATTTCACCCGAAACCTGCTATTTATGGAAACCTGCTAAAAATAGTAACTGCCGTAAAAGGTAGCTTCTAAAAGTGGCAAATCATAAAAGATAGAAACCTGTCAGAATTAGGTGTTACATTCCAACATAAATCCTAAATGAGATAGAAAACTGCGAGAATCCTATTCCTAATATGATTCGGAAATAAGAGTTACGTATTAATTAAAATCCTAACGAGCCTAGAGTTCGTAACGGGCCCAGACGCATTCCGTCATAAAATTGATACGCGCTAAAAGACTCGAATTAATCTCAAACTCTACGGATTTCAGGAATCCGAATCTGACCAAGAAAACAGCCCAGACCCTATTTTCAACGCCTGGCTCTGGGCTGTCCTATAATTGAGATTCGTTAAATAAAAAGGAGAAATAGCAAAGTCAAAGTGGTTAGTTTTCTGAGAACCGTGACGCACCTCTCAAGGGTGCGTCGTAATGTGTCCCTTTTCGATGATTTAACTGCTTTCCTCGCCCTTTTTATGAACTGTTAAACTAACTGAATCTGATTGTTCTATCACGCCTAGCAAATATGATATTTTTGGGAAATCGGATTATCATGCTAGGTCCCTGAATGCTATTTAAATCAGATAATCATGATCGAATTAGTATTATATGTTGCATATTGCTAAAATCAACTCAGATTAGTTTAATAGTTAACGCATGTCCCTTCAATTATTTATGCTGAGCTAGTAAGGATATCCTGCCTCTGGAGTTATCGACGAGCGAAGTACTCCTCTCGGTAGTTACAGTCCCCCGAACCCTCAATCTCTACCTTGCGGGTGTATGTTGAGAGATCCCCACACCAGGGATCACAAGGGAACCTACGGCCGTCGTGGTCAAACATAATTGCACTCCCTTTATGTCACGATAACCGGGTTTTGTCAGTTTTTCTCATTGTCGTTAAAAACTGAATGGCGACTCCTATATTACTAGTCAATTGGGTGTATACTCACAGGAAATCCAATTACACTTGATTGAATAAAAAGAATCGTCACACCCACGAGGGACGAGGTCACGCATTAGCCTCGTGCTTTTTCGACCCCCTCACAATGATATGATATGAGGATCGCCAAAAACGTATCGTATGACTTTAGGCATAACGAACATATACCAATCCCTATTGATCTAAGTGAAGATCAACTAGATTGAGATCAAGAAAAACTTATGGTACTTGAAAATGTACATAGGAATAGTTCTTGATTCAAGGAAATAAAGATATGCTAAATATTGATGCTACACGCATAAACACTGGCAAAGGATCAAGCAAGATTCCTTTGGAGTTAACCATTGACAAGGACGAGCTAAAGAGCATCGTGTTTCGAAATGGCAACATGGATTGGAGACCATGAGTTGTTGCGTGGGAAATTAAAATACTAATTTCTATGTTCTAAGATACAGCTGGAAAGTCTTCCACATATCTGTGAACTGCTTGGATAAGTAAATCCAAACAAAGCATCACTAGCAACCTAAACAGTTGAAGTAAAAGTACTTATTGCCTAAGAAGCAATAAAACAGAGTTGTTTATATTAATGAGTTCTTCATTGAACTTGGGTGGATCACATGTCTGCTAACTTGATGGTTCTTCATTGCAAAATGCGTAGAACCACTATCGAAGTAAGAAAGACTAGATCACATAATAAACAAACTCAAAAGATCTTATCATCATATCTCGAAAAACATTCGATGAAAAAGATATTAAGATTGGCAAAGCATGATAACTAAACTTATGCAACAAGTGAGAAGCAACACTCACATTGTAGCACTGGAAATCAAGCATAGCTTTGAATTCCATGAACTGTTTTAAAGATGGGTTTGAGGCCCATGGTTGTAAAACGTTGGGGTTGAAAATTTATCATATATGAAATGTATTTTCATATTCCATTTAATCTTGGTTTAATATTAAATGATGAGTCCCTTCAATTTGACGATATATTCAAGATAGACTGTCAGGACCAGTCCTGTGACTAAGAAATGTCTATCAAGTGAACTTGAATGTCAAAAGTTGAAAATGGTCCCTGGTCGGATTTTTCTATAAAGACGGACGCATAGAAAACGTTAGACGACTAGAATGCAAGATGACTAGTAGTTCTGTTTCTTGAACTATGTGGACATGGCAATGTCGTAATAATTTGCATAGATACTTACTTTGGGAAGACTAGTATCGGACAGACCTATGAAACTTTACTGTAAGAGATGAAAATCTGTCATAAGTAAATTTCATTAAAATTATTAGACACTAAATCCTCAATACCTGAGTGATTTGAGATTACTTGTTTGAGAACTGGTTACTTTGAGGTTGACCAACCGTCGCACCGTAAAAGGAGGCTATAAAGGCAACGCTCAGGTAATCACCTATCAAACGAAGTTTAATCTCAAGATCGCAAGATTGGGATTGTCCTCCCATAAATCGGGATGAGATGCTTAAAAGTTGTACAAGGCCACTTGGAGAGCTAGACACTGTAAAATGCATGGCCGTGCTCGGATGAATCATAGGCTGTGATTATCTGTTTATTTGATCAGTTGAACTCTGAAACGGAGAAACACCTCTGGACATAATAAGGATGACAACTCTTACCTTATGTTCAAGAGCAAGCATCGAGCGACAAAGGAATTAGGAAATGCACACTTGTCCCTAAGGACAAGTGGGAGACTGAAGGAAATAACTCCCTTGGTCCAAGTATGCATATAATGTTAAGTCTAATAAATGCGGTTCAGTATTAATTAACAAGTTAATAATTCAGTGAGATCAAGTGAGCTGAATGCCTAGCTAGAGGCCGCTTCAGTTCAAGTGGAATTAATTATATTAATCCACAGCTTACTCTTGACTGAACCCGTAGGGTCACACAAATAGTACGTAAACGGATCAAGTATTTAATGGCATTAAATACTCCATCTATGGATATTCGGAATCGACGGATCTTGGTTTCAGTGGGTGCTAAGATCGTCAAAGGCAAGCAAATGAATACTCCGGAAACGATGATATTGCCGGAAACGGAAATATGGATCGTATCGGAAATATAAATATTATCCAAGTCGTAGATGTTGCCGGAAACGGAAACATGGTACGTATCGGAAAATATTAATGGAAATGGAAATATTGCCGGAATCGGAAATATTGCCGGAAACGAAAATATTGTCAGAATCGGAAATATTATCGGAATTGGAAAATAATTCCAGAAACGGAAATATTAAATATTTGTTCGAAACGGAAATGAATTCCAGAATCGGAAATATTAAATATTGTTCGTATCGGAAATGAATTCCGGATTCGGGAATTTAATCGGAAAGCGTATCGTACGAATTAGCATCGGACGAGGCTTGCTAGACGAAGGCCCAGCACGAGGCTAGGCCAACGCCCAGCAAGCCACACGCCCAGTGCTTGACCAGGTCCAGCGCAAGGCCAGGCCCAACCAAGCACTGGCAGGCGCGCACGAAGCTCATGGGCTGCGAGGCCGCATGCGCCGTGCGCCGCAAGGCCTGCGTACGGGCGTGCATGCGTGCGCGTGTGCTCATGTTCGTAACGAATCCTAATCCTATCGGAATTCGTGCATTGATTAAATCCTAATCCTAAAAGATTAAATTTATTATTTAGAGTTCTATTAGGATTCTAATTAATAAATCCATATCCTAGTAGGATTATAATTCCTTTCCATAAACTCTATAAATAAGGGCCTAGGGTCACATATTTGATAGATGATTTTGAAGTATTCAAAGGTAAGATTTTTAAACAAAAATCAGCCAAACACTTGCAACCCAAAATAGCCGAAAATCCTAAGTAACCTTAAGGGCAATTCTAGTTGGTCATGCTTAAGGCGGATCCGGACGTGCTGTGGACTATCTACGGAGGGACGACACTTGGAGTCCTAAAGACTTGTTCTTGTTCGGTTCGGGCGCAGCTAGGCAGGGCACGCTACAAAGTGTATGCATCTGAATTATGCTAAATGATTATGTGTAAATAATATGTTTCCTGGCTTTATGGTTTTTCCGCATGATTTATGTTTATTCATATGTATCATAACCTAACAATGTAAGGGTTCTTATGGGGAAAACCATGTATAACCATACTAGCCATCATATCTTTGTGCCTAAGGTGGGGCATGTCCTTGGTCGAAGCAAGATAGTTCCAAGCAAACATGATCTTCTGGACATACATGTGAGGAGTCTCGTTATCCATCTTTTCTAAGTATCCTAGACTGGTGAACTTAGAAGGTAGCATCTTTAATTTCTGAAAATTCACAACTAAAAAGTCTTACTAACGCGTTCCCATAGAAATTCCAACCCAAAAAGGATACAATAAATAGTTCGTGGAGCCATACAATTTCAATGCACAATGTATATGCTCAACATGAAATATGATGCAATTAATCACATAAAGCAAGATAAAACATGATTCGAACGCATATGTGGCACTTAATAAATCACATTGTCACATAATATGCATTCTCAGACTAATATTCCCTTCTTTGTCTACCCATTCCTCAATTAAATAATAATCCGACTTTTCAACTTATTTCAAATGACCCAAAATAATTGATATTCGACCTTTAAAATATTGAGTACTCAAAATAATACGTTTTGACTTTAGGCAAATAATATTTAAAAATCCTAAAGTTCCGCATTAGTCTCCGATTACCACTTTGTAGTATTGCTTACTACAAAGAAGGAATGAAACTAAGCTCTAGTATACCACTTTGTAGTATTACTTACTACAAAGTTGCCTTAAGCTCCTGAATACCACTTTGTAACACCCTAATAATTCCTTGCTTTTATAAAATCATTTTCCAACTTAAAATAAAGGAATTACTAAAGTATTACCGCCACCGTGATAACGGTTAAGGCTATTACCAGAATTACGCAGCGGAAATTAATGTCAAATAACTTTTGAAAACATAATTAACAAAATATCGAGGCCTCCTACAATTTGGAACCATGACGGCCCAAAAACCAAAGTATAAAAAGTCCAACAATTTCAAACATAATTAAAACATAATTAATAGTTCAAAATACGAAAGCATGCAACTCTCTCGATCATCCCAAGCCACATGAATTCGATCTACCAACCTGCTATATTATTCTACTCCCCATCAATGCAAATGCAAATGATAGATCATCATAGGGTCATTAAGGCAAAGGCCATGACCGAAATCACACAAAGCACGTAGTCAGCAAAAGCTGAGTACTTACAAGAATAGAGTGAAACAAAACTAAAACATGCATCACTCACTAAGTACTAATCAACATGCAGAAGCCATATAATAATTAACAACCAAATCATGAATACAAGACTCGACTCTTGAATCACAATTTAATTAGAATAAGCTTCGAACGGGCCAAAGAAATATTCCATAAAGGAAAGGTGATGGGAGCCAACCATACACCAAAATAATAGATAATAAAATCGGGCCATACCGAGTGTCGGGCCATACCGACGGAATTCCTGCGCATAATATAAATGAAACAACGTCTTGTATCATTAGTAGGAGTATGAGCTTTCCGACAAGACTCCCCCCATTGTTCGTACTCAAGGTATATACGTTCCAAGAGTTTTGAAGCTTGTTCTGGTTGCACTTTACGTTTATTAATAATTTATTAAAGGTGAACTCAAGACTCAATAACATACACACATGCAATTAATAAACGACAACCAAAACAATCTTATTTTAATGCTTTAGGACTTGTGATCAACCAAGCAAGACTCTTGTGAAATTACTACCATGTTCCTCCTCACCGAAGTGAGATTCCACATCATGCCCATTAACATTAGGGTTGTGCCCTTGCACGACAAATCCTAATTCATTTCATACAAAATATTCCCAACTGAACCCTGAAGGAAATAATGCCCTTGGTCCAAGTATGCATTTAATGATAAGTCTAATAAATGCGGTTCAGTATTAATTAACAAGTTAATAATTCAGTGAGATCAAGTGAGCTGAATGCCTAGCTAGAGGCCGCTTCAGTTCAAGTGGAATTAATGATATTAATCCACAGCTTACTCTTGACTAAACCCGTAGGGTAACACAAATAGTACGTAAACGGATCAAGTATTTAATGGCATTAAATACTCCATCTATGGATATTCGGAAACTACGGATCTTGGTTTCAGTGGGAGCTGAGATCGTCAAAGGCAAGAAACGAATACTCCAGAAACGATGATATTGCCGGAAACGGAAATATGGATCGTATCGGAAATATAAATATTATCCAAATCGTAGATGTTGCCGGAAACGGAAACATGGTACGTATCGGAAAATATAATCGGAAATGGAAATATTACCGGAATCGGAAATATTGCCGGAAACGGAAATATTGTCAGAATCGGAAATATTATCGGAATCGGAAAATAATTCCGGAAACGGAAATATTAAATATTTGTTCGAAACGGAAATTAATTCCGGAATCGGAAATGTTAAATATTGTTCGTATCGGAAATGAATTTCGGAATCGGGAATTTCATCGGAAAGCGTATCGTACGAATTAGCATCGGACGAGGCTTGCTAGACGAAGGCCCAGCACGAAGCCAGGCCGACGCCCAGCAAGCCACACGCATCCAACAACACGCCAAGGCCTCGACCAGGCCCAACGCAAGGCCAAGGTCAGCCAAGGCTTGGCGCGCGCGACAGGCTCAGCGATGGGCTGCGACAGTGGGCCTTAGCGCTGTGCGTGGGCCGCGAGGCTTGCCCATGGGCGTGCGGTGCTCGGGCGCTACGTGCGTGCGTGCTATACGAATCCTAAAGCTATCGAAATTCGTGCATTGATTAAATCCTAATCCTAAAAGATTAATTTAATTACATAGAGTTCTAAAAGGATTCTAATTAATTAATTAGTATTCTAACAGGATTCGAAATCCTTTCCAAGGTTCTATAAATATATTCCTAGGGTCATAAATTTATATACGAGTTTTTCAACAAGTATTCATACAATAAAACAGTGATTTTTGAGCAGAAAAATCTGTCACATTCTTGCCCATAATTAGCCAAAAATTATAGTACCTTAAGGGCGATTCTAGTTGGTCAATCTTAAGGCGGATTCGGACGTGATGTGGACTATCTACGGAGGGACGACACTTGGAGTCCTAAAGACTTGTTCTTGTTCGGTTCGGGCGCAGCTAGGGAAGGCACGCTACCAAGTGTATGCATCTAAATTATGCTATATGATTATGTGTAAATAATATGTTTCCTGGCATTAAGGTTTTCCGCATGATTTATGTTTTGTCATATGTATCATAACCTAACAAACCCTACATGTGCGGTGGCTTACGTGAGCTAACCCTTCACACGTGGTAAAATAAATAGTACAACGAAGTACGAATAATTGGCTCAAAGTATGCTAGACATCCCGTACAATAGCATACAAATAAATAATCCATTCATTGCATGTGAAACAAACCATACATGCACAAATATTGAACAACATGATTGACAATGAAATTCATACTCATAATAATCTCAACATGCTTGTTCAACCAATAATTCAACAATTCCAATATAATAATCCACATGATCGTTCACCAAACCAAATATGAATCCACATAATATAATTCACATCAACAACAATCATGTAATGTCCTTGACAAATAGTGTGGGCGCCCTAGACTTGTACGTACCTTGAATACCTAAGCGTAGGGGCCACTTTGCAATAACGAGCACTCACTCAGAAATCACCTCCTATCATCAAAATAATGAAACTTACATTATTTCCATGTTCATTAAATTTCCAGTAACTTTATAAAATCTAAAACCTCATTTAAACTTCATAATTCAATTGTTTTTCAATAATATGATCGCCTCAATTTGTAAAACCAATCCCTAGTACGAAAACATTCTTTTTCCGCCTTTAAAATCAATAAAAATCAACACTTTAAGCCTTTATTCAAATCTGAAAATATAATTGATTATCATAATTAAAATCATCACCTAATTATGCTAATCAATTGACTCATTAGGTCTAGATTAAACCCCTAACTTGAAAATTCCAATAAAACCAATTTATCATCATAAAAATCAATTCTTTATTAAATAAACAAATCTGGAAATTCGTACTTTAATAATTAAAACAAGCCTAATGAATCACAACACGTAAATCCTCAAAGCACGGTGTTCACAACCGATTCCCAACATTTTAATCATTCAAAACAATAATAATATTATAATTTAAAATACAGAATTGAAATAGAATAGGTAAGGAAGAAGAGAATTATACCAATCCGGCCTATAGCATGGAAAAATCACGAATTAGAGTGATTGGGCGAAAAAGAATTGAATAACGAACACGAACAACACACACACACACACACACACGCTCGTGTGTGTGCGCGCGCAGCAAAGGGGCGACGAGCAAGGGGCAGCGACAGGGCAGCGCGCGCGGGGCTGGGCGCAGCGTGCGAGCGAGAGAGACGAGAGCAAGGGGTGTGCGTGTCCAAAGGCACACAGCAACAGCAGAGGCACAGCAGCAGCGCAGGGCACAACGAGTGCTCGCTGCGGGCTGCGGGCAAGAGAGGAGTGGGCGAGTGTGAGTCTGGGCGACGAGCGAGGCACAAGGGCACGAGCACGCCGAGTGCTGTGCGGGTCGTGTGGGACTGCCGAGCAAAGAGAGAGGAGAGGGAGTTGGAGTGAGGGGCAAGAAAAGCAAAAGAGGGTTTATGAATTTTAGGGGCTCATTTAATGATGAGGAGTCCTATTTATAGGCTCCCTATTTTCAATGGGCTAGGCTTAGGAAAATAGAATTGAACTTAGGGAATTAAATGATTGGGCTAGCTTAGGACTTGAATTAAATTCTTTTGATTGGGCTCGTTTAAGAAAACGACTTGGACTTTTCATTTAAAACCCGAACCTTTAAAATTACTTGCGACCCATTTAATTTCCCGACTCAAGAATGAAATTCGTTTCATAATTAATTAAAATAATAAATATTCTAATTAATTAAAATACATTTAAATATTATTTAAATGCGAAATAAATTCTAAAAAAAATCGAAAAATGCTTTATAAATATAATAAAATATACTTTTAAATATTAAAAAAATACGAGGTATTACAGTTTGGGGAAAAGGGGGAAAGAAAGGTCGTTCTACCTGAGGATGATGACAATGAGGTTGATGCTTTTGTGAATCTTAAGCGTGTCACTATGGATTTTGTCTCATTACTACGCCTTGTTGTTAGGCACACTAGAGTCCTGAGCACGACTGTTGAGACTGTCGAGCATGCCTCTGGCCAGTTTATTTCATGGTTTACAGTAGCACCTCCAAGCAGCACCGTTGGGTTTGAATGCATTTCTGTAACCGTTGTCCCACTCGTTTTGCTGCTAAACAGTCTATTGGAAAGAAGGCGGTGTCTTACTTGGTTGGTGTGTGCAACTTGGAGATTGTGGATGCAAATTATGGCCCGTCCACTCTGAAGTTTGATGCTCTGTTTTGTGATCTTAAAAAGGAAAGTTACTTAACTGTGAAGGAGCGTGTGTTTGGGATCAAGAAAGAGATCCACCCCTCTCCGCTTCTTGTGGAAGAGGACTGCTTAACACCTCGAGGCTCGATGTTCCATATACCTTCCCTTGATTCACCTCCATTACCCCTGAAAAAGCGTAAACTGAAGCTTGCTACTAGGAAGCCATCTGTTGTTGTGGTATCTTCTGATGTCCCGGTTTTTTTCCCAGTTCCTTCCGAACTTGAGCTTGTGTTCAAGCGTCAGAAGTCCCCCCTACCTCTAGAATGATCACCGCTTATAGTATAGGCTTCAGAGGTCATTGTCCTACAGACCCTCCCTTTTGTAATAGGTTTCGTGTCCTTACTCTATAGCCGTTGTTTAGGCATTTGAGGGTTTGTTCCTATTAGAGTGCTCACCACTTATGTTAAGGTGTTGTTCGCCTTTCTGTTGCCAGTAATGATGTTTAGTGGTGTATCCTGCGCATCATGGAAGTCCGCTATATATGCGTAGTTCATCTTCTACCCTGTAATGTACTCTTTTCTTTTAAATGATTGATAAAAGTAAACTTGTTTAGAAGTGCGCTTATGTTGGTATTACCACTTTTTTCTTCTTCTTGCTTTGCCTTTGTTTGCATTATCGTTCCTCTCACGCTGGCTCAACTAAATTGCAAGATTATATAGGATTATGTAGAGTACTGTGTTTGCAACAATGACTTCCTTGCTTAGTTTGGCGTTGTCCCCCCCCCCCCCCCCCACACAGTTCATTCCTTCTCTTCTCCCCATTTTGGCTTTCTTAACATGGTTTTGGTGCTTTTATACTCATGGGGGTGATGATAGTGCATATGCACAGGCATGTAAGGCAGGCTCGTTACTTTTAAATAGATGGGGATGTTATATTACAGTGGACATGCCTCTAAGTAACAACACATATTTAGCCGATTTTGAATGTTTGATGTACTCAATACGTGATTTTGATATGTATGCTTACCTGCAGCTACCTGGAGCATTAGATGAATGATACGAGTAGAGTATAACAATTCAGAATCTTATGAATCACGGGTGTTAGTCTATCAGGAGTTTTGTAAGCATGAGCACTCGCTGCAGCCTACTAGTGAATTCCCTCATTTTTTTTTCCTTCCTAGACTATGTTATATACGCATAAACCCTAGAAACAGTATCAAATTTGGATATTCCTCCCCTGAAATTTCATTTTCCTTCGTGCTTTTATATCTTCATTTCTCTGATTGATTGGTGTTCTCCTGGTTTTTCGAATTCAGTTCCTTGGTGTGCGTATGTACATTGGCTACTAAGTTGATTGCTCTGTCTGCTGTCTGCTTGCATCCTTTTATCTTAGCTTTTGTTGTACATAGTTAAAGAGGTGGTTTTAGTCTGAGTCAAGAGTATAATTGATGAGTTCGACTTCATGTTCATTTTATAACTGAGGTATACATGCAGTTTATTTATAAATAAGGAAGTTTCTTAAGGATGCAAATAGCAGGATTTTGTATTTCAAATATGTGATAAGTTAGAATTCATGGACAATTAGCTTGGTATAAATACTACAAACTATAGTTTATTATGATACCAATTGAGGTTTGTCCACGACGTGGATAATGTAGAATTCTACAATGCCGTGCTTTGTACCTATTGAACATAATTCTCTGTTGTGATTATCTGAGGACACCTTAACTAAACCGATATTTAATTGATATCCATATATGTAAACGGTAACAAGCATGCCAGTTTGGAGAATAATAAAAACCACCATCTTTTAACATCCCCGTGATTTGAAATGCATTGAAGTAATCAGGATCAACCTTGTCCCAATAACTTTCAAGTCCTCCAACGTATTCTCTGTGACCATTTACATAACCTCCGTGGCATAATTTAATAGTAAAGCTACACTCCATGATCATCAAACAAGAGGTGATTGATTGAACGGATATATGACTACTTAAATAGAAGACCAAAGGTGAACTGTTGTTACAAACATGTTATTCAGTGTGAGTTATGGTAGAGTTAAATACACATGTAATAAACAGGGAGTTAGTACCTATGGCATTGTTAATTTTATGACAAAATAAATGAGTACATACTCTGACTAAATAACTCATGTAACTCCTGTAACTTACTTGGCCCCCCTCCCCCTGTCCGACTGTTTCTGTTTGCATACATGAAACCTCTCATTGACCAGTTTTTTTTTTTATTGAATGCTCGTATATGGTAGAGTGCAGTAAATGCGCTGAATTTAACCTTTGAATCTCCAGTAGCCAGTTCCTATTAACCCATACATGTTCTGCAGATTTATCTTGCCGGTAAGCATATAACTTTCTGATAAGGGTTCTAGAGTAATCACCGGACCTGCTTCGGCCATTGGTAAGTTGTTGTCCTCAGGTTCAATATTACATACGTCGTATTTTTTTGTTTATACTGTTGCTAATATGCAACTAGCCTTTTGGTGTGCATTGTCTTGTGTTACCTGATAATCACTTATTATGACCACTAGATAAGCTTATGTGCTCAGTATCTCCTGTCACACGCCGAAGCAAACGGCAACGAACTGTCGACAGACGACCCACCTTACCTTGCCCATGTAGGTTTCCTGGCTTCCCGGACCTTTGTCATTCCCATAGGATCAAACAACCTAACACCATTTTTGAAATCACCAGTGTGCCTGTACAGTCTCCACCTGAACCACAGTCTCTGTTTTGGGCAAATTCTACTTAGAGACGAACTTGCCTTGATGATGGTGCTAACAATCGATTGATCAAGATAATTTAGAGTGACGAGAGTAAGTTGTAGAAGCATGGAATGAGAGTATTATTATTACTGAATATTTCGTATATGTAAACTGTTCTAGCTGGGCCATTTTATAGGCATTACATAATAAAATGTAACGTATAAACATTAAATGTCCATAATTGGGCATTAAGTAGGTAATTAGGGATTGCTGGGAACGGCTTGTAACCGTCGCCTCTCCCTTAGCCGTTGAGAGCGAGATGGAAGGATGCCTTGTCATGCCCTGCTGGCAGCCACATATGCTCCACTTGGCATATCTGACCATGTCATCAAGAGGGTATTTTCCCCCAAAACAATTGTCCCCAAAACCCATTTTGAATTTATTCCGGGAAGTTCAAAAAGGAGAAATGGGTTTTCCTTGATTACAAGAAAAGGGTGGAAATTGCCCCTTTCTTCCCCCAATGCTGACGGCGTTAGTGTAATGATGATTCTTGGAGAGTTCAACCGCCCATCTGCGTCCATAAATAGGTCCGTTCGTTCAACCACTTCACACACTTCCCCACTCTCTCTCTTCTCATTTCTGAAAAAATCAACCGGTGCCTTTCTCTCTCTTTTCCTCAGGTAACTGCTCCTCTTCCATCTTCTTCCTTTTTTCTTTCAAATTCCTTTATGTCTCAGAGGATGGGAATGAAATCCACCCGCGCAAAGAACAAGAAAGTCGTGATAGCGATTTAGACGAATGGTCAATTTTAAGCCCTACCCACATCCTGGATAAGAAGAATGCTCGGCCAGCCACTTGGGGAAAGCAAGACGTGGCGACGCTCAGGGAAGAGTGTGGCTTCCCTCCGTCAGCGGTGATTCGGTTGCCACAGCCCGATGAACGGGCCGATTGGACATCGGACGGTTGGGTGTGCTTTTAAGAGTACCCCTTCAAAATTGGGTACACTTACCCTTTCACGCCGCTGGTGAGGGGTGTGAGGGGGTCGAAAAAGCACGAGGCTAATGCTTGACCTCGTCCCTCGTGGGTGTGACGTTTCTTTTTGTCAAATCAAGTGTAATTGGATTTCCTGCGAGTTTACACCCAATTGACTAGTAATATAGGAGTCGCCATTCAGTTTTTAACGACAATGAGAAAAACTGACAAAACCCGGTTATCGTGACATAAAGGGAGTGCAATTATGTTTGACCACGACGGCCATAGGTTCCCTTGTGATCCCTGGTGTGGGGATCTCTCAACATACACCCGCAAGGTAGAGATTGAGGGTTCGGGGGACTGTAACTACCGAGAGGAGTACTCGCTCGTCGATAACTCCAGAGGCAGGATATCCTTACTAGCTCAGCATAAATAATTGAAGGGACATGCGTTAACTATTAAACTAATCTGAATTGATTTTAATAATATGCAACACATAATACTAGATCGATCGCGATTATCTGATTTAGATTGCTTTAAGGGACCTAGCATGATAATCCAATTTCCCAAAATATTATCTTTATTAGGCGTGATAGACCAATCAGATTTAATTAGTTTAACAGTTTATAAAAGGGCGAGGAAAGCAATTAAATCATGGAAAAGGGACACATTACGACGCACCCTTGAGAGGTGCGTCACGGTTCTCAGAAAACTAACCACTTTGACTTTGCTATTTCTCCTTTTATTTAACGAATCTCAAGTTACGGGACAGGATACGTTCTGTTCGATTTTTGGATCGATTGCGACAGAACGCGTGATCAATTTCGCAGCGTGAGGCTTAGGCTTAGGGGTTGGAGTCAATACTCAGAATATGAATTGTGTGTTGTGTTCACGTCGAATTTGGGGCTGTATTTATAGAAAAGAGTTCATGGAAAGATAGAATTTTAGAGCTCTAATCCACGAAGAATTAGGAAAGAACACGTCCCAGGTAATTTCAGCGCCCAGGGCTGGGCGTTAAAGATTTCGGCGCCCAGCTCTGGGCGTTGAAAATGGGATCCAGGCAATTTCAGCGCCCAGGGCTGGGCGTTGAAAATGATGTTTGGGCCGAGTTCTTTGTCAGATTTGGACTCTTAGAATCCGGAGTGTTTGAGACTTATCCGAGTCTTTTAGTGCGTATTAACTTTATGACGGAATGCTTATGGGGCCGTTACAAACTCTAGGTTCGTTAGGATTTTAATCAATACGTAACTCTTATTTTCGAATTATACTAGGAATAGGATTCCTCTTGCAAATTCTATCTCTTTTAGGATTTATGTTGGAGTGCAACACCTAATTCTGACAGGTTTCTATCTTTTATGTCTTGCCACTTTTAACAACTACCTATTATGGCAGTTACTATTTTTAGCAGGTTTCTATAAATAGCAGTTTTGGTCGAAATGAAAAGGGTGATTGAGATTCGTTATTTTATAGGAGATGCGTTGCCAAGTGGAGATTTATGTTCTTATCATCGAACCTTCCCTTTCGGGAATGGGGACAAAAGTAGGTGTCTACAAGGGGAGTTTTGAAAACCCTAGCAGTGCCGCCGGCACAATTGATGCCGCAAGTTTGGCGAGTAATGCATCTGGTTGACCATCTGGTTGGTCAATTGGACATGGAATTCCGGGTTGAGGACCTGGTTTATACTTACAAGGTCCAAAATTACGGGGCTGGTAGGTATTTGTTGCATGTCAAGGATGACAGAGAGGCTCTCCTGGGTTCTGATAAGTCGAACGACCGCGGGTGGATGGGTCGATTCTTTTTTGTGGAGTTGGCTAGTCTAGGTCCCGACTCCGATTTCTTGACGGGGGAATGGATGGCTAAAGGTATATTTTGTTGTTTTTGTGTTTTTTGGGCTTGTTGTTTTAACTTTGTCTCACTTGTTTGTTTTTGTAGGGGCATCATTCGACACTGTTGGAGTCGGTGCTGAGGCGGTGGAAAAGACTGCTGTACTTTTGGGGGTTCCTTTAACGGACAGAGCTTTTTGCGGCATCAAGTTCGAACGCGAAGAACTCTCTCAGGAAGAGGAAAACTCCGAGCCTGCAAACATGTCGACATCAACAGGTAAAAACGGGTAAGGGTTAGCATACAACTTGGGTTCGTTACCCTTTACAATAAATTACAACTGTTTCGACGAGACTGAGTCGTCTATAATGTTTATGCAGGAACTGGTCCGTCGACACGCTCTGGCAAAGCTCCTTCTGCGGATGCATTGCTGAAGAAGAGGTTGGAGGCACTAGGGAGTGTGTCTCGGCCCAAGCCCGTCACTATGGTGTCACCTCGAGGCCGCAAAAGGCTTCCAACGATGTCGTCGTGACTGGGAACATCTTCTGCTGCAGAATTCAAGTTGCCGCCTCCAACTCGGAAGAGAAAGCTCACAGTTGAGTTCCCTGACGACTTCGGGTCGGCAGATGCTCCTCAACACCAACTTTGGCCAGAAGTCGACCGCCTGTGGATGCCGTCCAACCAAGAGCGCCAAGAGACCCTGTCCCCAGTTGTTACAACTGTTGAGAGCGTCTCGGATGCTTAGAAGGTATACCCTGCTTTAGTTCCTTAGCTTTTATTAGTATATGTCGTCTTCATGTCGTCATATAGTGACTAAAGTGTCTTCTCTTTTTCTTCTTTTTCCTGTCAACATAGGCCCTGCAATCTTCTTTGGCTACTCGCCATCATGTCATAATGTTAGAAGATCAGATAGTAAACATGAAAAATGACATGAAGAAAGCTAGGCAGGAGGTTGGTCGACTTGGTGGCGTGGCCAAGGAGGCGACGACCAAGGCTGAGATGCTGGAGGCGGAGCAGGCAAAAGGGGTTGCTAAAATTGATGCGTTGAATGCCGAGAAGAAGACATTGGCTGCTAAGGTTGACGAGTTGAAGACGTCTCTTTCCAAAGTCAAATCGAGGATTTTCGAGTGTGCTGGTTATTACACTTGGAAAATAAAGGCTGAGATGATGGAAGAATTTAAGGCAGTCAGGCATGTGAACTGAAGTCCAGAGGAAGATATTGCCCGGTTCAGCGCTGCATTCCCCGAGGAGTATGTCCTCCCTGGTGCCGTTAGCGATGAAGAGGACGTTGAGGAGGGTGCAACTGCAACCAGACCCAATGCCGAGACGATGGCGGCACCAGGCGATGGAAAACAAGGGGAGAATGCAGGTCCAGCAGATCCTCAGGAGTAGCTCTGTCTCCACCCCCTTAAAAAAAAGTTCAAATTTTTATGGTTAATTGTGTTTTTAAACAATGGTTTTTTGTGGTTGGCCTTTGAAGAGGTCAATAAATATTGCGGTTGTGTTTCGTCTTAATGGCGGCAGCCTTTTGTGTGTTTTGGACTTTTCCAAGGGGGCGAGTCATGTAAATATTTGTGGACTTTTTAATTATAAGTTTGGTTTGTGTGAATTTCTTGTGTTTGGAAAAAATGTGCTTGGGTTTGTGTTTGTTTTGCAAGTAATTTATGATGTGCGTACCTCGAGTTTGACTTTGGTGACGCCTCCAGCTTGTCAGAGGAGATGCTGCAAAGTGGGAGATGTGGACTGTTGCATAATGTAAATCTGTATTCCAATGTATATGTAATGTACAATGTAGTGTGTCAGGCGTTTTTGTTATGGCCTAAATTGTAGTTTGTAATTTGTAAAGTTGTAATATGTAATTTGTACAAGTGTGTAACATTTTGAGAAATATGAAATAAAATGACGAAGTTTCCTCTTATTTGGTCGAACATGTTTTGCCGTGTATGACTTCAAATCTGTTTCCTTGTGTTTGCATTTCAACTTTATCCAATCTATCCTCTTCTTGTCGAATCCGTCATCATGTGGGCATCATACTGTTAACATAGCAGAGCGTGAGGATTGGCCGTTGGTGGAACCAACGGCCCTCCGATGCTTAAGTCAGTATAGAGCGACATGAAATAGAACGAAGTTACGACAAGAAGAGGAAAAGAAAGAGTTTAGAAGAAGTACTAGATGATGTCGTGTTGTATGTGTATGTTTGTTGTTCCTTCTAGGTGTTTGTTCATGTCAGCTTCATGTTGTGATCTGCAAAACGAGACGATGGCGTCAAGGTTGGCCGTTGGTGTAGCCAACGGACCTCCGATGCTTAAGTCAGTAATGATAATGAAGGAAAAATCGAAAGCAAAGTAAGAGAAAGACAAAGATAGGGGATTTATCTGAATTTGTTGTCGTCTTCAGTTGCGTCCTATCGTGATTGCATCCGGGATCATCTCGGGTCGAGAATATGTCGTGTTGTCCCAAGTTTGGGGATGTTGACATGATGTCGGTGGACACCAGTCTTCCTGTGTGTTAGAAAAAACTAAAAATAGTGGATTTACAAAATGTTTAGAAATGATACAACTTCAAGTGCGTTGCGTTCCAGCTCCTTGGGATGGATGTACCGTCTCTATCGACCAATTGGTATGCGCCATGACTTGTTCGTCTTACGATCTAATAGGGTCCTTCCCAGGTCGGGGCCAACTTGTCGTGTCAAGGATCCTTCTTATTTGGAAAGACCTTGCGCAGAACCCAATCTCCTTGCTGGAATACTCGAACTCTTACATTCTTATTGTAACTGTTTGCGACACCCTGTTGGTAGGATGTCATCCTGACCAGTGCTGCTTCCCTGAGTTCGTCAACGGTGTCGATGTCGTAGGACAGGACTGAGTTGTTCATTCCTGGTGTCATGAAACTACTTCTTGCTGTGGGGAGTTCGACTTCGGGAGGGATGACAGCTTCGCAACCAAAGACCAAAGAAAAAGGAGTATGATTGGTTGTTGTCTTGGGTGTCGTCCTGTCATCCCAAAGGATCATAGGTAGTTCGTCTGCCCATCTACCTTTGGCGTGGTCGAGGCGCTTTTTGAGGTTGTTGATGATGATCTTGTTACTTGATTCGGCCTGGCCGTTTGCTTGAGGGTACCTTGGTGTTGAGGTGTGCAAGGTGATGTTGTATGTGCCACATAATTCTTTGGTTTTATTGCTGATGAACTGAGAACCGTTGTCGCAGACGATCTCGGAGGGAATTCCAAAACGACTAAGGACATTCCTCTTGATGAATGAGATGACCTCAGTATCTCGGACTCGTTTGAATGCTTCTGCTTCGATCCATTTGGAGAAGTAATCGGTCATTGCCAACATGAAGACGCGTTGCCCTGGCGCTTGTGGTAAGGGACCCACTATATCCATTCCCCACTTCATGAAGGGCCAACGGGAAAAGATCCTGGTGAAGGTGATCGCATCTTTCTTCATAGTCAGCATCTTTTCTAGCAAGAGTCGCATTTCCTGGTCGCATTTCCTGGCGAAAGTGATCGCATCTTTGTTCAGTGATGGGTAAGTTGTCTTTTGTGATGGCTGGATACATTAAGTGGACTACGGGGATAGAGGTGAGCTTGGGTTTGATGTTTGAGCCAAGGTTAGCTAGGGCATCAGCCTGGGTATTTTGATCTCTTGGTATTTGTTGCAGGGTGCATGAATCGAACTTGTTGACGAGCCTTTTTGCTATTTCCAGGTAGGCCCGCATCTCAGAATCTTTTTCTGTATACGAACCGTTAATTGGACTGATAATCAATAATGAATCACAACGTACCTCGAGTCGACGGATGCTCATGTCGAGTGCTAGTGACAATCCTAAGATCAAGGCTTCGTGCTCCGCCTCATTGTTTGTAGCTTTGAACTCGCAACAGACAGATTGCACTATGGTGTCCCCTTGTGGAGACTTTAGCACAATACCTAGACCTGTCCCTCGTATGTTGGAGGAGTCGTCCGTATGGTAGGTCCATATTGACGAGAGTCCATCATCGGTTAAGATGTTAACTTCTTTGTCGACTTCATGTTGGATACTTGGGCTGAAGTCAGCCACAAAATATGCTAGAGCCTGTGACTTGATGGCTGTGCGAGGTTCATACTTGATGTCGTAACATCCTAACTATATTGCCCACTTGGACATCCTGCCAGATAACTCAGGGTTCTTCATGATTGACTTCATGGGATAGTTAGTTCTAACAGTTATGGGATGACACTCAAAATAAGGGCGTAATTTAGTAGAGGCGACAATTAAGGCGAGTACAAGTTTTTCAAGATGGGATTACCTTGTTTCGGCGCTAAGTAAGGACTTACTGACATAGTAGACGGGTAATTGTTTGTCGTCTTCTTCTCGTACCAGGACTGCACTAACTGTCCACTCTGTGACTGCAAGGTACACCTACAATTCTTCATTGTCTTTTGGTTTGGACAGCAACAGGGGTTCCGACAAGTACTGTTTGAGTTGTTGTAGCGCGGCTTCGTGTTGGTCGGTCCAGCTGAACTTCTCGTTTTTCCTGAGGATGTCGTAAAATAACTTGCATTTATCTGACGACCTGGAGATGAAATGGTTGAGAGCAGCCACTCTTCCTGCCAGCTTTTGCATGTCCTTTTGATTTCGAGGTGACTGTAGGTTGATAATTGCACGGATTTGGTCGGGGCTGGCTTCGATGCCTCTCTGAGTGACCATGTAACCTAGGAATTTTCCATAGGAGACTCCAAACGAGCATTTGGTGGGGTTGAGTTTCATGTTGTATTCTCGTAAGACGTCGAACGCTTGTTGGAGGTGAGAGATGTGGTCTGAAGCTTTTTCGGACTTCACCAACATGTCGTCGATGTAGACCTCCATAGTGTCTCCTAACTGTTTTCTGAACACCTTGTTGACGAGGCGTTGATAGGTAGCGCCAGCGTTCCTCAAGCCGGAAGGCATGACTTTGTAACAGTAAGTTCCACGTTCTGTGATGAAGGCGGTCTTCTCTTGATCATCTGGGTGCATCAAGATCTGATTATATCCACTGAATGCGTCCATGAAGGTGAGCATTTCATGCCCAGCAGTAGCATCAGCCATGGTGTCGATGTGGGATAATGGAAAGGAGTCCTTAGGGTATGCTTTGTTGATATCGGTGAAGTCTATGCAAACACGCCATGTCCCGTTCTTCTTTCTGACTACTACGACGTTGGCCAGCCAATCTGGGTATTTGACTTCCCTGATCTTCCCGGTGTCTAGTAGTTGCTGAACTTCGTCGTTGATGATTTGGTTGCGTTCTGGAGCGAAATTCCGTCGTTTCTGTTTGACGGGCTTGTGATGTGGATCAACACTGAGTTTGTGAGTGATAACGTCTGGGCTGATACCTGGCATATCTTCATGGAACCATGCGAAACAATCCGCGTTGGTTTTGAGAAATGTTATAAGCTCCGACCGATGCTGTCAGGCACATCACATCCAATGAAGACGACTTGTTCTGGCTTGGCAGGATCTAAGATGACTTCGTCGAGCTGTTCGGATTTGGGCTCTTTGTAACATGTCGGGTCGGAACTGGACTGTAGTAGCTATAAAGAGGATTTGTTGGTGGTTGAGGGCTTCAGGGCCACTTTGTAACACTCTTTAGATTCTTGCTGATCTCCTTTGATTTCCTGAACCCCCCATCGAGTTAGAAACATGATGGTTTGGTGGTATGTCGATGAGATGGCCTTCATGTCGTGGATCCAAGGCCTGCCCAAGATAATGTTGTAAGAGGAAGGGCAATCAATGACACAAAATTTTACCTGTTGGTTGACCCCTTGGGCTAAGACGGGTAGAGTGACTTCTCCAAAGGTGGTCTTTGTTTCTTCGCTGAACCCTATCAAAACTGTGGACTTCTTGACGACATTTTTGTCTGGGTTGAACCTCATCTCCTTAAGGGCATCGAGCGTCATGACATTGGTGGAGCTGCCGTTGTCGACCATGACTCGTTTGATCATACAGTTTCCGATAGGGATAGATATTACCAAACCATCGTGATGTTTATCGGAGATGTCCCCTGCATCAGATTCATCAAAAGATATAGGGGTTAGATACTTCGCGGCTACGGCTCCGGTTGGTCTGTCGATCTCGTTTTCTCGGGCATGCCTCTTCGTTGCAGAATAAGTCAAACCACAAGCGTCAGAACCTCCAGCAATAAAATTTACAGTTTTAGTATGTGGAGGAGGTGGAGGAGGTCGAGAAGGAGAGTTTGAGTTGTCTGTAATGATGACGCCACGAGCTTTGTCTGACATAACGTCTTTGAGGTATCCGTTCTTGAGTAAGTAGGCCACTTCTCTTCTTAGCGCTACGCACTCGTTGGTAGTGTGGCCAACGTCAGCATGGAAGTAACACCACTTTGAGGGATCCTTCTTTGAGTCGGGTTTGCTGGATTTCGGCGGCCATTGCACTGCTTTCCCCATCTTTGAGAGGTGGTTCATCAAACCTACAGTGTCAACGCAGAAAGAATATTCGTTAATTCTTGGGGGCAGGTCTGGACTGTTCTTCCAGTCGGTGTCGCCGTCTTCTTCCACCACTGCTACATGTTGAGGTCGGGAATAAGGGGCAGGACGATCATTGCTTCTCTTGGGATAAGGTAGTCGCCTGTCCGTCTTGGTGTAGTCTTTAGATCCCTTCCTAGAGTAAAGTGTTTCTTCCAACCGGACTTGAGCCATTGCTTTGGCCTAGGCATCTTCGAACGTCTTGCAGGGGTATTTGATTAGATCCCTCCATAGGTCGGTTACAATCCTTGTCTGAACTCTTCGATTGCAGTTGGGACGTCACACTCTGGTACAGTCACCTTCTCTCTGATAAACCGAGCTATGTAATCCTTCAGAGGTTCGTCTGGGCGCTGGACCACACGGTACAGGTCGCTTGTTTGCTTCTCCAAACATGTGCTGCTAGCAAATTGCTGATTGAACATGTTGTCGAGATGGGAAAAGAAAGTGATGCACCCGTTTGGCAGGTGATCGAGGGGAAAACTAGGTCGTTTACTAGTCTCTCCTAATCAAACAAATTACCTAAACTAACCACTAAACACAAGTAAAGCGGTAAGCAAGGGTCGGAATCCACAAGGACTAAGGTGCGCTAATTTATGTTAATCAATTGATAAGCTAGGTCGGAACGGGGTTTTGGAAAGTCACTAATCGACTAAAACTAAATAAACTAAACTAAGAAATAAAAGATAACTAGATTAGGGAATGGGGTCAAACAACAACAAATCATGGATTGATATAAGAGGATTGCAAAAACGGGGAAGATTCACAAGCAATACATGAATAAGCGTTGAATTCACAATTAGCTCCAACCACCTCCCGGTGCGTGAACAATTTCCCTAAGCATCAAGGACGAACTCCCGTTCTACCCCATCATACCCGGGGTAAATCAAAGTCCTAATTCAACCAAATAGTCAAGTTTAGGTCTTTAATCCCTTTCCAACCCAACTAGACTACTCCAAGAAATCACGAAACACTTAATTGATCAAGTTAAATGCAGCATGTATTGGAAATGCCTAAACATGTAATAATTTAATCATGAAAATCCCTAATTTCGAATCACAAACACCCAAACCAATAAATGTTGAGTTTTCACCGAAACCCTAACCAATAAACTACTCCATAATCATATAAACACAAAATTTATAGAAATTAACAAGTAAAAACATGATTCTAAAACATAATAACAACTAATCTAAACATGAATCATTAAACTAAACAAAAAAAATTAAACTAATTAAAACGATAAATAAATAAAGCAATAAATGAAGAACTGAATGAAGAGAGAGAGATAGAAATTTCTCATTGATTGATTGTTGGTTGCTCAATACAAATTGCCACACTTAAAATTGCAAAGCCCCAATTTTTCCGTTGATTTTTCTCACTTTCTCTCTCTCAAAAGGCTAAACTAAAACCCTAAACCCTAAGAGAAAAGGAGAGCTAAACTTAATGATGTACATTGTAATGTGTTGGTTCCCCCCAAAAAATAAAAGAGCTAAAGCTATTTATACTAAAGATTAATAGATAAATTAAAAAGAGAAAAGAAATAGAAACTAAAATAAAACAAAATAAGGAAATAGAAAAAGGAAAAAGGAAAAAGAATGAAAAAGAATGAAAAAGAATGAAAAAATAAAAAAGGAGGAAAAAGAAATCAAAAACCCATCAGACCCTCCATTTACCCAAAACCAAAAACAAGCAGACCCCCCTTCGTAGCTGTAACACCCTAATAATTCCTTGCTTTTTATAAAACATTTTCCGACTTAAAACACAGGAATTACCAAGATATTACCGCCACCGTGATAATGACTAAGGCTATTTACCAGAATTACGCAGCGGAATTAACTAACTTTCAAAACATAATAAATAAATAGTTAATGGTCATTAAAACAAATTGGAACCTCTGAGGCCCAAGTTCAAAATATTAAACCATTTGAAATCCATTAACTGAAAATAGTAGTCATGACTTTAAATAAAAATAGAGTTTATAAAATACGGAAGAATAAACTCTCAACTCGAATCCCATGATAACTTCTCCCGCAAGTTATCTATACGAACCTGCTTTATTAAGAATCTACTCCCCAACAACGCAAATGCAATTGATGGATCATC
Source organism: Spinacia oleracea (assembly GCF_020520425.1). Lineage (NCBI taxonomy): Eukaryota > Viridiplantae > Streptophyta > Magnoliopsida > Caryophyllales > Amaranthaceae > Spinacia > Spinacia oleracea. The sequence continues at coordinate 66,833,302 of NC_079489.1, forward strand.
ATAGGGTCATTAAGGCGAAGGCCATGACCAGAAGACATGAAGCACGAGGTCAGCAAAAACTGAGTACGAACAAGCTAGAATAACATTCTATCCTAACATGCTTCACTCGACAAATTAAATGATCAACATGCAAAAGCCATATAATAAACAATTAAACATGGAGACAAGACTCGACACATGACACGACTCTTGACTCACAGTTTAATAAAAAGATAGCTTCGAACGGGTAAAGTAAAGTATCCTCAAAAGGAAATAAAGGGGGATGGGAGCCCACCATACACCAAATAATAACAAGTCGGACTCCTACCGACAGTCGGATCCTACCGACGGAATTCCAATGCACAACGGCCTAAAAAGAAAGAATGAAACAACGTCTTGTATCATTCGAGGAGTACAAGTTTTCCGGCAAGACTCCCCCCATTGTTCATACTCAAGGTATATACGTTCCAAGAGTTTTGAAGCTCCTTTGGTTTTCACTTTACGTTAATTAATATATTAAGTTCAAGGCGACTCAAGACACAACATACAAACAATTAAATAATTAAACAATTCAACAATTCAACGATGACTCTTCAATATTTTACTTCTTTAGGACTTGTGATCAAACATAGACTCAAGTGAAATTACTCCCATTGTTCCTGCTCAAAAACACTGTTTGAGATAACCCGACATTGCCTATTAACAAGCGGGGTGTGCCCTTAGCACGAATTGTATTTAATTCAATTCACATAGACTCTTCAACATATTCTACCCCTTGGTAGAATATATATTGCTCAATGGCAATATTCGACTGGCTCAAAGGTTATGCTAGACATCCTGTACTATAGCATAATAATAATAACAACTTGCATGCGCACTACTCATACATGATTCGCATTCAACACTTCACAAAGTCCTCAAGGGATGGGTGGTCACCCTAGTCTTGTACGTACCTGGAATACCTAGGTACGGGGGCCACTGTGCGGATCACGACTCACTAGAAATCAACTCCTATAAACAAAACAAGAGAACTAAATTATTATCCATGTTTACTAAATTTCGAGCAACTATTTAAGATTCTAAAACTCTTAGTATAATTAGAAATCATTCATTAATCGGTAATTTAATAGTCTCAAATAGTCAACTCAAGTCCTAACATAAAACCATTGACTTTTTAGCTTTAAAACCCTTAAAAACCAACTTTTTAAAGCTTATAAACATTATGAAAATTTAAGTTGATTCCCATAATTTAAATTGTCATTAAATTATGTGAATCAATCGCTCAATTAATTAGAAACCAAAACCCTAACAATGGTTTAATCCAAAAACATGCTTTGACTTCAAAAATCCACACTTTATAAACTTATTAAATCTGAAAACTATAAACTCAATCATCAAAACCAATCTCTTTAATTAAAACATAATACTAACCCTATACGGTGTTCATAACCGTTTTAATTAATTTAAACAACCCAAATATTTAAACTAATCACAATAATTAAATCAATTTAAAACTGAAAATTAATATTTTTGAAAACATAATTTGATTAAAAAATTGATCAACTCACACACACAACGATTAATTAATCGTGTGTGTGTGTGCCGATTAACACACACGACAACGCAACAATAGCAACACCAGCAGCGCACGCAACGCACTAGCAAGGGCGCGCGCGCGCGAGACAGGGGCAGGCGAGACCGGGCACAGCGCACAGGCGGGGCATCAGCGCGCGCACACACATCACTGCTCTTGTGCTGCGACGCGACGCGGGGTGAGGGGCGAGCAAGGGACGAGTGGGTAGCGCAGCAAGGCACAACCGCACAGCACGCAGGCATTACGTGCTACGCTGCGGCTGCGGGAGGCGGGCAAGCTGGGCGAGACGGGCTGCCTTGCGCCGTGGCAAGCAAGGGCGACGAAGAAGAGAGGGGCGTGGGTGGAGTGTGCCGCAAGGAGAGAAAAAGAGGAGAGAGAGAGAGAGAGAGATTTCTGAATTTTTGATTTTGGGGGTTTGATAGGAGGTCTATTTATAGGTTTTCTCTCCCTTGTGGGCTAGGTTAGGGTAATTTTGATTTGGGCTCATTACCGGGCTCATTTAAGTTTACTCCTTGCAGGCTTTGTTGGGTTTGATTAAAACAAAACGACCGGGCTTTATGTTTATTAAATTCGTTTTCGAAATACGACCCAACAATTCCCGATTAAATAAATCCTTTGAATTTATTTAATAAAATCCGGTTTTCGAAATAATTAATATTTAAATTAATTAAAAATAAAAGCGCATTTAATTCTCATTAAATGAAATCAATTTATAAAAATACACGAAATGCTTTATAAATATAATAAAATATATTTATAATTATAGAAAAATACGAGGTATTACAGTCTACCCTCCTTAAAAGAAGTTTCATCCCGAAACTTGGGCATGGAAATCACAACTTTAAAACTAGACTTGGGACTATTGTGAGACTTTAGTGCGTTTTCTTTGCAAAAAGTTTTAGTTGCTGTACTCTTTAAGTAATTCAACATGACAATAAACAGCGAAACTTCGCTGGAAACAACGATTCAAGCATATCCTAGAGGATAAATTGGGTGAATAAGGTAAAAAGCGCGAAATTCTACCGCACTCTACCCCCCTTAAAGAAAACGAGTTACGGCCCTGTATCTCAAATAACCTCGGGAAAAAGCTCGGGATATTTCTTTCTCAATTCCTCCTCCGCTTCCCAGGTAGCTTCCTCAGACTCTTGGTTAGACCACAACACTTTAACGATCTTAACATCCTTAGTTCGAGTGCTACGCACTTTGCTATGAAGTATCTTGACAGGTCTTTCCTCGAAGGTCAAACATTGGTCTAACTCTATGGTCTCCGGTTGTAGTACATGAACATACTTCCTCAACTGGGATATATGAAACACATTATGCACTCTATGCAAGTCCATGGGCAAGGCTAGTCTATACGCTACCTTCCCTATTCCTTCTAGGATCTAATATGGGCTTATATACTTTGGGCTAAGCTTTCCCTTCTTCCCAAATCTCATCACACCTTTCATTGGTGAAACCTTCAGCAACACTTTGTCACCTATTTGGAACTCTTCATCCCTACGCTTCAAATTTGCGTAGCTCTTTTGGCGATCTTGCGCGGCTTGGATTTTGGATTGAATAGTCCTAACCTGATTCATAGTGTCCTCTGTCAATTGGGGACCTAATACGACGGTTTCACTAATGTCACTCCAACATAGTGGACTTCTGCATTTTCGTCCATACAGGGCTTCGGATGGTGCCATTCCAATACTGGCATGATAGCTATTGTTGTATGAGAATTCAATTAGATCTAGGGTATCTTCCCATCCACCTTGAAAATCAATCACACAAGCTCTTAGCATATCCTCTAAGGTTTAAATAGTTCTTTCGGTTTTGTCCATCTGTGGCCGGGTGGAACGCTGTACTCATTTTCAATGTTGTACCAAAGTTCTTCTGCACACTTTTCCTGAAATTCGAAAGGAACCTAGAATCTCTATCTGATACGATATCCTTAGGAACTCCATGTAATCTCACTACATGCTTTATGTAGCCTTTGGCAAGTTGGTCTATTTTCCAGGTTTCTTTCATTGGTATGAACACTGTCGACTTAGTCAACCTATCGACCACTACCCAAATGGTGTCATTTCCACTTTTCGACTTGGGTAAACAAGTGACAAAGTCCATTGAGATACAGTCCCACTTCCAACTCGGAATCTTTAAAGGTTGGACCTTTCCCTGAGGTCTCCTATGCTCAATCTTAACCTTCTGACAAGTCAAACACCTTGCCACGAATTCAGCCACTTCGTTTTTAATCCTTGGCCACCAATAGACCTTCTTCAGATCCTTATACAGCTTGTCACCTCCCGGGTGAACACAATATGGTGTATTGTGACCTTCTCTCATCAACTTCTCCTTTAGTTCACTACACTTTTGAGGTACGCACCATCGTCCTTTATACCTCAAACTTCCATCTTCGTGGATCTTAAAATCAATCTCATTTCCTTGCCAAATCTTTTCCTTGATCCGCTCTAACTTAACATAACCAGCCTGATTCTCCCTAATTTCATCAAATACTGACGGCTGGATGGTTAAGGCATTCATCATACCCTCAAGGCATTCTCCACTCACTATTTCCAGATTCAATCGCCGTATGTCCTTACACAGCTCGTTAGCAACTTCTAACGCATTCACACCATGACTTGATTTCCTACTCAAGGCATCTGCAACTATATTGGCTTTTCCCTCATGGTATTGAATATCCAGATCATAGTCCTTGATTAACTCCAACCACCTTCGTTGGCGCATATTTAAGTCCTTCTGTGTGAAAATGTACTTCATGCTCTTATGATCCGTGAATATCCTACATTTCACACCATACAGATAGTGTCTCCATATCTTTAATGCAAACACTATAGCGGCTAACTCTAAATCATGGGTAGGGTAATTGGATTCATATGGCTTCTACTTCCTCGATGCATACGCAATCACTTTCCCGTTCTGCATCAACATGCACCCTAAACCATTCTTAGAGGCATCACTATATACATCATAAGTACCGCTCTCATCTGGCAAAGTTAACACCGGCGCTGTTGTCAGTCGCGTCTTTAAGGCTTGGAACGCTTCCTCACATTGGTCATTCCACTCAAACTTCGCTTCTTTCTTCATCAAGGTTGTCATTGGTTTGGAAATTCTAGAAAAGTCTTGCACAAAGCGTCTATAATAACCCGCTAAACCAAGAAAACTCCGAATATCGGTGACACTCTTAGGTGTAGGCCACTCACTAACGGCTTTTATCTTTGCAGGATCCACTGCAACTCCTTCCTTGGATACAAATGTCCTAAGAACGCAACTCTTTCCAGCCAGAATTCACACTTCGAGAATTTGGCATACAACTGATTGTCTCTTAGGGTACTCAACACTGACCTTAAGTGTTCCGCATGATCCTCCTCATTCTTAGAGTAGAACAGAATATCATCTATGAAAACCACTACAAACTTGTCCAAGAATGCATGGAATACTCGGTTCATTAAGTCCATAAAGATTGCAGGTGCATTGGTTAACCCAAAAGGCATAACTGTGAACTCATAATGACCGTATCTAGTCCTAAATGCAGTCTTTGGTATATCGTGCTCTGCGATTCTCAACTGATGATAACCTGACCTGAAGTCAATCATTGAAAACATTCCCGCTCCTTTCAACTGGTCAAATAGATCATCTATCCTAGGCAAAGGATACTTATTCTTGATTGTGACCTTATTGAGCTCCCTGTAGTCTATACAGAGTCTCATACTACCGTCCTTTTTCTTCACAAAAAAGATTGGCACTCCCCAAGGCGATGCACTTGGTCTAATATAACCTTTCCCTAGCAATTCCTCAAGTTGACCCTTTAACTCACTCATTTTTGCTGGAGCCATCCGGTTTGGGGCTTTCGAGATAGGTGTAGTTCCGGGTGCTAAATCTATGGTAAAATCGATTGGCCGATTGGGCGGCATTCCCGGAATTTCCTCCGGAAACACATCCAGGAATTCACTCACCACTGCAATATCCCCTGGTTACTCTTTCATTACATGGTCTAGGTCTCTTACATTGCATAAGAAAACAGGGTTCCTTTTGTGTATTAACTTCACGAGTTCCATTGCCGTGACGATCCCTACACTCCTAGGCTTCCCAAAACGGCGATACGATACAACCTTTCCTAGACTAGACTTCAAATGAATCTTCTGCTTCTCACAGTCAATCTTAGCTTTGAACATGGCCAACCAGTCCATTCCCAAAATCACATCTAAATCCCCTAACTCAAACTCAATTAGGCTAGACAAGAATATGGTCTTGGCTATGGTTAAAGGTACATCCCTATGGATCTTAGTGCATTTCACAATCTCACCGGTTGGTATCACTATGGGTACTTCTATCTCTTCAGGTTCTTTCCATTCTAACTTATCTAAGATACCCTTTGATATAAATGAATAAGTCGCACCAGAATCAAATAGTACTTTAACTAAAATGGAGTTAATAGAAAAAGTACCAGCTATGACGTCAGACGAGTTTTCGGCTTCTTGCCTAGTGATCACATTCAGCTTTCCTTGGGCAACTCCCTTGTTATAACCACCTCCATTGGCATTTCGGTTCCCATTTTGCTGATGGTTCCCTCCGGGATTTCCATTACCCTGGCCATTATTGCCATTATTACCATTCTGGTTACCTCTTTGGTTTCCACCATTGTTCCCTCCATTCCGATTTTGGTTATTCCGGTTGTTGTTCTGGCGGTTGCCTTGGTTGACTTGGTTGGGTTTCCCATTCTTGGCCCAACACTCAAACTCTCTATGGCCTAGCTTCTCACAAAACCTACAGACAACTTGGTTTCCATTACAGTCTCGACCTGGGTGATTAGTATGGCAACGTCTACACTCATAGAATTTCGTTCCATTCCCTACAGACTGATTCTTATCTCCATTATTGTGGAAGTTGTTCCTGTTTCCTCCCTGGTTTCCCCTGAACTGGACATGGTTGTTTCCTTTGTTTTTCTTAAAGTTCCCCTGATTCTGCTGGCCACCACCTTGGTTATGGTTACCAACATCCCTCCTCTTTTCACCAATTCCATTTTTCCTTTGCTGCAGACCATACAAATGGGCAGCTTTTCCATATAGGGTGTCAAGAGATGTAAGGGTCTCTCCAGCAAGCATTAGTTGCAAGTCCATAGTCAATCCACTCTCAAATCTTTGGGCTCTAAGATCCTCCGTTGCCACCACTTCCAGTGCAAACCTAGACAACTCTATAAACTTAGAATAGTACTCTGTCACAGACATACCATCCATTTTCAACTGGATGAACTCTTGAGCTTTCTGCTTCTTTAGTTATGGTGGGTAAAACTTGTTCCTTAAGGCTTCCTTGAATGATTCCCATCCAAATCCAGGTGTAGCTCTCAAAGCATTCTCACATCTCTGCCACCATAAATCGGCTTCTCCCCTAAGGTAATAAACAACACTATGAACCCTAAGCAAGATAGGCGCCTGTTATGGGCCGCTTTTCCCCTTAGTCCGCATCACAAAGTTCAAGTGGTGAAAATTGGACCACCTTGCAAGTATAATTTCATTGAAGAAATACATGAAATTCCTTTGCGATAATCGCTCAAAGAAACATAAACTTAGAATTAAAGGTAAAAGAAGGAATTTTAAGCTTTATTACTTCAATGGAAAAATAATACATCCTTTGGATCGTACTTTATTCGGAAAACCACAAAACTGAACTACTAAAACCATAAATAGTAGTGTACTACTTTATTGCTTCACTAAATTTTAGCACTAGCTATTACATTAGAAAAGTCTTTTAGAATGCTACTCTACTATCCAACCACCTCTACAAACTGGTGAAGAGTGCTCATGGTCTTCAAAGTCATCAAAGTCTTCCTCTGGATCAGACTCATACTCCATATCCTCATTGTTCTGTTGTAGCACACTGTTTACTTCATCATTGTTCGCTTCTGGCTCAATTTCTGTGTCACTGGAGATCTCGATAGTGGGTTAAGGAATGATAGGATTAGGGTTCTTAATCTCAACAACATCATCATCAATATCCTCATCCATTTGAGTTTCTGTATCATGATCTAATCCTGTAAGGTTGATGTTCTCTACAGTTTTACCATCATCAAAACATTCCTCTGCAAGCTCTATAATCGTAGTCATAATCTCCAAATCATATCTCCATCTACCATCTGGAGTATCATACTTGTAGTCATTAGGAATACCATTTTCCATATGCATATCACGAAATCGGTTCTTAAGCTCTATGTATGGGTTCTTGGAAGGTAAGAAATGAATAACCATCTCTGCCATAACATCATTCTTCCTTAGTTCAGGTAGGTTCTTCACTGTAGCAAAATAATTGCAGGCAAATTCGATCTTCTTCACATAAATGTGTGGGGTTTCACAATCTAGCTTCTCTAGGTTTCCTAGATTTGCGTACTTTGAAATCAACATCTTAACCCTGAAAGTTAACAACTACAAAGTCTTACTAAAGTGTTCCAAAAACAAAGTAAGTTCGTTGAGCCATACAATTTCAATGCACAAGTACATGCTTAATCATGAATCATGATGCAATTAATCACATAAAGAAAAACAAAACATGATCAGACTTTAATTAAAAGATCACAAAATCAAGGCATAATCACATAAACACTTGATTAGAAAGGCATACTTAACTTAACACATACTTATTCTAATTGTACCCTTCTTAATCTACCCTTTCCTCACTTAGAAAAATAAATAGAGTAATTAAAACGATTTTCAAATTCTTGAAATAATTGGTATTTGGCTTTTCAAAGTTTTGAGTACTCAAAAATAACATTTTGACTTTAGGAAAATAGTTTTCGAAAATCCTAAAGTTCCGCAATCGTAGTTTAAGGATTTACCACTTTGCACTATTAATTAATGCAAAGCAGCTCTCAAACTAGAGCTCTCCAAATACCACTTTGTAGTATTACTTACTACAAAGAAGGACTGAAACTAAGCTCCAGTAAACCACTTTGTAACACCCTAATAATTCCTTGCTTTTTATAAAACATTTTCCGACTTAAAACACAGGAATTACCAAGATATTACCGCCACCGTGATAACGACTAAGGCTATTTACCAGAATTACGCAGCGGAATTAACTAACTTTCAAAACATAATAAATAAATAGTTAATGGTCATTAAAACAAATTGGAACCGCTGAGGCCCAAGTTCAAAATATTAAACCATTTGAAATCCATTAACTGAAAATAGTAGGCATGACTTTAAATAAAAATAGAGTTTATAAAATACGGAAGAATAAACTCTCAACTCGAATCCCATGATAACTTCTCCCGCAAGTTATCTCTACGAACCTGCTTTATTAAGAATCTACTCCCCAACAACGCAAATGCAATTGATGGATCATCATAGGGTCATTAAGGCGAAGGCCATGACCAGAAGACATGAAGCACGAGGTCAGCAAAAGCTGAGTACGAACAAGCTAGAATAACATTCTATCCTAACATGCTTCACTCGACAAATTAAATAATCAACATGCAAAAGCCATATAATAAACAATTAAACATGGAGACAAAACTTGACACATGACACGACTCTTGACTCACAGTTTAATAAAAAGATAGCTTCGAACGGGTAAAGTAAAGTATCCTCAAAAGGAAAGAAAGGGTGATGAGAGCCCACCATACACCAAATAATAACAAGTCGGACTCCTACCGACAGTCTGATCCTACCGACGGAATTCCAATGCACAACGGCCTAAAAAGAAAGAATGAAACAACGTCTTGTATCATTCGAGGAGTACAAGTTTTCCGGCAAGACTCCCCCCATTGTTCATACCCAAGGTATATACGTTCCAAGAGTTTTGAAGCTCCTTTGGGTTACACTTTACGTTAATTAATATATTAAGTTCAAGGCGACTCAAGACACAACATACAAACAATTAAATAATTGAACAATTCAACAATTCAACGATGACTCTTCAATATTTTACTTCTTTAGGACTTGTGATCAAACATAGACTCAAGTGAAATTACTCCCATTGTTCCTTCTCAAAAACACTGTTTGAGATAACCCGACATTGCCTATTAACAAGCGGGGTGTGCCCTTAGCACGAATTGTCCTTAATTCAATTCACATAGACTCTTCAACATATTCTACCCCTTGGTAGAATAGATATTGCTCACTGGCAATATTCGACTGGCTCAATGATTATGCTAGACATCCTGTACGATAGCATAATAATAATAACAACTTGCATGCGCACTACTCATACATGCAACCCAACTTGAACAACATGCTTCACATAATTCAACGATTATAAAAGTCCATAACATGATAGTTCAACAGAATCTATAAAGCATAATTCAATTCATAACATGCTCGTTCACATAGATTCGATAATAATAATAACATGCTCGTTCTCAACGTTGAACATGAATTCATAATAACATATTCATTCCCAATCATCAAACATGAATTCATAACAACATATAAGTTCACATGATTCGCATTCAACACTTCACAAAGTCCTCAAGGGATGTGTGGTCACCCTAGTCTTGTACGTACCTAGAATACCTAAGTACGGGGGCCATTGTGCGAATCACGACTCACTAGAAATCAACTCCTATAAACAAAACAAGAGAACTAAATTATTATCCATGTTTACTAAATTTCCAGCAACTATTTAAGATTCTAAAACTCTTAGTTTAATTAGAAATCATTCATTAATCGGTAATTTAATAGTCTCAAATAGTCAACTCAAGTCCTAACATAAAACCATTGACTTTTTAGCTTTAAAACCCTTAAAAACCAACTTTTTAAAGCTTATAAACATTCTGAAAATTTAAATTGTCATTAAATTATGTGAATCAATCGCTCAATCAATTTGAAACCAAAACTCTAACAATGGTTTAATCCGAAAACATGCTTTGACTTCAAAAATCCACACTTTATAAACTTATTAAATCTGAAAATTATAAACTCAATCATCAAATCCAATCTCTTTAATTAAAACATAATACTAACCCAATACGGTGTCCATAACCGTTTTAATTAATTTAAACAACCCAAATATTTAAACTAATCACAATAATTAAATCAATTTAAAACTGAAAATTAATATTTTTGAAAACATAATTTGATTAAACAATTGATCAACACACACACACACAACGATTAATTAATCGTGTGTGTGTGTGTGCCGATCAACACACACGACAACGCAACAATAGCAACAGCAACAGCGCACGTAACGCACCAGCAAGGGCGCGCGCGCGCTCGAGACAGGGGCATGCGAGACGGGGCACAGCGCACAGGCAGGGCAACAGCGCGCGCACACACAACACTGCTGTTGTGCTGCGACGCGACGCGAGGTAAGGGGCGAGCAAGGGACGAATGGGCAGCGCAGCAAGGCACAACCGCACAGCACGCAGGCACTATGTGCTACGCTGCGACTGCGGGAGGCGGGCGAGCTGGGCGAGACGGGCTGCCTTGCGCCGCGAGCAAGGGCAACGAAGAAGAGAGGGGCGTGGGCGAATTGTGCCGCAAGGAGAGAAAAAGAGGAGAGAGAGAGATTTCTAAATTTTTGATTTTGGGGGTTTGATAGGGGGTCTATTTATAGGTTATCTCTCCCTTGTGGGCTAGGTTAGGGTAATTTTGAGTTGGGCTCATTACCGGGCTCATTTAAGTTTACTCCTTGCAGGCTTTGTTGGGTTTGATTAAAACAAAACGACCGGGCTTTAAGTTTATTAAATTCGTTTTCGAAATACGACCCAACAATTCCCGATTAAATAAATCCGTTGAATTTGTTTAATAAAATCCGGTTCTCGAAATAATTAATATTTAAATTAATTAAAAATAAAAGCGCATTAATTCTCATTAAATGAAATCAATTTATAAAAATACACGAAATGCTTTATAAATATAATAAAATATATTTATAATTATAGAAAAATACCAGGTATTACATTAGCTTTCTTTCGCTCCTCCTCCTCCATCATCGTAAATCATCACGGTCCATCATCACCGTCTATCAACTGCCGTACATCATCATCACCAAGCATCACCGTCGATCATCATCATCGACCGTCAATCAATCCGAAGGACCAAATGCGCTGAAATTCGCTGCTGGATTTTCAATTAATCGTAGTCGTCGAGCTTCAATAATTTCGTACAACCAAACACGCTCAAATGTTCGACCAAACTCAATGGAGGTTCAGCCGGACCTCAGACTTGCAGGAACTCTAAATTTTCGGTTCGGTCGAACTTAATTCGGGTTCGACCAAACTAAGTTCTCTGTTTTTGCTCTGTTCTTTTCTCTGTTTTGTGTGACGTTTTGGGCTGATTTGGTTGCGGTTTTGGCACTGGTTGTGCTCGGCGGTTGTTGTTGCGTTGTTGGAGTGTTGCGAATGTTGGTGTTGTATGGTTGGGTGGCGATGATGGTTGAGATATGGAGGAGTTGGTGCATGGTGGTTTGCAGCGTTGAGAGGGGAGGTGCTGATTGCTTGGTCTTGCTGGGTTGGAGCAGGCTGGCAAGGAAGGTGAGATGAGGTGGTGTAGGATAGGTAGAGTGTAGTGTAGGATAAACTGTGGGTGTGTTTTTGTAATGTAGATGTTGGCAGCAAGGTTGATGACTTGAGGCCCATAAACTCTAATGCAAGCTATCCTTTGACAAGTCTAATACAAGCTATCAAACTCGTGCCCGGACCTCGCACTTGATCACCTACACACGCAAAAATAAACACTACCCAATCACAAAATAAAAATAAAATGAAGATAAAAAATGAAATCCAAACTAATACTAAAAAAAAATTATAATAAATAAAATAAAAATAGAAATTTAATAACGAAAACTAAAATAGTTAAACTATAAAATTAAAAAACCAATCAAATAAATAAATTACGAAATTAAGATCTAAAAACTGACAAAAATAGCGAAAAAACACTAGACTAAGCTATAAATAATCGAAAAAAGAAATTAAGGAAAATAAATACTAAAAATGCTAAAAATAGAACAAAACCGACTTAAATGATGCCTAAATTACTACCCTATGAGTGACATAAATGTCACTCATCAAATGCCCCCAAACTTGAGCTTTTGCTCGTCCACGAGCAAAACAATGAAACACAAAGGGAAATAGGATAGAAAATTTGAGCAAAACGAGTTATTAAGAAGCTAATCAACCTAGAAAATAGAAATTGAGAAAGAATATACACTAATTCACTGTCATAGGAATCACGATTGCATTTAAGCACATGCAACAAGCTCTTTAAACCCCTGAATCGCTCTAGAGGGCGAGTGAGATCTCGCAAGGGTTTCCAACAAGATTAACCCATAACTCTTATTAAGCATAATTAAGACAATCCGCCCAAAGTCATCTCATCAAGCACGGTTCACCAAACACGGTCGATTCAAACAAACTTTCAAAGCATAGCCATCATCAAAATGCATCCATGAATTAGGAATATAAGGGGTAGACTAATCTAAGGTGCAAGAGAATCACAATCAAAGTATCGAATCATCAATTAGGTTCACTAAGGCATCCAAAGTCACAAATTGTTCTCAAATGGATAAATATGATCGATCACGACCACCTAAAATGCACATTCGCTCCCCCAAACTTGACTTTCGCTAAGAGAATCTTGGATTGTAAGATTAAATAATTTGAGTAATGGCTATAAAGTCTCGATTCTTGAGCCGCAATGACATTCATCATCACTAGGGAAAACTTTACTTAATAAATCTTCAAGCTCCCACTCAATCATCTAAACTAACCCACTTTCTCAAGGACTTGTGGTATTTACCACTTAATTATTGACTTTTTTTTTCTTTTTGTAAACTTTAATAGGCTTATTATGCCTTGTGGGCTAATTGGCACCACTTATTGACTCGGACTTGACAGTTTGGCTTTCGCCTTGTGGGCTCATTGGCTCCACTTATTGGACTCAAAACATTAATCACAATCTTTTTGTTCTACAATCCAATTAACTCTTAGCATTGGTCTTACCTAAGGGAATGAAGTGTGCATCAAAGGGAATTAAGGTAGCAAAGAATTTCCAAAAGAGAACAAAATAGACTCTTTTCAAACAAAGCTTATCATTTAGAATCATCAAAAACTTTTTCAAGGAGAGACTCAAGCAACAAAGATTAAGCTATCTCTAATCGCCCTAACTCATACATGCAAAAATTCAAAGGAAATACTTTTACTCAATTATCCAAATGACAAGCAAAGGAATCCACATTAAAAATCATCAAGATTCTTCCTTTGGACGAGCAAATCATTTTTAGTGCTTTTATTCAATCGCTTGAGACTTTTTTTTGGATTTTCTAAACTTTTTTTGATTTTTTTGTGATTATTTAACAAAAATTTGAAAGAAAAAAAAATGAAATAAATAAAGAAAATATTTTTGGATTTTGAGTTTTATAAAAAAGAAAAAGAAAAAAGTAAAAAGAAAGAAACGAAAAGAATGAAGTCTCCCCCAAGCTAGCGAAAAGCTATCCCCCCAAGCTAGAATTAAGCATTGTCCTCAATGCTTGAAACAAATACTCAAGGGAAGGGAGGGGGGAAACAAAACACGCATTCAACCAATATGCATAATTCCGCAAATCACAATACACTAGAGAAAGAGAAATGGAGGCAACCAAATCAACATTTTCAACCATCCAACCTCATGCTCCAACAAGTCATACGCTCAATCAACACATGGAGTAATGAAAAGAGGGAAAGGAAGGACAGTACCGGATAGTGGGTGGGTGTAAATACCTACGAATGACCCAATTTCTCCATTTATAGTCAACTTTCTCCAAAGTCGTGCTTTGCTTTCCTTATGCTATCGAGAATGAGTGCTTATTCCGCTTAAGTACCTAAAATAAGATCAAGAATTGAAAAAAAAAAAGAAAAAAAAATAAGTAAAATTCAAATAAGAAAATGAAAGCAATAAAACACGGGTTACTTCCCGAGAAAGGCTTGTTTAAGGTCCCAAGCATGACCTTTCTAGAAAATACCAAGTCAATGATCTCAAGAGTTTATCATATGCACTAGCACACATTTCATTAGATAACTCATATGCAATGACAAGATATAATGCATGCATAGAGTATGATAGAACTCGATGCCAATAAGGAGATGGATGCCTAAATGAGGAAGGATCAAAAGAAAAAATAAGAAAATAAGAAAAAGAAGAATCAAAATAAGAAAATGAAAAAGAAATAGGCAAACTCTCCTCAAGAGAATATTTTTGGTTGGCAATTTTACATTCACCCTCAATTAGAATTGATTTGAGCACTTGGAAACAAAATGGAGCAAAGAGCTCTTCCTCACCATCATCGAGGCACTCACTCAAAGAGGAATGAGTAGGAATATAATCCCCAATTCTCAATTCCTCAATGTCATGCATCATAGGTGGCAATTTAGCCTCAAATTCATCTCTGCTACATGAAGCATCCCGAATGGATTCATTTAAAAGGCAAGAGACTTCACTCATTCCTTTTACAAAAGCTTGAGATGCAACCTCAAAGTCCTTAATAGAAGAATCCATTTTAAGTTCTTCTTGGCAATCTACGTGAGCTATAAAAATACGAAACTCGGACAATGAAATGACCGACTTGGACTGGAAAGCATTAAGGAACTCATTGTGGAGAAGCTCAAGGTGGAGAGATGTGAAATCATCAAGTGTACACGATTCATCATTTTGAGGGATTGGGATAGTTGCCATTTTCAAAAAAAAATCAAACTAAAACGAACAAAACAAATATCTACGAAAAGACCTAGACTCATCTAACTAACACAAACTAATGCAAACCGTAGTCCCCGGCAACGGCGCCATTTTAATCAAGGTAAAAGGAGAGCTAAACTTAATGATGTACATTGTAATGTGTTGGTTCCTCCCAAAAAATAAAAGAGCTAAAGCTATTTATACTAAAGATTAATAGATAAATTAAAAAGAGAAAAGAAATAGAAACTAAAATAAAACAAAAGAAGGAAATAGAAAAACGAAAGAGGAAAAAGGAAAAAGGAAAAAGAATGAAAAAATAAAAAAGGAGGAAAAAGAAATCAAAAACCCATCAGACCCTCAATTTACCCAAAACCAAAAACAAGCAGACCCCCCTTCGTAGCTTTCTTTCGCTCCTCCTCCTCCATCATCGTATATCACCACGGTCCATCATCACCGTCTATCAATTGCCGTACATCATCATCACCAAGCATCACCGTCGATCATCATCATCGACTGTCAATCAATCCGAAGGACCAAATTCGCTGCTCGATTTTAAATTAATCGTAGCCGTCGAGCTTCATTAATTCCGTACAACCAAACGCGGTCAAATGTTCGACCAAACTCAATGGAGGTTCGGCCGGACCTCAGACTTGCAGGAACTCTAAATTTTCGGTTCGGTCGAACTTAATTCGGGTTCGACCAAACTAATTTCTCTGTTTTTGCTCTGTTCTTTGCTCTGTTTTGTGTGACTTTTTGGGCTGATTTGGTTGCGGTTTTGGCACTGGTTGTGCTCAGCGGTTGCTGCTGCGTTGTTGGAGTGTTGCGAATGTTGGTGTTGTATGGTTGGGTGGCGATGATGGCTGTGATATGGAGGAGTTGGTGCACGGTGGTTTGCAGCGTTGAGAGGGGAGGTGCTGATTGCTTGGTGTTTCTGGGTTGGAGCAAGCTGGCAAGGAAGGTGAGATGAGGTGGTGTAGGACAGGTAAAGTGTAGTGTAGGATAAGCTGTGGGTGTGTTTTTGTAATGTAGATGTTGGCAGCAAGGTTGATGACTTGAGGCCCATAAACTCTAATGCAAGCTATCCTTTGACAAGTCTAATACAAGCTATCAAACTCGTGCCCGGACCTCGCACTTGATCACCTACACACGCAAAAATAAACACGACCCAATCACAAAATAAAAATAAAATGAAGATAAAAAATAAAATCTAAATTAATAATAAAAAACTAAAATAATAATAATAATAATAATAATTATAATAAATAAAATAAAATTAGAAAATTAATAACGAAAACTAAAATAGTTAAACTACAAAATTAAAAAACCAATAAAATAAATAAATTACGAAATTAAGATCTAAAAACTGACAAAAATAGCGAAAAACACTAGACTAAGCTATAAATAACCGAAATAAGAAATTAAGGAAAATAAATACTAAAAATGCTAAAAATAGAACAAAATCGACTTAAATGATGCCTAAATTACTACCCTATGAGTGACATAAATGTCACTCATCAGCAGGCTGGTTAACCACTTCAGGGCGGGTCCGATCAGTGTCGAGCCGAATCCTTTGCAAACACTAGCTTCCCTCATGTGCTTGGGAACTGGGATCGTCATCATTTGCTGCTTATAGGTCAACATGTGCTCTCTGTGGTCGGTTGTTCCATCGTACATGGGCGTATTGGGTGGGCTAAACCGTTTCGGGATGTCAATTGCGTCGATGGGGTCGGCATATGGCGAGTCGGCATAGCTGTCTAGGCTGGCTTCTTTGATTGGCGTTGGTACTCCTGGAATTTTGTTTATCATGGTCATGATTTGTTGGAGTTGGTGGTTGGTTTTTTCACAGATGTTGTTGAGCACCGGGATGAGGGGGATGAACGTTTCGGGAAGACTGGCTTGGAGATGTTGGTAATAGGTGTTTTGCGGGTATATGTTGTGAGGTTGATTAGGAGTTAAT
Organism: Spinacia oleracea; assembly: GCF_020520425.1. Classification (NCBI taxonomy): domain Eukaryota; kingdom Viridiplantae; phylum Streptophyta; class Magnoliopsida; order Caryophyllales; family Amaranthaceae; genus Spinacia; species Spinacia oleracea. The sequence continues at coordinate 66,850,478 of NC_079489.1, forward strand.
TGCAGTACGACTTGTTGCATGAAGGGAGGTGTCCCCAGGGTCGCGCTGGTACCTGCAACATAAGAAAAAGGAGTTACGAAACCATGACTAATTGGAACAACTGACCTGTTAGGAGTGTTGTATAGAGGATAGTTTCGAGAGGAATTTGGGCGCATCGGGGTGTGTGGGAACACTGCTTGTGGTGCTTGACTGGCCAAGGGAACCGCCATTATCTAGGGAGGTGCTCCTGGTGCTGAAGTGACTAAGTTGACAACGGGTTGAACGACATGCTGGGAGAAGAGTTGATCCCAGGGTACTTGGGTTGTCGTGTTGGTCTCTGTGCCGGAGCCGAGACGGGGGGCATCAACATGGTTACCATTGGAGGAGGTAATGGACGAGATGTCGGATTGGAGACGGGTGCCGACACCATGGTGGATGTCGTCATGCCGATTTGAGATGAGGTGACTTGGGCAGCCGTTGTGGCAGCAATGGTCGTCGATGTACCTGCAGAAAATGTTTGAGCTGGAGGGGGAGGCAGCCAACTTGGATTCGAATGGGGCTGACTTGGCAACGGCTCAAATTCATGGATCTGCTCGAGGATTGGGCCTCCGGGTTCGCCTAAGGGTACATGGAGGGGGTGATCAGGGGCGACGTCCAGGTCCAAGCGGCGGCTCAGCCCAGAGGTGTCTCGCCGGTACTGGAACCTAGAGCCGGTGACGATGGAGGCAGCAGATCGGACTTAGGACTGCAGTGCTTCGTTCTCCTTTTGGAGGATGTTGATGCGCTGCTCCATGGCTTCAAAACGACGAGTGATATCGTTGGATGAGCTAGCATTGCCGGCCATGGTGATTGGAATGGTATTATCGAGCTGCTTTTGATTGTTAGCCCCACGGTGGGCGCCAAATTGTTTTAGGAAAATTCTACTTAGAGACGAACTTGCCTTGATGATGGTGCTAACTGTGAAGGGGTCAAAAAAAGCGCGAGGCTAATGCGTGACCTGTCCCTCGTGGGTGTGACGATTATTTTTATTCAATCAAGTGTAATTGGATTTCCTGTGAGTATACACCCAATTGACTAGTAATATAGGAGTCGCCATTCAGTTTTTAACGACAATGAGAAAAACTGACAAAACCCGGTTATCGTGACATAAAGGGAGTGCAATTATGTTTGACCACGATGGCCGTAGGTTCCCTTGTGATCCCTGGTGTGGGGATCTCTCAATATACACCCGCAAGGTAGAGATTGAGGGTTCGGGGGACTGTAACTACCGAGAGGAGTAATTCGCTCGTCGATAACTCCAGAGGCAGGATATCCTTACTAGCTCAGCATAAATAATTGAAGGGACATGCGCTAACTATTAAACTAATCTGAATTGATTTTAGCAACATGCAGCATATAATACTAATTCGATCGTGATTATCTGATTTAAATAGCATTAAGGGACCTAGCATGATAATCCGATTTCCCAAAAATATTATATTTATTAGGCGTGATAGAACAATCAAATTAGGTTAGTTTAACAGTTCATAAAAAGGGCGAGGAAAGCAGTTAAATCATCAGAAAGGGACACATTACGACGCACCCTTGAGAGGTGCGTCACGGTTCTCAGAAAACTAACCACTTTGACTTTGCTATTTCTCCTTTTTATTTAACGAATCTCGATTATGGGACAGGATACGTTCTATTCGATTTATGGATCGATTGCGACAGAACGCGTGAACAGTTTCGCAACGAGAGGCTTAGGCTAAGGGGTTTAGAGTCAATACTCAGAGCATATTATGTGTTGTTGTGTGTTCTTTCACGTCGAACTTAGGGGTCTATTTATAGGAAAAAGTGGCGTAGAAAGATAGTTTTTCAGGAATTTGAATACGAAACGGATTAGGAAAAGAATCCGTCCCAGGTACTTTCGGCGCCCAGCTCTCGGCGCTGGAATTTTCGGCGCCCAGGGTTGGGCGTTGAAAATAGGGTCTGGCAGAATTCTTTGGTCAGATTCGGATTCCTAAAATCCGTAGAGTTTGAGATTAATTCGAGTCTTTTAGCGCGTATTAATTTTATGACGGAATGCGTCTGGGCCCGTTACGAACTCTAGGCTCGTTAGGATTTTAATTAATACGTAACTCTTATTTCTGAATCATATTAGGAATAGGATTCTCGCAGTTTTCTATCTCATTTAGGATTTATGTTGGAATGCAACACCTAATTCTGACAGGTTTCTATCTTTTATGATTTGCCACTTTTAGAAGCTACCTTTTACGGCAGTTACTATTTTTAGCAGGTTTCCATAAATAGCAGGTTTCGGGTGAAATGAAATGGGGAATCGAGATTCGTTTATTTTATAGGAGATGCGTTGCCAAGTGGAGTTTTTATGCTTTCATCATTGAACCTTTCCCTTGCGGGAATGGGGACAAAAGTAGGTGTCTACAGTTAGCCCCCACTTTGACTGAGTCTTGGAGTAAGACGATGGTCAAAGTATTAGACGGAGTGCCTCACACAAGCCATGGTGTATGTGACCTGTTTTGCGAGGGTCTCACGAGCCCCCGAGTGATAACATTTGACTTAAGGGTCATCACTTGAAGTGTCGACATATCCCTCACGTGTCATTGGGATTTGTCAACTGATAGTATAGAAACTTCCTCACTTTGTCATTGGAAGGATCTAAAGATGCGTAGAAAACTCCCTCACTTTGTCATTGGGAGTAACTACAGATGTTTTCGAAATTAAAGCTGTAAAGTGTAATTGGGCCTGGCCAAGCCCAATCACGAGGTAAAACGTTTTTAAAGATTCTCATTTTCAGGGCTAACTAAACGAGAAAACCCCCTTGTTTTTATAGGATGTAAAACGAAGGAAAATCCAACAAACCAATCCTTTAATTTTTGGAAAAAGGGAAAACCAATAAAAGTTATCGCTGCAGCGACTAAGGACCTGCGCTGTTAGTGACGCAGACCCCGCCCGCTGAAGGTGGGCGAGCCTGTCCTCTGAGGGGGACCCCCCGTCCGATAGAAGTGGACGAATCTGTTTTTTTTAAATAAGGACCTACACGGTTTGTGACGTAGACCCCGCCCGCTGAAGGTGGCGAACCTTGTCCGCTGAGGGTGGACACCCCGTCCGATAGAAGTGGACGAATCTGTTTGATGTTTTTGAAAATAAGGACCTACGCGGTTTGTGACGTAGACCCCGCCGGCTGAAGATGGCGAGCCTGTCCGCTGAGGGTGGACCCCCCGTCCGATAGAAGTGGACGAATCTGTTTTGAAATTTTATTTTGTTTTTTTTGAAAATAAGGACCTACGTGGTTTGCGCCGTAGACCCCGCCGACTGAAGATGGCGAGCCTATTTTAAATTTGAAGACTTTATTTTTCGAAAACTGAGGACCTGCGCGGCTAGTGACGCAGACCCCGCCCGCTGAGGGTGGGCGAGCCCATTTTGAATTTCTTATTTTGCCTATGTAGAAGAGGTTTTGGTGATTTACAACCTGTTGGTGGGTCGTAATATTTCCTGATTAGATGTGTCCTACAAGTGGGTCCACACTGTGTATATTTTTGTTTAACAATATATTTTTTTGAGATAACCAAACATGATATGGTGTGTGGTGCAGTCTGGGAATGTGATTTTGATTGCGCGCTCCTTGTTGGAGTCCCCTTTTTTGCGAGCCCCCAAGTGTTGGGGCTCGTCGGTTGTTTTTCGCGTCTTGTAATCATGTTTGGGGTCACGTTCGTATGTGCGAGCGACCTCCTATAGTAGTGTGCTATTTTAGTGAAGTCGTGGAGTGCGACTTTAGCTTTCAGGCGACATCCGGTTTTGGCTTGGCCCGGATTATCCCTTTGACAGACAGACATTTTCTATTTGGAAAACCAATGACTTGACGACACATATTTTTGGTGTTTTGAAGAATGACCATGATATTCAACTTGCTTTTTTTTGAAAAGTGTACATGAGCGTTTTCTGAGATGAGTCTAAGTTTCGACCAAGTTTTATTATTATTATTTTTTTTGCTTATTTGGGAGCTAAAGGTGCTTTGGGCTTGATCTTACTTGTAATAGGGCCTCGTGTTTTAGCAACACGGTCTTAAGTCCTTTCCTATTCCGTGTTTTTGTGAAATCTGGGCCTTGGGCTGCATTTTCAGCGCCCAAGCTCAGGCGTTAAAAATTTCGGCGCCCAGAGGTGGGCGCTGAAACTTGTTTCCTGGTAATATTTGATTTTCGGATTTCTAAACACTTCTCCGAATGGGATCATGATGTTTATTGGGTGCGTTCAGCTATATATAGGGGCTAGGTACGTCCTTATTTTCCACCACTCTCAAATTCTTTCTCTCTTTTTTGCTGTGCTCTAATTATTTACTGCTTTTGCCATGTCGATCCCTACTTTCTCACTCCAACGGACTGTTATGCGTTGGCTACGAGCCCTTACTCCCACAGAAAAAGCTTTGTTAAAAGAATACCACTTAGAGGCACTTTTAGGTTTACAACAAATTAATATTGATTATAATTTTCTGCATGCTGCCCTAAACTTTTGGGACTCCGATCATCATGTGTTTTCCTTTCGGGGCAATGAAATATGTCCTTTGCCTGATGAATTTGCTGCGATCCTTGGTTATCCTACTAATGCTACTCCTGTTACCCCTGGCACTATTGAAGAGGGTAAAACAACCATAAGGGCTCTCCTAGGGCTAGATGATAACATGTTTGCTGAACTTGTTGTAGACGATAAGGTTAACTTGGCAAAACTTGTAAAACATCATTTTAGGCCTAGTAAGAATATGACCGAACAAAAATTGAACATTCGAGCCCTTGTATTTTGCTTGTTGAATCATTATTTGCTGTCGAATAATAATGGTGAGTTCGGTGACATAAGGCTGATTCCCTTGATTAGCCAGATGGAAAGTTGCTATTCTATTATGCCGTTGGTTGTTGCTGAGACTTTGCTGAGTGCGGATGAGCTGAAGAAGGATGCCAAATCCGAAATTTTTAAGGGAAGCCCCCTATTACTGCAGGTAATCTATTTTTTCCTTCGCGCACACATACGCCATTTTTATATATTTCTTTTCCCTGGGGCTGAGTTTCAGCGCCCAGGGCTGGGCGCTGGAATATTCGGCGCCTGGTCCTGGGCGTTGAAACTGCGCCCCAGGAACCTTTTTTTTTTCTTTCTTTTCATTCTTTTGATTCGATCGTACCTGTTTTTGCAGATTTGGCTTGCGGAACGGCTTAGACTTTTGGAAGCTCCTGCCGATCCTAAACATTATCGCCCTATAGCTTTGGGTAACCGAAAATACTTGCACCAAGGCCAGGACGAGGCCGAATGGACCTCCTTTTTTACTTATGGCATTTGTTCTATTAAGTGGGTGGTACCATGGTGGGGTTTGACTACTATGACAGGGGGGTCTGATGTATCGGTTTATATTTCTTTGTTGGGGCTATCTTGTCCCATTTATATTTTCCCTTACCGAGTCATGCGTCAATATGGTTTAAGGCAGACTATCCCCTTTTCTGATACGGTACCACCTAAGGTAGCGACCTTTGCACAAACACGGGTCTTAGCGTGGGCTAGGTATTATGATGGTCTCCCGCGTTGGGCTGTAGCTACAAATGGGTTTGCGGGTCTTTCTGAAAACTATAAGTTGTGGATGAGTTCCGATGACAAGGATGTGAGGACCGAGGCTCGTAATGGGGAGCCGGCTGAGCTTTTGACACCTCGTATTCGTGTTAAGTATGAGGGTCCTGATTCTGCCAGACCTCGTACCTATAGTTTTAAGACTGTGAAAGCTCGTCCTGATCGAAAGCGAAAGGAAGTTCTTCCCCGTTCCAGTGTCAGGCCTAAAAAGATGCCTAACATGAAGGGGCCTGCTGTTGTTAAAAGAAATGCAAGCTCTCGCGGAGATCGTCGCCGGAACAATGTATGGGTTAGGAAGGCTCAGCCGCCTGTAGAAACAGTGGCTAGTCCAGTTGATGATAGTAATCCTTCTCCCACCACTGTTTGTGCCCTTGAGGCTGAGCGGGCTATAACTGAGAATGTTTCTAAAGCTTTGGCATCTTTGGAAGTTAGTGTCCAGGAGCCAGTTCTTATGGAGATTGATATTGGGGCAGCGCAGAAGACTATGGGGGTGGATCCTGCGAACATTGCTCTCTTCAAGACTTTATTTGATGATCCGGAAGAACTAGAGTAGTGTAGTTCTTTGCTAGGGTGTAGGTGCCCTCTATTTATTTCAGTTGTGTTTGTTTTTATTCCTAGCACTTTTTTTTCCTTCTTATTATATTTTAATAAAGGCGTATTTTTAGTTCCTATTCAATTTTGTTTATATGTCTAACACTTTTTTACACAAAGAATATAATTTTTTATTATTATTTGGACCGAATCCTTGGTAAGGATTGCCTACGTATCTTGTTAGAATCAGGTCGCGCGTAGTTCTAGCTTTAGAATAAGTTCTAGTATGCCCGATTTCAGTAGATATGTCCTGAAGTGGAAACATATCACTTAATTGGTCAAATGAGTGAAGTATTTGCCATTATTTTCATCTGCCGTTTTTTTTATAGGTTGCGTAAAATTCGACCAATTTGTTGGTCAACCTATTTGGGTACGTACTGTACCCCCCAAGTGTTCGTTATTTTTCCGTTGTGTGCGGATAAAATGACGGGCACTTTTTGAAAACAAGGAAAACTTTTGGCAGGCAGAGAGTTTCAACGCCCAGGCTGGGGCGTCAGAAATTTCGGCGCCCAGCCCTGGGCGCTGAAAATAACTTGGGCGGTCAATTTTGACGTTTTTGCTTCACATGTTCTTGCGTTTATTTCTTTTTCGTTTTTTGTGCCGTGATATTTTGCTTCGTAGTTAAAGTTAATTTTGAGGCTTTTTTGACTGTTAGCGTGAAACGCATTTTTGTCCAGATTAATTTTTTCTATTGGTGACTCAAAACAGTTTTGAAAATGGAGTTAGGGTGCGGAACTTATGAAGATCTTTGTGGAGGGTATGATGGAATCTATGTGAAAGCTGTTGGTGGATTCTACGTTTTATGAATTTATTTATTTTGTAACATTTGCATTTGTTTTAAATTTTTGATTTCTTTTTTATTTTGGGTTGCATGGATTGGCTCTTATGATGACATTGGTTGGCTTTTTGGGTTTTGAGGATGGGATAGTGTGGTTTATCTTGTGGGTTTCGGGAACTGGTTCACGTGGCATTATTTCAAAACCGAGTGGGCTTTGTTTATTGGGCCTATAGTGGGCCGCTTCTTTATTATTATTTTTTTTATTATTTTGCAAGTACATTTGGTGTTTATTTAGTGTTAGAATAAAATTTTTAGGAGAAATATCACGCCTTTATTGATTCGGAAAGTAAGGAAAACACACTGAAATAAAACTGACTCATATTCTAAAGGGCCTTAGGACCATCTAAAGTCTCTATTAGTCGTTTCTATCAATCTAAAGAACTACTAGGCGCTTTTTACTAATGGTGCTCTATGTGGCTCAAGCCTGGGGTTTAGTCTCATAAAACTTCGGTCCTTCACCGGTACTCATCTTGAATTTCATTCCTTTTGCATTGACCCACTGATATGTCTTCACCCATCCGTTCTCGACCTCTTCTAGTGTTGATGCAGGAGAGATGAACCGGGTTGGATCGAAACCTTCATCTTGTAAAGCTAGGGTAGTCATCACAGTCTCATTCTCCATAGGCCTCGATTCGTTAAACAATGTCCATAGAGCCTGGTTGTCCATTATTTCAGCTGTTTTAGTCTTGGTGAGGTGGGGTGCCTCATCCAAGGTGGCAGTCATGGAAAATTTCAAATCCGGGTTTTAGCAAGCCGTCCTGAACGAAGGGTTCAGGGAAATCACAGCATGGGTGTTCTTCTCCTTCCCGAACAAACATCCCGTTAAGAGTCCTTTGATATGGGGGAAGGAGGGTGGTTTATTTGGCTTTGTTAAGGCGTAACCTAGATAGGCGGTCAGCAATATCTTCCTCCGTTGGTTCATAACCTAAGCCAAAGGGAGTAGATTTGTCGGGAAAAGGATGGAATGTGCATTCCTTCTTCCTTATGCCCAATGGGGTTCCTGGGAAATAACCTTGAGCTAACAGCATTTTAGGGATGACTCAAGATGCATGCGGGTCTAGGAATGCTGGATCATAATCTTCGATGAACTGGATTGTTTCTTCCATTTGAAACCCATAAAGGTCATCTGCAGTTTCAGCCGTTCCAACCATAGTACAACTGACGTCGAGAGGAGGGGCGCGGATTTCTAGTATTACCCCGTTATGGTTAAGTTTAACCATTTGGTGCAAGGTAGAAGCCACACCTCCTAAGTCATGGAGCCAAGGTCGCCCCAAGAGGAGGTTGAAAGTGGGCTTGATGTCGATTATTTGAAACTCCGTGGTGCATGCCACAGGCCCAGTTTGTATGGTAAGGTTGATTTTTCCCAACACAGGCCTTCGGGAGTTATCATAAGCTCGTACCCCTTGTGAGGAGGTTTGGAAGTCATCGCTTCCTAGCCCCAAGCAATGGGCGGTTCGCAATGGGCAGACATTAACCGCCGAACCATTATCTACGAGCGCTAGGGGGATGTTTTGTCCTTTGCATCCAACCACTAAGTAAAGGGCTTTATTGTGAGCACCCCTCTCTTTGGGTAAGTCTTTATCAGTGAAAACTATGGCCTTTTCTCCGGCATCTCTCATGACATGGCTAACCAATGAGTCAGGTGTGATATCTGTGGGTACTGAGATGAGGTCAAGTGAGCGAATAAGCTTTTCGCGATGTTCCTTTGAAGTACACATAAGATCCCAGATGGTAATCTCAGCCTTGGTTCTTTTCAGTTGTTTCAGGAGAGAATTTTCAATGACTTTCGCGACGGTGGCGTGCCGCCTGTTCTCAGGAGTTTGCCTAACCGGGATGTCGTCCATAGAAGGTGGGTGAATATCTGGTTGGTATATCCTTCCGGATCGGGTGAGGTTGTCGACCTCGGGCTCCTGAGGGGTGGTGTCAATGAGAGCATTCCCGGGCCAAGTTTCAGTGAAGAGGTCCTGACCCGAGACTTGAGATAGGTAAATATCTTCAGCATCATCGTTCCACACACCGCATACTTCCCCCTCGATTCGATCCATAGGTACCACAGCGAGTGGTGCACCTTGAGGTGTAATATACACCGTGGGGTCGAAATTCTCTGGTTGGTCGAGAGAGATGTGACAAGAGCCGAGTGGGCTCTTGTTGTTGTTGGGTTTGCCAACATTAGGGAGAGGTATTACTTCATCCTCTATCATGTCCTGGATCGTATGTTTTAGATGCCAGCAGTTTTCAGTGTCATGCCCATTTCCTTGATGGAATTTGCAGTAAGTACCTTCGACCCAATATTTGTTTTTGACAGGAGGGTCACGGGTGGGGCCTATAGGTCTCAACTTACCTTGATTGGTTAGTCTTTCAAAGGCTTGTACCAAAGTTGACCCGAGTGGGGCAAACTTTCGATCTCGGACCCATCTTATAGGGTATCTTCGGGCAGGAGCCTCTTCTACAGCATGGACTTCTTAGGCTTGGGATGTGTTACCCCGATTATAGGTGTTGGTCTTATATGCAGGTTTGCTCTGTATGGTTTTGGCGAGGTCGTCCTCGATTTTTATTCCCACATCATAAACCCTTTTGAAAGTGTCGAGTCCCAGGTACCTAAGGTGTTGTCTGTAAGCCGGGTCCAAGTTGTCAATGAATTTTTGGACCAATTCTGTTTCGGGAGGCCTATTGATTAGTTGGGCCGCCTGGTCCCTCCATCTAGCAAAGTAGGTTGTGAAACCCTCATTTTTCTTTTAGAAGAGAACTTCCAGCTCGCGCATGGTGACTTGAAAATCCATGTTCGACGAGTATTGCTTGATGAAGACATTGACAAAGTCTTCCCAAGTGGGGAAGAGCTTAGGGTCCTGGTGATAGTACCATTTGAGCGGCACAGGTTCCAAGGACAAAGGAAAGGCAGGTAGGTACATGGACTTGTCCACGCCTTTCAAGTTCATGGTATTCACAAAGCTCAGTAGATGATCACGGGGGTTGTCCGTGGCCTTGAACTTTGGTAAGTCAGATGAACTGAACTTTTCTGGTAATTTGCCAAAAAAAGGTTCAGGTTCGAGGGAGAAGTATTTGCTCCCCATGGTTTGCTGTAGGACCATTTTTTCGATCCTCTTCTCGTTTTCGAGGTCATTTTTGGCTTGCGCAACCGCTAAAGCTTCGTTTTCCATTTTCAGTTGGCCCATGAGTTGGGTCATTTGGACCATCTGGTCTCGCAAATCTTCGATGGACATGTTTGGAGGTGCGAATCGAGGTTGGGGAAGCGGAGATCCTTGAAATGAGGGACGACGGACGGAGCTTGGAGTTACTAAACCTGATGTTGGCGATGTATCTTCGAGACGCACTAGCCGTTGATTCCCTGATCGGCACCAAGTGGCAGGACCGGTCCTAGGCATAAGATAAGCTAAAGTTTAGGTTCCCAAAGTTTCAAGCATTACTTAGTCTAGACTTCGACTCTCTAAATTGGTTTTTCACTTTTTCGCTCTTTCTTCTGTCGGTACACTTTTTTTGGGGGTTTTTTATTTTGGTCATTCTTTGGATTTTAGAAACACTTGCCTGTGTGACATTCATAGTTGTTAGCATGTTCGGTTTTGGTGCCGAGCATTGCCGTCGTAGGAGGCCTAACGACGACACAAAGAGTTATTAATTTTTCGCGAGTCGCCTTTTGAAATCGAGTGCTTTTCTTACGCCCTCATAGCAATCTTTTTGATGAACATTTTTTTGTGCTACGTACTTTCTTTTTGCTTGGGCATCGAAGCTGCTGCACCTGACCAGAAAGCCAAGCAGCAACTTCAGCGCCCAGCAGTGGGCGTGAGAAATTTTGGCGCCCAGCCAGGGGCGTTGAAAAATGCGTCCCTGGCTGGTCCTCGTTTTCTGTTTTCTTTTTATGCGACTTCGATTTGCGTGCTTGCCTAATAACGTCCTTCGCGCGTAACAGCGTTTGTGGGATTCGTTACAGGCCATCCCGAGTGTCGCTTATTTTGTGGCGATCATTCGGGTTTGCGGAACACGTGTTTTGGTATAACTCTTTGGAAAATTAGTCTATGAATGTTTGGGCAATTTTTAAGGTCATTGGTTTTCTAGGATAGTTTGTCACACACAATCACATATTTCGCTACACATAACTACATTACAAACATGGATTTGAAAATTAAATATGCCACGTAGTTTATGATAGGCTTCTATGGGTAGTTTATTTACGCCTGGCTTGGTACCGCTTCTATCGTAGATCCAACACATGCCCCGGTCGAGGTAGTGTCTTCAACAGACAAATTTCGCTCAAGAGGCCAACCCGCAAGTGCAAACCAAGGGGGTATGCAGGCGAGAGGGACCTAATGGGCGAGCGATTGGGTTCGGGATAGGTGTACTACCTGCACAAGTACCGAGTGGGAAACATGCGCGGCGTATGCACCCCCCTATTGGCGAAAAAAAGGTATCCTTAGTCCCAAATCCCGAGGGAGCCGAGGTTCGTTATGATGTTCTGCCCGTTCACATTAATATGCTGATTTTCAGGTCGTCCCAACTTGATGGGGAAATAAACGCGGGGTAGGATCGTTTCACCCTTCGGCTATTTTGATTACCTACAAGCACGAGTATTTCCTTCACTATCCCCAGTGGAGTCGCCACTGTGGCGGGGGTCGAAAAAAGCGCGAGGCTAATGCGTGACCTGTCCCTCGTGGGTGTGACGATTATTTTTATTCAATCAAGTGTAATTGGATTTCCTGTGAGTATACACCCAATTGACTAGTAATATAGGAGTCGCCATTCAGTTTTTAACGACAATGAGAAAAACTGACAAAACCCGGTTATCGTGACATAAAGGGAGTGCAAATATGTTTGACCACGATGGCCGTAGGTTCCCTTGTGATCACTGGTGTGGGGATCTCTCAATATACACCCGCAAGGTAGAGATTGAGGGTTCGGGGGACTGTAACTACCGAGAGGAGTAATTCGCTCGTCGATAACTCCAGAGGCAAGATATCCTTACTAGCTCAGCATAAATAATTGAAGGGACATGCGTTAACTATTAAACTAATCTGAATTGATTTTAGCAACATGCAACATATAATACTAATTCGATCGTGATTATCTGATTTAAATAGCATTAAGGGACCTAGCATGATAATCCGATTTCCCAAAAATATTATATTTTTTAGGCGTGATAGAACAATCAAATTAGGTTAGTTTAACAGTTCATAAAAAGGGCGAGGAAAGCAGTTAAATCATCGGAAAGGGACACATTACGACGCACCCTTGAGAGGTGCGTCACGGTTCTCAGAAAACTAAACACTTTGACTTTGCTATTTCTCCTTTTTATTTAACGAATCTCGATTATGGGACAGGAAACGTTCTGTTCGATTTATGGATCGATTGCGACAGAACGCGTGAACAGTTTCGCAGCGAGAGGCTTAGGCTAAGGGGTTTAGAGTCAATACTCAGAGCATATTATGTGTTGTTGTGTGTTCTTTCACGTCGAACTTAGGGGTCTATTTATAGGAAAAAGTGGCGTAGAAAGATAGTTTTTCAGGAATTTGAATACGAAACGGATTAGGAAAAGAATCCGTCCCGGGTACTTTCGGCGCCCAGCTCTCGGCGCTGGAATTTTCGGCGCCCAGGGCTGGGCGTTGAAAATAGGGTCTGGCAGAATTCTTTGGTCAGATTCGGATTCCTGAAATCCGTAGAGTTTGAGATTAATTCGAGTCTTTTAGCGCGTATTAATTTTATGACGGAATGCGTCTGGGCCCGTTACGAACTCTAGGCTCGTTAGGATTTTAATTAATACGTAACTCTTATTTCTGAATCATATTAGGAATAGGATTCTCGCAGTTTTCTATCTCATTTAGGATTTATGTTGGAATGCAACACCTAATTCTGACAGGTTTCTATCTTTTATGATTTGCCACTTTTAGAAGCTACCTTTTACGGCAGTTACTATTTTTAGCAGGTTTCCATAAATAGAAGGTTTCGGGTGAAATGAAATGGGGAATCGAGATTCGTTTATTTTATAGGAGATGTGTTGTCAAGTGGAGTTTTTATGCTTTCATCATTGAACCTTTCCCTTGCGGGAATGGGGACAAAAGTAGGTGTCTACACTAACGATCGATTGAGCAAGATAATTTAGAGCGACAAGAGTAAGTTGTAGAAGCATGGAATTAGAGTATTATTATTATTGAATATTTCGTATATGTAAACTGATATAGCTGGGCCATTTTATAGGCATTACATAATAAAATGTAACGTATAAACATTAAATGTCCATAATTGGGCATTAAGTAGGTAATTAGGGCTTGCTGGGAACGGTTTGTAACCGTCGCCTCTCCCTTAGCCGTTGAGAGCGAGATGGAAGGATGACTTGTCATGCCCTACTGGCAGCCATGCGTGCTCCACTTGGCATATCTGACCATGTCATCAAGAGGGTATTTTCCCCCCTAACAGTCTCCACCTGAACCATCACATCAACAGGACATACGCTTTCCCCTCCCTACCTTAGGAATTAAGACACGTGTATATCCTGCCTTCCTTTCATATTCTTCACTGTTTTATCCTCCTATGCTTGACACCCTTTGTGTTTGGTCATAGCTACTACAGTGGTTTCTCAAGCATCACTGCTTTCAGCAAATGCTTTTCCGTATTACTCACTGCCCTTAGGGGCAAGTAGTAATAGCAGGTGCTTAAGGACTACCCAAGGGTTTTATGCAAGTAGTGTCATGCCGTCTACACATGTGATACCTGTCTCTAGCACACACAAGTAATGTGATCCTCTTCCCTCCACGTCTATTGCTGCATCGCATTAAAGCGTCCTGCTCAAATGTCCGGATCAATTGCCTGATCCTTTGTTTGTAATGCACAGTGGGGCAGTGGAGCCTTCCTCTGGTGACCCTGGTCAAGGAGCAACCCAGGTTGCACGGAAGTCACGCCAAGCCGTCCGCAAAGAAAGTAAACTCCTTACACCCCAATACTAATTTGTTCCCCTGCCCCTTTGTTGAACGACACCATAACAATCACATTATGCATCCACCAGGGGTACCCGGCTGTTACCGATCAGCCCTTGCCCCATAAACCCTTGGAGCTTCCGCCCCTTCATTACTGTCCTAAATGCAACGCAAAGAAGTTTGCTTATGAATCCTTGCATTTTTGTTGTAGTGATGGAGAAGTGGATTTAGCCTCTAACGACTATCCTGATGAACTTATGAGGCTATTCACATCTCAAGATGAAGATGCTCTGCATTTCAGAACCTATGCACGGCTTTATAACAACCTGTTCGCCTTTAGTTCCCTTGGAGGGGAAAGACTCATAAAGGCATTTATGTCTTTAAGTTGCATGGCCAAATTTATCACTACATTCCTGATTTGCTTCCCAGCAATGAAAACCCTAAATATCTGCAACTCTATTTTTACGATGCCCAACATAAAGCTGCAAATCGACTTGGTTGTTTCCCAGAATTAAGAGAAGATGTCATTAATATCCTAATGAATATCATCCAAAAAACCCGTACGCCAACTTCTTTCGCTCCCTAAAAGAAATGGAAATTAGCGAAAATACACAAATAGTGCTGATTAATAAAAATAGAGTGCCTTACCAACGTGTTTATAATGCTCCTACGTTAGAAGAGGTTACTATCATTTGGCCTGAAAGCACCTCCTCAACTGAGTCTTAGAGTCCGCACATCCTTGTCTCTAGAAAGTCTAATGAGTTGCACCGTATAATGCACTCTTACGGCTGCTATGATCCATTGCATTACCCACTGTTGTTCCCATGTGGTGACTGTGGTTTGAACCAGGGTCTTAAAAAAATGTCTAGTGGTGGCCGAACCCAACTAGCCTCCCAGCAGGACCCTATCAGGTCGTGCGCAGTGCACACTGCTAAAAACTTGTTGGCAGGGGAGGACCTCCGTATGTTTCTCCTTATATCCACTCTCAATTTGCATGCCTCCATTACCATTATTGTTTACAGTTCTGACTGAAGTGAGTTACACAAATTGTTGCTTAGCTGCTTAGTTGCTTAATGTTGCAAGCTCCGTACTCTACCCTTAAATCACTTTAGTCTGTACTGGAGTATTATATATGTGTACATTTCTTAGAGTATAGATGCGTTTTGGTCCTTGAATTTATGTGTAATTGGTTTGCTACTTTGCGTCTGCTCTTGACGTTTTAATTACTGCTGAAGAATAAATGTGTCCGCTATGGGGGGGGGCTGTTTTTTAGGAGTTCCTGGTACTCAATCTCATAATTCATAAGAGCTATAGTGAAATACGTGATAATTCTGATATTTTGATTTGTTGTTAATTCTGACATTTGAGCTGAAACTATTTAATCTTGCTACATTTTTACAAATAAGAGAAGGGCATGAAAGGTTTTGTATTACAACGAGCCTTCAATATGACAAATCCACAAGTGATTAATCCTTGTGTAATCTTATTTTACGCGTTATCTAAGAGATTTATACATTCCTTTGTCTTATTCATTAGTTGATCTAATTGGACATGCCATTTCAGCACAATTGGTTAAATGTAGTGGTTTTGTTCTTGATTTTCCTGTTTTAGGTTAGTTTTTAGTGTTTGATTTTTAGTTTCTTGTGGTTTCTGGTTATTTGCTTGTCAATTTAACGTTTATAATTAATTATTATTTTTGACGCTTTGAATCAAGCAAACATAATGATGCAGGTAATTGCAAAATTGTAATGGCGTGATTTTAAGAGCTATGAATCTCCTTGCAGTGTGACGTGGAATACATTGTTACCTTTTCCTATTAGTCAATAATTATGTTTGGTGTTTGTTGTGTGCTTAGCCGCTTTAAAGAGCAGCTTTCTGTTTGTGGTGCTTATTTTCATAGTTGTAAGTTCTCCTGGTTATGGTTTTAATTGATACGGATCTGTATTTGAAATCATACTTTGCACCTCTTATTTTTATTCATAATACTTTATTTGATATCTTTTAATATAGCAAGGATCCTGAAGTTACCTTTATCCAGTCCTAAATTCGAACTACAAAGTTGTAAGTACTTGTTTCATTATAATGATTATCTGCTTTGGTAATTAACATGACGCTGATTTTATGCTTGCTTATAGTACTTACCTATTTTTCTAACATGGCGCATATTTAGTACCATGGTGCTTATTTGGATCGTTGATTTAATCTCTCTCCGCATCCATTATAATCAGCAGTAACCTGATGTTGTAGCCTATACGTCACTTAACTTTGAAATTTGTTACCTTAGGGCTGTGTGGGAATGATTCATCTTTGTTGGTGATATGCACTCTAGTCTTCTATTTCGCCCCCTTCTCATACTCTCCGATTTATGTTAACCCCTACATGTTCTTCTGGTTTATCCCCCCCCCCCCCTTCTCATTGATAAGTCCCATTTCCGAAAGGAGATTAAAATATATAAGGAAAGATTAAGATTAAAGTCTTAGTTTACTTCAGATTTGTGAACGCGGATCTGTCGAACTGATAGAGTTTAGTTTATGCTTTTCCTTACCATTGTGTTGTTGTATAGCTGATTACTTTCACCCTGCAGTTTCCTATATTTCCTTCTGCTTTGACGGTGCTTATCATTAATACATCATCTATTTTTTTCAGGTGCGAGTGGAGGCCACACTAAAGGGGGTAAACATATATATACAAGAGAGTACTATGCGTATAAGCACTAGAGTCGTCCTAACAACCTACTTCTCGGGGTCGGGAGATGTTTCTAGCAATACATCATAGATATGTTGTCAAGGTTGAAAACACCCGCCTCGATTTCTTCCGAAGAAATCAGGACACCATAAGGGCAGAGCTTTACCAAGGGATTCTGGATACTGTTGAGAGTGGGGAAAATAGTGCGGCAAATATGGGGCGTTGTGTTGTGATTCCACCGACCTTCATAGGAGGTCCTCGTGATCTGAAGAAAAGATATTTAAACACAATGTCCCTTGTGCATCTCTATGGGAAACCAGACCTGTTCGTTACCATGACGTGCAACCATGCATGGCCTTAAATCAAGCAAGAACTTGGTGTTGGGAAAGATGCACAAAACCGGCCTACTCTTGTGGCAAGGATTTTCCGTGCAAAATTGTTAGCTTTGAAAAAATAGATCATGAAAAAACATGTGTTCGGTGAGGTTGCTGCATCGATTTACGTTGTCGAGTTCCAAAAACGAGGTTTGCCTCATGCACATTTCCTCATCATTCTCAAAGCGGATTTCAAAATCAAGACTCCAACTGACTATGACAAGTTTGTGTGTGCTGAAATATCCTCCTTGGATAACCCACGCCTCAGAAAAATCATCCTCAAGCATATGGTGCATGGCCCATGTGGGCCACTAAACCCTCAGTCTCCTTGTATGAAACCTAAAGGAACCAAGGTGCGTTGTAAAAGTGGGTTCCCAAAAAAAAAATTGCACTGAAACGACAAACAATGTTGATGGTTTCCCTTTGTATAAGAGGGGCAACACTGGCGGAACGGTTTCCATTCGAAGGGCGAACTTGGATAACAGGTGGGTTATTCCATATAATCCATACTTGTCGTCTTTGTTTGACTGCCATATCAACATTGAGGTATGTTCAAGCATCCAAGCAATGAAATACTTATATAAGTATGTCTACAAGGCCGGGCCATGACAGAATCTCATTCAATGTTGTGAAAGACAGTGAGCAAGCAACTGTTGATGAGATAGAGCAATACCAGTCTGGTCGATGGGTTTCACCTTGCAAAGCTGCTTGGAGGATTTTTGCCTTTGACTTGTACGAAATGCATCCAGCAGTCTTGCCACTCTAGGTCCACTTACCTAACATGAAAAAAGTCTAGGTTAGGCCTCATGAACGGCTTGATTCAGTCCTTGCATCTGACAGACGAGATCGTACCTCCCTAACAGAGTTCTTCAAAGCAAATGCTGCTACAGAGGCTAGTACGGGCTACCTGTATGATAGGCTTACAGAAAAATACCGATGGGACTGTGGTACAAAGCAGTGGTTTGAAAGGAAAAATAAAACTGTTGTTGTTGGCAGGCTAGCATTCGTTGGTCCGTCTGAAGGAGAACGTTATTTTTTGCGCTTACTGCCTGTCCATCTGCCTAGCCCTAAATCGTTTGAAGATCTCTTGACAATTAATGGCTACAGATGTGCAACTTTTCAAGAAGCAGCCCTAAAATGCAGATTGCTTGAAGAAGATGAGGCGGTTGACCTATGCTTGGTAGAAGCATGCGAGGTGAAAATGCCTTCTACTTTACGTCGTTTGTTTGCAACGATCCTCATTTTCTGCCAACCAAGTGACCCGCAAGCACTGTGGGTGAAATACTATGCTGCTATGTCTGAAGATTTTAACCACCAGTTCCCATCTTCAGAAAGTAAGGTCAAGCAACTCACGGCCAGATCTGCCGAATAGTGTCTAGAGGAAATGGGGAAATCACTCAAAACTTTTGGCCTTGCCTACTTGAATGAGGCTGAGGATGCCGAAGTTGCTCGAACGAGGGACATCAGTGACGCACTTGAGGCACCCATACATGACCATTGTCGTTCATGTCGTAACAAGTTGAACCCTTCCCAACAAGAAGCGTTCAACTGCATCCTTGACCATGTGAAGCAGAAAAAGCCTGGAGAATTCTTCATTGATGGCCCTAGCGGGACAGGCAAAACATTCTTGTACAATGCTTTGTACGCAGAGGTTCGGCTCCTAGGTGAAATTGTACTTCCTATTGCTATATCCGATATTGCTGCAGCGAACAAAACCTCAAGAAGAACAACACATTCCAGATTCAAAATCCCAATTGATACTGAGGCTTCCCTCGCATGTGATGTCCCAAAACAAGGCAGCTTGGCTACATTGATACAGGCGACGACTTTGATATTATGGGACGAGGCGTCGATGGCATGAAAAGAGAATGTTGAATCGTTGGATATGCTTCTTCGAGAATTATGTGATGAGAATCTGATATTTGGTGGTAAGCTCATTGTGTTTGGAGGTGATTTCCGGCAAGTCCTTCTTGTCCTTCCCCGTAGGACACAACGCGAAGCAGTCGCGGTCAGTTTGGTCAGTTCTTCCCTCTAGCCTAAACTCACAAAATTCTGTCTCACAGAAAACATATGCGCTAGAGAAGACCCGGACTTCTCTAAGTTTTTGCTAGCTCTAGGTAATGGAGAACTGCAAACCATCGACAATAGCCTTGTCCACTTGCCGAGTGAGGTAGTAAAACCTCTGGAAGATGGCAAAGATCCCATCACGGACCTCACATCGCTTACATTTCCTGAGTTAGACCTCAACAATTTCAGCTCTGACATATTTATAACAATGGCTATTTTGACTCCAATGAATGATGATGTTGATTCCATCAACATGAATCTGATTAAAAAGTTTCCGGGTGATCCTGTTGTGTACAGAAGCTTTGACACGATGCTCGATGACAATTGTAATGTCTACCCCCACAGAGTTCATAAATACACTGTGCCCTGGTGGAATGAGCCCTCATGAACTAATCTTGAAAATGGGGAGTCCAGTCATTTTGCTCCAAAATATACTCCCATCTTTGGGTCTTTGCAATGGCGCGAGACTAATATGCAAAGGTTTCTTCCCCAACCTGATTCAATGTGTGATTTTAACTGGCCATCATAAAGGCAATCATGTTATCATACCACGCATTAAAGTATCCAATACTCTTTTAGAGGAAACAGTTTCCTATCAATCTCAATTTTGCAATGGAAATCAACAAGTCCCAAGGCCAGACACTTAGTTAAGTTTTTTTTTACCTTCCTCGTCCATGTTTTTCACATGGGCAGTTATATGTCGCCTTGTCACGTACAAGACAGGCCAGCCAGGTTACAATCATATCGAAGAACTCTCCACAACAACTTTCTGGTACTGAAGTTGAAAATTTCATTTCGTATGATGTGCTAAGGCTGGCTGGTATTATTTATTCTTTTGCATAAATATGTAAGTCTTACTCATGCTCTGAATTTTTTTTATATTTTACAGTGTTCCTTCTTTTTTCTGGTTATATGTTTGTTGTTTTCCTTGGTGATGTCGTGTAACAAGTTCCTGCTTGTACCCTCATGCTTTTTCTCATCATGTTTGACTTGAATTCGATCTTTAGCATGAGCTGGCAGGGTATGACATATGTAAAACTATAATATTCAATCGTGCAAGTCAGATAATCATCCTTAGTTGTAAGTTCAAGTTAGATAGCCCTCCTTAGTTATACATACTATTTCTGATCTGTAGTACTTGCCTACTTCCAAGTTGTAGTCTGCGGTCCCTTTCTTTTGAACAGTGCATTTCCTGCTAACCGGAACTCTTAACACAATTCCTAATTATCTGTTCTACGTCATGCAGGACATACGATGTTGCTTTGCCGATTTATAAAGAGTCATGTCGTCCATGGAAATAAAAGTGGTTGGCGGGTCTTTGATCATTAAATTGGATATGTATTTCAATTTTTGTTGTATTTCAATTTCCTTGGTTGATAGCACTTTCTTATAGTTATACACTTCCAAACTCTAGGAGGACAATCCCTCCTACTACCTCCATTTCGCAATAGATGCATCGTTTCTCATTTTGACACTATTCATCAACCAACTTTGACAATCATTCTTTCACATTATGAAATAATAAACATAGTCAAATGAGATCTTGTTAAATTCGTATCAATGCGAGGATTTCAAATATCAATTTTTTATAATTTTTACTTACACGTAATTAGAGATATTAATGTTCAAAGAAGCGTGTTGGAATACGTGAAAAAAGAAATGATGCATCTATTGCGAAATGAAGGTAGTATATTTATGGGGCTATTGTTCTGCAATATGGTTGTTATGTTATTTATTGCTAATACTCACTAAAAGGTCTCTTGATGTTGCTTTGTCATGAACATTACTAATTATATTATAGGTTGATTGCTATAGAACATACTCTTATAAGTGCATGCCTTCAATCCGTCTGTCAATTAAAAGGGGGATAAAATTTAACGTAGACTAACCTCGTGGGTATTATTAGTGGTCCAACTAAAATAAATCTAAATACAGAAATATACATAAACAATTGCTAATTAACGACTTCGTTAGCTAAAATGTATACACTAAGATTTGTGGAAGTCTTTTTGTCTCAGATTGTGTGTTTTCAGGTTAGGGATTATTCATTGTTGTTGTTAGTTGTGTTTGTGTGGTTGTTCTTTTCATCAGTTCGAACTATTTGTGTAACAAACTCCTCAACATCAACAGCAACAACAGCCGTCACAAATACAAACACAAAGGTTTCAACAGCAACAACAATATGTGCAGCAATCTCCTCAACAATAGCAACAACCATTTCAGCAACCATCACAATTTCAGCAGCAATCACAACAGTTGCAACAACCGCAACAACAATTTGTGCATCAATCACCACAACAATCACATCAACAACAACTGCAGTCACCACCATAGCAAGCGCAGTCGCAGTCACAGCCGCAGCAACATCAGTCGCTTGCTTCTCACTTCCACATCTTAAACGTGAGTTTTTCTTTCTTAAAAGAAAAACCTAACCCTCACATAATTTCTTTCAGGTTTGTGATCCTGTTAAATTAATAATGCAGTTGGTGGAAAATCTAGCAGATGTAATTGAGAACGGGAATCGGGATCAACATGCTAATACTTCGGTTTATCTCTCTCTCTCTCTCTCTCTCTCTCTCTCTCTCTCAGCCCCGATTTCCCATCTGAGTTTCTTATTTCATTTTTGTTTGTAGTTCATTCTATTTTCATTGTTATACGGAATTAGGGATTTCTGACGCTTTTTATCTGAGCTTGATTTGGCTATTTGGTGTGTTTTTTGTGTGGGTGTGGGTGTGTGTGTTTCTTCTTGGTGTAGATTGGTGAGCTGAACAACCGCTTTGAGAAGTGCCAACAACTTTTGAACTTTATCGCAGGGAAAATTAATTCAAAAGCCATGGTAAACTTTTTATCGAGAGAAATTATTGCTTTCCTGCTTTTAAAGTTGTTTATAATTGATTCAACATGATTTTGGATAAGGTCCCATTATTTCCTATTGATTGAAAATTCTTGGATTTGCCTCGGTCATTTATGACCTGCAGACTGTAGAAGGGAAAAAGCACAAGCTTGAAGAAAGCGAGCAATTGCTTCTTCAAAGTCCTTTGTTCAATGCCAGGGATTTAATTGTCCTGCATTTAAATTTCAGTTTTGTGCTGCATGTAACATAAATCTTTATTTAATGTCAGGGATTTGATTTCCAAATATAAAAGTTCTGTTGAAGAGCTGATTAAGTCAGAACCTTGATACATATCGAAACTCCAATTTTGGTAAGCAGTTTAGGTTTTCATATTGTACTTGAATTTAACAGTACCAAATCGAGTGAAGAATTGATCAGTACATGAAATGTTGTATGAGTGTGTTGCTGTGGTATTTATCACCTTGCGTCTTTAGACATCATTTGTTGTTGGTAACTTTAGAGAGAGTGTCAGTGGAATATTCTAGTTGCACCTCATTTATTCTTGTAGGTTATAGGGGAATTTCTTTTTTGTTGTTTTTAGTTGAGTTTTGGCGTTTAAGAATAATGTGGGACAACGACTTTTACAAAACATTGTTGTTATTGTCAAGTTTATATTATTGGTAAAGTATTGGTACAGACATGTTTCTTTTGGCTAATTCATGTACATTAATAGTGACAGTCTGACCAATTTAATACCAACATCACTTAACTATTATTTATCTAGCTAAAATGCCTCCAAGACTGTTGGTTTATTATGCTCTTCATTTTCTGGCTAAACTTGGCATCCTTTCTTCCTGGTGCGTTAGTATTGCATGATGCACACAACCTGATGTCATTTAATGCATTTTTCTCTATGGGATTGGTTTTTGTATATTCTTGAAGTGAGCTGTTAGACAACAAATATACGGGTTTGTCTGTGTTAAATTTCATCCCCCAAAGAAGTAGATGTATGATGTCGTTAAGGATTTTAACTGTTGTGCGCAATCGTATTTTTTCAGAAATCGTTCCTGAAGAATCAAGAACAAGCATCTATGCATTGGATTGATCATTTGAGTCAATAGTTTGATCCTTTGCACCTGTTATTCTAAGCTTGCCTCCCATAAAGGAAAAATAATCCGGTTAGTTAAATGCTTGAGCTAGTTCCGTATATTTGATTGTTGCACTCTTACTTTACATAGTGTAGATATGGCATGTGTGTTTTGTGTGCGCGATTTGTTTGAATAATAAATGTCGTTCCTATCTCATATTTGTGCACTTTTTTTGTTTTTATTTTTTTGACAACACATATTTGAGCATTGTGTATTGGTTTATGTTCATGTGGGTTATCTGTCTGATATTTTGGAGTGCAGGATGGGGAAGGTACTATTCAGGGTAATGTATTGCATGCTTGTTTATCTTGTAGTTCACTTGTTATTCTAAGGGTAAGATATTTTGCTATTGAATGATAAACAATTATATGGCTCTCCTTCCCTGTACTATCCCCTTTTTTCCCTCCATTCCCCATAAACCGTCAAAAAACCTGTCAGAATTTCGTAACAATTTCTGGTGAAGCCCTTGCCTAAAGATTCCATATCCATCTTATCTTTTACAGGTACTATAAATATAGTACCTATATCCTTGTACTACCCTAAAGGTCTAGAGTGATAAGAAGGCAAGTGTATGACAGCACAATAAGTCAGCTGTTTTAGTACACTGTTTATGGTCAAGTTACTGTTTACAACAACTCATTTATTTGGCCCGGTTACTAACCTACTAGGTTTACCACTTTCACCCACAGATTCACCTCATCCCCCTATATATACACCCTTTTCTTTCAGTTGACCTAAAGGATAAAAAGCTTTATTCCTCTCCAAAAGAAATAACTTCTGTCAGGTATAACTCCCACCTCCCATTTGTTCTTATTTGTTTTATTTCTTGCTTTAACTTACAGTCATCACCATCTTTGAAGTATATTCTTAATTTCTTACCATGTTTAGTCCTTATTCAACCACATGTACCATGCATAACTGCTTTTTCTTTGGCTTTTTGCTCATTAATGTTGAACATTGCATAAATGCTCACCTCATCATTTGTTCAACTGCTTGTAACTGCTTGAGTTTATTGTTATTTATCAAAAAAAATTACACTTCTTTAAAATATTCTTGCACATGCTTACACATGCTTACATGGACTAAATAATGAACATTATCACATTTCTTTATTATGACTCTCAGTTTAATAAAGAACAAAAAACTTACAAATATATGAATTTTACTTATTCTCTAAATTTAATTTACCTTGAGGCTTGAGCTGCTTGCATACTTAATCAAATCCCATGGAGATTAGTTTGAATTTCTTGCAAATTTAGACACATGTCTTTTATCTTTTTAAATACTCAAATTTCATGAATTATACATACCCTCTATTTTGTATATGCAGATATACGTACAAATATATAGATCACTTTGCGGTATTAAGTTACTTATTCTCGAAATTCGATTGTTTGCATATTTGAGTGAATCGCTGGAAGATTAGTTTGCATCTCTTTGAGATTTGATAGTTTGTTCACGATTTAGCCCAACAAGTATAATTATAAAACCAAACCACAGTTGAATAATTTCAGTGCACATAGGTGCTCATAATGACACCATTTTTTTATTATTCCATGCCACTTTGCATTAGTGTCCTACAGCAGCCCGTCTAGTAGCCATGAGCACCATTAGCTTGCACTTTTCTCCTTCCCCTTTCTTATTTTGTATCTTCCCTATATGATGACCCATTTCCCCCATTCTTATACTATACAGCCTTGAAACATGAAACATGAACGTCTCCTTCTGGATGAGTTGAACACCAGTAGTACGTAGTTCTTACAAGGTCAAGCTCAGGGTTGTTGAGAAGGGCCGAGCTAGGCCATCTCCAACAAAGGGAGTTTTGTACCAGCACCTGGTTCTTGAAGATGAAAAGGTATAAAATAAGAGGGTTAAGCATGCCTTTTACTATTAATATCATATGTTACAGTTACTTAACATGTTTTGCTATCACGTACAATGTAGAAAAATACACCTGTATGGAAATCCTTGAGTGATGTACCAATTAGTACAACTGTATTCCTGGTTAAACTTCGCTTGCACATTTTAAACTTGGATGTGGCCTTTAAACTACACTATTTAGGTTCTTATTGTATACCTTGGTCGTCACGTCTTGATGACCCCTTGTTCTTACCCCACGATATCATCTATAGATAGTTAATTGGATAAAAAGTTGAATAAAATGAAATGGCTTTATCAATAAACAAAATTCTTATGTCTAAAGTAACTTCATATAAAGAAACATGAAGGTAATTAAGGTTTACCAAAGCTCAGTTATATTCTCTCTTTCTTCAGCATTCTTAACCTTATGTTTTCCAAGATTTGAATATCTTTCTCTCATCTCCCCCGCGACAGAATCTCCAACCTCATTCACAATGGAGAACAAAATTGTTTGAGTAATACCATGCATATTATTTGTTTATGTGAAGAACCATAATTCCTTTAAAATTCAATGAAAAGGGGATCCTTCTCCTATTGCTAAATTATGCAAAAAATCAGGAGGCTTTATGTTGAACTTTGTTTGATTTAGTATCTCCATCATCATTTAGTTATCAACATTTTGGTGTAAACTGGGATGCAACTTAAGTTTTCTTTTCGATTTATTGCTTTACCATTAAATCCTTATAGTTGGTGGTATGTGCAGAGAGACAAAACAGACTTTTGTTTGATTTACTATCTGCACCATTACTTCCTGTGTGATTTTTTGTTAAATTTGTGGCTTTATTAGCTAATAGACCAAGGAAACTGATACATTTTCTCTTGTATTGTTGTGTACTAGTTGTACAGTCTTGATGATATTCTGTTTTGGGGGGGGGGGGTTCAATTAGCTTTGATACTGTATAGAAGAACGGGAAAGGAAAAATAGAGATATCTGATAATATTTTGCAGTAGTATGTTCTTTACGCTTAGGAAGAATGACAAAGCTACTTTTTGAGAATACTGGTCGTCAAGTTTTGATGGAATAAATGTCAATGAGCTCTTGAAGTCTATATTATTTTACAACTGTCTTCTCTTTACCATCCCCTGTGCTCAGTTATGTTTACTTAAATGAGTTTGAATCATGTTCTTGATCCTCAATGTTAAGCTCTCTCCTCGAATTACAATGTCTAACTATGCACATGCTAGAATAGAAAAATATAGACACTTTCACAAACAATTAACAATTGGAATGTAGTATAGTTGTGAAAATGCTACCAGCTTCAGGACGAAACTTTGAATTGTTTCTTCTCGAATGTTTTAGAAACTATCCAATTCAAATATTATGTTTCTAAGTGTTCAGCTCAACAGCTGAAACTTGTGTCCATATTACCAGCCCTTGAGCTCCTCAGAAAACCAGAGTCACAAAAGAAAAGATGGAACCGATTTTTCTAAAGCTGTGACAACTTGCAATTACTCCATCAAGCCCATCAAAGATGGATCCTCCATCTCTCCTGTGTTAACCGGACTGTTAAGAAACCTCAATTAACCATGTTAGATCTTTGACCCTTTGACCGGAAATGAAAACATTTGCACTTTGTTTTGGACCAAATAATAGAATATTTACACAGTTTTATTACAAGGGCACGTACTCATGTCTAAATATGAGTTATTAAGTGCCAACGTTTATCTCTCCATAGTGGTTTTTGTTCTGCTTAAGCACCGTCGATGTCAGCCTACTACCAATCACTCCAATACCCTATTTAATCCTCCTCCTCTCTCGGAGGCCGGAGCACTAACTGCCCAAATCATTTTTAGATCTTATTGAATATCTTAAGAATTAGCTAAGCTCTTTATATTCTGCATACAAAACCATTATTCTTTTATTAACTTTTGTGTTTACTTAGTTATATTATCAATTGAATTTTTTCTGCCATTTTTTCCATAATAGCATAATGCGTGGTGCACTATTCGGGGATCAGATTGAGGCTTACAAAGACGTCTTTGTGCATAAGGGAGAGTACAAAATAGCTGATGCTCAGATCAGGCCTGCAGAAGAGCAATGGAAAAGAAGCGATGTAGAGCTTGACTTCCAGATGACCTTCGGTCGGCAGACGGTGATCCAACGCGTCAATGCGGAGTCAGGCCCTGTGCAGCCCGAGTACCTATGTATTGTTTCTGTCCCACGCGTTGGGGATCCCGATGAAAGATATGGTAATTCCTTCATCCTCCTATACATTCATACTGATTTGGTTAAGGACTCGGGAATAAATAGATGCACCTTCCAATTATATACATGCCTTGCTAACACCACTTTACCCTGTATGGCCAGATGTACTTGGCATAGTATTGTACGTTGAAGAACACAAACAGGAAATCGCCACTGTTCAGAACCGCCAGGCCTTGGTCCGGGAAACTTTCCTGTCTGATCACAGGTAACTCACCCACATAACCACCACCCCCCCCCCCCTAAACTATGTATCATCACTTAATCACCCCGACATTAAGCTACTTCCCATTTTGTCTTTTCCAGTTCTGAACAACCCCTTACCCTTTCTGTTTGGAATGATCTCACTGGGTCTGACTGCGACGCTCTCTCCTCTTGGGCCGAGAAATTTACTGTGGTTGACTTCACTTCTCTAAGAGACACTTCCCACAAAGGTACTTCCTTTTGCATGCACATTGTTAGTAAACTTCCATCGTTCTCTGCATCCCATTAACATCAAGCTTCCATGACACAGGCTTCTCGCTCGCATCAAGCATGTCCACTGTGTTTGTTCATGCCCCTCATAGAGACAGGGCAAGCACTATTAGAGAGTGGTAATGTATCTTTTCCCTTCTATTATACGTAATGAGCCCTGCATCATTCTTCAACTAATTGCCTTCTATTTTTTTACAGGGCTCGTCACCACCAAGATGTGCTATCTGACAGACAAGCAAGGGTCTTAGACGTTAGGAACCCCTCCACTGAAAGGGTGATCATGATCGTGGATGCTCTAAAGCGGAAAAAGGAAAGCCACCCCTTCTTTATTTGTCTTTGTGGAAGTATACAATGCAGATACACTCTTAAATGTCCTACAAACACTAATCACTATGTGTTTACTATAACATAATACCAACACTCCCCAGGAGGAGCGTTGTTGGATACAATTTGTCGTCCCTAAACCAAGGATGGAAAAGGTCCATGCTTACACTGGCTGCCCTAACTACGGGAAGAGCACATATACTCCGATGGGAAAGGCATACACATGTGTGACCTGTAAAAAGCAGGGCGTTATATCCTCTCCCGGGTATGTCAACCACCCAACACTTCAATTCAACCCCCCGCTCCATCCCACCTTCCCCCTCTAATACACTTACATGTGAATACTTTGTTATTGGCGCAGGGTGACTTTTAACTGTGAAGTTTCCGATGGCACGGACACATATGCATTCACTGAGGATTCTGAGAGGCTTTTCGGGATGACTGCTACAGATGTCTTCAAGATGAAGCACACTGTAAGTTATTTTAATGCAGTCCCTTTTGCTGGATCATACAAAGCTAATGTTATTTTCGTTGTTTACATATTAGTTGTTTGGAGTTATATTGGGGACAAAACAACTATATATCACAATTTGGAATTATATTGGTAATAAAAACAACTATATAAAACAGAATTTAAGCGTATAAGAAGGCATAAACTACATATTCCCAAAGAAGCCAGTTGAATATCACACTGCGAAGCAAATATAAATGTCAGCCACTCAAAAACCAACTTTGGAAGTGTGCAAGACTGAAAGACCTTTTTACTGGAGTTTTGAAAACCATATATTCAAAGTGGAATAACGAAAAAGGAAAGTGAAATACATTCTGGACACAGCATTTACACATATTAGTTGTTTACATATTAATTATACAATCAAGTACTCCATTTTCCGAAAAAGAATCATAGCAGCCACAACAGATTGTTTCCTTAATTTCTAGCCTTTATAACTCCTCGATGTATTAGTTGTTCAAATATTAGTTGTTCAATGCTACATTAGCTATTTAAATTACAGGATGATTAGTTGTTCAATGCAAACATAACTTATTTATGCCTTTTATCACCCTTCATTACAAGCTGATGCTAAGACCTTTGCGGCCGTACAAGAACTTCTTAGTACCAGGCACGTAGAACTTCTTAGTACCAGGCACGTTCTGATGGAAGTTGGGCCAACTATGTCTCTGGCTAAATGCAATTCCCTTCAATGGTGCTTGAAGCAAATGGTCATCGAGCATGCTGCTGGGGAGGGAGTTTCCAATCACACTGCTACAGAGGGTGTCAATCACGCTGTTGATGCTGACGAGGGTGTCAATCACGTTGCTGATGCTGAGGAAGATGCCAATCACGCTGTGCTACTGAAGTGGATGGAAATCACTCCCTTGTTCCCCCTGTTGAGGACTGAGTACTGCAATTCCTCATTTTGTCCAGCATGCTCATAGCCAACCTACATTTCATTAGACAATCAGTTGCAACACTATCTCTAATGGCTATGTGTATGCCTTTTGCAAGCTAGATTTCCAAAGACTTGTTATTGTAATATATCAACTCTACCTTTATGATTTTGGTTTTTCTAGAGGAACATGGCTGAGTTGATTAGGAGCTCATGTTCCTAGGAAATACCCAAGTATCTTTTGCCTTTGTCGCTCCAAACTAATGGCTGCCCCCATGTAATATTTGGTTATTTCCCTGCCACTTTAGGTTTGTAATATATGAACTCTAGATTTATGATTATGGTTCCTACTCGGTATGAAACTTGCTCAAGTTGTATGGAATTCTACCCAAATTGTAGTTAGGCCCTGTTTTTTTCACTACATTCGTTTTTATCCCCTGGGGGACCGTGCGCGCTAGCGCACGGGCCAACAACTAGTTTGTCAAAAACACCTTTTATAACCCAAATTTTGCGAGAAATGACCTTATATAATATTTTTATGAAATCATACCTTAATATAAATTATTTTAGCGAAAGACAACCAAAGGAAAATTTCCGGCATTGACTGAGCATTTCCGGCCATTAACTTACACGTGTGGCTTTATTTTGTTATAAAAGCACCTTTTATAATCCAAATTCTTGTGAGAAATGACCTTATATAATTTTTTTGTGAAATCACACCTTACTGGGGTTTTTTTTTTGCGAAAGACAACCAAAGGCAAGTTTCCGGCATTGACTGAGCTTTTCCAGACATTGACTTGTACTTGACGTTTAATCTAATTCGTTAATCATGAGCTCAACGAGCAAAATACTATAGAATTTCATGGAATCACTTGTTAAAAATGACACGGCCTCAATGAAAGATGCAATTTCTATATTACAATCAGTTTCTGAAAAAGACGTGGTTTCAATTTAAAAAATATCACTTTCTAGAATTCGCTTAGTGTAACACCCTAATAATTCTTTGCCTTTATTAAACAATTTTCCAACTTTAAATAAGAAATTAGCAAAGTATTACCGCTACCGTGATAACGGCTAAGGCTAGTACCAAAATTACGCAGCGGAATTAACTAACTTTCAAACAATAAATAATAGTTAATGGTCTTACTACAAGTTGGAACCATAACGGCCCACCAAAACCTTTAAATCAAAAATCCATTAACTAACTTGAAATCATTATAGTCTATACTAAATAAAATAAATAGAGTTTTAAACATTGCAAGTAAATAAACTCTCTCATTCAATACATTGAAAGATTACTTCGCCTGCAAGTCACCTCTAGAAACCTGTTTATTAATATTCTACTCCCCAACAATGCAAGTGCAAATGATGGATCATCATAGGGTCATTACGGCAAAGGCCATGACCAAAATACAAAGCACGTAATCAGCGAAAGCTGAGTACAAACAAGCTAGAACGAAAACCTAGTCTAACAAGCTTCACTCACAATAATTAATCCACATGCAAAAGCCATGTAAATAAACAATTAAATCCATATAAGTAAACAATTAATCATGGAGACAAGACTTGACTCTTGACTTGACTCTTGACACGACTCGACTCTTGACACGACTCTTGACTCATAGATTAATTAAAAATAAGTTTCAAACGGGCCTAAAAGAAATATCCATAAAAGGAAGGGTATTGGGAGCCAACCAAACACCAAAATATAAAAATAAAGTAACTTGTCGGACCATACCGACGGAATTTCAGCGTATAAAAAGAATGAAACAACGTCTTGTATCATTCGTAGGAATACAAGTTTTCCGGCAGGACTCCCCCCATTATTCATACTCAAGGTATATACGTTCCAAGAGTTTTGAAGCTTGTTCTTGTTGCACTTTACGTTTATTAATATTTTCTAACCAAGTGAACTCAAGACACAACACAAGACATATAATAAACAAACAACCAAACAACACTTCCTTTTAATTCATTAGGACTTGTAATCAAACATACAAGACTCAAGTGATATTACCCCCATTGTTCCTTCTCAATATACTATTGAGATAAACCGACATGCCCATTAACAAGCGGGGTGTGCACAAGGCACAAAAAATCCTTAGTTCAATTCACATAGACTTCCAAAACATACCCTACAGACGGGGTAGAATAAATAGTGCAACGAGGCACAAATACTTGGCTCAAAATATGCTAGACATTACGTAGGATAGCATAATAATAATCCCTTGCATGTGAAACAACCATACATGCATAAAAATACTTGAACAACATGCTTGGTATTAAATTCAACGATTATAAATAATCACAACCGGCTTGTTCACATAAAATCCATAAATTCAATAATAATCCATAACTTGTTTGTTCACAACATCAAACATGAATCAATAATAACCCAAATCACATGATTCACAATAATAAAGTATCACAGGTATCATCATATAAACGGTGGTCACCCTAGACATGTACGTACCTTGTATATCTAAGTACGGGGGCCACTTTATGATTCAAGTCTCTAAATTAGAAAACTCCTCCTATCATTAAAATAATAAAATTCAATTATTATCCATGTTCATTAAATTTCCAGCAACTTTATTTAGTTTTAAAAGACTTAAATTAATTAGAATTTAATCGTTCGCTAATAAAATAATAGTTCTAATTAATTGTTTAAAACCCTAGCATGAAATTTAATTAATTTCATGCTTAAAACCATTAAAAGTTGACACTTTAAGTCTTTAAAATAATCTGAAATTTATAATTGATTATCATAATTAAAATCGTCATCTAATGATGCTAATCAATTAGTCATTAGGTTTACATTAAAACTCCAATCGTAGTTTATAATTAAAACCATTAAAACTAATAAAAATTAAAGCTTTTTATATATTTCAAATCTGAAAATTACAACTACTATAATTAAATTCATTCTCAATAATCCAAACGTACAAACCCTCAAAATTCGGTGTTCATAACCAATCCCAGCATTTTAATCAATCAAAAACCAATAATAATAATATGATTTAAAATATGTAATTGAAATAGAATAGGTAAGGAAGAAAAGAATTATACCAAACCGGCCTATAGCACGGTACAATCACGAATTGGATGTGATTGGGCGCAAAAAGATCGAAAGAATACGGAGTATAGTGCACGGTAACACACACACACACACACACACACACACACACACACACACACACACACACACACACACACGATGGCTTGTGTGTGTGTGCGGGTGCGACGCGAGCAACAACAGCAGGGGCAGGGCACGCGGTGCTCGACAACACAAGGCAGCAGCACTCGGCAAGGGTCACGAGTGTGCAAGGCTGTGCGAGCACGAAGAAGAGGAGAGCAACGAGCATGATCAGCATGTTGTGCGAGGGACAACAAGGCAGCAACACTTGCAAGGGGCGAGTGTGCGAGTGTGTGCGACTAGGAGCAAGGGTGATGGAGCACGAGTGTGCGGTGAGGGGCGCAGTTGTAACACCCTAATAATTCCTTGCTTTTATAAAATCATTTTCCAACTTAAAATAAAGGAATTACTAAAGTATTACCGCCACCGTGACAACGGTTAAGGCTATTACCAGAATTACGCAGCGGAAATTAATGTCAACTAACTTTTGAAAACATAATTAATAAAATATCGAGGCCTCCTACAATTTGGAACCATGACGGCCCAAAAACCAAAGTATAAAAAGTCCAACAATTTCAAACATAATTAAAACATAATTAATAGTTCAAAATACGAAAGCATGCAACTCTCTCGATTATCCCAAGCCACATGAATTCGATCTACCAACCTGCTATATTATTCTACTCCCCATCAATGCAAATGCAAATGATAGATCATCATAGGGTCATTAAGGAAAAGGCCATGACCAAAAACACACAAAGCACGTAGTCAGCAAAAGCTGAGTACTTACAAGAATAGAGTGAAACAAAACTAAAACATGCATCACTCACTAAGTACTAATCAACATGCAGAAGCCATATAATAATTAACAAACAAAACATGAATACAAGACTCGACTCTTGACTCGACTCTTGACTCACAAATTAATTAGAATAAGCTTCGAACGGGCCAAAGAAATATTCCATAAAGAAAAGGTGATGGGAGCCAACCATACACCAAAATAATAGATAATAAAATCGGGCCATACCGAGTGTCGGGCCATACCGACGGAATTCCTGCGCATAACATAAATGAAACAACATCTTGTATCATTAGTAGGAGTACGAGCTTTCCGACAAGACTCCTCCCATTGTTCATACTCAAGGTATATACGTTCCAAGAGTTTTGAAGCTTGTTCTGGTTGCACTTTACGTTTATTAATAATTTATTAAAGGTGAACTCAAGACTCAACAACGTACAGACATGCAATTAATAAACGACAACCAAAACAATCTTATTTTAATGCTTTAGGACTTGTGATCAAC
This sequence comes from Spinacia oleracea, assembly GCF_020520425.1. NCBI lineage: Eukaryota > Viridiplantae > Streptophyta > Magnoliopsida > Caryophyllales > Amaranthaceae > Spinacia > Spinacia oleracea. The sequence continues at coordinate 66,884,266 of NC_079489.1, forward strand.
CAAGCAAGACTCTTGTGAAATTACTACCATGTTCCTCCTCACCGAAGTGAGATTCCACATCATGCCCATTAACATGAGGGTTGTGCCCTTGCACGAAAAATCCTAATTCATTTCATAGAAAATATTCCCAACTGAACCCTACATGTGCGGTGGCTTACGTGAGCTAACCCTTCACATGTGGTAAAATAAATAGTACAACGAAGTACGAATAATTGGCTCAAAGTATGCTAGACATCCCGTACAATAGCATACAAATAAATAATCCATTCATTGCATGTGAAACAAACCATACATGCATAAATATTGAACAACATGATTGACAATGAAATTCATACTCATAATAATCTCAACATGCTTGTACAACCAATAATTCAACAATTCCAATATAATAATCCACATGATCGTTCACCAAACCAAATATGAATCCACATAATATAATTCACATCAACAACAATCATGTAATGTCCTTGACAAATAGTGTGGTCTCCCTAGACTTGTACGTACCTTGAATACCTAAGCGTAGGGGCCACTTTGCAATAACGAGCATTCACTCAAAAATCACCTCCTATCGTCAAAATAATGAAACTTAAATTATTTCCATGTTCATTAAATTTCCAAAAACTTTATAAAATCTAAAACCTCATTTAAACTTTAGAATTCAATCGTTTTTCAATAATATAATAGTCTCAATTTGTAAAACCAATCCCTAGTATGAAAACATACTTTTTCCGCCTTTAAAATCAATAAAAATCAACACTTTAAGCCTTTATTCAAATTTGAAAATATAATTGATTATCATAATTAAAATCATCACCTAATTATGCTAATCAATTGACTCATTGGGTCTAGATTAAAACCCTAACTTGAAAATCCAATAAAATCAATTTATCATCATAAAAATCAATTCTTTATTAAATAAACAAATCTGAAAATTCGTAATTTAATAATTAAAACAAGCCTAATGAATCACAACACGTAAATCCTCAAAGCACGGTGTTCACAACCGATTCCCAGCATTTTAATCATTCAAAACAATAATAATATTATAATTTAAAATACGGAATTAAAATAGAACAGGTAAGGAAGAAGAGAATTATACCAATCCGGCCTATAGCACGGAACAATCACGAATTAGAGTGATTGGGCGAAAAAGAATTGAATAACGAACACAAACCACACACACACACACACACATGCTCGTGTGTGTGCGCGCGCAGCAAAGGGGCGACGAGCAAGGGGCAGCGACAGGGCAGCGCGCGCGGGGCTGGGCACAGCGTGCAAGCGAGAGAGACGAGAGCAAGGGGTGTGCGTGTCCGAAGGCACACAGCAACAGCAGAGGCACAGCAGCAGCGCAGGGCACAACGAGTGCTCGCTGCGGGCTGCGGGCAAGAGAGGAGTGGGCGAGTGTGAGTGTGAGTGTGGGCGACGAGCGAGGCACACGGGCACGAGCACGCCGAGTGTTGTGCGGGTCGTGTGGGACTGCCGAGCAAAGAGAGAGGAGAGGGAGTTGGAGTGAGGGGCAAGAAAAGCAAAAGAGGGTTTATGAATTTTAGGGGCTCATTTAATGATGAGGAGTCCTATTTATAGGCTCCCTATTTTCAATGGGCTAGGCTTAGGAAAATAGAATTGGGCTTAGGGAATTAAATAATTGGGCTAGCTTAGGACTTGAATTAAATTCTTTTGATTGGGCTCGTTTAAGAAAACGAATTGGACTTTTCATTTAAAACCCGAACCTTTTAAAATTACTTGCGACCCATTTCATTTCCCGACTCGAAAATTAAATTCGTTTCGTAATTAATTAAAATAATAAATATTCTAATTAAATAAAATACATTTAAATATTAGGAAAATTTGGTAATATTAATCCAACATTTGGCCGATTTTCTTTTATAAAGCCCACCTACGACATATTTTTTAATAATCCCACCTATACCACCCAACGACTTTTATTGGGCCTAAAACGTCATAAACCTATTGTAGGCGATAATATGTCCCTACGTGGAAGTACTCTCCCTCGATATATTCAATCATCATCATCAAATCATCACCATCTCGATGATTTTTTCACCGGTTATCGGTCACTTAAGCCCAATAAAAGTCGTTGGGTAGTAAAGGTGGGATTATTAAAAAATATGTCGTAGGTGGGATTAATAAAAGAAAACCGGCCAAAGGTTGGATTAATATTACAAAATTTTCCTAAATATTATTTAAATGCGAAATAAATTCCAAAAATCGTAAAATGCTTTATAAATATAATAAAATATACTTATAAATATTATAAAATTACGAGGTATTACAGCAGTACACGGGCGAGGGCACAAGGCAGAGAGCAGCAACGAGGGCAGCACTCGGCTGGGGCTGTGCGGACGAGAGCAAAGAAAGGGAGAGAGAGGAAAAGAAGAAATATTGTTGCAGGAATTTAACTCTTAATCTATAACTCGGAATCAATTGAGTCTTGAGTCAAAGTTCAATAACTTTTTGAGATTTACAACTTTGAAGAAGAAACTTTTGTCTGAAAACGAAAGGAAGTAGGAGAAAAACGGCCAAACAGAAGTTCGACGAAAGAAAGACAGATTTAGGGTTAGGGTTTTACTTTTAGGTTTAATGAATAATAGTGTGGGATTTTGAGTGTGATCACCTATATTTATAGGCTTAGGAAACTCCAAGATGGTCTAGGCTTTAGGATTCCCTTTCGAGCTTCATTAAACATAAGATGGGCTTGCTTAATTTGTTTGGACTTGAACTTGGAATTGGATTGGGCAATATTAATTTAAAATCATTTTACTTTTGAAACTCAATTAAATACCCAACTTGAAATTTAAATTCATTTCGTAATTAATTAAAATAATAATTATTCTTAATTAATAAAATACATTTAAATAACTATTTAAATGCGATTTAAATTCTCAAAATAATAAAAATTTGTAAATATAATAAAATATATTTATAATTTCTTAAAAATACGAGGTATTACAGTCTACCCTCCTTAAAAGAAGTTCCGTCCCAAAACTTGGGCACGATAACTAAAACTTGAAACTCAAAACTTGAGACTTTATTGCTTATCTTGCAAAAAATTTAGTTACTGTACTCCTTAAATGATTAAACATGATAAACTTGGGGTGAAAATTCAATAGAAAGCACTAAATTAAGCATAAAATAAGGGAAAATAAGGTAAAAAGCGCGAAATTCTACCACACTCTACCCCCCTTAAAAGACACGATTTACGACCCCGTAACTCAACTACCCTCGGGAAATAGATCGGGGTACTTCTTTCTCATATCGTCCTCAGCTTCCCGGATTGCCTCTTTTGAATCTTGATTAGACCACAAAACTTTCACAATCTTAACACCATTTGTTCGTGTACTACGCACTTAATTTACTATATATCCAGGATTTGACTGGCCTTTCCTTGAAATATAAACTTTGGTCTAACTTTATGGTTTCCGGTTGCAACACATATGACTTATCCGGAACATACTTTCTCAATTGAGAGATGTGAAACACAATATGCATTCTATGTAACTTCATTGGTAAGGCTAGTCTATAAGCTACCTTTCCTATCCGTTCTAGGATCTCATAAGGACTTATGTACTTTGGGATAAGCTTTCAATTCTTGCCAAATCTCCTCACACCTTTCATTGGTGAAACTTTGGGTAACACTTTGTCACCCACTAGAAATTCTTCGTCCCTACGTGTCAAGTCTGCATAGCTCTTTTGGCGATCTTGCGCTGCTTGAATTTCGGATTGATCAATAGTCCTAACTTGGTTCATTGTGTTCTCTATCATTTGAGGTCCTAACACAACGGTCTAATTAATGTCTCTCTAACATAGTGGACTTCTACATTTCCTTCCATACAAGGCTTCAAATGGTGTCATTCCTACACTGGCATGATAGCTATTATTATAGGAAAATTCAATCAGATCTAGGCTATCTTCCCAACTTCCTTGAAAATCAATTACATATGCACGAAGCATATCCTCAAGTGTCTAAATGGTTCTCCCAGTTTGTCCATTTGTGGATGGATGGAACGTTGTACTCATTTTCAATGTCGTACCAAAGTTCTTCTGTACACTTTTCCAGAAGTTTGAAAGAAACCTTGAATCTCTATCTGACCCGATATTCTTAGGAACTCCATGTAGTCTCACAACACACTTAATGTAAGCCTTAGAAAGTTTATCCATCTTCCATGTCTCCTTCATTGGTATAAACACTGCTGACTTGATCACTCTATATACCACAACCGAATTGGTGTCATTTTCTAACTTTGACTTGGGCAAAGAAGTGACAAAGTCCATTGAAATACAGTCTCATTTCCAACTTGGAATTTCTAATGGTTGAACCTTTCCTTGAGGTCTCCTATGCTCTATTTTGACCTTCTGACAAGTCAAATATCTAGTTACAAACTCAACTACTTCATTATCCATTCTTGGCCACCAATAGACCTTCTTCAGATCCTTATACAACTTGTCACCACCTGGGTGAACAAAATATGGTGTATTATGAGCTTCTCTCATGAGATTTTCCTTCAACTCTTCACACTTTTGAGGCACACACCACCTTCCTTTATACCTCAAATTTCCATCATCATGGATCTTAAAATTCGTCTCCTTTCCTTGCGAAATCCTTTCCTTGATTCGCTCTAACTTTATATCTCTAGTTTGATTCTCCTTAATCTCATCAAATACTGATGGTTGAATAGTCAATTCATTCATCATTCCCTCCAGACTTTCACCATTCACTATTTCACCTTTGGTTAAGTGAAAAATAATTTCTCTCTCATCCTTCTCCTTCTTCCACCTCATCTTCCATTAACTTGACATACCTCTTACTTAAATCTCTCACTTTTCTTCTACAATCATGACTTAAGGTCATTAATTTCTCTTACCTGTTTTTTTACTTTTACATATACCCCACTTCAAATTCACCTTCAAACAAATTATTAGTTTTAACAAACAAATAAATATGAATATGAAAATATTTTTAACAAACAATTATTAATTTTAACAAACAAATAAATATGAAAATTTTCATGTAAAATTTTCTTTAAAAAATAATAATATGAAAACCATGTATGAAATGAAAGTTGCATGGCAGCAAAATATGAAAATAAAGTAGCAGAGTTAAAATAAAGTAGCAGATAATGCGTACAGAAAGCAACAACATGGTTAATCTATACAAAATGCAAATTACATCCATGCAACTTGCACGGAAATTTGGCCCCACATCCTAAATTTATTAACTTGACCAAGGGTCACATATCCGACCCGAGTCAAGTTAATAAAATTTTGAACCTTGTACTCTGTCAACATTGTAGTCATTTTGTCCTTCAACTATCATTTGACTCAAGCTACATGTTAAGGTTGTGTGTTCTCTAATGGGGCTCCGCCCCCAGTGCATAGGTCTACTTGTATCTAACAATCTCCCCCTTTGTGAGTCTATTAAACTTTCCATTGATTAGAAATGGACTATCAATGCACCAAGATTCCCTTATAGAGTTTTTCTCTAAGGAGACAACAGCACATGGGCCACGTCAACCATACAAGCCCAAGTTCAATTATTGTCAGATAGATAGTGCACTAACCCAATTGAAACCTAGCTTGAATACCATTTTGTTGGAACAATCGGAGGAGAGACAATGGAGAAAATCCCATTGATAGAGTCCAGAGTGAGGTGTCGTCCAAAACCCAATTGTTTAGAAGAGGAGTAGCCCACTTGGATCATTAACCGAAAATTCTATAATTTGCTTCATGTGTCTATGTAGGACAGACAATACTCACTCTTGTCTCTAGCGCATTTCATACGGTTAACTGTTATACTTACGACATGTTTGGTAGTCGGCCATAAATGATTCAATGGGAATGAGTTATATATATATATATACACACACACACACACACACACTCATTACCATTATGTGAGAATGCATTTATGAAGAAAAACACGAGGTTCGTTACAAAATTTCATTACCATGGACATCATGATGTTATTTTCTTGTCAAATAACGTTAAGATTTATTTTCATTCCCACCATTTATTAACGACTATCAAACGGTCCGTTGGGGTAACAAATACGTTACTCCTTGGAAAAAACATATGTGTGCATATCGGGTGGCCTAAAGCTAGAAACAAGTGATGTAAATGGAATACATGATCGGATCGAAAAACTAGGTCGTTACTAGTCTCTCCTAATCAAACAAAAACCTAAACTAATCACTAAACACAAGTAAAGCGATAAGTAAGTGTCGAAATTCACAAGGACAATAAGCTAGGTCGGAATGGGCCGAAGTCAACTAACCAACTAAAACTAATTAAACTAAATTAACTACCAAAGGAAAACGAGATCAGGGAACAGGGTTAAACAACAACAAATCATGGAATGAACACAAGATGAAAGAAAATATAGCATAGAACATGAACACCACATGCATGAACGTTGAATTCACGAGTAGCTACATCCACTTCCCGGTATCTAGAGATTCCCTAAGCATCAAGCATGAACTCCACACTATCACCCCGGGATAAATCAAAGTTCAATTCAACCAAATAGTCAATGTTAAGTCTGTAATCCCTTTCCAACCCAACTACACTACCTCAAGAAATCAAGTAACACCCAACTAGCTAATTTAAATCATTAAAAAAATCAAGTAACATTAAAAAAATCACCCTTTTGTCAAACAATTTCATTCTTTTCTCAGCCTAAGGTCCTGTTTAGTTCACCTTATTTCAAGACTTTATTACTTAGTTCAGATTTAATCAGATCAGATCAGATCAGATTAGAAAAAAAAGTTTAGATCAGGAAAAAAAAAAGTTCATATCAGATCAGATCAGAAAAAATAAGTTCAGATCAGATCGGATTATTATTATTATTATTATTATTATTATTATTATTAATTATTATTATTATTATTATTATTATTATTATTATTATTATTATTATTATTATTATTATTAGGACAAATTAATTTTTACCACCTATAAAAATCGAAAATTTTTATTTTACCACCTAAAAAATTAAAACTTGTATTTTACCACCTAAAAAAAATTAAAATTTATTTTTTACCACCTGAAAACGAAAAAATAGATGAAACTTTTATGTATGGCTACCTAATTCAATTTTCCTCCAACTTTTTACACTCCATGTGTGATTTTCTTTAACTCTTTAACCCTCCTCTCTTTACTTCCATTAAATTTTGTAAATTTTGTGAATTAATGGTGGTGACAAATTATGTAAATTAATGTAACATAAGGAAGTTGGGAAAGAGAACAGAGTAAAATACATGAAATCGTGGAAAAATAGAACATACTTCCTCCATTTCGGGAATATCGCACCATGGTTGAATTTTACTCCTTTAACCATTATTTTGACTCTTAATATCTTAAATCGTGTGCGAGTAAAAATTATAAAACATTAATATTTAGAAAATATATATCAATAAGAATATAACATGGCCCCACATGACTAAAATTTCCTTACGTACGGATCACAAAAAAGGGCCAAAGTCGTAGTGTGAATAGTGTAAAAAACTAATGGTGCGATATTTCCGGAACGGAGGAAGTATAAGAATTATTACTGTTATTGTGGCCCCCTACATAACATTTTCATATATTTTTCCATTTTTCGGGTGAAAAAAACAAGTTTTAAATTTTTTTTAGGTGGTAAAATACAAGTTTTAGTTTTTCAGGTGGTAAAAGACAATATTACGATTTTTTTAGGTGGTAAAAAATAATGTATCCTTATCCTTATTATTATTATTATTATTATTATTATTATTATTATTATCGTGTAAACATATTACATAAAGTTGGATGGAAGTCTAGAAACAAGCTGTGCTCCCACCCCTTTCTGAATGCAAAAACTCAATCTATAAAAAATATATGCACCACTCTTAACATTGTTAGAGTGACTAATAGAGAGAGACTTGATACGCGAAAGTGTGTCTAATGCCTCCTTATCTAATTCCCCAAACATATAGAAAACAAATGGGATAAACGTGTATCCGTTATCCTCACATTTGGACGCATACTTCTTCTTTTTCTTCTCCACAGCATTGTGCAAGACCACTCCATGATCCCAAGAACTCACCCCCCATACCAGCAAAGGGAGAGATGTCAGTCACATCCAATCGTGCATGTTTACCTAGGAACCAATTAAATAGTAGAAGGTCAGCAGGTCTTAGATCTTTAGTAGCCTCTCAGAGTAACCCGTTGGAGCCTCCTTACATACCATGATCCCAACTTTGGAGCAAATATCAACAATAATATCACGCACCAAATTATTATTATTATTATTATTATTATTATTATCATTATTATTATTATTATTATTATTATTATTATTATTATTATTATTTTATTAGGCTCTATTCTGTTCGACTTATTTTGACTTATTTCAGACAAAATAAGTTCAGATAATATAAGTTCAGCAAAAATATGTTTTTTCAGACATTTTCACACACAAATAAGTTTATTTTAGACAAAATAAGTTTTTTCAGATAAAATAAGTTCAGATAAGTTCAGTTAAGTTAAGATAATATAAGTTCAGTTCAGTCAAAATAAGTCCAATAGAACGAAGCCTTATTATTATTATTATTATTATTATTATTATTATTATTGTTATTATTATTATTATTATTGTTATTTATTATTATTATTATTATTATTATTATTATTATTATTATTATTATTATTATTATTATTATTATTATTATTATTATTATTATTATATATTTATATCATTGTTATTATCACTATTATTGCTTTAATAAGAAAAATGTTGTTGTCTAGACTTGAACCGATATGTCCAGATCAAAATCGATATGATCAGATCATGTCCAAATCATAATTGGTCTGTACATATCATGTGCAGATAAAAAATAATCTATATAGATCATGTGCAGATTAGAACCGATATGTCCAGATCATAACTGTTTTGTAAAGATAATGTCCAGATCAGAAACGATCTATATATATATCATGTCTAGAGTATCGATATGTCCAGATCAAAACCGGTATGATCATATCATGTCTAGATCAAAATCGATATGTGCAGATCAGAGTCGATCAACACATATCATATTCAGACTAGAACCGATATATCAAGATCAGAACTGATATGTACATATCATGTCCAGATCAAAACTGATATGTGCAAATCATGTCCAGATCAGAACCAATATGTCCAAATCATGTCCATATCAAAACCGATATGTCCAGATCATGTCCACATCTGAATTGATATGTCTACCAGGTATTATCGGTATGTGCAGATCATGTCTAGATCAGAACCATCATATCCATATCAAAACTTTCATGTCCAAATCATAACCATTATGTCCTGATTAGAACTGTTATGTGCATATCATGTCCAGACCAGAACCTATCTGTACAGCTCATGTCCAGATCAGAACCAATCTGTATAGCTCATGTCCAGATCAGAACCGATCTGTATAGCTCATGTCTAGATCAGAATCGATCTGCACATATCATGTCCAGATTTGAACTGATATGTGCAGATCAGAGCTGGTATGATTGGTATATATGTGCAAATCATGTACAGATCATAACCATCATGTTCATATCAGAACCTTCATGTCCAGATCAGAACCATTATCTCCAGATCTTAACCGGTTTGTGCAGATCATGTCCAGATCAGAATCGATTTGTACATCTCATTTCCAGAACAGAACCGATCTATACAGATTATGTCCAGATCTGAACCGATCTGTCAAAATCAGAACCCATATGTCCATATCAGAACCGGTGTGTCCAAATAATGTCCAAGTCAAAACCATTATCTCCATATCAAAATCGGTATGTCCAGGTCTTGTTCAGATTAGAACCAATCTATCCAGACCATGTCCAAGTCTATCTAATAATATGAAATAGTTAAATAATGATTAATGTCAAATAAATAATTTATAATTATAACAATGTTATAAATTTGAATAAAATTTATTGTACATGTAAATCATTTAATATTAATGATTGTAGTTTTTGTTTTTTAAATCTTAATTATGAAAATAATATCAGATCAAATCAGAAAAAATAAGTTCAGATCAGATCAGTTCAGATCAGACCAGACTAGATAACTAGATAAGGAAAAATAAGGTAAACTAAACGGCACCTAACCCTCACAAAATGTAAATAGATTATTAATTTGAAATTATATTTTATATAAACAAAAAAAAGAAAATCAATATCATAATTATGTATTTTATATTAAATAATTGCCCGTAAAAATTTATAAAGATCCAATATGACAATATCTGTATTTATCACAGGGCCACCAAGTAGCAGGAGACTGCCTTGAAGATCTTGGCAACTTATTGGCACGTAACTATGTAAGTACTACGTATGAGGATATGGAGTAATTTTTTTTCTGGAAGGGTCATCTCTCTGAAACACTTTCGAGGGACATAGGTTCATTTTTTGCATGTCACTTGATGCTAGCAAAGGCCATGAATGTGCTGTAAATTGTAGACTATAGTACATGATTTCCACCACTTTTTATTTGTTTTGAAATAAGTACACAACTTATTTATTTATTATTATTATTACTCCGTACTTCTTATTTCCTTTATAAGTTGCAAGTGTGGAGTATGATAAGTATCTCACCATCTCGTGTTGCTTCTATTGTCATACCTTCTTCATCCCTTATGAGTTGGGAGTAATGATATGATTTATAAATTCACTTATAGTAATGGAATAATTTTTTTTAAAGGATCAAATGGCAATCCAGGTGAAAAAGAGAGACAGAGAAATTATTAATGAAGAGGCAAATCATACGAGTGCTCGGACATGCGGGTTAGGTAGACATGGCAAACGGGTCGTTTGAATCGGATTTGGGACGAGTCTATTCGGGTCGGGTTATTTTTCTCCGGGTCGGTTTCGGGTATGGGTTGGGTCAATTTCGGGTTTCGGGTTACTTCGATTTTTAAAAATCGGGTCGGGTCTGGTTCGGGTCTAAATTTCGGGTCAATATTGGATCGGGTCGTATCAGATAGATTCATATCGGATCGAATTTTTCGGGTTAGATCGAGTTTTTCGGGTTGGAACAGATTTTTCGAGGTTCGAGTTTTGATCAGGTTATTTCTCTTTAGTTTTGGTGGTCAAACATTATTATTATTATGTATAATGTTATTATTATTACAAAAAAATTAAGGGTTTAAACTTAAGCGTATGCGGTTCGAAGTTTAATGGTTTATGGTATGAGAGTTATCAATACTCCGAACACAAGACTAGTTCTACTATCAATTTACGGTCGAGAAAACGAGACTTGAGACATGTACAAATATAATACTCCCTAATTACTCCAGTATAACGTTTGGACATAATATTTTTATATAAGCTAGTTAGAATAGAACATTGCCTATGAGTCTATGACTTTGGCCATTTGCTTAGTTACTTGTCAATTTTTATCTGATAAGTTATATTCCATGTCAAAATGGAAGTCTTAAAATTTTGAAGATATGATTTTAAAATCTATTTTACCATGTGCTAATGTTGGTTTTACTTCCATTATTTTCTTATCATTTGTTGAATGATCTTATTTATATGAGTCAAAAAGAAGATAAGAATTACTAAACTAACATATCATTATTATATTCTATGTTTTTTTACATTGACACTATCATAATATTGAAACATTTTCCCTATAACACAACAGAGTATAAATTAATAAAAGGAAAATAATAATAATAATAATAATAATAATAATAATAATAATAATAATAATAATAATAAATTAAATAATTATAATATGAAAAGATAAAAAAATACTTATATTTAAACTAATTGGTAAATTTTAGTTGTTTTTTGGTTCGGATCAGTTTTAGATTTTCGGTTCGGATCGGTTCGGGTTGATTTATAATTTACAGATATTTTCGGTTCGAGTTAATTCGATTTCGGGTGAAGATCGGTTCGGGTACTTCGGTTCAGGTCGTTCGGGTATCGGGTCATTTCTGGTCAAATCTCTTCCGGGTCGGTTTCGGTTACGGGTCGGGTCTATTCGGTTTTCGGGTTAATTTCCGGTCGTTGCTTCGGATCAATTTCGGGTTACAGATCGGGTCAATCGGGTCGATTTTCGGGTCCGGGTCAATTTCGTCAGGTCTACGGTTAGGTCACGTGTCCCGTATTCGATACGTATTGGACATAGATACTTCGTGGTCACATAAAAATATGTGTCCAACACGCGAAATTAAGCGTCCCATGTTTATTTTTAAAAATATTAATTAGGACACGGGGATATGGACCGAATACGCAGACACGCAGTGGACACATATTGGACACATATTTAAATTTTAGTAAATTTTTCAGATGATTATGGAAATTTAGAGTACTTTATTTGTCTTAGCATGGTAGACCTCTCACTTTATAAGCATGAATTGGAAAATGTCATATTTTAGGAAGATGTGGATGAAGATAATATGGCCGAAGATGTTCGACTTGGTTTACTTTTGTAAGACTATTATTTGGTATATTTGGAGTTCTAAACTTAAACTTGTAAGATATTTGAGTATTCTTTGATAATTTATTTGTACCCGACTGCTCGTATGACAATTTTAAGTACTCCTTCTATAATACGAAGTAATTTTATTTACTTATTTAAACGTTATCAGTAGATTTACTCTGTAATTATATTTTGCCTATTATTTTTATTAATGATCGATTGTAATGTTATCTCTTTTTGACATATTATTTTATTTTATTATTACTTCTCGTATTCGCGGGTCCGCCATTTTTTGAAAAGGTGTTTTTCTATTCGCCGTATCGTATCCGTTTTGATGCATCCTAAAGTAATCCGCAATTAATTCATTCATCCATAACCTAATAATCTCATCATACTTGCTAACAATGAAACAGAAGAATCTTCGTACGAATAACACAAACATGCCAATCTGTCATAAGCCAATAGTGGGCACACTCGAAGTTGGGTAGATCTCAGAAACATGGGCGCATCACGACATGTGTCCAATCTAAACAATTTGTATGCTCATAATCCAATGACTTCTGCTGATATAGGACAGGGTCTAAATGGTAAGTGGTTTGATTCGCTTAAGGAAGATTTCAGATTTGACCTTGATCATATGCAGAAACGCTTGTTGAGAGACTTGTCTATCATAAATAATAAGGTGTGCGATACGGATCGGATTCAAATATAGTCGATTTGGCTATAATCGAATCAGATAATGCGGATTGAATGTGTGATTTTTTTGGGGTCACATTGATTTTTGTCAGATGTCGGTTGGATCGGGTCAGTTTTTTACGGTCTGACTCATAATCGAATGACTTTTAACAATAAGGTATTGACCTAGTGGTAAAAACTGAGAGCCTATACACAATATGCCTTAGGGGTCGCCTGGATTGAATGAACATATTAAAGGGAGAATAAATAAGGGAGTAAATGAAACAAGGTGAATTATTTAGAGGACAACTGTTCATTTCTAAAGGTTTGGCTTACTAGTAATATTTAGCCCCCTTACCAAATATTAAAAGGCTCACTGCCTCAAAATCTTTATCTTCAACTATGGAGATTACTCATAAGCACCACCATCCATGGCGGTGAAACCGGCGGCAACCACCACAAAATTAGTATTTTTGAATGTTAGTCACATCAACATGCACAAAATTCGAGGCTAAGATTAATTGTAACCATTATTTTTCCAATTTCATTACAAAGTTTTGTAGATCTACAAAACTCAACTTGAATGAAAGAACAAAGGAAAATATAGTAGGTGATGATGGAGGTTGTAGATTGACAAATCAAATTTACAATTTATTGAATTGAGGCCCTAAGAAAGTGGCTTCCATGAGAATTCGACGACGGTGGCAAATTGGTGGTTTCGATTGTGGTGGATGTTGATTTGATGGCGGCGGGAAATAGGTGATGATGCTCTTCAAGTCGTCTTTATGTCCCTTAGTACAAGGGCTGACGGCGGCGACAAACTGACGGGAATGGTGGTGGTGGACAAGTCAGTGATGGAGGAGAGAGAAAATGGTAGAAGAGAGGACGGCGGCGATGGTGAAGACGGTGATGGTAAGAGAGTTGGTGGATGAGGAATGGTTGGGATTAGATTGATGATTGAGCAGAAAGAAAGTAGGGTTGAGGGATGAACATTCACAAGAGTAACTGTTACTCTAGGGGGGGCATGGGTAATGTTTTACCCTCAAATGAGGGGTAAAAAGTACAGGCCCAAAAATATACCCTCTTTCCAGGCATAATATTTTGGCCCATAATAATTACCCCCTTAATCTTTTCAGCCCATTACCCTTATACCAGGCGGGCCCTTAGGCTTGAATATCTCACCTTCATTTATAATTTATATTGCCCTTCTAACTTATTCTCACTAGAAAAAACTATCCCATAACTATTTTAAGGATCTCAACTCAGAAGTATGTTTTTTTCTTAGACTCTCGAGGTCATATCTTTAGTTGCTCTGCATATTTGTGGAACATGATTCTCTCTAGATAACTTTACAAATTATACATACTTTTGCAGGATCATCTTATATGATTGATCGTTTCTTTTAATTTGGTGGAGAGGAAGGGGATGTAGAAGTATTAAATACAAACCCCTCAAAACTTTACAAATGATATGTAAATATGCAATATTAACTTTTGTAAGTTATTAAAAATACAAATTTGAAAATATTTAGACTTAAATATTACATTGAAAACTGTGCAAAAAGTGGAACAAGCTATGAGAAGGATTATTCTCTCGTAGATCTGGTCCACAATAATATTAGTGTGGATCTAAAATCAATAAATTTATCTAGCACCATTTTTACATACATATGGACCTCTATCGTTCATATAATAATTTATACTCCCTCTGTATTTATTTAAGGGATACACTTGACTTTTTCCAGCCGTATTTATTTAAGAGATACACTTGCCATTTTTTTTTTGTAACTTATCAACTCCACCATCTAATTAAATAATCTATCTAATATATCCTATGTCCCACCACCCTATTCAACAAATAATTTTAGAACTACACCCTACCCCCCACCCCTCTAAAATGACATGGTCCTCACTTGTTTTACTTATTAAAATATCTACTCAACCCCACTTGTTTTATTACTTTATTTCATTCAATTCTTTTTCTTAATACCCGTGTCCGGCCAAGTGTATCCCTTAAATAAATACGGAGGGAGTAACAAATTAAACACAAAATTTCTTAGATTTTTAGTAACCATTTTTTGAATCATATTAACCATATGTTTTTAAAAGTGAATTGTGACTTAAAATCACATTATTCATGCACAAAATGTATCAAAGACACCAATATGATATTTTTTTCTTCTTCATAATAATCATAATAAACATGCCGAAATAAATTAGGAACAAGTTGTTGACCTTCTTTAGTTTAAGCTTGTTCCACAATAAATTTAGTGTGGATCAAGTACATCTAAAAATTGGTGCTATAAGAGTACTACACTACGGAGTACTCTGTGCGTTTTAATGTTTGTATGACAAGATTTGATTCCTAGTCTTGGATGATACTCCCTTCATTTCATAATACTCGCAATATTTGAGTTTGCACTTAGTTTTAGGAAGATCTATGAGTATTACATCAAAAATGAATAAACTACTCCCTCTATTCCTTAATACTCGCGTACACATTTCTTATAAAGTCATCCCTTAATACCCGTCCCGTTTCTATAAATGACATATTTTTACTAATATTATACCATTTCTCTCACCTAGTTATAGACCCACATATATTCATACTTCCTAAAAAAAAGATTAAAAATTTCAAACCCCCACCCCATCCCAACTCCTTTATTTGACACATTTTCACTAACTATATTAAAAAAATTACCCTACCATCAACTACCACCTAATAAATTAATAAGTCAATTAAATTGCCTAAAAATGTGTACCGGTCAAACAAAAATGAGTTTTAAGGGACGTAGGGAGTACTGTGCAAGTGAAATTAAAGTGAATATTTTAAATATTTTTGGGAGAGAAAAATAATAAAATTGGTGTAAATGGGGTTAATATGATTGAGAATTGACGGATAATTTCGGAGGCCAGATCCAACAACATTATATTTGTCTATACAAAGATGACATTCAAAGTTATACACTCTCACTTGAAGTTAGTTATTCAGTATCTATACTACTCCCTCCATTCCTTTTTGTTCTTCCCATTTCCTTTTTTAGCATTTCTTTTTGTTCTTCCCCTACTGAATCTTTACTATTTTTGGCCATAGTTTTTTTACCAATTTACCCTAAGATTCTCCACTATTTACAAAAAATACCCTAAGATTCTACCCTTTCCCACCCACTTTTACCCCACCCACCTTATTTAATTAATTAACATAACCCCACCCCCTCCCTTTATAACCCGTCCCTATCTCACAATCCCTCTCTCACCTCTCATTCTGATTTCTCTCTCTCACCTCTTCGGATCTCTCTCTCTCTCTTATTTCACTCTCTCTCTCTCTTAAAATCCCTCCCCTGTTCTTGAGAAAACCCTAGGTTTTCCGCCTCTGATCTGGGTTTTCCTCTCCAAATCTCGCAAATCTGAAACGTTTTCGCCGAAAAACGTTCATAAAAATTACTCGGATTCATTTTCCGATCAGATCCCCTCTATTTTTGTCCCCTTTTTGGTCCCTAATCGTCGCTGATCTCTGTTTTTCTGGTACTTTATGGGTTCTTCTTTGTCTAGAACTCGAGGTGATTCTGGGGTGGGAACTTCTGGTCAAAGAATCCCCGATTCCAACTGTGATTGGGGATCCAAGTGCAACTGTCCCAATAACGAGCATTCCTACTCCGCCGAATATAAAAACAATCTGTATTTGGCCCAAAAAGAAAATACGAGTACTCGAAACTATTTGGAAGAATGGTTTCGGAAGAGGGAAGTGGAGCCAGGAGAGGAGGTTGAGTCAAAATATGACGATCGGAAACCCACTCCCTCAGATCTGCGTTTTTTCGGTGAAGGAGATTCCGATGAGGTATTACTTTTTATTTTTTGCGATTTATTTAGGGTTATTGATGTCGGTTTTATTAAAATGGTTTGATGAATGTTTGCATGTCTAAAACAGTGGGATTTGATAAATGTTTGATTTATTTGGAGTATTGTTCATTAAACTCGGATTATTTTCTGGATTAGTTGCTCTGATTTCCCATTGCATGTGTTAAAAATGCAGATCTGGTATTATTTCGAATTTTTTGGGAATTTTTTGGAGATTTGTTGGATTCATTAGGGCTTTTTATGTTATTCTTTGCTCTGTTTTCTCATTGCATGTTGTTAAAATTGAGTTCTGATTTTATTTTGTGCTCTGTTTTTTCATTGCATGTTGTTAAAACTGAGTTATGATTTTATTTTGTGCTCTGTTTTTTCATTGCATGTTGTTAAAATTGAGTTATGATTTTATTTTGTGCTCTGTTTTTTCATTGCATGTTGTTAAAATTGAGTTCTGATTTTATTTGGAGCTATTTGGAAATTATTTGAAGAAAATCGGAATATTCATGTGTTTTGTTGATCTGTTTTCCCATTGCATGTGGTTAAAAATGGGATTTGGATGTATTTGGGATATTATTTCACATTTTTTGGGTAAAAATGGGATCTGGATGTATACGGAAAATTAGATGGATTTTAATGGAATTATTGTGTGATTTGCTCTCATTTATCTCATTGCATGCGGTAACCATGGTGATCTGAAATTATTTGGAACTTTATTTTGAGTTGTTTGATTAAATCTGATTTTAATTCATGGTCCCCTGTTATTTTATGATGGCACTAATCATGTTGTTTGTCCCCTATTGATTGCAAGGAACCAAGTGGGTCTGATTCATTTGATCTGGTGTATGTTGGAGAGTGTGAAAATGAGAATGGTGATGCTGTTGGGTCTCCAGGACAACTTTCATCTGGTTATCCCTCCTCAAAGAAAGGAGAAAAGGGAAAAAAATCGGCTTCAGCATCTGATGATGCTTAGATAAGTCTGTCTCCTTTCTCCCTTTTTTCATTTTATTGAATGCTGGCTAGCTGTGGAGTCATAAGGTGGATGCCAACAACTGTGATCTGTTGTTGGCCAGGGGTGTTGTTGTTTGGATGATGATGTTGTGATTAGTTGTATGGATGTTGATGTTAGATAATGATGTTATGATATTGATATTGATAATGATGATTGGATGATGGTGTTTCCATATGGTTATGAAATTTTGTGGAATGTTGTCTGTGTGATGAACATGATTTGATGGCTTAATGTCCCCTGTTTTATGGTATGTTTTGTGTATGATAAATATGATGCTTTGGTGAGTTTGAGATTTGATCAGTATAACTATGTTTTGGATTAGTAAAGGCATGAAATGAATATAATTTGGGGATAGGGTTTGAGTTATTTCAGTCCTCTCAGTGTGGCCTGGTGTTGAATGCTTAATGTCCAAGCATGTCCCTTTAGGATACAATAATGTCCCTTCATTTATTGTGATCGATGATGAGTCTTTTTTTTGCTGAGGAACAAGTCCAACTAACCACAAATGCTCGTGCTGCCATTAGTATCAGTAATGATATTTCTCGGGCGCTAAGTGTTTGTGGTTTGGAGTTGTTTTAATGATGCTTGGGGACATTCTGAGATCAATATTAGGAGGTTTGTGATCTTCAATGATGTGATTGTTGATATTCTGAGATCTTTGTTTTGATAATTGTCCTTTAACTTCTTTTGTCGAACGGAGTGAATGTCATTTCACACAATGGAATGTGAATATCAATCATTCCGTTCGGCAGAAGAATGTTAAAGATATGATAGTATTGAAACTACTTGATCAATGATGTGTGTCAATATGTCTGAGAAATGAAACCCTACATGTTAATGATCTGTTTAATGCTTCATGTCCCATGAATCAGTGGAGGTCTGTGATGAGTCTTTCATTTGATGAGGTTCAAACCCTATGTTTTTATCAGTTCATGGTGATCTGATGCATTGTTGATTGTTATTGTTATGCTTGATCTGTGATGAGTCTTTCATTTGCTGAGACTCAAACCCAATGTTCCAATAACACTTGTGCACCATTAGCATCATTGATGCTCTTCCGGAGCTAAGTGTTAGGGGATAGGGTTTGTGTCAATGATGCTTGGGGACATTCTGAGATCTTATGTCAGGTTAGACAGGAGAGGCAATTCATGTCTTGCAAAACATGTATAATGTGTTTCTGATATTCAATGATGTTAGTGTTGATATTCTGAGATCTTTGTTTTGATAATTGTCCTTTAACTTCTTTTGTCGAACGGAGTGAATGTCATTTCACACAATGGAATGTGAATATCAATCATTCCATTCGGCAGAAGAATGTTAAAGATATGATAGTATTGAAACTACTTGATCAATGATGTGTGTCAATATGTCTGAGAAATGAAACCCTACATGTTAATGATCTGTTTAATGCTTCATGTCCCATGAATCAGTGGAGGTCTGTGATGAGTCTTTCATTTGATGAGGTTCAAACCCTATGCTTTGATCAGTTCATGGTGATCTGATGCATTGTTGATTGTTATTGTTATGCTTGATCTGTGATGAGTCTTTCATTTGCTGAGACTCAAACCCAATGTTCCAATAACACTTGTGTACCATTAGCATCATTGATGCTCTTCCGGAGCTAAGTGTTAGGGGATAGGGTTTGTGTCAATGATGCTTGGGGACATTCTGAGATCTTATGTCAGGTTAGACAGGAGAGGCAATTCATGTATTGCAAAACATGTATAATGTGTTTCTGATATTCAATGATGTTAGTGTTTCTGATCTGTGATGTATGTGTTGATAACCTGAGATATTTGATTCTAAACATGTCCCTCACCACCAATCACCAAAGGGAATACAGATCATGTCACATCATTGATTGATCTAGTATCCCCTTTGGTGAATTGGTGGTGAGGTTGTAAATCATTTAGAAACAAATCTGTCAATGATGTAAAACAACTTAACTGAGAGTCAATGATGTTGCCTTGTTCATTGCTTCCTTGTTTTTGCTGCTTTGTTCTTGTTTCTTTGTCCATTACATCTTTTGGCACATCGGCATCCAATGGGGAAGAATTTCCATCTGAAAATGATGTGATATGCATTCTTTCCATTTGGATGCCGATGTGCTTAGAGATGTGATGTGAAAAAGTTTTTGTACTTATGCCTTGTGATCTGTGATGAGTCTTCATTTTATGAGTGTCAAACCCTTTGTTTTTCAATCAAACTCATGCACCATTAGCATCCATGATGTTTTTCAGGAGCTAAGTTTAATTGGAAAGGGTTTGATTCAATGATTTTTGGGGACATTCTGAGATATTTATGAATCTTTGTTTATGTGAGGCATATTCCATGTGTTATCAATGATGAATTGATTGTTTTTGTCAAAATTACATCTTTTGACGCATCGGTTTCAAAATGGGAATAATTTCCATCTGAAAATGATGTGATATTATTATTTATTTCCATTTTGAAGCCGATGTGTTTAGAGTTGTGATATTGCAAATGCTGCCTTGTTCTTAAGAACCCAATGCTGCCTTGTTTATAGTGTTGCCAATGCTGCCTTACCTCTTGTGCCTAGTACTTTTTCTGCCAATGCTGCCTTGTTCTTGTTATGTACTCATTTGATGTTTATTGCCTTGCCTTGATTACTCTACATTGATGTGAATAAGAATGATGGAAAAAAAACTTTACTAAACTTAAACATGAGATTCATTCATTGATGCTTCCAAAAGATATGCTTACAAAATGTTTTGCCTACATGTTATGCTTGCATTTAAGCTTACAAAAGTGACACATTGGTTTTACTTGTCAATTTAAAAACATGTCCCCAAAACACAAAAAGTTATCTAATTGTTTTCACCTTGCTTCACTGGTTTGCTTTCCATTCATCATAGAGTTGCATGCATTCATTAACTGCCCATATAGGTGCCTTGACTTGCTCTGGCAGTCTGCCTTCATCTTCTAAAATCTTCTTCTTGTTGTGTGGAAGTTGGTAATCATTGTTGCCTTTGTGTTTTAGAATCTCATTAGAAACAAACTGTAATGTCATCCACACATTAGACAATGTCTTAGGATGCAACTCATTAAAAGAATCATACACTGCTCCACTTAAGTCCTCCACAGTTTTAGGCATTTTCTTGTGCATAAGTGATTGTATTGACCTGAAAAATCCCAAGTCCAAGATGTTGCAATCTGGACTGTTTGCTGGCTGTTGAGTCAACACAAAAGTGAACCCATCTTGTTTGTAGTGTAGTTGCCATTCAGGATCATTTTGCAATATATGTGCCTTTGCATTATCTTGAATGATATAGATGACCTTTTCCCCTTCATGTGGTGGCCACTTTGCCTTGATTGCTGGAATTAGCATGTTGATCATCATTGCCCTTGTTTCAATTTGATTCACAGACTTCACTGGCTTTGTTTCAATGGTCCCCTTTACTCTGTTTTTTGATGTCCTCTTGGCTGCAACTGCATTTGTGAATGGAAATATGCCTATTTTACCATCAAATTCACAATTCCCATTTTCACCCCACCTTGGTCTGGCTACTGCTGCCATGAACATGAATTTTGGTATCTTGGTTCTTGAACTTGCACTTCTATGTGGATAGGGTTCATTGTTTGCAAGATAAACTCTCTGGTTTTTTTGAGTCAAATAAAACCACTTCTCATCAATATGAATGAAGTCATACATGCTGTAATATGTTGGTTCTTGTGGTATAGTGTAATCCATTATTAGTCTGAGTACCCACCTCATCCTTGCCATTTTGCATGCATCTGAAATGCCTGGATGCAAGGGACTTGAGTGTGGCTTAATAATTTTCCTCTTGATGAGCCTCCATACTGTTGTTGGTCCCAAATTGAGCATTCTTGCAAGATCTACAATGCATGTTCTGTCCCCCATGGCTATTTGTGCAATAGAGTCATATGTGACTTGAACCTTTTTCCTGCCACACTTGTGATACTTACTTTCCACCACATATGAATTCATTGCTGCCTTCTGCTTCTTTGCTTTGTCCCATATTGACCCTATGGTTTTTCTGTTGTAATCAAATTCTATGGCTGCATCCCTTATTGTCCCAAACAAAAGAGTTTCTGAATCTGGAATTTTTCTATTCAGCAGGTACACCAAAATTTCAAGCCTCAATTCATTATTTATTCTAGGAGTCCTAGGCTTATGATGATCTGTTCTGGGTGTTGCTGTTTGATGATGAATTGGTGATGCATTTTCTGATGGTGGTGGAAAGTTCAAATCAAAAAGAAATGGTACCTCTTGAAAGTTGGTAGTTTGCTGCTGCCCTTCCCCTTCTACTTCTGGTACTTGCTGTACATATTCAGTGCTGTTTGGTACATCTTCATTAAACCCAATGTCCCCAAAATCAGCAGCAGTATTTTGAGAAGCTTGTACCAAGTCAGCAGCATCATCACCTACCTCTGAGTCAGAATCGGAGTTAATGCCATCGCCTTCATCATCAGAAAATCCGAGGAAATCGTCATCCTCTTGATCTGAAGCCATTAAGTCCCCTGTTTTTTTGCTATTTAATGCTGAATTGAGGAATAAATTTTGGTGTTTTGCTTGTATTTATTGAACTTGGTAAAAGTCAGATTTTGGTCTTTTGTGGGGGGAAAGTGACCCTATTTATAAAGGGAATTCACTATGTCAACCCCTCAAATATTTGGAGGGAAATTAAAAATCCCCTGTTTTTTATTTGGGGGGAAAATTTGGAGGGAAAACTGAAATCAATTGTTTGGGCTTAATTTCCAGCCAAAAAAAACGTGAGTCATTGTATGATTAAATCTGATTGGTCCATGTAACAGCTGATGGGTCCCATACCCCATGTGGCTGAAATTTTTTGCTGATTTCTTTCATTACTTTAATAAAATATCTACTTTTCTCCCTATTAATTAAATACTTTCTCTCTCTTTACTTTATTCAATTTCTTACACCCAATCATTATTCTTACACCCAATCATTACTCATTTCCCAATACAAACCAAGATTCAGTTTTCTTAAACCACACCCAACATTCTTTAGGGGAAGAACAAAAGGGAATGGAGGGAGTACTAGTTATGGAGAACAATATTTGTAATCACCCACTAGCAACTAGCAAGTAGTACGAAGTATAAATATAAAAGTAACTGGTGACGAACTGACGTGTATCATTTAAGTTTAAGTACCGTTTCGATACCTAACGAGTAATAAATTACTTAATTTTGTTGTCTTTATCTAATCACCAACAAACACCCAAAAAGCCAAACACATTACCAAAAAACAACATGAGATGATGAATCTATGATGAGCGCCTATTTCTCAAAATCTAGTTGACTCCAATCAATCCTCACTCCATTTCCTTCTCTTCTATAACAAAAAAAAATCTTCCGCCATTGACATCAATCCATGGCAGCATATCGAATTGCGGTGCCGTTTCCGCTAATGTTAGCGGAGGTTGAACCTGCTTCTTCTGCTGCTACTACCAGTATGAATACTACTTCCGCAGCTGCTTTGGCGGAAGAATCAGCGTCAAATCCTTCTGACGCTGTCATCTTCTTCGGAGTTAGTCTCGTTTTAGGGATTGCTTGTCGTCATTTTCTTCGAGGTACTCGCGTTCCTTACACAGTCGCTTTGCTCATCATCGGCATTGGCCTCGGTTCCTTAGGTACGGCAATTTCCTTTTTTTTTTTTTTTGGAACTTCTGAAATTTTGTTGGTTTCTGGATTGTGATTTTCGAATTAGGTTAGATTGTATTGAGGATATTGGAGTTGTACTTAGATTTAATATTCATATGAAAGAGTTTATGTTAAGTGTTTGTGTAGATTAGGAAATATAGTTACTTTACAAATCATATGTGATCTGTGAGTATATGCGTGCGGATAGTATAGCTATTTTCTGCGTAAACTTATCATATTGGTTTGGTTAATTGATTTATTATTTGCTAAATGATTATAAGCCGGTTACATTAGTTTGATTTGCAGTGGTGGAAATGATTTTTGTTTGTGTTAATTTTTGCTGGATATGAACCCTATATGAAGCTGTTTGTGATTTTTTGGTGAATCTTTTGCGTATGTTTATATATGTGATTACTGGTAAAGGTATATAGAGTTACTTCAACTTCGCCACTGTTGAATTTTGAAATCCGGTTAGAATTGTTCGAAAATGAGTTGATAATGACATCTAGACTGCACCGAATGTGGGAAGGGGAAACAGGTTGAATATTGAGTTTCATTGCCTTGATATCATGATATGTAAGGCAAGCTATTAAGCACATACTAAAGCAGGTGAAATTAAAGGGCAACTTGAATGTGACCATCGCTACATTCAAAGAAATGATGGAAAGGGCTGTACTTTCTAAAGATATGGTTGTGAGTCTTGTGACTAGACTTTTTTATTAGGGGGGATCAGGGCGGGGTCAGTGCGGGTCATTATGGGGCGGGTCAGTTCCGGGCCACTTGAAATCGTTTAGTGGACAGGGTCATGCTGAGGGACGGGTTAGGGCCAAGGCTAGTCATAAAGGGTTGTTAATGGCCTGGGTCAAAAAATGTGTACGTATAGACGTATAGTTGGCAGACACATCAATTTACCAAACTTGAGTTGAATACTTCTGTACATAATTCACATATTCAAGTCATTCGACATTCCATGATTTTATTTTTACTTTGCTATGAATGTGCATGAGCACGATCTCATGTATGTCTGTTTTACTGACATGGGTAGCTTAACTACGGTATAGTCTTGTAAGTCTTTTAGACACTTGATGATGTTGCTTCAACGTCTTTCACTTTCCTTTTTGTACTCTCTTCTTGATGTATTCATGTGTAGTTTGTTCTGAGTTTTTGATGTGGTGGTTGTATACTTACTGTAGATAGTGACCACAAGTGGTGCTGCCTCAAGCAATTTGTTTAGTCCTCTGATTGCTGTAAGAGTGTAACAAAGCTGCACATATTTCGAAATTTAATACCGGAAGTTTTGCAGAATATGGTACAAAGCATGGTGTGGGAAGGTTTGGGGACGGTATCCGCATTTGTAAGTCCCTCCTGTTGTACATCACTTCATTTAATCATTTTTCCTTGCGGATCTTATTTAAATATCAAGCTATTGATTTTTGATGCCTATGTTATTACGTTACAGGGGAAAATATTGACCCAGAGCTCCTTTTGGCTGTATTTCTCCCTGCCCTTCTGTTTGAAAGTTCATTTTCAATGGAAATTCACCAGATAAAGGTTCTTTTACTCACTTATTCCGATATATGTTTCTGAAATATTTCTAAATGTGCAAGTTTTGTGTTCCGCAGCCTGGCAATACGCTATTCTTTTGAGCCCTTTTGCTGATTGAATATATATCAGAAGCTGATAAAAAACTGAATTCTGGTAGTCCATGAGTTTGTTGAACTGTGAACTGATGAAACATTTGGTGTTACTCTTTTGTATGTGAGCTTGACGTGTGCAGCTGTGAACAGTTTATGTGAACTTTGCACTAGTTTTTCTTTCCAAAAGGTCTTGCGTGCACAAGTTGTACAATAAATTTATTGTGCACCAACATAACTTTAATCTAGTTTTCTCTAACTTTTACTCAGTTTTCTCTAACTTTTATACTATTACAAAAAAAGTTAATAGATAAATATTTTAAAGTGTTAAATGATTAATTTTATACATTATTAGTGATTTTAAATAAATATTTTTTATTAAAATGAAATTTTTTATTACTAAAAAGTAGATAACTTTTACCTATATAATGGTGACTTTTAAGCATTTTACGTCAACTTTAACTTCGGTGTACAATATTTATCGTACACCTCATGTAAATAAGAATTTGTGTTTTCTTTCTGTTTGTGAAATCTTCTTTGAGTTAGAACTCAGAAGGGGATAAGTCTTTAATTGGTAACCTTATTGTATACTTAGTTGGAGATCCTTGGATGTTTGATGGTGGTCTCTTTTTATTTGATGTATTAATGTGTTCTAAATTGCATTAATGAAGAGGTGACATAAATGCTTCTGAGAAAGGTGAAACATCTTTTACATCTTTTTCTTAATAGATTTGTTTTTGTTGTTTTCTACAAACATATTGGTCATTCTTCGGAGTATTGTTGTGCGTGTGTATTGTGTATACATGTTTGCATTGTTGGCCTCCTTGTGCCATATGCACCAAGACATTGCCAATGGAGTACCTTTTAGCAAGTTGCTATTATCTTCCTTGTTTTATGACGCAGGTGCATCTAAGGTCCTTTTCTTCTTAGTTTAATTGTTATTCTAGATTCAGCGTACACATTTTTACCATTCACTTTTAGAGGATTTTTCGTGTCCATTTCCGATGGAGCCAAAGATTCATTTGTTCTTTTGGCTGTGGGATATAATGGACTAAATCAAAATGACTCTTAATAACTCTTCGCTTCATTTCCATTAAGTAGAAGATGGTCGTCCCATTGTTGTCCCGTTATCGCTTTTGGGTCAATTGGAAACAACCTCTCTGCAATTGCAGGGGTAAGGTTGCGTACGTCCGACCCCCCCTACCCCGCTTCTTGCAGGAACATCTTTGAGGCAATGGGGTAATGATAATGATAATGAATGAAGCATTTAGTAATTGTTTTTATCTTCAACTTGGTAATTTTGTGGAATTAGAATTCCACTTAAGATTAATGTTGTTATTTTTCAGATTTAATATTTGCTTTTAGCACGTAGAAGTCCTTATCATTTTATGATTCTTTTGAACGGATCTTATAGCCTATTGAAATTTTAAGGGGCACTAATTGCTAGAATAAATCAGTTTTGGAGTTTATGAATCTGACGAACTTTTGCTATCTAGGTTTAGGAATGAAACTAAACATTTAACTGCGACTTGTGTGTATATATCCGGATACTTTTTACATAAATATCACATCTGTTTGTGAAAAATACGCATCATTTCAGAACAAGATAAACAACCAGACTCAGATTGTTTACTTTCTTAATAGTTTTAGATTTTATAAAGAATCAATCTTTTGATACCTTTCTATTTTCCTTGTATTGCTGATATTGGCTAGTTCTCTTTTACTTCTCAACATATGCTTCTAAAGGATACATATCTGCTTTTATTTGGCTTCAAAATTTGTGAATCCGTTGTTATGTTTTTTTTTTTTTTTTTGCTGGAAATTCTCAGAGAATTGGACTCCAAGTGCTCCAATAAGTTCTATATTTTTTGTGCAGAGGTGTGCAGCTCAAATGGTTATACTTGCTGGACCAGGAGTTCTGATATCAACTTTTTGTCTTGGAGCAGCGCTGAAGGTAGGATACTATCCTTTGGGGCTTATTCACTTTCATGTTCCTTGAGGGAGCATAAGAGTTATATGTCATCCGTGGATCAATGCTGCACATTGCAATAACACATCGTGCCACGTAGAAATTGTGCAGAATATAATATATACTCCTCCATTTTTTTTTGTTATACTCACTTACTATAGAGTATAGACTCTTATTTCCAGGCGAGTGTGTGGGTGTAAGAAAAAGAGAATAAAGTAGGAGCGATGGAGTAAAAAGGTGGGTTGGTGTAGGAGAAAAGTGGATAAAGTAAAAAACAATGAGTGGAAAGGTGTAATATGGTAAAGTTGTTTGCCAAAAATGGAATAAAGTAGAAGTGGGTAGAACAAAAGACAATAAATTTATTTATTTATATATTTATTTATCTGCTATGTGACCTTCAAATTGACCTTTTAGCTGCATGTGGTTCTTTTGCAGTTCTCATTTCCTTATGACTGGAACTGGAAGACATCATTGTTGCTCGGTGGACTTCTAAGTGCAACTGACCCTGTAGCTGTTGTAGCTCTCTTGAAAGAACTCGGGGCAAGCAAAAAATTGAGTACAATAATTGAGGGGGAGTCCTTGATGAATGATGGGTGTGATTTCACAATCTTTAATTTGTATTTATATTTTCTATCTCTATATGCAGATTAAATGCTTTGTTAGAATTTATTTGAGACCTGTTTGAAAACAACTTCATTTTTTTTAATCGTGGGAATACTCACATATACCTGTAAATTTAAGAAATTCTTGCTATCAACTTTCAGGACTGCAATTGTGGTGTATCAACTTTTCTATCAAATGGTCCTTGGTCGAAGCTTTAACTGGGCATCAATTCTGAAATATTTGGTCCAAGTCTCATTTGGGGCGTAAGTCGCATTTTTCTTTTTCATCTTATGGGTTACCTTTTGATGGAATATCAATTTTGAGTATTAAATCTATTTCCTCCTTGATAGTGTGGGATTTGGAATTGCATTTGGAGTAGCATCAGTGTTGTGGCTGGGATTTATTTTCAATGACACCGTCATAGAGATTACTTTGACACTCGCCGTGAGCTATGTTGCCTATTTTACTGTAAGTTGCTTTTTCTGAAAGGACAATTAATATTTTCTACTTTTTCAAAGTCTTTTTTCCTTAAAATTTTGAAAATTATTGGTGGGAGTACTTAGTTTAATTTGCCTTTTCATTTCTAGGTGATTTGGTTAGTTGAACCCAATGGTCGTTTATACATTAGAAGAGAAAAGTTATCAGAGTGTACCTTTTAAAGAAGAGTTTTTGTGAGAAACTACCTTTTTTATTTTTATCTACCTTCTAGGAATTTTTTTTCCCTTTTGAGAAGGGTACCAAATCCTGGATTCCGGTGAGCTGAACAAAACTCTTAATTAACGGCCCACTAGTTTTTAATTCCTTTTCTTTTCCCTTTCTCTTCTTACCTACTTCCCCTCTGACCGACCACCATTATCAATCACCCAGCCCCACCCATTTTTACCCCCCCCCCCCCCCCCTCTCTAGTTGCTCGTTCCTAACCCTTCTAGACCTTTACCACCATGCGCCCACCATGCAATTGAAAAAGAACACTTAGTACACTTTATCTGATCCTGCATACTACCTTGTCTCTCTGTATTTTCTCTCTTGAAAATGGACACCAAAGATGAGCCATCTATCTCCTCTTTCTCCTTTACAAATCATTGTTTGTTATCATTTCCAAATAGTAGATTTATATTTGAAAACACAATATTAGTGTTTAGTTTAGTTAGATATCTACTCCAGTTCCTGTTCTGCAGCACTTCTGCTCCAAAAAGAAAGCATGCTTCTCTATTCTAGAAATGATGTTAATAAGCCGAAGTTAAAATGGCTGGAGTTTTCTTGCATAGATCTTGAGTGTTGACTGATAATGTGGTATTTGAATGATGTGGTCAACTACTGAGGGGGATGCCGGATGTGGTGGGGCTAGGTAGTGCAGGTGAGAGGAGAGAAGGAAACCGAAGAAAAAAGCGATTTTTTTTACGTGGATGGTCTAGCGCCCAAATTTTGGTCAATTGGCTAACACAAGATTTAGTACCCATCTGCAACCCAAAACATATTATTAGGTAGTTTCCCAGATTTTTTTTTAAAAGGTAGTTCTCACTAAAACTTACTTTTAAAATGGGTACTTAGGTATTTACTCACAAATTTTCCTACTTGTATTAGAATATTTTATTTGTACATAAGTTCTCAAAACACCAAAGGGCGAAAAAGGTGTTGTGGCTGCTATAATGAACTATATCCACTTTTTTTTTTTCTCAGTCACCATATATATAAGGTAACAATGTAAAAATTTCCATAAAGGTTTCTTGCCAATTTAGGCTACTGGTCTACTGCCCTTCATTTTAACCATCTTCTGTATCTGAATTCGTTTTACTATATGATAGGCTCAAGAGGGAGCTGATGTGTCTGGTGTCCTGACGGTGATGACTTTAGGAATGTAAGTGCGATCTTCATTGAACTGAATCTTGGTTGCAGTAGAATAATACGAAGTATAAATATTTTTCCAAATTATTGTCAGGTTTTATGCAGCAGCTGCTAGGACAGCTTTTAAAGGTGAAAGTCAACAGAGTTTGCATCACTTTTGGTATGTGCTTTTTTACCTTCTTATTTTAAATAGGAGTGTTTGATGTGTTAGTTTGGTGTTTAAAATAATTTGTGAGGTGTTCGTCTTCTCTGATTCACTGATGTATGTCTTTACTCTCTTCTTACCTGCCTTTCCCGAGTTTTCTCCATATCCATTGTCATTCTGTTTCCTTTGGTCTATTATTCATACTTCATCCACTTGTAGCTTACTGAGTAGTCTTTGATAAGATACATCCTCTAGCTAGTTGCATTATCCTCTGATTCTACACCAATTGTTGGTGATAGATGTTCCATACATCCTCGCTAACTCGCTAAGGTCCTAAACTAGTTGCTGCTAACCTGAAAGTTTCTGCTGCTGTGAAACAAGGTTATCTTTCATGTCATACCTTGTTGTAGTGTATACGTTATATGCGGGCATGTAAAGTCCCTGTTTTGATTATTGTATTTGTTTACTGAGAGGAATCATCACTGGTATACGCCTTTCGCAGCATTGTAGTCCACTAGTCCTTGGAAGAATTCCGATAAATGATCTCATATGTATTGTTTCACTGCTAAACCTCTCTAAACACTGTCTTTGTACTTGGCATATATGAAAGGATTGGTTGCCCATAGATTGAAACGACTCTTCTTGTATCTTAGATTATTTGTTCACTTTTCTTGATATTACAAGGTTGTCTATGTTTCATACATTGATCTTGTTGTGCCGTGTGTGAAAGATCTTAATATATGCACATACATGAATCAAGCTCCTGTATTAGTTCATATGAGGATATTTGTGTTGTTTTGTTTTGGAGAAAACATTTTGGTAGCTGAAAGAAAATAACTAATACTCCATCCATTATGTAATAATTTCTACACTTTCCATTTTCGGCTGTTGCGTATTTGGAAAGGACCCAACACTATTACATTGCTTCACTAATTCCACACTTCCTTTTCTTACAATATAAAATTGTTCCATTGACTCTACTTTATGTTATAAAATTCAACTGTCCCTTCTCCCCAAATATAAAATTATCTCTCTAACTATACTTCATATTATAAAATCCCACTTCATGGTCCCATCCAAGTTCCTAATCAAGTGTAGGGATTAGTACGAAATGGAGGGAGTATCAGATTATCAGGTATCAAGTTGAGAATATTGCTGCACAAGGCTGGCTTTCTGTATATTTTTTGCTATATTAAACTTGAAGCTTTTTTTCTGCACGATTGAATTATACGCTTACCTTGCCTTTCTCACTATCTTAATATAAATTTAATGCTTGTCAATGCAGGGAGATGGTAGCATACATAGCTAATACGCTGATCTTTATCTTGAGGTACATTTTTTGCATCATTTGAGAATTATTAATGGTGGTTATGCTCAATAGGAAGAAAATCAGGTTCTCTTTGTGTTTGAGGCTTGAGTTGCCGTATTGTGTTTGACAATCCTTGTAGGCTGGCCTGCAACTTCTTAGAAATAGAAATTACATTGTCATCTGGTTTTTATCTTTGTGCAACGGTTTTATATACTTATAATTTTGGGATGCCCTTTTCAGTTCATTCAGTAGAAAAGTTTAATGTACTTCTCTTTGCTTTCATCGTATTGGGTAATTAGGTTATTTGGAGTTGGTTTTCTGCTAACAGTTTACTGTTGTTGCTTATTTGCGTCCGACAGAGAAAGGGGGAACTTGGTTCGATAAAGGTTCATGAGGTTAGGTAGGGTCCATTGTTAGAAAGGTTTATGAAATCAAAAGTGGTCTAAGAGAGATCAATCTAGTTAGTCCCTACATAAAATGGTATTCAGCTATTACTTTTTATGTCTGCTTGTTGGAAATGGCACAAGTTGGTACTTGGCAGTATACACTTCACTTATTTGGTTGTTTGAAAAAACTTTTCGAATTTCTTTATAACTTTTGTTCGTATAAATGACAGTGTTGCACCTAATCTATCTCTCTCTCTCTCTCTCTCTCTCTCTCTCTCTCTCTCTCTCTCTCTCTCTATCTCTCTCTCTCCTATTGGAGTGTCATATTCTAGCTCGCTTTGGATAATAAGTATTTGATCTAGGCAGGTTGTGATGTTTCCTAATCCTAGCTGGTCTAGGTTTAGGCAGTACATAGTCCTCGTATTAGGATTTTTTCCTATCAATTCAGTTTTCAATTCAATCAAGAGGTTACAAGTGCACAACCAATTGTGTGAGAGACCCTATTTTGAGATTCTCCAAATTTTATAATGTCTTACTTTGCTGGAGCTGAGTTCAAGGGTCTTTGCAGAAGTTTCCTTGTCTTCTCAATTACTATGGGGTAAAGTCACTTATTTAGCTACGTTATGGGCTAAGATGGCTGGGGCTTTTAAGAGTTAGGCCCTGTTCTATTCACCTCAAAAAAATATATATCAGTGGAACTAAGTTAAGTTTAGAAACTATAATTTAAGTTAAGTAAGAACAATTTAAGGTCAACAAAAATAAGTGAAGTTCAGAAAAAGTTAGTTAAGTTTATTAAGAATAAGTTCTAATCAGTAACATTCAGTAACTTCAATAAACAAACACAATAGGTCAATAGCAAATCAGTAAAATAAGTTTTAATCACAAAAAATAATTGAACTTCAGCAAAAATAAGTTAAGTAAAAATAATTTAAGTTAAGCAAAAATAACTTAAGTTCAGCAAAATTAAGGTGAAGAGAATTGGGCCTTGCTCGATTTGGGATGCTCAAAGAAACTGAGTTAATATGTAATTTTGGTTTCTGATTAACAGACAGTTTGTCCTCTTTGTTTTGTACTATTTCTTTTGGCTGATTAACATAAGCTCCTGATTGTTTTGTAATTTTTGTTTTTGATTAGTTCCTCTGCGCTGTGTGTTTGCCTCTATTGTTGTTTACTTTTTTGCTTGCATAACTGTTGCTCCCGTCACAAGATGGATGAGAGGTACGAAGTGAATATAACATCACTCATAATAACGAAATTGTGAAGGGGGGGTGGGGAGCGAAAGTTTCTCTTAGGATGCTGCACACGAGGTGGAAAAAAGATCCACGGAGGCTGGGTTCAACTTGTTATATTATAGACACTACACCTATAAAACATGTACTTTCTGCCTCAGCGGTATAAGGGTTTGATTCTTTACTGATGCATTTCTCTTTCTTTCTCCTGTATCCATTTTCCCCTTATTTTAAAACTTTTGTAAATCTTTGACCCGAAAAGGCATAATCCCCTGTGTAACAAACATTTGAGTAAATGGGATCTATATTTTTATTTGTTTGATTTTATAAAAGCAGAGCATGAATATTGAGATGAGAATTTTGGAGAATGTAATTTCATTTCGAAAATATTATACCCTTCCAAATTAGTTAAAACTACATTTTATCTTTGGGCCTTGTCAAAAAAATTCTGGCTCGCTCGTTTTCTATCCAACACTAACATTTGTTACAAATAGTGTACCTGCAGTGCTATAGGTAGAACACATCGTATCCACTTGTTTATTTTTTATTTTCTAATATTTTGACTTCAATTTCTTGTAAATTTGCAGTGGTGCCGTCATAGCACAAGGTGTTCTCAGCAGCGATAACATTTTTCAAAACCATGGTAATGTTTCAGGATCTACACTTGTATTGAATTTTATGTTACTGTTGTTAATATGTGAATGGACCGTTCTTGTGTCTCTCACCCCTTGCTGTTAATTTCTTATTATTTCAGCCTTTTGCATTCTTTATTTGGATGATACTGTGGTATTTGAGTTGTTGACAAGTTCTTCCATGGTTAAATGAGTGAAAATGATCACCACCAACTCTACACACACACATGCACACATACAGAGTCGGGGTAGCTGTGGTTTGAGAACAGAGTAACTATTCTGGGTAGTTTCTCAATATCTTAATATTATGTACTGTCAGTGTTGCACCTTGCTACTTTTGTTTATAACCATCATATGATATAGAATCTCTATCAAGAATTCAAGAGATATGAGGAAGGACTTGTAGTAACATTTTGTTAACAAGGAAGAACTGGCAAGTTCAAAAGCATATCAGAGATTCTCTTGACCAAACAGAAGCTCAATATAGCATTGAATTTTATCCCTTCAGAACTTGTTCTTCTTCTGGGGTTCTAGTGAAAAAGAAACACGTGAAATGATGTCTTATTGTAGTAAAATCAGCCTTGTTCAATTCAGCTTTTTCGGCTCACCGCTTTATGATTTGTACTTGTGTAAGATTTTTTAGGAGAGGCTAGTAGATGGGAGACGGATACAAAGAATTTTCTTTGGGTGGGCTTAGATTCATTTTTCCAATAACACATTGCAGAACATTTTCTTTTTGTGGATTAACATGAAAATCTGTTTATTTATCTAAGGATTGATCTTCTGTAAGTTGGCATTTGTTTTCTCTACCTCATTAATATGATTTTTGTTATCTTGAGGAAGGTGTATCCTAATGAGGTGCTTTTTCCTAAATGGGGATTTCGCTGTACAAAATTCAGGCAGCAATAGTATAAAAAATAATCACTTAATCTAGTGGCCCTCAAACTATGAGACGTTTATGGTTAACTCTGCAGGAGTTTCCTTCTGTCCACCCTTTTTCTGATTCCTGTGAGATCGTAACAGTTTTCTTTCTCTTCAGGCATTGCATGGGGCTATCTGATTCTTCTTTATGTATACGTCCTAGTTGCTCGGGGAGTGGTTGTTGGTGTTTTGTTCCCGTTTCTACGATATTTTGGCTATGGTTTGGATTGGAAAGAAGCTATGATTTTAGTATGGTCAGGGTTGCGGGGAGCTGTAGCCTTGTCTCTTTCACTGTCTGTTAAGGCAAGTTATCATTCTTGTGTTAAATTTTAATGGTTGATGTCTGATCAGAGCTGTTTCCAGGTCTTTTTGTTTGTAGTATCTGTCATTTGGATTTGTGTATGTTAAGTAGTCATAAGTTTGAGGGTTATTCTGTATGATGCTAGTTTCAAGTAGCTAATATTTGGCAGAGTACTATAAAAACTTGGAGCATTTTGGTATGTGGAAAGAAAGGAGTATGGGTACTGTTATATTTGAATCTATACATCTAGATAAATCTAACATACAAAAATACATATTTTGAACCTACACATCGAGAAAAATCATTATCTAACATAAAAAATACTCAAAATATTAACTTTTCAATTATACGTATATAAACCAAACATGAACATCTTTTATGTAGGAAGGAGTAGTCACAATATCTGTAAAATTATTTTTATTAAAGAACTTAATAAAAAAATACTTAGTATAACAGTAAGTATGTGAGGCTAATCTAAGTCATGGTGGTCTTGCTGTAGAAATGATAAACAATGGTCATAGTATATTAAATTTAAGGCAAATTTGCCAAAAAGGACCTTTTATAACTCAAATTTTGCGAGAAAGGACCTTATATAATTTTTTTTGTGAAAACGCACCTTAAAGTATTTTTTTTTGCGAGAAAGGACCTAAGGGAAGTTTCCGGCATTGACTGAGCTTTTCCGGCCATTAACTTGCACGTGAGCAACACGTGTGGCTTACGTTGGCTAAAGACACTGATTTTCCCGACTCTTGAATTTTCAAACTTGATTTTATTTCGGTTTTTTTTTTCAACTTTAGGTTTTAAAGCTTAGAATTTTGGAGGAAAATTGGGTGTGATTAGCAAAATAAAGCCACACGTGCTTCTCACGTGTAAGTCAATAGCCAGAAAAGCTCAGTCAATGCCGGAAATTTACTTTTGGTTGTCTTTCGCAAAAAGTTATATTAATGTGTGATTTCACAAAAAAAAAATTATATAAGGTCCTTTCACGCAAAAAAATTTACATTAAGGTGTTTTTTGACAAAAAAAGTTATATAAGGTCCTTTCTCACAAAATTTGGGTTATAAAAGGTCCTTTTTAACAAATTTGCCTTAATGTTACTCCTATTTGTTTATGTAGGGCACCTACGTTTTTTGGTTTTAATTTTGATCAATAACTTAACTTGATTTTTGTTGATAAAGTTACAAAAAACTTTAATGTTGGACGTATAATCATGAGTCTTGGCACTTATCTTTTTTTATAGTTTTTTCAATATGCTCAAAGGGGAAATTATGGTTAGGGTTTAGTTTTGAAAATCATGGAGGTCTGTATTTATAAATGGGGTAGTCATCAGTGATGGCACATTGACACTTATCTCTTTATATTTATTCGTTGGGGTTTTTGGTTTTACTGGATGTGTGGAACAAGCTTACTGGGAAATTGGATTTTCTTTTTAACTTTTTTCTTTAAATGAGTCATCTGGGTTATCAAATTTGGCACTTCGGTCAGATTGTAGTTGTGCAATTAGGAAATAAATGGAATCAGTTGTTTGTTTGGGGTGGTAATGGTGCTGTTCAAGCAATTTAGCACAAG
This sequence comes from Spinacia oleracea, assembly GCF_020520425.1. Classification (NCBI taxonomy): domain Eukaryota; kingdom Viridiplantae; phylum Streptophyta; class Magnoliopsida; order Caryophyllales; family Amaranthaceae; genus Spinacia; species Spinacia oleracea. Next base: position 66,920,438 of record NC_079489.1, read on the forward strand.
GGGTTGGTTTTGTGTTCTAGTTGGAAGGCTGAATTTCATTTGTGGGTTAATAAGTAGGACTTTTTGCATTATTTGTTGGGGCTTGGATGGTTGGGTACTTGGAATAAACCAGATAGTCTATGCACCTGCTACCAACACTCACAGCAAGAAAGCACAACTAAATAGGAGAAGATTGTGTGTTTGATTAATAAAGCTTGAAGCTACTACAAAGGTTGAGAACATTCGAGAGGTTTCCTTCTCTCACACTTACTACCCAATAATTCTCAAGATAATTTTCCATTCCCCCTCTTGTCCTTTTTAATTACAACAATGATACAAGACACATGCAATTAATAAAAAGTAACAAAGATAAAAGTACTTGCAGCAAGACAGATCCTTTTAATGAGCTCCCAAGAGTTGTAGCCGTTGCTTGCTTGCTTAGTGGTTCCTCCTTGTACTTAGGTTGCTGCCACCCCTTTGTCCTCTAGCTGTTTTTGCCTTCTCCTCACTTATGTTCGGACAGCAGGTGGGTTAGTTGAGTTCATTGCAATACCCGGCCCCCCAAAATGCACGTTGTCCTCAAGGTAGAAGGCTAAAAAACTCAATTGGATCATGCTGGATTCTTCCCACGTTGCTTCAAACTCCGACAAGCCTCCCCCTTTGATCAGCACTTTCAATATCTCCTCGCCATTCCTATGGGATGTGCGCACATCTTTTAACTCTTTTGGGTTCACAGGTAACTCCAATTCATGAGTGAGCTGGGCGGGTAGATTGAGTGGGGTTATGGTTTGACCAACAGCCCTCTTGAGTTGAGAGATGTGAAAGTGAATTTTACTGTCCTGTCGCAGCTTCAGTTGTATGCTACCTTTCCCATGCACTGAGCGATCTCAAAGGGACCATAGAAGCGAGCGGCCAACTTCTCAAAGGGTCTCCTTGCTAGTGATTTCTGCCGATATGGCTGCATTTCAAGTAAACCATGTCACCCACATTGAACTCTTCATCCCTCCTCTTGCGATCAGCTAGGTCCTTCATTCTTTGTTGCACCCTTAACAAATTCACACGGAGTTCATCAACATGAAATCACGCCCCAACAACTCAACAAGGATTCCTCCAGGCTGCCCACTATGGTTTGGCCGTGACCAACCTTAATGATGGTGGGTCTCTCCCGTAGACCACCTTAAATGGTGTCATTTTTGTTGAGCTGTGGGGAGCAGAATTATACGAGTATTCTGCCCAATGGAGCCACCTTACCCACGCCTTGGGTTGCCCGGAAGCAAAACACCTCAAATACGTCTCAAGTTCTTGTTTACCACCTCGGATAAAGGATTTGGCTGTAAGAAGCATAACCCTAGGACCCTTCGTCTGATATGCAGATACAGCCAGCAACTTCACAATTAATAAGAAGTGCAAAAAACATTGATGATCCGTACATTTTGATATAGTCAATTGGGATCCAATGCCAATGAATAGCAAATTGTTTATGACCATTAAAAAATGAGTTATCTCCTTCTATATTTATTGTCTTATGTCTGGATGAAAGCACATCATCTCATCAGAATTCCTCCAATTTATATAGAATACTGGAAAAAGTTTGGGAATTATCTTTGCTACATACTCCCTGAACTTGCACAAGAAGAAAATAGGTACAAGTAAATAACAAATTCTGTTTGGATGGTGTCTTTTAAAATTAACGTAGGATCATTGTGAGCTGACGATTGTTCATCATCAGATGTTCAGATATTATGGATTTCATCCAATTTCATGGTACCTATAGTGTTATTCTAGATAATGTTAATAGGAGCTTTTTGTTTAGTCTGCTCTGCATATGGTTGATAACTCTATAAAAAATCCCATCCCTCTCCCTTCTTTGTTTTCCAAGTCTTCTTCTCCCCCTTTTTTTGACTGCATGTGTGTCTTTTTTGTGTGTGTCATGAGGTAAAGTGCACTGCTCTATTTCACCAAATGCCAACTAAATTTTATTTTCTGATGTTTTAGCGTTCAAGTGGTGACCCGGCTCTTCTCAGTTCGCAGACCGGAACACTGGTATGAACCTGATAAAAGCTAGATGTACATAAAATGCAATAGAGAATTTGGTGATTTAACGAGCAAAGATTTATATGAACTCTCAGTACTTAATGCTTTGACTTGTGGATGCAGTTTGTGTTTTTCACAGGCGGGATTGTGTTCTTGACGCTAATTATAAATGGGTCAACCACACAATTTGTCTTGCGGTTTTTAGGGATGGACAAGTTATCAAAAGCAAAGGTAATATTTTCTCTAGTTAATTTGGTGCATTAGATGTTAAGTGACTTTCATATCTGGTAATTCAAAGTTTCAGACACATGTGACAGCCTGACAGGCTTCACAAAATGGTAGTTTGATTTAGTCACATTCTTACTGGTCCAACAATTGCTTTATTATATGTATCTACTAGATTAGGTACCGTGCATGCTCGGAAATTCTAAAATTATTTGACTAAAATATTTCTCTCTCTAAAGTTACTGCATAATTAATAAATCTGGAACATACTCATTTAATCATCTAATACAGAGTATGCAATTTCTGTCCTACTACGTATTTCATATTTTATATGCTTTATGTGCTAATTTGACCAAAATATTTATAGAAGTATTTACTAATTGTATTCTTTGTTTTTCTTCCAAAGCTGGTATTTTGAATTTATTTAATGAAGGTTAAAAAGGTTCCCTTATATAGAGATTTCACAACGAAATTGACATTTGAGAAATAAACTAATGAGGTTAAGGGAATCGGGAAACAGGTCTTTGTGTGAAGTTTGAGACCATGATAAAAATGAAATGGTAAGAGGAAGACAATTATTTAGTTCTTATCCATTTCCTAAGAACCCCAACATAATTTCTTAGTATGGGACATTTCTCTTTGAACAGCTTTGCTTATTTTTACGCTGAGTGATGTTCGAACCAAATGTAATGCTGAGTTGGTGTATTTTGTATTGTGTTACTATGTGTGGCTTCTTGTTTCCGTTGTTCTTGTCCTCCTACAATTACAGTTAGTGTTACTATTTGTTGTTTTTTCCTTTATATATGGGTGTTGATGAGTTGATGTCCATTATTTATAATGTACTAGTATTATTCTTTTTCCAGAGACGCATATTGGAATTTACAAAATATGAAATGGAAAAGAAAGCATTAGAGGCATTTGGGGATCTTGGTGAAGACGAAGAACTGGGACCTGCTGACTGGCCCACAGTCAAAAGATATATTAAGAGCTTAAACAGCATTGACGGGGATCGCACACACCCCCATGATGTTTCTGATGCTTCAGACAATGGAGGTTTTCTGGATCCCATGAACTTGAAAGATACGCGTGTACGCCTCTTAAATGGTACTGAATTTTTCTGAACTCCTTAGACTCTGTTCGGCATGCACTTTCAGTCACCTTAAATGATTAAGTGCTAATAATATAAGTCACCTTAAATGATTAGAAGTGTTTGGTAGGGAGCTGAAATTAAAAAGGTGAATAAGATGACTGATTTTGAAACGTTACTCTGATTAACCTTTCACTTTCAGCACCTGAAATTTTTTTCTTCAATAAAAAATAAATAACATGGTAATAGTATTGCTAGGTATTGCAGAACTATGGAAGGTGTATTGCATACATAAGAAGATGCGATCTATGCTATTTGATGAGTCTGATATACAAACTCAATCAATATCTCTGCTTTTTTGTTGTTAAGTTAAAATAGAATGAAAAGATAAAAAAAACAATAGTCAAATGTGGTGGAGTATTCAAGGGGGGGGGGGGGGGGGGGGGGGGGGGGTAAGACTCTAAATCTTGACAAATTGAAAATTTGAAATCGTAAGTTCGAGTTGAGCAATGAAAAAAAAAGAGATAACCCACACTACACAGTGATTTACCAACGAGAGAGAGAGAGAGAGAGTGATTTTGCTACGATTCCTATAAACCTTTAATCTTGAAATCCACAGATGGAATTGGAAAAAAGGGAAAATACAGAAGATGTAGTATGTGGGTTGTGATGGTTGAGGTCTTGAGGAAGAAGATACGAAGTACGAGTGTAAAGGGAATTAATCGTATTTTTATTTTAAAGTTATATAGGAGCATAATCTTTTCTCATCAAAAATATATAATAATCCCTTCAGTAGTATTGATAAAGAAGAATGTAATTTTTGTAAATAAATTTTGGTGGTAGATGACATCAATTATTAATAAATAAGAGGGGAATTACATATGTCAGGTAACAGTATGATCATCTTTTAAGAAAATACTACTTCGTAAAAAGCACCTAGATATGGAGATATTTAATTAAAATATCAAATTAAATATATGCGAATAAACAAACTAGTTTCAGGTACTTGAGAAACTAGTTTTACCAAACAGTTAATGCCAACAACCACCTTATCAGTTTCAGCACCTTATCAATTTTAGGTGCTACCTTATCAGTTTCAGCTAGTATTACCAAACAAAGCTAGACTTCATCTCAAAGTTACTTTGTATGATTTAGGAAATACCATGGTGAATAAAAGAATATTTGCATAACTGTTGTACTATTTACACATCGATATGGTGGACTATCTGTTTGAGAACTTGAATTTAATTAACCATTTAGGTAAGGACCAAATACGGGAGAGAGAAAAAATCAATTTTAACACACTTTGTTGAACTGAGTGCATAATGGTGCATCTATTGATGTTTATTTTGTCTAATCTGGTATGTAGTTATAAAAAGTAGTTACCACTGATGTAGTTTTAGAGATCACTTCTCTGAAGACGATGTGTGAGCATATAACCTTGACTAAAGTACTCCCCTTGATGAAGCCTGAGTTGGTTATCTTTTTAGTAATGAAGCATTAAGCATGGGTGTCGAATATTCTTCGGGATCTATGTTATGATGTTGTTCCATTCATGTTTTTTTAATAGGTTGTTCCAGTGAGCCTTTTACCTTTTCCAATTGATGTTATCCTCAGTTCGTCAGCAAATTAGCTGTGTTGATGTGTTACATGAAGTTTCATTTTCTTCTCCCATGTATTAACTACTCCCTCTGCCCCTCAAAGATTTCCCTATTAAAAAAGCTGTGTTGTTAAGTTTTGGTTGGGAAGAGTTGAGGAGAGAGAAAATTGGTGGGACCCAAGTAAAGTTTGTGAGTAACATAATAGTCCCTGATACCTATTTATGGTATTAGACTACTATGGGACAAACTCAAAGGGACATCCAAATACGGGAACTGGGGCGATCTTTGAGGGATGGAGGGAGTAGCTTTCATACCTCTGTGCATTACACACTTACACAGGGTAAAACGAATAAGATACAAAAGTTATTGATCTCTAACTTGTTATAAAATTCCTATTATATGCTTCCTCCGTTGTTTATAGTTGCAACATATTAACTTTTGCACCATTCACATACTCTGCTTTGATTATGTTAGGTGATCTATGCTTAATAAAAGCATAGTTATGTGGGATCTTTTAAAACTTGTCTCATTGTATATTTCCATAAATCAACTTTTTTATAATTTTTTACTTGTTGTATTAGAGATATTAATTGTTGATGTTGAAGTTGAAGTTATGTCTTCAACTCCGTGTAAGATTGTTCTCTAAAATTTTATCTAATACTTACTCCATTTCTCAATACATGCAACATTTGACTTTTTTGTGCTATTCAGATCTGGGGATTTGATAGTCAGATTTCTGTAACAGCTCAGTTTGCTTCTTGCTTCCTGTTTGGACACAACCATATATTACTATTTGACATTTCTCAAAACCAGGTGTTCAAGCTGCTTACTGGGTAATGCTTGATGAAGGGAGGATAACACAAAGTACTGCAAATGTATTGATGCAATCAGTTGATGAAGCACTTGACTCGGTAGATCATGAGCCATTATGTGATTGGAAAGGGTTAAAAAGTAATGTTCACTTTCCAAATTACTACCGGTTCCTTCAAGGCAGCATCTATCCAAAAAAGCTGGTTACATTTTTCACCGTTGAAAGATTAGAATCTGCATGTTACATTTGTGCTGCATTTCTGCGGGCCCATAGAATTGCTCGTGGCCAGTTGCATGATTTCATTGGTGAGTGCACCTATTAATACGGTAGATCTTTGATCTTTTCAACTCACTGATAATTGCCCTTACCAGATAATACATTACTCCCTCTGTATTTTAAAAGGAGATACACTTTGACCGGCACATTAGTTTTAGGAGGGTGAGTTGAATTTATTAAAATAAGATGAAAGTGGGGTAATAGGTGAGTTATTTATTATAGTAAAAAGGTGATGTGAGTAAGTGTGGGGACCACAAAAAAGAGAGAAATATTAATATAATTGGAAGTGGGACCAAAACATGGCAAAAAAGGAAAGTGTATCTCTTTTTAAAATACAACCGTTAAAGGAAAGTGTATCTCTTTTTAAAATACAGAGGGAGTACAAGGGAGTCTTTGTTCAATTATTTATATTAAAATTTGCAAAAGATGTATAGTCGTATGGATAGCTTTCCTCTTCTTTTTCCGTGACTGATGTCTATGGTAGCTACTTATGGTCTTTGCAATTCTAATTGTTTTTCTTTGATTTGTTTTCTTTCTTGCCCTTAGAAATGTCAATTCCCTTCTCCCTCAACACTCTCATGCAAAACAAATGCAGGTAGTTATTACAAAGTGTCACACAGGCATATAGCTATTGTAGAGTTTATAGGTGGTTTGAACTATTAATCTAGGATCTTATGATGAAGAGTCTTTTTGACAAGTCATTCTCATGTTAACTTTGGGAAGTTGAAATGTGAGAAAGAAGGGAAGAAGGAAGACAACAAGACTGACCCAATAGGAGTTAAAAGGGCAGATTTCTCTAAAAAATTATGATTTTGCTAGTTTTTCTCAGTTTCTTTTTTCCTGCTCACTGATATAACCCTGTGTGATATTTATCTATGGAATAAAATTGGAAAAGATTTAAAGACTAGTAAACCAGTTATGGTGACTGTTGATATCTCTTAACCAGTATGTAAAGAAGATCAACTAGCTATTAAGCCATTTTGAAGATTCGTATGGAGGATACGTAACCTTGTAAGTGGTTCCCTAATGGTTTAAACTTTTATGGACTCTGAATAACTTGTGTTCCTTCAGTGAAAGCACTCGTAGAGATCTGTTCTAGAAGTAAGAAATCTGGAAAGGATGCATGTATAAAAAAAAATCAGTGATTTATTGACTACTTGTAATGGATACCCTTTTTTCTAATGGTTCTATGCTGATACAGGTGACAGTGAGATATCTTTTGCTGTCATCAATGAAAGTGAGGCAGAAGGAGAGGAAGCAAGAAATTTTTTGGAAGATGTCCGCACTACCTTTCCTGAGGTTATGATGCCTTATTCACCATCTTTTACAGGCTTCATACTATTTCGTCACCATGATGTCTATCTTATTCATTTTGTGACTGATTTATAATTCGTACTTTAATACTCTAACAGCTCTTTTGGTAAGTGGTACTAAAATGCAGTGATGGTAGTGATATTATATTTTATTTTGCTTGGAAATATCCTATCAGTGCTCATCAGCTCCATCCTCTAAACATGTGATTTTCTACATAAAATACATCAACAAACCACATTTTTCTGTTTGACAGGAGCCAACCGTGATCACGTTTTTTAGGTGGTATTTTGTGGTTATGATATTTATGAAGAAAAAGAAACATTAGGTGGTGCACCAGCATCACCATGTCCATTAACATGAGACTTTATTTGCAAAATTAATACAAAGTTAAAACGCATTACCATCGCCGCCGTTATTATTGCCTACCATATGGGCTGTGAAATCTTTACTGTCCTGCTTGACTAAGGCATTAACGATGGTGTTTGGAAATTTCAGGTTTTACGAGTTGTAAAGACAAGGCAAGTAACATATGCAGTATTGCAACATTTAATTGAGTACATTGAGAGTCTAGAGAAGGCAGGATTATTGGAACAGAAAGAGATGCTTCATCTTCATGATGCTGTCCAGGTAACTTCCCCTCACTGTGTCATTTATTTATTAATTCAGCTTCTTTGTCAATTAACAAGAATCTTCTTTCTTGCAGACTGACTTGAAAAGACTTGTACGTAATCCTCCAACTGTTAAGATTCCAAAGATTGGGGAATTAATCAGCATGCATCCTTTTCTTGGAGCCCTTCCTTCAACTGTTCGTGATTTGCTGGTTGGTTCGACTAAAGAAGAAGTTAAAGTGCGCGGTATGACACTATACAAGGAGGGTGGCAAGTCAAATGGGATCTGGCTTATATCAAATGGTGTGGTGAAGGTAATTGAAAAAGTGATCTTTTGAAAAGGTTTTGGACAACCTTTTTATTTTGGAATCTTAAAATGATGGGTGCTTTTGTTGTGTAGTGGGGCAGCAAAAACAGGAAGAATAAGCATGCCTTGCATCGGACTTTTACCCATGGAAGCAGTTTGGGGTTATATGAAGTGTTGATTGGAAAGCCTTATCTCTGTGACATGATTACAGATTCTGTTGTAGTTTGCTTCTTTATCGAAACTGAGAAGATTCTTGCTGTTCTGGGATCAGATCCGGCAGTGGAGCATTTCTTCTGGAAGGTATATTCATGCCGAATATTAACTTTACCAATCGTTTTAAACTCCAGGATTGGAGCAGTATAGCGGCAAGTTGAGTACTTGACTAGCCCCTCCACGCCCTCCTCCCCACTGTTTAGCCCTCTTTTCCTTTTTTGGGGAAGGAGAAGGGGAAGAGGAAGAGGGTTGGGGTGATTTGGATCTAGTGAGGGGAAGCGAGGACAGAAAAAATTTCCTATTCCCTCCATCTCAAATTATTTGCTCCATTCACTTTTTAACTGCTTCGAGTACATGATTGACCATAACTATTACATTTTAATAAAAATCGTAAGTTGATATTTTGGAAATACACATCAAAACAAACCAAGTGACATCTGATATGATAGTACCAAATGAACTTTGACTTTCAAAGTCAGTTGAGGGCCTTGAGTAACGGACTGAGGGAGTATATTACACAGGACTAACTGCTGCAGGGGTTATACTTTTGCTGGGAGGTTATTTCTTTTTTTCTTTTTTTTCTTTTTTTTTTTTAATACCTTAGTGATTAAAGTAGACATAAATTTGAGGATATCGACTGAATGTGACATTAGGTTTCTGCTAAAAGGTTACATATTTTTTACTGAAATACATTTATTAGTATTATACTACTACCTCCGCTCTCGAAAGTTAGTCCTATTTGAAATCTTGATACTACTCCGTATTCACAATTGAAGAATCTTCAAATTATTTCCAATATATATTTCCGAACATACTCATGTGAGATTTTGTTTTATTCGTCTCGCTGTATAGTTTCACAATATCAAATTTAATAATTTTCAACATATTATTTTCAGATATTTACGTTTAAATATTGAGTTGAAACTGTGCAAAAGTCAAACTAGGACTAACATTTAAGAACGCAAGGGGTATAAAGGAAGACAAAAAAAAACTGAGATTCACTGAATAAGACATGCGATACAGTTAGTTGTACTTGGAAGCTTAAAATCTTTTACCTTCCTGTTTTTTCAATTCAATTTGAAATGAGTAGACTCACAATATAGAATGAGTTACTTGGCTCTAGAGTCTAGAGTGACATGAAGTATAGAAGCTCATTTTTCTGTTGACAAAAGAAAGGTGGAACTAAACCCCTGTTTTCTTCATCTGATTTGTACTGAATTGAAATTATTCTTATTGATTTAAACTGATTTTTTCTAATTAAAACATACTTCTTTGTTGGAAAGTGATTATTATTGATAAATAAATAACTATTTTCTGTATGAGATTCTTCATACTTACTGATTAAACTGATTTTAAACAAATATTATTTGTTTAAGGTTAGGTGAATAGCGTCTAAATATGTTTTCTTGTCTGGGAAACCACCTAAGCCTAGACTTTATTTTATCTTTAATATGCAATAGAAAAGAGGGAAAGCTTCATAGTATGCAGTGAGTCTTAGGGGGCGTTTCTTAAAAAAATGTGCTGAACTAAGTGTTCAACTTTTTCAGAAAGGAGGAAGTAGATCATAAATGAAGAAATTTATAGATAACAAACTTCCATTGCAAAAACACTGAACCTGCAATTCAACCCATTGCCTGTTGTGTGGTTAGGAATCTAGGATTGTTCCTGCGTGTAAAGGGATCTATGAGGGGGTTTAGTCATACTCAGTAACTTATAAGCTATATCTGCAGCTACAAAGAGGCTAGATAGAACAATAACTATATTTATAGAGTTCAAACAATCTAGCTAGAAGATGTATCTTCCAACGATCACTGAGCCACTGAGGTATCAAGCATGAAGTACGGTGGGTTTTTGAATCTTGAAAGCTATATTGTGTTCGTCTTTTGCTCGGAGAAGGATGGAAGTTCTATCTTGCTGCACGGTCTAAGAAGATTGTTGACGGTTCAAGTATGGGATCGCTAATATGTCTATATGTAGAAAGGAGTCTTTTTACTTGATAGAATGTATTCCTTAAACAAAGTCAAGTTTGTTGCTTCTTGCTTTGCAACTTAGAGGTATTGTAGGGGTTCACCAATCATTTGCGGGGTTCTATTTCCAAAGGGTAAACTTAAGGATCTCATATGTCTAGCTGTATGCTTTAGCTAAAGTGACATATCAAGAAACTTTGTACATCTCTTGTGATGAAATACTGGGTAATACTGTGTTGTTTCTATTTTAGGAAAGTGTAATTGTGCTTGCCAAAGTTCTCCTTCCTCGAGTTTTTGAGAATATGTCAATGCAAGAAATGAGGATGCTCACTGCTGAGAGGTCAACATTAAATACCTACCTGAGGGGTGAAACTATAGAAGTCCCACCACATTCAATTGGGTTTTTATTAGAAGGCTTTATTAAAAGCCATTCTCTTGTTGAGGAGCTGATAACATCACCAGCAGCTTTATGGCCAGCACAAGGAAATTCGAGCTTCCTCAGCCAAGATGGTTCTGGTCAGCCATTCATTTTGCAATTTTTTATTCCGTACCCCTTCACTCATTGGTGTTTCACTGTGTCTGACTTTTGGCTTTGTGTAGGATATAAATCAACCAGCTTTTCACACCAGGGAGCCTCGTACTATGTTGAGACAAGAGCTAGAGTTCTTTTGATTGACATGGCTCCAGCGCAAGCTGATAATACTCTCCTCAGGCGGAAATCCTCCGTATTGCTCCGTGATCAGTCTTCAAGATCTCTGGCTAGAGAACATGGTAGTCTTCTGAGTTGGCCTGAGCATCAATACAAGTCACATCATCGTCTACCAGGCCAAGAAATAGAGGATACTCAAAACTTGTCAGCCAAAGCAATGCATCTGAGCATCTATGGAAGCACGGTAACCTTCTCTCCGTTTAGTTAAATGTATTGAGTGAAAAAAAAGGTTGAGCTTCTCAATCCTGATCTAGTTCGAGAATTCATTAATAATTTATTTACTGAACTTCTAACAATTCATATCAACTTTGCTGAATAATCTTTCTTGTTTTCACCTGTGGAACTTGTCATCTTAGCAACTATGGAATATTTTTTTACTTCGTATTATTTTTAGGGTGTCTGCAAAATCAGTCAATTCTTTTATTTTTTATAATAGCAAGTGAGAATGTATTACTGTGTCAAAAAAGAAGTTTTACAACCTATTTAAGTGACTTAGGGAGACAAACCATCTAGGAAGGACTCTCACCCTTGAGACACTAGTAAATACTAACAGAGGTAAGCAACCTCCTAATTTCAACTGTTTATCACTTCCAAGCCTAGACTAATAACAGAGAATCAATCCACTCCTCCTCTATATTTCTAACTTTCTTCCTAGAATTTGTACAATTTTTTTTTACACAAAATTTAGTTTGAGTATTTTGCTAAACCTTGGGTGACATGGAAATTTTCTTTAGCAACTATTATGTCTTTTATTCTTTTATTTTCCTCCTGTATTGTAGTATTACAGTACTTCTGTTGGAAAGCCTCCGTCAGTCTGTCCTTCTAAATCTTCTACCCTTTAAGAATGACTTTAAACTGTTGGAGAGAGATTCTTGCAGTCTTCTTGCTAGCTTTGATGTTGTTTCAAACTTTAAATATGGTGTGAGATGGAGTTCTCTGAACTGCCATTCTTTCTTCATTTATGTACATGGTTGCTTCTTTTATGCGGCTCTGCTTGGTTTTGCCAAAATGTCAAAACAATTATTTTGATCTTTCCCTAAGAAAGAGGAGATGATTTGTTGCTGATGCCTTGATTTGTGTGATCTTTAAGAAATATTTTCAAATTTTATAGGTAAACGTTGTCCCTTCTCGAGGATATAGTTTAAAAGGGGATACCTTGGGAAATCCGTCACATTTCCGGTCATACCATCAAGTTCCAGTAAGCCAGGAACCACGTGGTCTGACTTCAGTGAAATCAGAAGGATCTAATACTGTTAGGAAGAGACTCGGAGAGGATGTAATGAGGGAAGAGGTTCTACCTCCATCACATAGTAGGCACCCAAGTCGTGCAAGAGATGACTCGAGTTCTGAATCTGGTGACGAAGATGAAATTCTTGTGAGAATTGATTCGCCAAGTAAGCTCTCTTTCCGCCAAGCACCTTGATATCCTTTGTGGCGAAGATGAAATTCTTGTGAGAATTGATTCGCCAAGTAAGCTCTCTTTCTGCCAAGCACCCTTGATAAGTTGATATCCTTTGTACTACATTCATTCACTTCTTTCTTATCCAGTAAAATGTATTTCCTGTGTATATGGGAATTGGGAAAGAGAGTGGTAGTTTCCACTTTGGTTTATTAAACAAACTGTTGACGTTTGTAGTCTCGCGAGCAATTTCGAGAGTGTTGCTATTTTTGGTTTGTAAGTTTGTATATCAACTCTGAACAGTGTATTATTTACCATAATAGTAAAGTATACATGAAGTGATTCATATCATCATCCACAGATTCCACACACAACATTCTCTATTTTCTGTCTCTAATTGATGACAGTGTTCTTCATATCGCATGTAATGATACTGTTGTGAGTTAAGGACATTTTAAGCTTGAATGTTGATTTGTATGACAATTTGATGTTGGAATAATGAGAAAAATAGATGAATAAATTAAAACACACACAAAGATTTAAGGTGGTTCACTCTTCAATGAGCTACATCCACCATGGGGGAGGGCTTGGAGCTTGTATTACTCTTCAATGGAGAAAGGATTACAAAGAGGAATTCTCAAAGGTGAAAAAGAGAGAATTTTATGTATGCTTAGATCTAGGGTTTCAATCTCACTTGTGTTTCTTTCTCTTAATTCTGAAATTCTCATTACATTTGGTATTTATAGTGTTAGACATCAAACCAATCTAAGGGACAAGAAAAGTCCACGTCGATTGAACCTTCCGGAAAAAAAACAATTCATCCGCAGGGTTCGGTCGAACCTTTAAAGGGTTCGGCCGAACTTACCCAAAGTTCGGGCGAACCTCCAAAATCTCAAAATTCCTAATTCTCTTCAGGTTCGGCCAAACCACCTAAGAGTTCGGCCGAACTTCCAGCAGGTTCGGCCGAACCTCCAGCAGGTTCGGCTGAACTTCACCTGTTGCATGACAGCTTCTCGTAAAATAGTCATAACTCCCTCATTTCTCATCCAAAATGAGCTTATGACCAGGCGTTGGAAATCTATTGAGCCAAGCTTTCACCTCCAACTTGAATAAACTCAATCTAATGAGTAGATCATGAGATATGTCCATTTGAAGTCAGACCTTCCACTATAACACCCTAACAACCTTCAAAAAAGATTCGAGGCACACATAACAATTCTCCACCTTGACTTGAATCCTCCACACTTCCTCATAATGTAATACCAAATTATACTCCAAACCCACTCCCAACAAGCCCTTATGGGCTTACATCGACCATGGAGAAAGACCAACTAAGTCCACACACAAAGTGAACTTAGTTGTCGGCAAAGGCTTTGTCAACATGTCGGCGGGATTCTCCTCGGTACCAATCTTCTTCAAGAGAAATTCTTTCTTAGCTATCACATCTCGAACGAAGTTGTACTTGATGTCAATGTGCTTCGTTCTCTTGTAGAATGTGTTTTGATTCTTAGCCAAGTGTATGGCATTTTGACTATCACAAAACACGGACACCAAGCTTGAACATGGACTAAACTCTCCCACTAGACCTTTGAGCCACTTTGCTTCTTTGAATGGCCATAAACTCGGCCTCCGTAGTTGAAAGAGCTACAACATCTTATAGCGTTGATTGCCAACTCACGGCTGTACCACCCAAAGTAAAGACATAACCGGAAGTAGATTTCCGGTCATCCAAATCACCTCCATAATCCGAATCACAAAAGCCTTCAAGTCCGTTTGCATTTCTACCAAACTCAAGGCAAATGCTTGAGGTACCCTTCAAGTACCTCAACAACCACTTCACGGCTTTCCAATGGACCTTTCCTGGTCTTGACATATACCGACTAACCATACTCACCGCATGAGCTATATCCGGTCTTGAACACACCATGTCATACATCACACTTCCAACCGCACTAGTGTATGGAATGTGAGCCATGGACTTTTCTTCTTCCTTGGATTGAGGACTAAGCTCCTTTAAGAGCTTAAAGTGAGAACTCAATGGAGTGGAAACGGGTTTTGCATGCACCATGGAGAAGCGCTCAAGCACCTTCTCAATGTATCTCTTTTGAGTAAGATACAAAACACCCGCATTCCTATCAAGAGTAATCTCCATACCAAGAATCTTCTTGGCTTCACCAAGATCTTTCATATCAAACTCACTTGCCAACAACTTTTTCAAGTTGTCAATCTCAATCATATTCTTACAAGCCACCAACATATCATCTACATATAAGAGCAAGTAGATGAAGGAACTGTTAGGTTATGATACATATGAACAACATAAATCATGCGGAAAAACCTATATGCCAGGATTCAAATTAATTTCACATAATCAAATAATTAGTCTAGGATGCATACACTTTGTAGCGTGCCCTCCCTAGCTGCGCCCGAACCGAACAAGAACAAGCCTTTAGGACTCCAAGTGTCGTCCCTCCGTAGAAAGTCCACAGCACGTCCGGATCCGCCTTAAGATTGACCAACTAGAATCTCCCTTAAGGTACTAGTGATTTTCGGCTAATATGGGGCAATAATATGACTGATTTTTGCTCTCAAAAAGTCACTTTGAATACTTGAAACTCGTCCTTAAATTGTGAACCTAGGCCACATATTTATAGGGGTATGGAAAGGGAATTGGAATCCTACTAGAATACTAATTAGCTTAATTAGAATTATATTAAAACTCTTATTAACTATTTTATCCATTAGGATTAGGAATTTAATCATTGAACAAATCCCTTTAAATTTAGGATTTGTATCGGACACAAACACACGCATACGAGCATGGCGCACAACCCACGCAAGCCTTGCGGCCCACGCGAGCAGCGCAGCTCGCAGCCCATTCGTGCGCGCGCGCCTTGGCCTGGCCTTGCGCTGGGCCTGTCGTGGCCTTGGCTGCCTTGTGTGGTGCGCAGGCTTGCTGGACGCGGGCCTGGCTTCGTGTTGGGCCTTCGTCTAGCAAGTCTCGTCCGATGATATAATTCGTACGACGCGCTTCCGATTAATTTCCCGATTCCGGAATTCATTTCCGATACGAACAATATTTAACATTTCCGATTACGGAATTAATTTCCGTTTCGAACAAATATTTAATATTTCCGTTTCCGGAATTATTTTCCGATTCCAATAATATTTTCGATTCCGACAATATTTCCGTTTCCGGCAATATTTCAGATTCCGGCAATATTTCCATTTCCGATAATATTTTCCGATGCGTACCATGTTTCCGTTTCCGGCAACATCTACGACTTGGATAATATTTATATTTCCGATACGATCCATATTTTCGTTTCCGGCAATATCATCGTTTCCGGAGTATTCTTTATTTGCCTTTGACGATCTTAGCTCCCACTGAAACCAAGATCCGTCGATTCCGAATATCCATAGATGGAATATTTAATGCCATTAAATACTTGATTCGTTTACGTACTATTTGTGTGACCCTACAGGTTCAGTCAAGAGTAATCTGTGGATTAATATCATTAATTCCACTTGAACTGAAGCGGCCTCTAGCTAGGCATTCAGCTCACTTGATCTCACTGAATTATTAACTTGTTAATTAATACTGAACCGCATTTATTGGACTTAACATTAAATGCATACTTGGACCAAGGGCATTATTTCCTTCAGTCTCCCACTTGTCCTTAGGGACAAGTGTGCATTTCCTAATTCCTTTGTCATTCGATGCTTGCTCTTGAACATAAGGTAAGAGTTGTCATCCTTATTATGTCCAGAGGTGTTTCTCGGTTTCAGAGTTCAACTGGTCAAATAAACAGATAATCATAGCCTATGATTCATCTGAGCACGACCATGCATTTTACAGATTCTAGCTCTCCGAGTGGCCTTGTACAACTTTTCAGCATCTCATCCCCATTTATGGGAGGACAATCCCAATCTTGTGATCTTGAGATTAGACTTCGTTTAATAGGTGATTACCTGAGCGTTGCCTTTATATCCTCCTTTTACGGTTCGACGGTTGACAACGTCAAAGTAAGCAGTTCTCAAACAAGTAATCTCAAATCACTCAGGTATTGAGGATTTAGTGTCTAATAATTTTAATGAAATTTACTTATGACAGATTTTCATCTCTTACAGTAAAGTTTCATAGGTCTGCCGATACTAGTCTTCCCAAAGTAAGTATCTATGCAAATGATTACGACATTTCCATGTCCACATAGTTCAAGAAACAGAACTACTAGTCATCTTGCATTCTAGTCGTCTAACGTTTTCTATGCGTCCATCTTTATAGAAAACTCCGACCAGGGACCATTTTCAACTTTTGACATTCAAGTTCACTTGATAGACATTTCTTAGTCACAGGACTGGTCCTGACAGTCTATCTTGAATATATCGTCAAATCTAAAGGACTAATCATTTAATAAACCACAAATTAAATGGAAAAAATGAATTCTATTCATTAATGTGAATGATTAACCAATAATGTTTTACAAAGTATTAAACTCTAAAACTTTAAAAAATTAAATAAGGACATCAAAGTCATTCTCCAACATGCTTGATTCCCATAGCTGCAGTGTGCGAGTTGTGCTTCGCCTGCGGCAGAGGTTTAGTTAATGGATCTGAGATGTTGTCATCAGTTCCAATCTTGCTTATCTCGACTTCTTTTCTTTCAACGAACTCTCGTAGAAGGTAAATCTACGAAGTACATGCTTGACTCTTTGGTGGTGTCTAGGCTCCTTTGCCTGTGCAATAGCTCCATTATTATCACAATACAGAGCTATTGGTCCTTTAATGGAGGGGACTACACCAAGTTCACCTATGAACTTCCTTAGCCATATAGCTTCCTTTGCTGCTTCATGTGAAGCAATGTACTCCGCATCAGTTGTAGAATCTGCAATGGTGCTTTGCTTAGCACTTTTCCAGCTTACTGCACCTCCGTTGAGGCAGAAGACAAACCCAGACTGTGATCTGAAATCATCTTTATCGGTTTGGAAACTTGCGTCCGTATAGCCTTTAACAATTAATTCATCACCTCCACCATAGACCAGGAAATCATCTTTGTGACTTTTCAGGTACTTCAGAATGTTCTTGGCAGCAGTCCAATGTGCCTCTCCTGGATCTGACTGGTATCTGCTCGTAGCACTGAGTGCATACGCAACATCCGGGCGTGTACATATCATAGCATACATTATTAAACCAATCAATGATGCATATGGAATCCCATTCATTCGTCTACGCTCATCTAGTGTTTTTGGGCACTGAGTCTTGCTTAGAGTCATTCCATGAGACATGGGTAGGTAGCCTTGCTTGGAGTCTGCCATCTTGAACCTTTCAAGCACCTTATTGATATAAGTGCTTTGACTGAGTCCAATCATCTTCTTAGATCTATCTCTGTAAATCTTGATGCCCAGTATGTACTGTTCTTCTCCTAGATCATTCATCGAAAAATATTTCCCAAGCCAAATCTTGACAGAGTTCAACATAGGAATGTCACTTCCGATAAGTAATATGTCGTCGACATATAATACTAGAAAAGCAATTTTGCTCCCACTGACCTTCTTGCATACACAAGATTCGTCTGCGTTCTTGATGAAACCAAAGTCACTGACTGCTTCATCAAAACGTATATTCCAGCTCCTTGATGCTTGCTTCAATCCGTAGATTGATTTCTTAAGCTTGCATACCTTTTTAGCATTCTTTGGATCCTCAAAACCCTCAGGCTGTGTCATAAACACAGTTTCTGTTAAAACGCCGTTTAAGAAAGCGGTTTTGACATCCATCTGCCATATTTCGTAATCGTAATATGCAGCGATTGCTAACATTATCCGAATAGACTTTAGCATTGCAACTGGTGAAAAAGTTTCATCGTAATCCACACCGTGGACTTGCCTGTAACCTTTTGCAACCAATCTAGCTTTGAAAACTTCAAGTTTCCCATCCTTGTCCTTTTAGTTTGAAAACCCATTTGCTTCCTATGGCTTGGTAGCCATCTGGAAAATCGACCAAATCCCAAACTTGGTTTTCAGACATGGAGTCTAATTCAGATTGCATGGCTTCTTGCCATTGCTTGGAGCTAGGGCTCGTCATAGCTTGTTTGTAAGTCGCAAGTTCATCACTTTCAAGTAATAGAACGTCATAGCTCTCGTTCGTCAAAATACCTAAGTACCTTTCCGGTTGAGATCTATATCTCTGCGATCTACGCGGGGTTACATTTCTAGATGGTCCATGATTCTCACCAGATACTTCTAAAGATCTCTGAGTTTCATCCTGAATGTCATCTTGAGAATTCTCTAGAGTTTGTTGTTCGACTCGAATTTCTTCGAGGTCTACTTTTCTCCCACTTGTCATTTTGAAAATGTGATCCTTTTCCAAAAAGATACCATCTCGAGCAACAAACACCTTGTTCTCAGATGTATTGTAGAAGTAATACCCCTTTGTTTCCTTTGGGTATCCCACAAGGATACATTTGTCATATTTTGGATGAAGTTTGTCTGAAATTAATCGTTTGACGTATACTTCACATCCCCAAATCTTAAGAAAAGACACTTTTGGAGGCTTTCCAAACCATAACTCATATGGAGTCTTTTCAATAGCTTTAGACGGAGCTCTATTTATAGTGAGTGCTGCTGTATTTAGTGCATGTCCCCAAAATTCTATTGGAAGTTCGGCTTGGCCCATCATTGATCTAACCATGTCTAGCAAGGTTCTGTTCCTCCGTTCTGACACACCGTTCCATTGTGGTGTTCCAGGAGGAGTCAATTCTGATAGAATTCCACATTCTTTCAGATGGTCATCAAATTCATAGCTCAGATATTCACCGCCTCTGTCAGACCGCAGTGCCTTAATCTTCTTGCCTAATTGATTCTCTACTTCACTCTGAAATTCCTTGAATTTGTCAAAGGATTCAGACTTATGCTTCATTAGGTAGACATAACCACATCTACTGAAGTCATCAGTGAAAGTGATAAAGTAGCTGAAACCACCTCTAGCATTTGTACTCATTGGTCCACATACATCTGTATGGATTAAACCCAATAGTTCAGTTGCTCTTTCTCCAACTTTAGATAAAGGTTGCTTTGTCATTTTGCCAAGTAAACATGATTCGCATTTACCATAATCCTCTAAGTTAAATGGTTCTAGAATTCCTTCCTTTTGAAGTCTTTCTATGCATTTCAAGTTAATATGGCCTAATCGACAATGCCACAGATAGGTGAGATCTGAATCATCCTTTTTGGCCTTTTTGGTATTTATGTTATAAACTTGTTTGTCGTGATCTAATAAATAAAGTCCATTGACTAATCTAGCAGATCCATAAAACATCTCTTTAAAATAAAACGAACAACTATTGTCTTTTATTAAAAAGGAAAATCCCTTAGCATCTAAGCAAGAAACAGAAATGATGTTTTTAGTAAGACTTGGAACATGGAAACAGTCTTCCAGTTCCAAAACTAGCCAGAGGGCAACGACAAATAATAAGTTCCTACGGCTAATGCAGCAATCCGTGCTCCATTTCCCACTCGTAGGTCGACTTCACCCTTGCTTAACCTTCTACTTCTTCTTAGTCCCTGTGAATTGGAACATAAGTGTGAGCCACAACCTGTATCTAATACCCAAGAAGTTGAATTAGAAAGTATACAGTCTATAACGAAAATACCTGAAGATGGAACGACTGTTCCGTTCTTCTGATCTTCCTTAAGCTTTGGACATTCTCTCTTGTAATGGCCTATTCCATCACAATAAAGACAGCTTGATGTGGACTTGTCCTGCTTTGTTTTAGCATTGCCCTTGGACTTTCCACCTTTCTTGAAGGGTCTCCCTTTAGCCTTGAGTAAATCTTTGGCTTCACAGTCGAGTATTATCTCAGCCTTTCTGACAAGGTGAACAAATTCTGCAACTGTTTCTTCTCTTGGTTCACTTAGGTATAGTTGCTTGAAGCTACCAAACCCAATGTGTAGTGAATTAAGCAAGATAGAGACTGCCATCCTTTCGCTTATTGGTGTTCCTAGCAGACTTAGGCGATCAAAATATGAAAGCATAAGCTCCACATGGAACCTCAGTGGGACGCCTACCCTTTGTTTAGTGCGAAGGAGCTGAACATGTGTTTCTTGGACCTCCATCCAATAACACCTGTTAGGAGAACCAACCTTTAGACCAGACATTGATTCAATCAACTCATAGACATTTAGGTCCCTGTCCTCTGTGTTTCCACGACAGATATCCCTCAGATTCTTGATGAGCGTAAAAGTTTCGTAAGCTACAAATCTTCTAGCCCATTCATCAGGGATATTGTTCAGCATGAGACTCATAACCTTTTTGAGATCCGCATCCCAGGCGGCAAATCTTTCAGGGGTCATGTCTCTGGCATAGTAGCTTGGCATGGGATGCAATAGAACATACTCAAGTCCATTGAGTCTGACTATTTCAACAAGCTTAGCTTCCTATTCAAGAAAATTCGTTAGGTTCAGCTTAACCATAAGCTCAGAACCCATGATGATGTTTTGATTGTTGTTTGCCATAGTAAAACTACAATAGAAAAAGAATAAAAAAATAAATAATCATTCACAGTTTCTCTTAATAAACTCAAATTCTAGCATGCATGCATAATTTAATGTTTATTAAGCATTTTATTCCAGTTACGTGTTCCGGCAGGTGTGAATAAAACGATTCCAAGACCCTAAAACCATTGAAGAATTAAGCACATTATGTATTTAGACTCAATTCTAAAATCTTTTAGGTAAGCAAAAGCCTTTTGCTAATAGTCTAGAAACTACTCTTGGTTAATAGGTACGTCTAAGAACTTATTAGGTAAACCTATCGAATTTGCCACGACATAAAAGGACTCCTTACTTATATCGTTGAGTTTCACCAAAACTAACATGTACTCACAATTATTTGTGTACCTTACCCCTTTAGAATCAATAAGTAACACCTCGCTATGACGGAAAACTATTACTAAGATTGATGTAAAGGTTATCCAAGTAAGTGTTATTTTGGCATGGCACCTTTTAACTCGATTTTTTTAAGTTTGGAACTTAAGGCTCTTACTATGTTGGTTAGATTTTAAGTGAACTAAAATCCTTAATCATGCAACATAATCAAGCCATAATCTCATGCATAATTAAGACATATTTAAAAGCAATAAATAACTTAAACATGCATAAGATATAAATGTGATCTAGTATGGCCTGACTTCATCTTGAAGCTTCAACTTCAAAGTCCGTCTTGAAAATGGATTGGAAACTCCGTCTTGAATTTCACCATGGGCCGGGGGACGCCATTTTCTTCAAATAGGATAAGCTATAATTAAACTAATTACAACTATTTGATGGTACGCAGACCATATTTAAAAGCAATAAAATTTGGTACTTTAGACCAATATTACATTCAAATTAATGGTACGCATACCATATTTTCTATCCTATTTGGGCCATACTAGTCACTTTCATTAACCTGCAAAACAGTACATATACAATATATACCATTCACCCATTCATTATCATGAATGGCCCACATAGCTGGTTAGTAAAACACATGTTATGCATCACATAAATATTTGCAGCAATTAATCAAGGGCACCAATAATCTACCAATTATTCAGTCCTTATTAATTCTAATCAAGTTGTTTTAACCTTAAAGGATTGTAGACCTAATCAAGAGTTTATGACTAAAGGCTCCCACTTAAACCAATAACTTTATATGCGCTACTAATTTTAAACATAAAAATGTATTTCTAGTCTAACCGGAAACATACAAGTTTAATTAAAATTTAAAGCTCATATAAAATTATAATTGAATCCATTTAATTTATTTTCAGTTGAATTAAATGAATTTAAATTAATTCAAGGTTTTAATTTTAGTAAAATAATTAGTATAAATTAAAATTTATAATAATTATAATAATCAAAATTAAATTCCGAGAAAACAATTTAAATTATTAATTTTAAAGTTAATTAAAATTATTTCCGAACTGGAAATCTAAAATTAAAATCAAAACGTATCAATCGTAGCAAGACGAGGCACTTGGGCTTGCGCCCAAGCCCCATCGAGCCACGAGGTTGTTGCGCCCCATACGACTGATCGCTGCACAAGGCACGAGCAGCAACGCCACACGCACACGCAGCCCTCGCAGGCCACGCTGCGCGCAGCCCCAATGCTTCGTCGCGTCTGCTTGCTGCGCAAGGCAGCGCGCGCTGGGCGAGGGACCGCTCCCTGCTCGCGCGTTCTGTCTTGCTTGATTCGGCGAGCCAGGCGCGCTGTGGCGCAGCCCCATCGCTGCCCACACGCGTCTCGCTCGTCGCTTGTGCCTTGCCCCATCGCCCTCGCCCATCGCACAGCACACATGCCCTGGCGCTGGGCCTTGCGCGCGCCTAGCTTATTGCTCACTGCATTCGTACCGCACGGGCGACAAGCTCCCTTGCTCGTCGTCGCGTGCCCGCACTATACAACACCCTTAAGGGTAACACGTAGCATCCATTGCTTTGTGCGTGCAACATTTATGAGCTTTTTTCATAAAAATTTAAAATTTTAATTCAAAATTAATGACAAATTATTAAATCATATTAATTTTATAATTTTAGGGCGAAAAATCGAAAATTTATTAATCAATTAATTTCCGATTATCATGGATTCAAATCTTGGTCATAAAAATTTAAAATTTATCATAAATTAACAATTTTTATGGTGGTTTTTAATCATGGATACCTAATTAAATCGTCAATTAATTGTGAAAATCAAATCAAATTCTAAATTATTCGAATTTCAACGAATTAATTACAATTACAAATTAGGTTGTATAATTAACAAGCTTAGGCATTCAAATTTGTTAAACATATACAGTAGGTCAATCAAAACTTCAAGATTTAACAACAAGGATCGCAAATATTCAATTTAACATCTTAAAATTACAAACTTTTGCGTTCGAAAAACTAAAACCTCCGAAAAGTCATAGTTAGGCTTCGAATTTGGGAATTCTGGGTTCGGCCGAAAATTAGTATTTTTGTCAAAATTTTAGAATGCCTTTTACATGCGGAATTGACACAAAAATCACTCGATTTGGTTGAGTAACGAAGAAACTGCCGAAAAGCTGCGTACATATAATTAAATAAACGCAATTTGCAATTAATTAATAATTACGAAAATTAATCACCCCTTTTAATTCTTTGCAAATTTGTATAATTTAACCATGTTAAGCAATAATTGATCATGCAATTAATAAGAGGCTCGTGATACCACTGTTAGGTTATGATACATATGAACAACATAAATCATGCGGAAAAACCTATATGCCAGGATTCAAATTAATTGCACATAATCAAATAATTATTCTAGGATGCATACACTTTGTAGCGTGCCCTCCCTAGCTGCGCCCGAACCGAACAAGAACAAGCCTTTAGGACTCCAAGTGTCGTCCCTCCGTAGAAAGTCCACAGCACGTCCGGATCCGCCTTAAGATTGACCAACTAGAATCTCCCTTAAGGTACTAGTGATTTTCGGCTAATATGGGGCAATAATATGACTGATTTTTGCTCTCAAAAAGTCACTTTGAATACTTGAAACTCGTCCTTAAATTGTGAACCTAGGCCACATATTTATAGGGGTATGGAAAGGGAATTGGAATCCTACTAGGATACTAATTAGCTTAATTAGAA
This sequence comes from Spinacia oleracea, assembly GCF_020520425.1. Taxonomy (NCBI): domain Eukaryota; kingdom Viridiplantae; phylum Streptophyta; class Magnoliopsida; order Caryophyllales; family Amaranthaceae; genus Spinacia; species Spinacia oleracea. The sequence continues at coordinate 66,944,610 of NC_079489.1, forward strand.
TTATTTTAAAACTCTTATTAACTATTTTATCCATTAGGATTAGGAATTTAATCATTGAACAAATCCCTTTAGATTTAGGATTTGTATCGGACACAAACACACGCATACGAGCATGGCGCACAGCCCACGCAAGCCTTGCGGCCCACGCGAGCAGCGCAGCTCGCAGTCCATTCGTGCGCGCGCGCCTTGGCCTGCTGGGCCTGGCGTGGCCTTGGCTGCCTTGTGTGGCGCGCAGGCTTGCTGGACGCGGGCCTGGCTTCGTACTGGGCCTTCGTCTAGCAAGTCTCGTCAGATGCTAATTCATACGACGCGCTTCCGATTAATTTCCCGATTCCGGAATTCATTTCCGATACGAACAATATTTAACATTTCCGATTACGGAATTAATTTCCGTTTCGAACAAATATTTAATATTTCCGTTTCCGGAATTATTTTCCGATTCCAATAATATTTCCGATTCCGACAATATTTCCGTTTCCGACAATATTTCAGATTCCGGCAATATTTCCATTTCCGATAATATTTTCCGATGCGTACCATGTTTCCGTTTCCGGCAACATCTACGACTTGGATAATATTTATATTTCCGATACGATCCATATTTCCGTTTCCGGCAATATCATCGTTTCCGGAGTATTCATTATTTGCCTTTGACGATCTTAGCTCCCACTGAAACCAAGATCCGTCGATTCCGAATATCCATAGATGGAGTATTTAATGCCATTAAATACTTGATCCGTTTACGTACTATTTGTGTGACCCTACGGGTTCAGTCAAGAGTAAGCTGTGGATTAATATCATTAATTCCACTTGAACTGAAGCGGCCTCTAGCTAGGCATTCAGCTCACTTGATCTCACTGAATTATTAACTTGTTAATTAATACTGAACCGCATTTATTAGACTTAATATTAAATGCATACTTGGACCAAGGGCATTATTTCCTTCAGGAACAACTCACAAGTTCTTTGTAATATACACAACTATCATAAGAGCTCCTTGTGAAATCATGTGCCAACATGAATGAATCAAATCGTTTATACCATTGCCTTGGAGATTGCTTCACTCCATACAAGGACTTTAAAAGATGACACACATGATTTTTCTTCCCTTTCTCCTCAAAACCTTCCGGTTGCTTCATGTAGATCTCCTCCTCCAAATCCCCATGGAGGAATGCGGTCTTCACATCAAGTTGGTGTAACTCCAAGTCTTCCATAGCTACCAAGGCAAGCAACACCCTTATGGATTAGTGTTTCACAACCAGAGAAAATACTTCATGAAAGTCAACGCCTTTAATTTGTGTGAAACCTCTTGCAATAACTCTTGCGCGCCTTGTAGACGGGACCACCCGATTCCGGTGTACCTTCCTTCTTCTTGTACACCCACTTGCACCCAACAATTCTTTTTCCTTTCGGTGCAATGCATAGGCTCCAAGTATTGTTCTTGTGCAAGGACTCCATTTCTTGCTCCATGGCCATCAACCACTTGCCGGCATCATTTAGAGACATTGCTTCCTTGAATGAACAAGGATCATCATTATCGGTCTCCACTTGACTTGCAACGGAGAGAGCATATTGGAAATAATCACACTCCTCAATGTATCTACTTGGAGGCTTGATTGGTCTCTTTGCTCTTTCTTCGGCAATAGATTTCTTTTGAGCTTGTGGTGTCGCTTCACGAGGTCTCCTTGATGAGGGACTATCTTCATGTGAATTCTCATTTAGCTCCACCTCCTCCTCGGTATCATGGTGTGAACCTAGTCGGAGTTTTCTATAAAGATGGACGCATAGAAAACGTTAGACGACTAGAATGCAAGATGACTAGTAGTTCTGTTTCTTGAACTATGTGGACATGGCAATGTCATAATCATTTGCATAGATACTTACTTTGGGAAGACTAGTATCGGACAAGACCTATGAAACTTTACTGTAAGAGAAGAAAATCTGTCATAAGTAAATTTCATTAAAATTATTAGACACTAAATCCTCAATACCTGAGTGATTTGAGATTACTTGTTTGAGAACTGGTTGCTTTGACGTTGACCAACCGTCGCACCGTAAAAGGAGACTATAAAGGCAACGCTCAGGTAATCACCTATCAAACGAAGTCTAATCTCAAGATTGCAAGATTGGAATTGTCCTCCCATAAATCGGGATGAGATGCTTAAAAGTTGTACAAGGCCACTCAGAGAGCTAGAAACTGTGAAATGCATGGCCGTGCTCGGATGAATCATAGGCTATGATTATCTGTTTATTTGATCAGTTGAACTCTGAAACCGAGGAACACCTCTAGACATAATAAGGATGACAACTCTTACCTTATGTTCAAGAGCAAGCATCGAGCGACAAAGGAATTAGGAAATGCACACTTGTCCCTAAGGACAAGTGGGAGACTGAAGGAAATAATGCCCTTGGTCCAAGTATGCATTCTATGTTAAGTCTAATAAGTGCGGTTCAGTATTAATTAACAAGTTAATAATCCAGTGAGATCAAGTGAGCTGAATGCCTAGCTAGAGGCCGCTTCAGTTCAAGTGGAATTAATGATATTAATCCACAGCTTACTCTTGACTGAACCCGTAGGGTCACACAAATAGTACGTAAACGGATCAAGTATTTAATGGCATTAAATACTCCATCTATGGATATTCGGAATCGACGGATCTTGGTTTCAGTGGGAGCTGAGATCGTCACAGGCAAGAAATGAATACTCCGGAAACGATGATATTGCCGGAAACGGAAATATGGATCTTATCGGAAATATAAATATTATCCAAGTCGTAGATGTTGCCGGAAACGGAAACATGGTACGTATCGGAAAATATTATTGGAAATGGAAATATTGCCGAAATCGGAAATATTGCCGGAAACGGAAATATTGTCAGAATCGGAAATATTATCGGAATCGGAAAATAATTCCGGAAACAGAAATATTAAATATTTGTTCGAAACGGAAATTAATTCCGGAATCGGAAATATTAAATATTGTTCGTATCGGAAATGAATTCCGGAACCGGGAATTTAATCGGAAGCGTATCGTACGAATAAGCATCGGACGAGGCCTGCCGGACGTGTTAGGTTATGATACATATGACATTTACATAAATCATGCGGAAACAACCATTAACCCAGGAAACATATTATTTACACATAATCATTTAGCATAGTTTAGATGCATACTCTTTGTTGCGTGCCTTCCCTAGCTGCGCCCGAACCGAACAAGAACAAGTCTTTTAGGACTCCAAGTGTCGTCCCTCCGTAGAAAGTCCACAGCACGTCCGGATCCGCCTTAAGATTGACCAACTAGAATCGCCCTTAAGGTACTCAGAAAATTCGGCACTTTTGGGGCAAGATGGGTGTTTGAATTTTCTCTCAAAAACTCACTTTTGAATACTTTGAAACTTGTATATAAATTATGACCCCTAGGCCTTTATTTATAGAGTTATGGAAAAGGAATCGTAATCCTAGTAGGATGCGAATTAATTGGAATTAGAATCCTACATGAATTCTATTTAATTTATCCAATTAGGAATAGACATTTAATCATACACTGACTCTTGCTGATTCAGGAATCACGCATGAGCACAAACTCACACACACACGGCAGCCACAAGGACTGCCCATGCGTGCGAGCTGCAGCCCACGCAGCAAGGCCCACGCATCCGTGGCCTTGGCGCGCGCTGGGCTTGTGGCGTGCGTGCTTGCTGGGCGACGGCCTGGCTTCGTGCTGGGCCTTCGTCCGGCAGGCCTCGTCCGATGCTAATTCGTACGATACGCTTCCGATTAAATTTCCATTTCCGGAATCTATTTCCGATACGAACAATATTTAATATTTCCGATTCCGGAATTAACTTCCGTTTCGAACAAATATTTAATATTTCCGTTTCCGGAATTATTTTCCGATTCCGGCAATATTTCCGATTCTGACAATATTTCCGTTTCCGGCAATATTTCCGATTCTGGTAATATTTCCATTTCCAACAATATTTTCCGATACGTACCATGTTTCCGTTTCCGGTAACATCTACGACTTGGATAATATTCATATTTCCGATACGATCCATATTTCCGTTTCCGGCAATATCATCGTTTCCGGAGTATTCATTTCTTGCCTGTGACGATCTTAGCTCCCACTGAAACCAAGATCCGTCGGTTCCGAATATTCATAGATGGAGTATTTAATGCCATTAAATACTTGATCCGTTTACGTACTATTTGTGTGACCCTACGGGTTCAGTCAAGAGTAAGCTGTGGATTAATATCATTAATTCCACTTGAACTGAAGCGGCCTCTAGCTAGGCATTCAGCTCACTTGATCTCACTGAATTATTAACTTGTTAATTAATACTGAACCGCATTTATTAGACTTAACATAGAATGCATACTTGGACCAAGGGCATTATTTCCTTCAGTCTCCCACTTGTCCTTAGGGACAAGTGTGCATTTCCTAATTCCTTTGTCGCTCGATGCTTGCTCTTGAACATAAGGTAAGAGTTGTCATCCTTATTATGTCCAGAGGTGTTCCTCGGTTTCAGAGTTCAACTGATCAAATAAACAGATAATCATAGCCTATGATTCATCCGAGCACGGCCATGCATTTCACAGTTTCTAGCTCTCCGAGTGGCCTTGTACAACTTTTAAGCATCTCATCCCGATTTATGGGAGGACAATCCCAATCTTGCGATCTTGAGATTAGACTTCGTTTGATAGGTGATTACCTGAGCGTTGCCTTTATAGCCTCCTTTTACGGTGCGACGGTTGGTCAACGTCAAAGCAACCAGTTCTCAAACAAGTAATCTCAAATCACTCAGGTATTGAGGATTTAGTGTCTAATAATTTAATGAAATTTACTTATGACAGACTTTCATCTCTTACAGTAAAGTTTCATAGGTCTTGTCCGATACTAGTCTTCCCAAAGTAAGTATCTATGCAAATGATTATGACATTGCCATGTCCACATAGTTCAAGAAACAGAACTACTAGTCATCTTGCATTCTAATCGTCTAACGTTTTCTATGCGTCCAATTTTATAGAAAACTCCGATTAGGGACCATTTTCAACCTTTGACATTCAAGTTCACTTGATAGACATTTCTTAGTCACAGGACTGGTCCTGACAGTCTATCTTGAATATATCGTCAAATTGAAGGGACTCATCATTTAAAACCAAGATTAAATGGAATATGAAAATACATTTCATATATGATAAATGTTCAACCCCAATGTTTTATAACCATGGGCCTCAAACCCATCTTCTAAAACAATTCATGGAATTCAAAGCTATGCTTGATTTCCAGTGCTACAACGTGAGTGTTGCTTCTCACTTGTTGCATAGGTTTAGTTATCATGCTTTGCCAATCTTAACATCCTTTTCATCGAATGTTCTTTGAGATATGATGATAAGATCTTTTCGAGTTTGTTTATTATGTGATCTAGTCTTTCTTACTACATTAGTGGTTCTACGCATTTTGCAATGAAGAACCATTAAGTTAGCAGACGTTTTTCTTGCTTCAAGAGTGGTTCCACGCATTTTTCAATGAAGAACCATCAAGCCAGCAGATAGGTGATCTACCCAAGTTCAGTGAAGAACTTTAAACAACCCTGTTTTATTGCTTCTTAGGCAATAATTACTTTTACTTCAACTGCATAGGTTGCTAGTGATGCTTTGTTTGGATTTACCTATCCAAGCAGTTCATAGATATGTGGAAGACTCTCCAACTATATCTTAGAACATAGAAATTAATATTTTAATTTCCCACGCAACAACTCATGGTCTCCAATCCATGTTGCCATTTCAAAACACCATGCTCTATAGCTCGTCCTTATCAATGGTTAACTCCAAAGGGTCTTGCTTGATCCTTTGCCAGTGTTTATGCGTGTAGCATCAATATTTAGCATATCTTTATTTCCTTGAATCAAGAACTATTCCTATGTACCTTTTCAAGTACCATAAGTATTCTTGATCTGAATCTAGTTGATCTTCACTTAGATCAATAGAGACTGGTATATGTTCGTCATGCCTAAAGTCATACGATACGTTTTTGGCGATCCTCATATTATATCATACATGATAAATTCTTTTGCAGAATAATTCCCAATTGAATTCTATTCATGTAACTTTAGCTTATCTAGTTTCAGTAGATACTAAATTCAGCTAAATTCTTTGACATATAATATAGGTTAAGAATCTTATTTAGATCCTTTGATGTTTACTTAGTAAATGCTTATACATAGTTCAAACATCCTTTACTTAGATTTATTCACATGGGTCGAATATCTCCAATGGAGACTTTCGTGTTTGATTTAGTAAATGCCATTACTTAATCCAAAATAATATCATAAGATCTTTGTAAATAGATCTTAATACCCAGTATGTACTAAGTTTCGCCATGGTCCATTATTGATGAATAATTTCAAATCTAAGTCATTAGCATTTGAATGTTATTTCACAATAGAGAGATATGTGTGTAATACACATAGGACCAATTAAGTTTTAAGTACTCCCACTAAACTTCTTATATATCTATAAGAATCATGTATATTTTATGAAACTAAAATACTTATTAGCTACACTAAAATACAGTTCTAATTCCCAATTGCTTGCTTAAATCTGGACTTAGATTTCATAAGCTAGCTTTCCTTTTCAAGCATTTATTTGGATCCACAAATCCTATGACATACCATGTACATAGTTTATTCCAACATTTGATTGAGGAATACGTTTTGTCATCCAATTGCCATATGTACCAATATGCAATCATTGCTTGAATTATAGACTTAAGCATTACGATTTTGCATGAGGTTTCAACATAATCCATGCCATGAATTTGCTTGTAACCTTTAGCAACTAATCTAGCTTTGTGTGTGAACACAATTCCATGTTTGATGGTTTTTATCCTTAAAACAAACTTGCAACCAATAGGTGTGAAACTATTCTTGCAAATCAACAAAATTTCAATTTTGTCATCAAAACATTGAGTATGTTTTATGGCCTCTAACCATTTAAAACATTTGAGTCTATATATGGCCTCTAACCATTTTAGGGAATCTAGGTTTCGTCATAGCTTTCTTACAAGTCATAAACTCATTAATCTACATGATAATAGTTTGACTGCAAGTTGTAGGTTTCTTCACTATCGAATAGAAGAATCTCATAGTTTCATTGTCCAGAACTCTATGTTTCCTTACTATCTAATAGAAGAATCTCATAGTTCCAGTGACTTGAACTCTATGCCTACTTGGGTATAGAACATCAAACAATAGAATATCAATAGCCACTTGAAAGTCCTTTGAATATTCTGTTCTCCTTGAAGCACTTGTAAAATCTTCTAAGAGATGTCTATTCTTTAAAGCCACTTCTAAAGTCCTTAAAGAATAAGTTCGGATTTTCTGAAGCACTTCGAAAAGCCTCCGGAATGTCCGTTTATGTTTGTTGTTCGCCTCGAAAACTTTCGAGGTCTATTTTCTCCCACTTGTCATTTTGGAAACGAATCTCCAAAAGGACATTATTTCGAGCAAACAAACATTATGTTCTCAAAAATTCGTGGTAGAAACAATACCCTTGTGTCTCATTTGAATAAATCACAATGAAACATATATCTATGCTTGGGCCTTAGTTTGTTGAATAACAAACACTAAGCTCCCACTGAGTTTAGGAACTCTTTAGATATATTATGAAAAGATATTCTGAAATTACTTTTCAATAGCTTTGACGAATTTGGTTTAGTTTGGTGGTAGTTGAGCATTTTGTTTTAGAAATTATAGGAAAAGTCTTTATGATTCATCATTGATCGAATCAAGTACTAATTGACTTCGATCATTCCAACGTAGATATGCCATATCTTATGGACCTAGATTGTGAACACACAATCATTGATGATCATATTTGGTCTCAAGTAATCATGAACATGATCTAACCTAGATCTTTATGATTTCTTGCCAAGTGGATTTTATACTTCTGAATCTTTGAACTAGCCAAACAGATTCAAACTTATATCACATTGAGTAAATAAACCTATATTCACTCAAATCCATGTGAAATAATAAAGTCATAAAATCTTTCTTTAGCTTTGAACTCTATTGTCTAGGCGTTCTAACAATAGTTCACAATTTTTGTTACTTTCAACAAGTAAGACTAGCTTGTCTTAAGTTGATCTAGAAATCAACCAACTTTCAAAAGTCCATTAAAATAGAGTTTTTGAATGTTAACTTGTTGATATGGTCTAAGCAACAATGCCAAAGATTAGTGGAACTCAAATCAAGGGGTTGATTTGAACCTTAGTAAAGTTCTTTAAAGAGTTGTTTGTTTTAATCAAGCATATTGACTCAACCTGTAATTGACCATTTTATTCAAATAAACAAACAAACATTGTCTTTGTTTTTTTTTTCTTGAATGTGAGTCTTTCTGTGTTTGAAAACAGAAATTTAGGTATGTTGATTATGGAACAAAATAGCCATTAAGTTCCAGCCTTTGAAAGGACTTAAAACAAACTAGATGACCCTACAACTAATGTAGCATTGCCATGCTTCATTTCCCACTTGTAGGTCATTAGTGTATCCTAGCTTCCATTGTTTGAGTTATTACCGAAGTAAGAACCTCAAGCGGTATATGATACCAAGGAAGTTTGATTGCTAGGTACTTCTCTTTAAACATAAACTTATAGGTAGAAACGGAATCGTAAATTCCTTTCATTTGTTCCTCGTTTTCCTATTTCTTGTACCCTTTCTTATAGTCTTAAGAATTGAATTCTTTAGTGTTGACTTTTATACTTTGTTAGACATGTCCAATGTCACCAACAAGGTTCTTTACCATTTTAATTTATGTTGAATATTTTGTTTCAACTAGATGATCTTACCAGAAGCTTCTAAAGTTCTCTAAGCATCGATCTATTCGAATGTCTAGGGACTAGACTCATTCGAGAATTAAATGGACAAAGATATTAGGTTGTTAACCATTGGTAAAGCTGAGCGTATTAAACTCAATGCTTTATGATCTCAAAACTACAATGTATTTTGAATTCACAAGCACCAATTGGTTTGCCATTCGATTTTGATATTCGAAAACAACCATAAAAGTCGATATAAGAAATGTACATTTTAAATTGCTCACTTTCTCTCTTTTTCCGTGAATCGTTCTTGGATTCACTACCAATCGAGGAAATTTACTGTTACCTTTCTAAAAGGATTTATTGCAGTGCAAGATATTTAATTATAAACAATAATTAAAACATACATTGAAGCATGCAAAGTCTAAACATTTATCATGAATAATAACTTGAAATTAAAGCAACGATGCAATTCAAACAAGTTATTAGCATTTTATTCGAATTTATTGTTCCGGCAGGTGTGAATAAAATGATTCCAAGACCCTAAAACCATTGAAGAATTAAGCACAGTTTGTCGACTCAATTCTAAAACATTTTAGGTAAGCAAAAGCCTTTTGCTAATAGTCTAGAAACTACTCTTGGTTGATAGGTACGTCTAAGAACTTATTAGGTAAACCTATCGATTTTGCCACGACATAAAAGGACTCCTTACTTATATCGTTGAGTTTCACCAAAACTAACATGTACTCACAATTATTTGTGTACCTTGCCCCTTTAGGACCAATAAGTAACACCTCGCTGAGCGAAAACTATTACTAGATTGATGTAAAGGATATCCAAGCAAGTGTATATTTTGGCATGGCACCTTTTAACTCAATTTTTAAGTTTGGAACTTAAGGCTCTTACTATGTTGGTTAGATTTTAAGTGAACTAAAATCCTTAATCATGCAACATAATCAAGCTTTTGATCTCATGCATTTTAAGACATATTTAAAGCAATAAATAACTTAAAACATGCATAAGATATTTGTGATCTAGTATGGCCCGACTTCATCTTGAAGCTTTGACTTCAAAGTCCGTCTTGAAAATCTCCGTGGGAGGCACCATTTTCTTCAAATAGGATAAGCTATAACTAATTACAACTATTTGATGGTACGCAGACCATATTTGAATTGAAAAATAACTTTGGTGCTTTAGACCAATTACATTCAAATTAATGGTACGCAGACCATATTTTCTATCCTATTTGGGCCATACTAGTCACTTCATAACCTGCAAAACAGTACATATACAATATATATACCATTCACCCATTCATCATCATGAATGGCCCACATAGCTGGTTAGTAAAACACATTATGCATCACGTAAACATTTGCAGCAATTAATCAAGGGCACCAATAATCTACCAATTATTCAGTCCTTATTAATTCTAATCAAGTTGTTTTAACCTTAAGGATTTGTAGACCTAATCAAGAGTTTATGACTAAAAAGCGCTCCCACTCAAACCAATAAATTCATATGCTTTACTAATTTTAAACATAAAATTGTATTTCTAGTCTAACCGGAAACATACAAATTTAATTAAAATTTAAAGCTCATATAAATTTACAATTGAATCCAAAATTTAATTTAATTTCAGTCGCATTTAAATTAATTCATGATTTTAATTTTAGTAAAATAATTAGAATAAATTCCATTTATTATAATTATAATATTCAAAATTAAAATCCAAGAAATTAATTCAAATTATTAATTTTAAAATTAATTAAAATTACGTGAACTGAAATTTTCAAATTAAACATTCAAAACGATCTAATCGTAACGCAAACACCCTACGCGTTGCACGCCCATGGGCCGTACGCACACAGCCATTGCTGGCCATGTGCGCGCAGCCCATGCGCTCGTCGCATAGCTGTTGCTGTCTCATCGCAAGCCTCCGCACAGCGCCCCATCGCACGCGAGCTATCGCTCGCAGTGCGCGCGCGAGATCGCTCGCTGGGCGAGCTGGCTTGCTCGCTGTGCGCGCGAGCCATCGCTCGCTGGGGCGCGACATCGCTCGCTGCGCGCGCGAGCCATCGCTCGCTGGCGCGAGCCATCGCTCGCTGGTGCGCGACATCGCTCGCTGGGCGAGCGACATCGCGCGCTGTGCGCGCGAGCAGTGCTGGGCGCAGCGCTCGTGGCACGCGAGCTTGCGCTCGCTGCGCGCGAGGCTGCGCGCACTTGTGCGAGGCAGCGCGCGTTGTGGCGCAGCTCGCTTGCTGCCCACACGCGACTGCCTTGGCTCGCCCTTCGCCCATGCCCATTCGTTCATTGCTCGTGGCACACGACACAAGGCAGGGCTGCTGCCTTGCGCTCGTGCACTACGCCCTTGCTCATTGCATTCGTGCCGCACGGGCGACGAGCTCCCTTGCTCGTCGTCGCATGCCCGCATTATACAACACCCCTTAAGGGTAACACGAAGCGTCCATTGCTTCGTGCGTGCAAGTTATTTGAACGAATCGCATAAAATTTAAAATTTATATTTAAAATTAATGACAAATTAATAAATATTATTAATTTCATAATTTTAGGGCGAAAAAATCGAAAATTTATTATCCAATTGATTTCCGATTGTTATGGATTCAAGTCTAGGTCATAAAAATTTAAAATTTATCGTAAATTTACAATTTTTATGGTGGTTTTTAATCATAGGTTTCTAATTAAATTACAATTAATTATGAAAATCAAATTAATTCTAAATTATTCTAATTTTCAACAAATTAATCATAATTACAAATTAGATTGCATAATTAACAAGACTAGGCATTCAAACTTGTTAAACATATGCAGTAGGTCAATCAAAAATTCAAGATTTATCAACAGGAATAGCAAATATTTAATTTAACATCTTAAATTTACGAAATTTTGCATTCGAAAAACTAAAACCTTCGAAAAGTCATAGTTAGGCTTCGAATTTGAGAATTCTGGGTTCGGCAGAAAAATACTATTTTTGTCAAAATTTTAGAATGCCTTTTACATGCGGAATTGACACAAAAATCACTCAATTCGGATGAGTAATGAAGAAACTGCCGAAAAACTGCGTACATATAATTAAATAAACGCAATTTGCAATTAATTAACAATTACGAAAATTAATCACCCCTTTTAATTCTTGCAAATTTGTAATATTTAACCATGTTCATGCAATTTAGATTATGAAAATAATAAGGGGCTCGTGATACCACTGTTAGGTTATGATACATATGACATTTACATAAATCATGCGGAAACAACCATTAACCCAGGAAACATATTATTTACACATAATCATTTAGCATAGTTTAGATGCATACTCTTTGTTGCGTGCCTTCCCTAGCTGCGCCCGAACCGAACAAGAACAAGTCTTTTAGGACTCCAAGTGTCGTCCCTCCGTAGAAAGTCCACAGCACGTCCGGATCCGCCTTAAGATTGACCAACTAGAATCGCCCTTAAGGTACTCAGAAAATTCGGCACTTTTGGGGCAAGATGGGTGTTTGAATTTTCTCTCAAAAACTCACTTTTGAATACTTTGAAACTTGTATATAAATTATGACCCCTAGGCCTTTATTTATAGAGTTATGGAAAAGGAATCGTAATCCTAGTAGGATGCGAATTAATTGGAATTAGAATCCTACATGAATTCTATTTAATTTATCCAATTAGGAATAGACATTTAATCATACACTGACTCTTGCTGATTCAGGAATCACGCATGAGCACAAACTCACACACACACGGCAGCCACAAGGACTGCCCATGCGTGCGAGCTGCAGCCCACGCAGCAAGGCCCACGCATCCGTGGCCTTGGCGCGCGCTGGGCTTGTGGCGTGCGTGCTTGCTGGGCGACGGCCTGGCTTCGTGCTGGGCCTTCGTCCGGCAGGCCTCGTCCGATGCTAATTCGTACGATACGCTTCCGATTAAATTTCCATTTCCGGAATCTATTTCCGATACGAACAATATTTAATATTTCCGATTCCGGAATTAACTTCCGTTTCGAACAAATATTTAATATTTCCGTTTCCGGAATTATTTTCCGATTCCGGCAATATTTCCGATTCTGACAATATTTCCGTTTCCGGCAATATTTCCGATTCTGGTAATATTTCCATTTCCAACAATATTTTCCGATACGTACCATGTTTCCGTTTCCGGTAACATCTACGACTTGGATAATATTCATATTTCCGATACGATCCATATTTCCGTTTCCGGCAATATCATCGTTTCCGGAGTATTCATTTCTTGCCTGTGACGATCTTAGCTCCCACTGAAACCAAGATCCGTCGGTTCCGAATATTCATAGATGGAGTATTTAATGCCATTAAATACTTGATCCGTTTACGTACTATTTGTGTGACCCTACGGGTTCAGTCAAGAGTAAGCTGTGGATTAATATCATTAATTCCACTTGAACTGAAGCGGCCTCTAGCTAGGCATTCAGCTCACTTGATCTCACTGAATTATTAACTTGTTAATTAATACTGAACCGCATTTATTAGACTTAACATAGAATGCATACTTGGACCAAGGGCATTATTTCCTTCAGGACGAGGGCCCAGCACGAAGCCAGGCCATCGCCCAGCAAGCCAAGCGCACCACACAAACAGCCAAGGCCACGCCAGGCCCAGCGCAAGGCCAGGCCCAGCAGGCCATGGCAGCGCGCGCAGCAATGGGCTGCGAGCATTGCTGCAGCTCGCGTGGGCTTGTAGCTCGCGTGGGCCGAGCGGCCGTGTGGGCTGTGCGCGGGCATGGCCTACACGCTTGCGGGTCATGCTCGTTTAGAGTGTGTTCACATACGAAACCTAAAGAGTATAGGATTTGTTTAATGATTAAAATTCCTAATCCTAAAAGATAAATTAATTAAATAAGAATTCTACTAGGATTCTAATTTAATTAATTCGTATCCTAGTAGGATTCGATTACTTATTCCATGGTCTATAAATATGAGTTAAGGGCTCATAATTTATGTCGAGTATTCAAGTAATCAAAGTGATTTTTGAGAGCAAAAATTCAGTCATATAATTGCCTACAATAGCCGAAAATTCTAAGTACCTTAAGGGCGATCCTAGTTGGTCAAGCTTAAGGCGGATCCGGACGTGCTGTGGACTATCTACGGAGGGACGACACTTGGAGTCCTAAAGAATTGTTCTTGTTCGGTTCGGGCGCAGCTAGGGAGGGCACGCAACAAAGTGTATGCATCTAAACTATGCTAAATGATTATGTGTAAATAATATGCTTTCCTGGCTTTATGGTTTTTCCGCATGATTTATGTTTTGTCATATGAATCATAACCTAACAAAAAGATTTCCCCAAATTTTCTTGTGAAAGCATACATCTAGCCCTCTCTAAGAGAGTTCTATTCATCCGCTCCGCAACCCCATTTTGTTGAGGTCTACCCGCACAAGTTCGATGCCGCACAATGCCATGCTTGAAACAATACTTCAAGAACTTCTTCTCTACAAACTCTAGAACATTATCGGTCCTCAAGGTTTTGATCTTTTTCTCGGTCTTTTTTTTAATCATGGTCTTCCAATCATGGAACACATCAAAGACATCATCTTTATGCTTTATAAAGAACACCCAAACCTTTCTAGAGAAGTCATCAATTATAGTGAGCAAATAATTACAACCACCAATCGAAGGAACTCTACAGGGACCCCATAAATCCAAATGTATGTATTCAAGTATCCCTTTGGTGTTGTGTACCGCGGGTTTTAAGCTAACCCTCTTGTGTTTACGAAACACACAATGCTCACAAAAGCCAAGGCTTCCAAGCTTCAAGCTTCCAAAACAACCTTGCTTGCTAAGCTCCGACATACCATGCTCCCCTATATGGCCAAGTCTCAAATGCCATAACTTGGTTTCATTATCACTCATAGTACCCGTGGAAACATTTTCCGAGCCTACCATGGTGGATCCTTGAAATGAGTAAGCTACCCACTTTGGCACCCTTCATCAACACAAGAGCACATTTCACAACCTTCATTACTCCACCTTCCGCTATACACTTACAACCGTTAGTGTCAAGAGTGCCAAGAGAGATCAAATTCTTCTTTAGCTCCGGAACATGACGAACTTTAGTTAAGGTTCTCACAATACCATCAAACATTTTGATGGCTACCGTCCCAATTCCAATCACCTTACACGTTACATTGTTTCCCATGGTGACATTACCTCCATTATACTCCTCATAGGAGCTAAAGAGATCCTTGTTGGGGGTCATATGAAACGAGAAACCCGAATCCAAAATCCATTCATCCTTACCCTTGATTCTTCCATGAGTGGCAACCAATGCACCACTATCACTATCGGTATCTACAAAGCTAGCCTCGGCGGTAGCATAAGGTTCTTTGCCCTTTCCGGACTTACCTTCACCTCCCGATTGTTTCTTTTACCACTTCCAACATTCCGACTTAATGTGGCCTTTAATGTGACAATAATTGCAAGAATTGTTACGGTTAGGATTCGGTTTCTTTGACTTGGACCGACCCCTATTCTTTCCCCCATTACCACCACTACCAGTAGAAGTCTTCTAATGATTTCTACCCCCTCACAAACAATCCATCATTGGAGTTATTTGATGATTTAGAAATTAATTGATTATCAATTAAGTCCCTTTGGGTCAAAGCATCTCTAACATCATCAATACTCAAGTCATCTCTACCATACAAGATAGTTTCACGAAAATGTTTATAGGATGGTGGTAATGAACGTAACAAGTAAATTGCAAGATCCTCATCATCTAAAACAACATCAATATTTTGAAGGTCCATAACAATCGAAAAGAACTCATCTAAATGAGACTTAAGAGAATTACCTTCCTCAAGCCGAAGATCATAGAGCCTACTCTTGAGTAGTAGACGATTGGTGACACTTTTAGCCATATAAAGAGCCTCCAACTTTGACCATAGTGAAGGAAATAATGCCCTTGGTCCAAGTATGCATTCTATGTTAAGTCTAATAAGTGCGGTTCAGTATTAATTAACAAGTTAATAATTCAGTAAGATCAAGTGAGCTAAATGCCTAGCTAGAGGCCGCTTCAGTTCAAGTGGAATTATTGATATTAATCCACAGCTTACTCTTGACTGAACCTGTAGGGTCACACAAATAGTACGTAAACGGATCAAGTATTTAATGGCATTAAATAATCCATCTATGGATATTCGGAATCGACGGATCTTGGTTTCAGTGGGAGCTGAGATCGTCACAGGCAAGAAATGAATACTCCGGAAACGATGCTATTGCCGGAAACGGAAATATGGATCGTATCGGAAATATAAATATTATCCAAGTCGTAGATGTTGCCGGAAACGGAAACATGGTACGTATCGGAAAATATTATCGGAAATGGAAATATTGCCGGGATCGGAAATATTGCCGGAAACGGAAATATTGTCAGAATCGGAAATATTATCAGAATCGGAAAATAATTCCGGAAACGGAAATATTAAATATTTGTTCGAAACGGAAATTAATTCCGGAATCGGAAATATTAAATATTGTTCGTATCGGAAATGAATTCCGGAATCGGGAAATTAATCGGAAGCGTATCGTACGAATTAGCATCGGACAAGGCCTGCCAGACGAAGGCCCAGCACGAAGCCGGGCCATCACCCAGCAAGCCAGCGCGCCACAACGCACCAGCCAAGGCTGCGCCAGGCCCACCGCAAGGCAGGCCCAGCGCGCGCCAAGGCTGCGGCAACGTGTGAGCCTCGTGGCAATGGGCTGCGAGCTCGTGGGCTGCGCGCGCGCATGGCGCCCCTCGTGGGCTGCTGTGCGTGCGTGTGTGTGTTTGTGTGCTATACGAATCCTAAAGCTATCAGGTTTCGATATATGATTAAATTCCTAATCCTAAAAGGATGAATTAATTAAATAAGAATTCTATTAGGATTCTAGTTTAATTAATTCGTATCCTAATAGGATTATGATTCCCTTTCCATACCTCTATAAATAGGTGCCTAGGGTCATAATTTAGAGATACAATTGAAGTATTCTAAAGGTAAGATTTTGAAGAAAAATCAGCCATACACTTGCACCATATTAGCCGAAATTCCTAAGCAACCTTAAGGGCGATTCTAGTTGGTCAAGCTTAAGGCGGATCCGGACGTGCTGTGGACTATCTACGGAGGGACGACACTTGGAGTCCTAAAGACTTGTTCTTGTTCGGTTCGGGCGCAGCTAGGGAGGGCACGCAACAAAGTGTATGCATCTAAACTATGCTAAATGATTATGTGTAAATAATATGCTTTCCTGGCTTTATGGTTTTTCCGCATGATTTATGTTTTGTCATATGAATCATAACCTAACAAAAAGATTTCCCCAAATTTTCTTGTGAAAGCATACATCTAGCCCTCTCTAAGAGAGTTCTATTCATCCGATCCGCAACCCCATTTTGTTGAGGTCTACCCGCACAAGTTCGATGCCGCACAATGCCATGCTTGAAACAATACTTCAAGAACTTCTTCTCTACAAACTCTAGAACATTATCGGTCCTCAAGGTTTTGATCTTTTTCTCGGTCTTTTTTTTAATCATGGTCTTCCAATCATGGAACACATCAAAGACATCATCTTTATGCTTTATAAAGAACACCCAAACCTTTCTAGAGAAGTCATCAATTATAGTGAGCAAATAATTACAACCACCAATCGAAGGAACTCTACAGGGACCCCATAAATCCAAATGTATGTATTCAAGTATCCCTTTGGTGTTGTGTACCGCGGGTTTTAAGCTAACCCTCTTGTGTTTACGAAACACACAATGCTCACAAAAGCCAAGGCTTCCAAGCTTCAAGCTTCCAAAACAACCTTGCTTGCTAAGCTCCGACATACCATGCTCCCCTATATGGCCAAGTCTCAAATGCCATAACTTGGTTTCATTATCACTCATAGTACCCGTGGAAACATTTTCCGAGCCTACCATGGTGGATCCTTGAAATGAGTAAGCTACCCACTTTGGCACCCTTCATCAACACAAGAGCACATTTCACAACCTTCATTACTCCACCTTCCGCTATACACTTACAACCGTTAGTGTCAAGAGTGCCAAGAGAGATCAAATTCTTCTTTAGCTCCGGAACATGACGAACTTTAGTTAAGGTTCTCACAATACCATCAAACATTTTGATGGCTACCGTCCCAATTCCAATCACCTTACACGTTACATTGTTTCCCATGGTGACATTACCTCCATTATACTCCTCATAGGAGCTAAAGAGATCCTTGTTGGGGGTCATATGAAACGAGAAACCCGAATCCAAAATCCATTCATCCTTACCCTTGATTCTTCCATGAGTGGCAACCAATGCACCACTATCACTATCGGTATCTACAAAGCTAGCCTCGGCGGTAGCATAAGGTTCTTTGCCCTTTCCGGACTTACCTTCACCTCCCGATTGTTTCTTTTACCACTTCCAACATTCCGACTTAATGTGGCCTTTAATGTGACAATAATTGCAAGAATTGTTACGGTTAGGATTCGGTTTCTTTGACTTGGACCGACCCCTATTCTTTCCCCCATTACCACCACTACCAGTAGAAGTCTTCTAATGATTTCTACCCCCTCACAAACAATCCATCATTGGAGTTATTTGATGATTTAGAAATTAATTGATTATCAATTAAGTCCCTTTGGGTCAAAGCATCTCTAACATCATCAATACTCAAGTCATCTCTACCATACAAGATAGTTTCACGAAAATGTTTATAGGATGGTGGTAATGAACGTAACAAGTAAATTGCAAGATCCTCATCATCTAAAACAACATCAATATTTTGAAGGTCCATAACAATCGAAAAGAACTCATCTAAATGAGACTTAAGAGAATTACCTTCCTCAAGCCGAAGATCATAGAGCCTACTCTTGAGTAGTAGACGATTGGTGACACTTTTAGCCATATAAAGAGCCTCCAACTTTGACCATAGTGAAGGAAATAATGCCCTTGGTCCAAGTATGCATTCTATGTTAAGTCTAATAAGTGCGGTTCAGTATTAATTAACAAGTTAATAATTCAGTAAGATCAAGTGAGCTAAATGCCTAGCTAGAGGCCGCTTCAGTTCAAGTGGAATTATTGATATTAATCCACAGCTTACTCTTGACTGAACCTGTAGGGTCACACAAATAGTACGTAAACGGATCAAGTATTTAATGGCATTAAATAATCCATCTATGGATATTCGGAATCGACGGATCTTGGTTTCAGTGGGAGCTGAGATCGTCACAGGCAAGAAATGAATACTCCGGAAACGATGCTATTGCCGGAAACGGAAATATGGATCGTATCGGAAATATAAATATTATCCAAGTCGTAGATGTTGCCGGAAACGGAAACATGGTACGTATCGGAAAATATTATCGGAAATGGAAATATTGCCGGGATCGGAAATATTGCCGGAAACGGAAATATTGTCAGAATCGGAAATATTATCAGAATCGGAAAATAATTCCGGAAACGGAAATATTAAATATTTGTTCGAAACGGAAATTAATTCCGGAATCGGAAATATTAAATATTGTTCGTATCGGAAATGAATTCCGGAATCGGGAAATTAATCGGAAGCGTATCGTACGAATTAGCATCGGACAAGGCCTGCCAGACGAAGGCCCAGCACGAAGCCGGGCCATCACCCAGCAAGCCAGCGCGCCACAACGCACCAGCCAAGGCTGCGCCAGGCCCACCGCAAGGCAGGCCCAGCGCGCGCCAAGGCTGCGGCAACGTGTGAGCCTCGTGGCAATGGGCTGCGAGCTCGTGGGCTGCGCGCGCGCATGGCGCCCCTCGTGGGCTGCTGTGCGTGCGTGTGTGTGTTTGTGTGCTATACGAATCCTAAAGCTATCAGGTTTCGATATATGATTAAATTCCTAATCCTAAAAGGATGAATTAATTAAATAAGAATTCTATTAGGATTCTAGTTTAATTAATTCGTATCCTAATAGGATTATGATTCCCTTTCCATACCTCTATAAATAGGTGCCTAGGGTCATAATTTAGAGATACAATTGAAGTATTCTAAAGGTAAGATTTTGAAGAAAAATCAGCCATACACTTGCACCATATTAGCCGAAATTCCTAAGCAACCTTAAGGGCGATTCTAGTTGGTCAAGCTTAAGGCGGATCCGGACGTGCTGTGGACTATCTACGGAGGGACGACACTTGGAGTCCTAAAGACTTGTTCTTGTTCGGTTCGGGCGCAGCTAGGGAGGGCACGCAACAAAGTGTATGCATCTAAACTATGCTAAATGATTATGTGTAAATAATATGCTTTCCTGGCTTTATGGTTTTTCCGCATGATTTATGTTTTGTCATATGAATCATAACCTAACAGTGGTATCACGAGCCTCTTGTTGCGTGCGACGAGCGCTGCGCCCAGCGATGGCGTGCAGCGTGCTTGTTGCGACGTGCGACGAGCGCTGCGCCCAGCGATGGCGTGCAGCGTGCTTGTTGCGACGTGCGACGAGCGCTGCGCCCAGCGATGGCGTGCAGCGTGCTTGTTGCGACGTGCGACGAGCGCTGCGCCCAGCGATGGCGACCAGCTTGCTTGTTGCGTTGTGCGACGAGCGCTGCGCCCAGCGATGGGCTGCGGCAGCATGCTTGTTGCGTCGAGCGCTGGCGCGCGCAGCGAGCACCAGCTCGCGTGATGCCTTGCGATGGTGAGCAGCAGCAATGCGACGCAGCGCATGGGCTGCGCGCACATGGCCAGCGATGGTTGTGTGCGTGTGGCCCATGGGCGTGCGTTGCGTGGGATTGTTGCGTTGCGATTAGATCGTTTTGAAATTTTAATTTGAGATTCTCAGTTTACGTAATTTTAATTAATTTTAAAATTAATAATTTAAATTATTTTCTTGGGTTTTAATTTTGAATATTGTAATTATAATAAATTTTATTTATTCTAATTATTTTACTAAAATTAAAATCATGAATTAATTTAAATACGACTGAAATTAAATTAAACTTTTTGGATTCAATTATAAATTTATATGAGCTTTAAATTTTAATTAAATTTGTATGTTTCCGGTTAGACTAGAAATACATTTTTATGTTTAAAATTAGTAAAGCATATGAATTTATTGGTTTAAGTGGGAGCCCTTTAGAGTCATAAACTCTTGATTAGGTCTACAAATCTTTAAGGTTAAAACAACTTGATTAGAATTAATAGGGACTGAATAATTTGTAGATTATTGGTGCCCTTGATTAATTGCTGCAAATGTTTATGTGATGCATAATGTGTTTTACTAACCAGCTATGTGGGCCATTCATGATAATGAATGGGTGAATGGTATATATTGTATATGTACTGTTTTGCAGGTTATGAAGTGACTAGTATGGCCCAAATAGGATAGAAAATATGGTCTGCGTACCATTAATTTGAATGTAATTGGTCTAAAGTACCAAAGTTGTTTTTCAATTCAAATATGGTCTGCGTACCATCAAATAGTTGTAATTAGTTTTAATTATAGCTTATCCTATTTGAAGAAAATGGTGCCTCCCACGGAGATTTTCAAGACGGACTTTGAAGGTAAAACTTCAAGATGAAGTCGGGCCATACTAGATCACATTTATCTTATGCATGCTTTAAGTTATTTATTGCTTTAAATATGTCTTAAATATGCATGAGATCAAAGCTTGATTATGTTGCATGATTAAGGATTTTAGTTCACTTAAAATCTAACCAACATAGTAAGAGCCTTAAGTTCCAAACTTAAAAATTGAGTTAAAAGGTGCCATGCCAAAATATACACTTGCTTGGATATCCTTTACATCAATCTAGTAATAGTTTTCGCTCAGCGAGGTGTTACTTATTGGTCCTAAAGGGGCAAGGTACACAAATAATTGTGAGTACATGTTAGTTTTGGTGAAACTCAACGATATAAGTAAGGAGTCCTTTTATGTCGTGGCAAAATCGATAGGTTTACCTAATAAGTTCTTAGACGTACCTATCAACCAAGAATAGTTTCTAGACTATTAGCAAAAGGCTTTTGCTTACCTAAAATGTTTTAGAATTGAGTCGACAAACTGTGCTTAATTCTTCAATGGTTTTAGGGTCTTGGAATCATTTTATTCACACCTGCCGGAACACATAATTCGAATAAAATGCTAATGACTTGTTTAAATTGCATGATTGCTTTAATTTTCAAGTTATTACTCATGATAAATGTTTAGACTTTGCATGCTTCAATGTATGTTTTAATTATTGGTTATAATTAAATATCTTGTACTGCAATAAATCCTTTTAGAAAGGTAACAGTAAATTTCCTTTATTGGTAATGAATCCAAGAACGATTCACGGAAATGAGAGAAAATGAGCAATTTAAATGTACGTTTCTTTTAATGACTTTTATGGTTGTTTTCGAGTATCAAAATCGAATGACAAACCGATTGGTGCTTGTGAATTCAAAATACAATGTAGTTTTGAGATCATAAAGCATTGAGTTTAAACACTCAGCTTTACCAATGGTTAACAACCTAATATCTTTGTCCATTTAATTCTCGAATGAGTCTAGTCCCTAGACATTCGAATAGATCGATACTTAGAGAACTTTAGAAGCTTCTGGTAAGATCATCTAGTTGAAACAGAATATTCAACATAAATTAAATGATAAGAACCTTGTTGGAGTGACATTGGACATGTCTAACAAAGTATAAAAGTCAACACTAAAGAAATCAATTCTTAAGACTATAAGAAATGGTACAAGAAATAGGAAAACGATGAACAGATGAATGGAATTTACGATTCCGTTTCTACCTATAAGTTTATGTTTAAAGAGAAGTGACCTAGCAATCAAACTTCCTTGGTATCATATACCGCTTGAGGTTCTTACTTCGGTAATAAACAATGGAAGCTAGGATACACTAATGACCTACAAGTAGGAAATGAAGCATGACAATGCTACATTAGTTGTAGGGTCATCTAGTTTGTTTTAAGTCCTTTCAAAGGCTGGAATTTAATGGCTATTTTGTTCCATAATCAGCATACCTAAATTTCTGCTTCAAACACAGAAAGACTCACATTCAGAAGAACGAAAACAATGCTTGTTTGTTTGTTTATTTGAATGAAATGGTCATTTACGGTTTGAGTCAATATGCTTGATTAAAACAAACAACTCTTTAAATAAAAACTTTACTAGGTTCAAATCAAACCCTTGATTTGAGTTCCATTAATCTTTGGCATTGTTGCTTAGACCATATCAACAAGTTAACATTCACAAGCTCTATTTTAATGGACTTTTGAAAGTTGGTTGATTTCTAGATCAACTTAAGACAAGCTAGTTTTACTTGTTGAAAGTAACAAAAGATATGAACTATTGTTAGAACGCCTAGACAAAATAGTTCAAAGCTAAAGAAAGATTTTATGACTTTATTATTTCACATGAATTTGAGTGAATATAGGTTTATTTACTCAAATGTGATATAAGTTGAATCTGTTTGGCTAGTTCAAAGATTCAGAAGTATAAAATCCACTTGGCAAGAAATCATAAAGATCTAGGTTAGATCATGATTACTTGAGACCAAATATGATCATCAATGATTGTGTGTTGTAATTTCACAATCTAGGTCCATAAGATATGGCATATCTTAATTGGAATAATCAAAGTCAATTAGTACTTGATTCGATTAATGATGAATCATAAAGACTTTTCCTATAATTTCTAAAACAAAATGCTCAACTACCACCAAACTAAACCAAATTCGTCAAAGCTATTGAAAAGTAATTTCAGAATAACTTTTCATAAAATATATCTAGAGAGTTGCAAAACTCAGTGGGAGCTTAGTGTTTTTCATTCGACAAACTAAGGCCCAAGTATAGATATATGTTTCATTGTGATTTATTCAAATGAGACACAAGGGTATTGTTTCTACCACGAATTTTTGAGAACATAATGTTTGTTTGCTCGAAATGATGTCCTTTTGGAGATTCATTTCCAAAATGACAAGTGGGAGAAAATAGACCTCGAAAGTCTTCGAGGCGAACAACAAACATAAACGGACATTCCGGAGGCTTTTCGAAGTGCTTCAGAAAACCCGAACTTATTCTTTAAGGACTTTAGAAGTGGCTTTAAAGAATAGACTTCTCTTAGAAGACTTTACAAGTGCTTCAAGGAGAACAGAATATTCAAAGGACTTTCAAGTGGCTATTGATATTCTGTTGTTTGATGTTCTATACCCAAGTAGGCATAGAGTTCAAATCACTGAAACTATGAGATTCTTCTATAGTGAAGAAACATGGAGTTCAGGTCCCTGAAACTATGCAATTCTTCTATTAGATAGTAAAGAAACCTACAACTTGCAGTCAAACTATTATCATGTAGATTAATGAGTTTGTGACCTGTAAGAAAGCTATGACGAAACCCAGATTCCCTAAAATGGTTAGAGGCCATATATAACCAATGTTTTGATGACAAAATTGAAATTTTGTTGATTTGCAAGAATAGTTTCACACCTATTGGTTGCAAGTTTGTTTTAAGGATAAAAACCATCAAACATGGAATTGTGTTCACACACAAAGCTAGATTAGTTGCTAAAGGTTACAAGCAAATTCATGGTGTGAATTGTGTTGAAACCTCATGCATAATCGTAATGCTCAAGTCTATAATTCAAGCAATGATTGCATATTGGTACATATAGCAATTGGATGACAAAATGTATTCCTCAATCAAATGTTGGAATAAACTATGTACATGGTATGTCATAGGATTTGTGGATCCAAATAAATGCTTGAAAAGAAAAGCTAGTTTATAAAATCTAAGTACAGATTTAAGCAAGAAATTGGGAATTAAAAATGTATTTTAGTGAAGCTAATAAGTATTTTAGTTTCATAAAATGTACATGATTCTTATAGATATATAAGAAGTTTAGTGGGAGTACATAAAAACTTAATTGGTCCTATGTGTATCACACACATATCTCTCTATTGTAAAATAACATTCAAATGCTAATGACTTAGATTTGAGATTATTCATCAATGATGGACCATGGCGAAACTTAGTACATACTGGGTATTAAGATCTATTTACAAAGATCTTATGATATTGTTTTGGATTAAGTAATGGCATTTACTAAATCAAACACGAAAGTCTCCATTGGAGATATTCGACCCATGTGAATAAATCTAAGTAAAGGATGTTTGAACTATGTATAAGCATTTACTAAGTTAAACATCAAAGAGTCTAAATGAGATTCTTAACCTATATTATATGTCAAAGAATTTAGCTGAATTTAGTATCTACTGAAACTAGATAAGCTAAAGTTACATGAATAGAATTCTATTGGGAATTATTCTGCAAAAGAATTTATCATGTATGATATAATATGAGGATCGCCAAAAACGTATCGTATGACTTTAGGCATGACGAACATATACCAATCTCTATTGATCTAAGTGAAGATCAACTAGATTGAGATCAAGAATACTTATGGTACTTGAAAAGGTACATAGGAATAGTTCTTGATTCAAGGAAATAAAGATATGCTAAATATTGATGCTACACGCATAAACACTGGCAAAGGATCAAGCAAGACCCTTTGGAGTTAATCATTGATAAGGACGAGCTATAGAGCATCGTGTTTTGAAATGGCAACATGGATTGAAGACCATGAGTTGTTGCGTGGGAAATTAATATAATAATTTCTATGTTCTAAGATATAGTTGGAGAGTCTTCCACATATCTGTAAACTGCTTGGATAAGTAGATCCAAACAAAGCATCACTAGCAACCTATACAGTTGAAGTAAAAGTAATTATTGCCTAAGAAGCAATAAAATAGAGTTGTTTATGTTAAAGAGTTCTTCATTGAACTTGGGTAGATCACATGTCTGTTGACTTAATAGTTCCTCATTGCAAAATGCATAGAACCACTATTGTAGCAAGAAAGACTAGATCACAAAATAAACATACTCAAAAGATCTTATCATCTATCTCGAAGAACATTCGATGAAAAGGATATTAAGATTGGCAAAGCATGATAACTAAACCTATGCAACAAGTGAGAAACAACACTCACATTGTGGCACTGGAAATCAAGCATAGCTTTGAGTTCCATAAACTGTTTTAAAGATCGGTTTGAGGCCCATGGTTGTAAAACATTGGGGTTGAACATTTATCATATATGAAATGAATTTTCATATTCCATTTAATCTTGGTTTAGTATTAAATGATGAAACCCTTCAATTTGACGATATATATTCAAGATAGACTGTCAGGACCAGTCCTGTGACTAAGAAATGTCTATCAAGTGAACTTGAATGTCAAAGGTTGAAAATGGTCCCTAGTCGGAGTTTTCTATAAAATTGGACGCATAGAAAACGTTAGACGATTAGAATGCAAGATGACTAGTAGTTCTGTTTCTTGAACTATGTGGACATGGCAATGTCATAATCATTTGCATAGATACTTACTTTGGGAAGACTAGTATCGGACAAGACCTATGAAAATTTACTGTAAGAGATGAAAATCTGTCATAAGTAAATTTCATTAAAATTATTAGACACTAAATCCTCAATACCTGAGTGATTTGAGATTACTTGTTTGAGAACTGGTTGCTTTGACGTTGACCAACCGTCGCACCGTAAAAGGAGGCTATAAAGGCAACGCTCAGGTAATCACCTATCAAACGAAGTCTAATCTCAAGATCGCAAGATTGGGATTGTCCTCCCATAAATCGGGATGAGATGCTTAAAAGTTGTACAAGGCCACTCGGAGAGCTAGAAACTGGGAAATGCATGGCCGTGCTCGGATGAATCATAGGCTATGATTATCTGTTTATTTGATCAGTTGAACTCTGAAACCGAGGAACACCTCTGGACATAATAAGGATGACAACTCTTACCTTATGTTCAAGAGCAAGCATCGAGCGACAAAGGAATTAGGAAATGCACACTTGTCCCTAAGGACAAGTGGGAGACTGAAGGAAATAATGCCCTTGGTCCAAGTATGCATTCTATGTTAAGTCTAATAAATGCGGTTCAGTATTAAAAGTTCTTCATTGAACTTGGGAAGATCACATGTCTGTTGACTTAATGGTTCTTCATTGCAAAATGCGTAGAACCACTAATGTAGCAAGAAAGACTAGATCACAAAATAAACATACTCAAAAGTTCTTATCATCATATCTCGAAGAACATTCGATGAAAAGGATGTTAAGATTGGCAAAGCGTGATAACTAAACCTATGCAACAAGTGAGAAGCAACACTCACGTTGTAGCACTGGAAATCAAGCATAGCTTTGAATTCCATGAACTGTTTTAAAGATGGGTTTGAGGCCCATGGTTGTAAAACAATGGGGTTGAACATTTATCATATATGAAATGTATTTTCATATTCCATTTAATCTTGGTTTAGTATTAAATGATGAGTCCCTTCAATTTGACGATATATTCAAGATAGACTGTCAGGACCAGTCCTGTGACTAAGAAATGTCTATCAAGTGAACTTGAATGTCAAAGGTTGAAAATGGTCCCTAGTCGGAGTTTTCTATAAAATTGGACGCATAGAAAACGTTAGACGACTAGAATGCAAGATGACTAGTAGTTCTGTTTCTTGAACTATGTGGACATGGCAATGTCATAATCATTTGCATAGATACTTACTTTGGGAAGACTAGTATCGGACAAGACCTATGAAACTTTACTGTAAGAGATGAAAATCTGTCATAAGTAAATTTCATTAAAATTATTAGACACTAAATCCTCAATACCTGAGTGATTTGAGATTACTTGTTTGAGAACTGGTTGCTTTGACGTTGACCAACCGTCGCACCGTAAAAGGAGGCTATAAAGGCAACGCTCAGGTAATCACCTATCAAACGAAGTCTAATCTCAAGATCGCAAGATTGGGATTGTCCTCCCATAAATCGGGATGAGATGCTTAAAAGTTGTACAAGGCCACTCGGAGAGCTAGAAACTGTGAAATGCATGGCCATGCTCGGATGAATCATAGGCTATGATTATCTGTTTATTTGATCAGTTGAACTCTGAAACCGAGGAACACCTCTGGACATAATAAGGATGACAACTCTTACCTTATGTTCAAGAGCAAGCATCGAGCGACAAAGGAATTAGGAAATGCACACTTGTCCCTAAGGACAAGTGGGAGACTGAAGGAAATAATGCCCTTGGTCCAAGTATGCATTCTATGTTAAGTCTAATAAATGCGGTTCAGTATTAATTAACAAGTTAATAATTCAGTGAGATCAAGTGAGCTGAATGCCTAGCTAGAGGCCGCTTCAGTTCAAGTGGAATTAATGATGTTAATCCACAGCTTACTCTTGACTGAACCCGTAGGGTCACACAAATAGTACGTAAACGGATCAAGTATTTAATGGCATTAAATACTCCATCTATGGATATTCGGAATCGACGGATCTTGGTTTCAGTGGGAGCTGAGATCGTCACAGGCAAGAAATGAATACTCCGGAAACGATGCTATTGCCGGAAACGGAAATATGGATCGTATCGGAAATATAAATATTATCCAAGTCGTAGATGTTGCCGGAAACGGAAACATGGTACGTATCGGAAAATATTATCGGAAATGGAAATATTGCCGGAATCGGAAATATTGCCGGAAACGGAAATATTGTCAGAATCGGAAATATTATCGGAATCGGAAAATAATTCCGGAAACGGAAATATTAAATATTTGTTCGAAACGGAAATTAATTCCCGAATCGAAAATATTAAATATTGTTCGTATCGGAAATGAATTCCGGAATCGGGAAATTAATCGGAAGCGTATCGTACAAATTAGCATCGGATGAGGCCTGCCAGACGAAGGCCCAGCACGAAGCCGGGGCATCGCCCAGCAAGCCAGCGCGCCACAACGCACCAGCCAAGGCTGCGCCAGGCCCACCGCAAGGCAGGCCCAGCGCGCGCCAAGGCTGCGGCAGCGTGTGGGCCTCGTGGCAATGGGTTGCGAGCTCGCGGGCTGCGCGCGCGCGCATGGCACCCCTCGTGGGCTGCTGTGCGTGCGTGTGTGTGTTTGTGTGCTATACGAATCCTAAAGCTATCAGGTTTCGACATATGATTAAATTCCTAAACCTAAAAGGATGAATTAATTAAATAAGAATTCTATTAGGATTCTAGTTTAATTAATTCGTATCCTAATAGGATTACAATTCCCTTTCCATACCTCTATAAATAAAGGCCTAGGGTCATTATTTTGAATAGAGTATTCAAGTATTCAAAGTGATTTTTGAGAGCAAAAATTCAGCCATATAATTGCCTACATTAGCCGAAAATTCTAAGTACCTTAAGGGCGATCCTAGTTGGTCAAGCTTAAGGCGGATCCGGACGTGCTGTGGACTATGTACGGAGGGACGACACTTGGAGTCCTAAAGACTTGTTCTTGTTCGGTTCGGGCGCAGCTAGGGAAGGCACGCAACAAAGTGTATGCATCTAAACTATGCTAAATGATTATGTGTAAATAATATGCTTTCCTGGCTTTATGGTTTTTCCGCATGATTTATGAATTGTCATATGTATCATAACCTAACACATAGATCATCGGCGGTTTCTTCCTTGGAAACTTCCCTCAATACTTCATTCGAGAGGCAAAGTTGTATCGCTGACAAAGCCTTCAAATCAATCTCCTCCCACTTCTCTTCCGTCATGGTAGTGGGTTTCTTATCCTTCCCTTCAAGAGCCTTGTGCACACCATTTTGTATCAAAATAGCTTTCATTTTCAATTGCCAAAGGACAAAGTTGATTGACCTATCAAACTTGTCAATATCCAACTTCATTGTCGACATGAGTATTCAATACACCCCAAGAAATCAAACAAACAACACAAACACAACCTTAGCTCTTGATACCAATTGTTGTGAATTAAGGACCTTTTAGGCTTGAATGTTGATTTGTATGACAATTTGATGTTGGAATAATGAGAAGAAATAAATGAACAAATTAAAACACACACAAATATTTAAGGTGGTTCACTCTTCAATTAGCTACATCCACCATGGGGGAGGGCTTGGAGCGTGTATTACTCTTCAATGGAGAAAGGATTACAAAGAGGAATTCTCAAAGGTGAAGAAGAGAGAATTCTATGTATGCTTAGATCTAGGGTTTCAATCTCACTTGTGTTTCTCTCTCTTAATTCTGAAATTCTCATTACATTTGATATTTATAGGGTTAGACATCAAACCAATCTAAGGGACAAGAAAATGCCACATCGATTGAACCTTCCGGAAGAAAAATAGTTCACCCGCAGGGTTCGGTCGAACCTTTAAAGGGTTCGGCCGAACCAAGGTCAGGTTCGGCCGAACTTACCCAAAGTTCGGGCGAACCTCCAAAATCTCAAAGTTCCTGATTCTCTTCAGGTTCGGCCAAACCACCTAAGAGTTCGGCCGAACTTCCTCTGCTGCATGACAGCTTCTCGTGAAATAGTTATAACTCCCTCATTTCTCATCCAAAATGAGCTTATGACCAGGCGTTGGAAATCTATTGAGCCAAGATTTCACCTCCAACTTGAATCAACTCAATCTAATGAGCAGATCATGATATATGTCCATTTGAAGTCATACCTTCCACTATAACACTCTAACAACCTTCAAGAAAGATTCGAGGCACACATAACAGATACTTTTAACTATCATTTATTTATAGTTGAGGTATAAAAATGACCTATGATCTAATGTGGTTTATAATTTAGGAAATGTTTTCTTACACCTATGTATAGTAATGCCATTAAAAAGAATCCCTAAAAAAAAAGAAGGGGTCATTCAAAAGAAGAGAAAAAAACTTTACGGGTGGAGTCAAAATGGGTATTGAATACTCCGTAATGATTAGATGTATACTCTATTCATTTTGATTTAGCAAACTAATTTACACTCACAATATCATTTGCTACCAATTGCCCGTTGGTTCAGTGGTGATTGAGGCTGAACTTGGTAGGGAGCACTCGTGTTCGATCTCCATCAACAAAAATTGGGAGGGGACTAGAACCTATCCACCCAGAACTCGCCCCGAATCCAGATTATCCCTAAGGGTGAACCGGGTGTTAACACCAAAAAGCAATATCATTTGCTCTCTCTTGTACTTCATAAATAAAATATTAAAATCTAAGGGTGTATTTTCTTCAACTTATAAGGCCTGAATTTATTTGAACTTAATTTATCTAAACTTATAGAAACTTATAGGACCTTATTTAATTTATAGAACCTTATGGGACCTTATTTAACTTATAGAGTCTTATAAGACCTTATTTAACTTATAGAACCTCATAGGACCTTATTTAACTTATAAGACCTCATAGGAACTTATAGGACATTGTTAAACCTTATTAGACTTTTTTTAAAGTTTATTAAATTATAACTAAACTTTTAGCCATTAGAACATTGATAATAATTATTCAAAATTTATAAAATTCAAGTATGAATTTGACCGGTTTGTAAAACATTATTTGTGATTAACTCTTTAATTCCGCAATGGAATTTTATCACGGATGGAAAACAACTACGTATTTCACAAGTCACAAGTATAAGCAAAAAAGTTTTTTTTTTTGTGAGGGAAAGACCGGGAGATCAAGGGATTATATTAGATCAAGTTCCACCTAAGTTTGAATACTTTGGGGGAAGAAGTTCGTACATACTCTTAGGAAACGTCCATTGATTTGCGATGTAAACGTAATTTTAAGAGTGTTCTTTAACCTTTTCCCTTGTAATTATGTTGATAATTAATAATATTATATTAATTAGTGCTTACATATCATTGATAATTATTAACTTAAATTACTCCCTCATTTTCTTTTTGTTCTTTACGTTTGGCCATTTACACGTTTATTAACGACTA
Organism: Spinacia oleracea; assembly: GCF_020520425.1. Lineage (NCBI taxonomy): Eukaryota > Viridiplantae > Streptophyta > Magnoliopsida > Caryophyllales > Amaranthaceae > Spinacia > Spinacia oleracea. The sequence continues at coordinate 66,976,226 of NC_079489.1, forward strand.
ATTAATGTGCATTGAGATTCCACTATTTTTTTTAAAATAAGAAAATTACGTTTATTTATAATATTTTCACTCATATCAAAATTCTGTTGAGAAAATGAGGAAAATTTAATGTCCTAATAGAAAAGTGTGAGTGATTAAATGACCCGGTGAATTTAATTAATTGGTTAAAATAATCATTTGACACAAATTTTGATAGAATATTAAAACATTTATATGATAATATAAAAGGAAAATTAAAGAACATTTTGAGACACCCAAAAAAGAAAACGTAAAGAACAAACACAAACAAGATTTACTTAATATAATAACGCAAATAATCATAATATTACATATTTTATTTAGGTAAAATTGCTAAAAATGACCTTTTATAATCCAAATTTTGCGAGAAAAAACCTTATATAATTTTTTTTGTGAAATCACACCTTAATGTAATTTTTTGACAACCAAAAGTAAGTTTCTGGCATTGACTAGGCTTTTCTTGCCATTGACTCGCACGTGAGAAGCACGTGTGGCTTTATTTTGTTAATCACACCCAATTTTCCTCCAAAATTCTAAGCTTTAAAATCTTAAGTTGAAAAAAAAATCGAAATAAAATCAAGTTTGAAAATTCAAGACTCGGGAAATCAGTGTCTTTAGCAAAGTTAAGCCATACGTGCTGCTCACGCGCAAGTCAATGGCCGAAAAAGCTCAGTCAATGCCGGAAACCTCCCTTAGGTCCTTTCTCACAAAAATAAATAAATTAAGATGTGATTTCACAAAAAAAATTATATAAGGTCATTTCTCACAAAATTTGAGTTATAAAAGGTCCTTTTTGGTAAATTTGCCTTTTATTTAAGACCTTATTGGATTCTATACGGCCTTTATTGGAACTTGTAGGACTTATTGAAGGAAATAATGCCCTTGGTCCAAGTATGCATTCAATGTTAAGTCTAATAAATGCGGTTCAGTATTAATTAACAAGTTAATAATTCAGTGAGATCAAGTGAGCTGAATGCCTAGCTAGAGGCCGCTTCAGTTCAAGTGGAATTAATGATATTAATCCACAGCTTACTCTTGACTGAACCCGTAGGGTCACACAAATAGTACGTAAACGGATCAAGTATTTAATGGCATTAAATACTCCATCTATGGATATTCGGAATCGACGGATCTTGGTTTCAGTGGGAGCTGAGATCGTCACAGGCAAGAAATGAATACTCCGGAAACGATGATATTGCCGGAAACGGAAATATGGATCGTATCGGAAATATAAATATTATCCAAGTCGTAGATGTTGCCGGAAACGGAAACATGGTACGTATCGGAAAATATTATCGGAAATGGAAATATTGCCGGAATCGGAAATATTGCCGGAAACGGAAATATTGTCAGAATCGGAAATATTATCGGAATCGGAAAATAATTCCGGAAACGGAAATATTAAATATTTGTTCGAAACGGAAATTGATTCCGGAATCGGAAATGTTAAATATTGTTCGTATCGGAAATGAATTTCGGAACCGGGAATTTAATCGGAAGCGTATCGTACGAATAAGCATAAGACGAGGCCTGCCGGACGAGGGCCCAGCACGAAGCCAGGCCATCGCCCAGCAAGCCACACGCATCCAACAACACGCCAATGCCTCGACCAGGCCCAGCGCAAGGCCAGTCCCAGCCAAGGCTGGCGCGCGCGCACAAATGGGCTGCGGGCAGTGGGCCTGTGCGCCGTGCGCACAGCGTGGGCCGCAAGGCTTGCGCATGGGCGTGCGATGCTCGTGCGGTGCGTGTGTACGTGCTATACGAATCCTAAAGCTATCGGGATTCGTGCATAGATTAAATCCTAATCCTAAAATATTAAATTAATTATTTAGAGTTCTAATAGGATTCTAATTAATTAATTAGTATTCTAACAGGATTCGAAATCCTTTCCAAGGTTCTATAAATATATTCCTAGGGTCATAAATTTATACACAAGTTTTCAAGTATTCAAAACTAGGATTTTTAAGCAGAAAAATCAGCCATAATTCTTGCCTATTTAGCCGAAAATAAGTAGTACCTTAAGGGCGATTGTAGTTGGTCAATCTTAAAGTGGATCCGGACGTGCTGTGGACTATCTACGGAGGGACGACACTTGGAGTCCTAAAGACTTGTTCTTGTTCGGTTCGGGCGCAGCTAGGGAAGGCACGCAACAAAGAGTATGCATCTAAACTATGCTAAATGATTATGTGTAAATAATATGTTTTCCTGGCTTTATGGTTTTTCCGCATGATTTATGAATTGTCATATGTATCATAACCTAACAGTGGTATCACGAGCCTCTTATTATTTTCATAATCTAAATTGCATGAACATGGTTAAATATTACAAATTTGCAAGAATTAAAAGGGGTGATTAATTTTCGTAATTGTTAATTAATTGCAAATTGCGTTTATTTAATTATACGTACGCAGTTTTTCGGCAGTTTCTTTGTTACTCATCCAAATCGAGTGATTTTTGTGTCAATTCCGCATGTAAAAGGCATTCTAAAATTTTGACAAAAAGAGTATTTTTCGGCCGAACCCAGAATTCTCAAATTCGAAGCCTAACTATGACTTTTCGGAGGTTTTAGTTTTTCGAATGCAAAATTTCGTAAATTTAAGATGTTAAATTAAATATTTGCGATTCTTGTTGATAAATCTTGAATTTTTGATTGACCTACTGTATATGTTTAACAAGTTTGAATGCCTAGCCTTGTTAATTATGCAATCTAATTTGTAATTATGATTAATTTGCTGAAAATTGGAATAATTTAGAATTAATTTGATTTTCATAATTAATTATAATTTAATTTGACACCTATGATTAAAAACCAACATAAAAATTGTAAATTTATGTTAAATTTTAAATTTTTATGACCTAGACTTGAATCCATGTTAATCGGAATTCAATTGAATAATAAATTTTCGATTTTTCGCCCTAAAATTATGAAATTAATATTATTTATTAATTTGTCATTAATTTTGAATATAAATTTTAAATTTTTTTGCGATTCGCTCATATAACTTGCACGCACAAAGCAATGGACGCTACGTGTTACCCTTAAGGGGTGTTGTATAGTGCGGGCATGTGACGACGAGCAAGGGAGCTCGTCGCCCATGCGGTACGAATGCAATGAGCAAGGCCATGGTGCACGAGCACAAGGCAGCAGCCCTGCCTTGTGTCGTGGGCTGTGTGCGATGGGCGAATGGGCGAGGGCGAAAGCAAGGCACGAGCAGTCGCGTGTGGGCAGCAAGCGAGCTGCGCCACAGCGCGCACTGCCTCGCGCAAGCATGCGGAGCCTCGCGCGCAGCGAGCGCAAGCTCGCGTGCCACGAGTGCTACGCCCAGCGTCGATGCCTCGCGCGCAGCGAGCGCCAGCTCGCATACTGCTGCCTCGTGCAATGAGCGCAAGCTCGCGTGCGGGAAAGGCAGGCGCGCAGCGAGCGATGGCTCGCATGGATCGAGCGCTGGCGAGCGCGCGCAGCGAGCGATGGCTCGCATGGATCGAGCGCTGGCGAGCGAGCGCAGCGAGCGATGGCTCGCGTGCATCGAGCGCTGGCGCGCGCAGCGAGCACCGGCTCGCGTGATGCCTTGCGATGGTGAGCAGCAGCGATGCGAGGCAGCGCATGGGCTGCGCGCACATGGCCAGCGATGGCTGTGTGCGTGTGGCCCATGGGCGTGCGATGCGTGGGATTGTTGCGTTGCGATTAGATCGTTTTGAAATTTTTAATTTGAAATTTTCAGTTTACGTAATTTTAATTAATTTTAAAATTAATAATTTAAATTATTTTCTTGGATTTTAATTTTGAATATTGTAATTATAATAAATTTTATTTATTCTAATTATTTTACTAAAATTAAAATCATGAATTAATTTAAATACGACTGAAATTAAATTAAACTTTTTGGATTCAATTATAAATTTATATGAGCTTTAAATTTTAATTAAATTTGTATGTTTCCGGTTAGACTAGAAATACATTTTTATGTTTAAAATTAGTAAAGCATATGAATTTATTGGTTTAAGTGGGAGCCCTTTTTAGTCATAAACTCTTGATTAGGTCTACAAATCCTTAAGGTTAAAACAACTTGATTAGAATTAATAAGGACTGAATAATTTGTAGATTATTGGTGCCCTTGATTAATTGCTGCAAATGTTTATGTGATGCATAATGTGTTTTACTAACCAGCTATGTGGGCCATTCATGATAATGAATGGGTGAATGGTATATATTGTATATGTACTGTTTTGCAGGTTATGAAGTGACTAGTATGGCCCAAATAGGATAGAAAATATGGTCTGCGTACCATTAATTTGAATGTAATTGGTCTAAAGTACCAAAGTTGTTTTTCAATTCAAATATGGTCTACGTACCATCAAATAGTTGTAATTAGTTTTAATTATAGCTTATCCTATTTGAAGAAAATGGTGCCTCCCACGGAGATTTTCAAGACGGACTTTGAAGTTAAAGCTTCAAGATGAAGTCAGGCCATACTAGATCACATTTATCTTATGCATGTTTTAAGTTATTTATTGCTTTTAAATATGTCTTAAAATGCATGAGATCAAAAGCTTGATTATGTTGCATGATTAAGGATTTTAGTTCACTTAAAATCTAACCAACATAGTAAGAGACTTAAGTTCCAAACTTAAAATTGAGTTAAAAGGTGCCATGCCAAAATATACACTTGCTTGGATATCCTTTACATCAATCTAGTAATAGTTTTCGCTCAGCGAGGTGTTACTTATTGGTCCTAAAGGGGCAAGGTACACAAATAATTGTGAGTACATGTTAGTTTTGGTGAAAATCAACGATATAAGTAAGGAGTCCTTTTATGTCGTGGCAAAATCGATAGGTTTACCTAATAAGTTCTTAGACGTGCCTATCAACCAAGAATAGTTTCTAGACTATTAGCAAAAGGCTTTTGCTTACCTAAAATGTTTTAGAATTGAGTCGACAAACTGTGCTTAATTCTTCAATGGTTTTAGGATCTTGGAATCATTTTATTCACACCTGCCGGAACAATAAATTCGAATAAAATGTAATAACTTGTTTGAATTGCATGATTGCTTTAATTTTCAAGTTATTATTCATGATAAATGTTTAGACTTTGCATGCTTCAATGTATGTTTTAATTATTGTTTATAATTAAATATCTTGCACTGCAATAAATCCTTTTAGAAAGGTAACAGTAAATTTCCTCGATTGGTAGTGAATCCAAGAACGATTCACGGAAAAGAGAGAAAATGAGCAATTTAAATGTACGTTTCTTTTAGCGACTTTTATGGTTGTTTTCGAGTATCAAAGTCGAATGGCGAACCAATTGGTGCTTGTGAATTCAAAATACAATGTAGTTTTGAGATCATAAAGCATTGAGTTTAAACGCTCAGCTTTACCAATGGTTAACAATCTAAAATCATTTTCCATTTAATTCTTGAATGAGTCTAGTCCCTAGGCATTCGAATAGATCGATGCTTAGAGAACTTTAGAAGCTTCTGGTAAGATCATCTAGTTGAAACTTAATATTCAACATAAATGGTAAGAACCTTGTTGGAGTGACATTGGACATGTCTAACAAGGTATAAAAGTCAACACTAGAGAATTCAATTCTTAAAACTATAAGAAAGGGTACAAGAAATAGGAAAACAAGTGAAAGGAATTTACAATTTTGTTTCTACCTAAAAGTTAATGTTTAAAGAGAAGTGACCTAGCAATCAAACTTCCTTGGTATCATATACCGCTTGAGGTTCTTACTTCGGTAATAACTCAAACAATGGAAGCTAGGATACACTAGTGGCCTACAAGTGGGAAATGAAGCATGAAAATGCTACATTAATTGTAGGGTCATCTAGTTTGTTTTAAGTCCTTTCAAAGGCTGGAACTTAATGGCTATTTTGTTCCATAATCAGCATACCTAAATTTCTGTTTTTCAAACACAGAAAGACTCACATTCAAGAAAAACAAAAACAATGTTTGTTTGTTTATTTGAATGAAATGGTCATTTCAGGTTGAGTCAATATGCTTGATTAAAAACAAACAACTCTTTAACAATAAAACTTTACTAGGTTCAAATCAATCTCTTGATTTGAGTTCCACTAACCTTTAGCATTGTTGCTTAGACCATATCAACAAGTTAACATTCAAAAGCTCTATTTTGATGGACTTTTGAAAGTTGATTGATTTCTAGATCAATTTAAGACAACTAGTCTTACTTGTTGAAAGTAACAAAAGATATGAACTATTGTTAGAACGCCTAGAAAATAGAGTTCAAAGCTAAAGAAAGATTTTATGACTTTATTATTTCACATGGATTTGAGTGAATATAGGTCTATTTACTCAAATGTGATATAAGTTGAATCTATTTGGCTAGTTCAAAGATTCAGAAGTATAAAATCCACTTGGCAAGAAATCATAAAGATCTAGGTTAGATCATGTTGATGATTACTTGAGACCAAATATGATCATCAATGATTGTGTGTTGTAATTTCACAATCTAGGTCCATAAGATATGGCATATCTTAGTTGGAATAATCGAAGTCAATTAGTACTTGATTCGATTAATGATGAATCATAAGGACTTTTCCTATACTTTCTAAAACAAAATGCTCAACTACCACCAAACTAAACCAAATTCGTCAAAGCTATTGAAAAGTAATTTCAGAATAACTTTTCATAAAATATATCTAGAGAGTTGCAAAACTCAGTGGGAGCTTAGTGTTTGTCATTCGACAAACTAAGGCCCAAGTATAGATATATGTTTCATTGTGATTTATTCAAATGAGACACAAGGGTATTGTTTCTACCACGAATTTTTGAGAACATAATGTTTGTTTGCTCGAAATAATGTCCTTTTGGAGATGCGTTTCCAAAATGACAAGTGGGAGAAAATAGACCTCGAAAGTCTTCGAGGCGAACAACAAACATTGAAGGAAATAATGCCCTTGGTCCAAGTATGCATTCTATGTTAAGTCTAATAAATGCGGTTCAGTATTAATTAACAAGTTAATAATTCAGTGAGATCAAGTGAGCTGAATGCCTAGCTAGAGGCCGCTTCAGTTCAAGTGGAATTAATGATATTAATCCACAGCTTACTCTTGACTGAACCCGTAGGGTCACACAAATAGTACGTAAACGGATCAAGTATTTAATGGCATTAAATACTCCATCTATGAATATTCGGAACCGACGGATCTTGGTTTCAGTGGGAGCTAAGATCGTCACAGGCAAGAAATGAATACTCCGGAAACGATGATATTGCCGGAAACGGAAATATGGATCGTATCGGAAATATGAATATTATCCAAGTCGTAGATGTTGCCGGAAACGGAAACATGGTACGTATCGGAAAATATTATTGGAAATGGAAATATTACCAGAATCGGAAATATTACCGGAAACGGAAATATTGTCAGAATCGGAAATATTGCCGGAATCGGAAAATAATTCCGGAAACGGAAATATTAAATATTTGTTCGAAACGGAAATTAATTCCGGAATCGGAAATATTAAATATTGTTCGTATCGGAAATAGATTCCGGAAATAAAAATTTAATCGGAAGCGTATCGTACGAATTAGCATCGGACGAGGCTTGCCGGACGAAGGCCCAGCACGAAGCCGGGGCCATCGCCCAGCAAGCATGCGCGCCACAAAGCCCAGCCAAGGCAGCGCCCAGGCCTACCGCAAGGCAGGCCCAGCGCGCGCCAAGGGCCACGGCTGCGTGGGCCGTGCTACGCGGGCTGCTGCTCGCACGCGCATGGGCAGCCCTTGTGGCTGCCGTGTGTGTGTGAGTTTGTGCTCATGCGTGATTCCTGAATCTACAAGAGTCAGTGTATGATTAAATTTCTATTCCTAATTGGATAAATTAATTAAATAGAATTCATGTAGGATTCTAATTCCAATTAATTCGTATCCTACTAGGATTACGATTCCTTTTCCATAACTCTATAAATAAAGGCCTAGGGGTCATAATTTATACACAAGTTTCAAAGTATTCAAAAGTGAGTTTTTTTTGAGAGAAAATTAAAACACACATCTTGCTCATAAAGTGCCGAAATTTTCTAGTACCTTAAGGGCGATTCTAGTTGGTCAATCTTAAGGCGGATCCGGACGTGCTGTGGACTATCTACGGAGGGACGACACTTGGAGTCCTAAAAGACTTGTTCTTGTTCGGTTCGGGCGCAGCTAGGGAGGGCACGCAACAAAGAGTATGCATCTAAATTATGCTATATGATTATGTGTAAATAATATGTTGTCCTGGGTTAATGGTTGTTTCCGCATGATCTATGTAGTGTCATATGTATCATAACCTAACAGTGGTATCACGAGCCCCTTATTATTTTCATAATCTAAATTGCATGAACATGGTTAAATATTACAAATTTGCAAGAATTAAAAGGGGTGATTAATTTTCGTAATTGTTAATTAATTGCAAATTGCGTTTATTTAATTATACGTACGCAGTTTTTCGGCAGTTTCTTCGTTACTCATCCGAATTGAGTGATTTTTGTGTCAATTCCGCATGTAAAAGGCATTCTAAAATTTTGACAAAAATAGTATTTTTCTGCCGAACCCAGAATTCTCAAATTCGAAGCCTAACTATGACTTTTCGAAGGTTTTAGTTTTTCGAATGCAAAATTTCGTAAATTTAAGATGTTAAATTAAATATTTGCGATTCTTGTTGATAAATCTTGAATTCTTGATTGACCTACTGCATATGTTTAACAAGTTTGAATGCCTAGTCTTGTTAATTATGCAATCTAATTTGTAATTATGATTAATTTGTTGAAAATTAGAGTAATTTAGAATTAATTTGATTTTCATAATTAATTGTAATTTAATTAGAAACCTATGATTAAAAACCACCATAAAAATTGTAAATTTACGATAAATTTTAAATTTTTATGACCTAGACTTGAATCCATAACAATCGGAAATCAATTGGATAATAAATTTTCGATTTTTTCGCCCTAAAATTATGAAATTAATAATATTTATTAATTTGTCATTAATTTTAAATATAAATTTTAAATTTTTATGCGATTCGTTCAAATAACTTGCACGCACGAAGCAATGGACGCTTCGTGTTACCCTTAAGGGGTGTTGTATAATGCGGGCATGCGACGACGAGCAAGGGAGCTCGTCGCCCGTGCGGCACGAATGCAATGAGCAAGGACGTAGTGCACGAGCACAAGGCAGCAGCCCTGCCTTGTGTCGTGTGCCACGAGCAATGAACGAATGGGCATGGGCGAAGGGCGAGCCAAGGCAGTCGCGTGTGGGCAGCAAGCGAGCTGCGCCACAACGCGCGCTGCCTCGCACAAGTGCGCGCAGCCTCGCGCGCAGCGAGCGCAAGCTCGCGTGCCACGAGCGCTGCGCCCAGCACTGCTCGCGCGCGCAGCGCGCGATGTCGCTCGCCCAGCGAGCGATGTCGCGCCCCAGCGAGCGATGGCTCGCGCGCGCAGCGCGCGATGTCGCTCGCCCAGCGAGCGATGTCGCGCCCCAGCGAGCGATGGCTCGCGCCCCAGCGAGCGATGGCTCGCGCGCTCAGCGAGCGAGCCAGCGCGCCCAGCGAGCGATCTCGCGCGCGCGCACTGCGAGCGATAGCTCGCGTGCGATGGGGCGCTGTGCGGAGGCTTGCGATAGGACAGCAGCAGCTATGCGACGAGCGCATGGGCTGCGCGCACATGGCCAGCAATGGCTGTGTGCGTGCGGCCCATGGGCGTGCAACGCGTAGGGTGTTTGCGTTACGATTAGATCGTTTTGAATGTTTAATTTGAAAATTTCAGTTCACGTAATTTTAATTAATTTTAAAATTAATAATTTGAATTAATTTCTTGGATTTTAATTTTGAATATTATAATTATAATAAATGGAATTTATTCTAATTATTTTACTAAAATTAAAATCATGAATTAATTTAAATGCGACTGAAATTAAATTAAATTTTTGGATTCAATTATAAATTTATATGAGCTTTAAATTTTAATTAAATTTGTATGTTTCCGGTTAGACTAGAAATACAATTTTATGTTTAAAATTAGTAAAGCATATGAATTTATTGGTTTGAGTGGGAGCGCTTTTTAGTCATAAACTCTTGATTAGGTCTACAAATCCTTAAGGTTAAAACAACTCGATTAGAATTAATAAGGACTGAATAATTGGTAGATTATTGGTGCCCTTGATTAATTGCTGCAAATGTTTACGTGATGCATAATGTGTTTTACTAACCAGCTATGTGGGCCATTCATGATAATGAATGGGTGAATGGTATATATTGTATATGTACTGTTTTGCAGGTTATGAAGTGACTAGTATGGCCCAAATAGGATAGAAAATATGGTCTGCGTACCATTAATTTGAATGTAATTGGTCTAAAGTACCAAAGTTATTTTTCAATTCAAATATGGTCTGCGAACCATCAAATAGTTGTAATTAGTTATAGCTTATCCTATTTGAAGAAAATGGTGCCTCCCACGGAGATTTTCAAGACGGACTTTGAAGTCAAAGCTTCAAGATGAAGTCGGGCCATACTAGATCACAAATATCTTATGCATGTTTTAAGTTATTTATTGTTTTAAATATGTCTTAAAATGCATGAGATCAAAAGCTTGATTATGTTGCATGATTAAGGATTTTAGTTCACTTAAAATCTAACCAACATAGTAAGAGCCTTAAGTTCCAAACTTAAAAATTGAGTTAAAAGGTGCCATGCCAAAATATACACTTGCTTGGATATCCTTTACATCAATCTAGTAATAGTTTTCGCTCAGCGAGGTGTTACTTATTGGTCCTAAAGGGGCAAGGTACACAAATAATTGTGAGTACATGTTAGTTTTGGTGAAACTCAACGATATAAGTAAGGAGTCCTTTTATGTCGTGGCAAATTCGATAGGTTTACCTAATAAGTTCTTAGACGTACCTATCAACCAAGAATAGTTTCTAGACTATTAGCAAAAGGCTTTTGCTTACCTAAGATGTTCTAGGATTAAGTCGACAAACTGTGCTTAGTTCTTCAATGATTTTAGGATCTTGGAATCATTTTATTCACACCTGCCGGAACAATAAAATCGAATAAAATGCTAATAACTTGTTTGAATTGCATGGTTGCTTTAATTTCAAGTTATTATTCATGATAAATGTTTAGACTTTGCATGCTTCAATGTATGTTTTAATTATTGTTTATAATTAAATATCTTGCACTGCAATAAATCCTTTTAGAAAGGTAACAGTAAATTTCCTCGATTGGTAGTGAATCCAAGAACGATTCACGGAAAAGAGAGAAAGTGAGCAATTTAAAATGTACGTTTCTTATATCGACTTTTATGGTTGTTTTCGAATATCAAAATCGAATGGCAAACCAATTGGTGCTTGTGAATTCAAAATACAATGTAGTTTTGAGATCGTAAAGCATTGAGTTTAAACGCTCAGCCTTACCAATGGTTAACAACCTAATATCTTTGTCCATTTAATTCTCGAATGAGTCTAGTCCCTAGACATTCGAATAGATCGATGCTTAGAGAACTTTAGAAGCTTCTGGTAAGATCATCTAGTTGAAACAAAATATTCAACATAAATTAAAATGGTAAAGAACCTTGTTGGTGACATTGGACATGTCTAACAAAGTATAAAAGTCAACACTAAAGAATTCAATTCTTAAGACTATAAGAAAGGGTACAAGAAATAGGAAAACGAGGAACAAATGAAAGGAATTTACGATTCCGTTTCTACCTATAAGTTTATGTTTAAAGAGAAGTGACCTAGCAATCAAACTTCCTTGGTATCATATACCGCTTGAGGTTCTTACTTCGGTAATAACTCAAACAATGGAAGCTAGGATACACTAATGACCTACAAGTGGGAAATGAAGCATGGCAATGCTACATTAGTTGTAGGGTCATCTAGTTTGTTTTAAGTCCTTTCAAGGCTGGAACTTAATGGCTATTTTGTTCCATAATCAGCATACCTAAATTTCTGCTTCAAACACAGAAAGACTCACATTCAGAAGAACAAAAACAATGCTTGTTTGTTTGTTTATTTGAATGAAATGGTCAATTACTGGTTGAGTCAATATGCTTGATTAAAACAAACAACTCTTTAAAGAACTTTACTAGGTTCAAATCAAACCCTTGATTTGAGTTCCATTAAATCTTTGGCATTGTTGCTTAGACCATATCAACAAGTTAACATTCATAAGCTCTATTTTGATGGACTTTTGAAAGTTGGTTGATTTCTAGATCAACTTAAGACAAGCTAGTCTTACTTGTTGAAAGTAACAAAGAATATGAACTATTGTTAGAACGCCTAGACGATAGAGTTCAAAGCTAAAGAAAGGTTTTATGACTTTATTATTTCACATGGATTTGAGTGAATATAGGTTTATTTACTCAAATGTGATATAAGTTGAATCTGTTTGGCTAGTTCAAAGATTCAGAAGTATAAAATCCACTCGGCAAGAAATCATAAAGATCTAGGTTAGATCATGTTGATGATTACTTGAGACCAAATATGATCATCAATGATTGTGTGTTGTAATCTAGCTCCATAAGATATGGCATATCTACGTTGGAATGATCGAAGTCAATTAGTACTTGATTCGATCAATGATGAATCATAAAGACTTTTCCTATAATTTCTAAAACAAAATGCTCAACTACCACCAAACTAAACCAAATTCGTCAAAGCTATTGAAAAGTAATTTCAGGATATCTTTTCAATTATATATATCTAAAGAGTTGCTAAACTCAGTGGGAGTTTAGTGTTTGTTATTCAACAAACTAAGGCCCAAGTCTAGATATATGTTTCATTGTGATTTATTCAAATGAGACACAAGGGTATTGTTTCTACCACGAATTTTTGAGAACATAATGTTTGTTTGCTCGAAATAATGTCCTTTTGGAGATTCGTTTCCAAAATGACAAGTGGGAGAAAATAGACCTCGAAAGTTTTCGAGGCGAACAACAAACATAAACGGACATTCCGGAGGCTTTTCGAAGTGCTTCAGAAAATCCGAACTTATTCTGAAAGGACTTTAGAAGTAGCTTTTAAAGAATAGACATCTCTTAGAAGACTTTACAAGTGCTTCAAGGAGAACAGAATATTCAAAGGACTTTCAAGTGGCTATTGATATTCTATTGTTTGATGTTCTATACCCAAGTAGGCATAGAGTTCAACTCACTGAAACTATGCAATTCTTCTATTAGATAGTGAAGAAACCTACAACTTACAGTCAAACTATTATCATGTAGATTAATGAGTTTGTGACTTGTAAGAAAGCTATGACGAAACCCAGATTCCCTAAAATGGTTAGAGGCCATATATAGACTCAAATGTTTTAAATGGTTAGAGGCCATAAAACATACTCAATGTTTTGATGACAAAATTGAAATTTTGTTGATTTGCAAGAATGGGTTCACACCTATTGGTTGCAAGTTTGTTTTAAGGATAAAAACCATCAAACAAGAATTGTGTTCACACACAAAGCTAGATTAGTTGCTAAAGGTTACAAGCAAATTCATGGCATGGATTGTGTTGAAACCTCATGCATAATCATAATGCTCAAGTCTATAATTCAAGCAATGATTGCATATTGGTACATATGACAATTGGATGACAAAACGTATTCCTCAATCAAATGATGGAAGAAACTATGTACATGGAATGTCATAGGATTTGTGGATCCAAATAAATGCTTGAAAAGAAAGCTAGCTTACGAAATCTAAGTACAGATTTAAGCAAGCAATTGGGAGTTGGAACTGTATTTTAGTGAAGCTAATAAGTATTTTAGTTTCATAAAATGTACATGATTCTTATAGATGTATAAGAAGTTTAGTGGGAGTACATAAAAACTTATTTGGTCCTATGTGTATCACACACATATCTCTCTATTGTGAAATAACATTCAAATGCTAATGACTTAGATTTGAAATTATTCATCAATGATGGACCATGGCGAAACTTAGTACATATTGGGTATTAAGATCTATTTACAAAGATCTTATAATATTGTTTTAGATTAAGTAATGGCATTTACTAAATCAAACACGAAAGTCTCCATTGGAGATATTCGACCCATGTGAATAAATCTAAGTAATGAATGTTTGAACTATGTATAAGCATTTACTAAGTTAAACATCAAAGAGTCTAAATGAGATTCTTAACCTATATTATATGTCAAAGAATTTAGCTGGATTCAGTATCTACTAAAATTGAATGAGCTAAAGTTACATGAATAGAATTCAATTGGGAATTATTCTGCAAAAGAATTTATCATGTATGATATAATATGAGGATCGCCAAAAACGTATCGTATGACTTTAGGCATGACGAACATATACCAATCTCTATTGATCTAAGTGAAGATCAACTAGATTGAGATCAAGAATACTTATGGTACTTGAAAAGGTACATAGGAATAGTTCTTGATTCAAGGAAATAAAGATACGCTAAATATTGATGCTACACGCATAAACACTGGCAAAGGATCAAGCAAGACCCTTTGGAGTTAACCATTGATAAAGACGAGCTATAGAGCATCGTGTTTTGAAATGGCAACATGGATTGGAGACCATGAGTTGTTGCGTGGGAAATTAAAATATTAATTTCTATGTTCTAAGATATAGTTGGAGAGTCTTCCACATATCTATGAACTGCTTGGATAGGTAAATCCAAACAAAGCATCACTAGCAACCTATGCAGTTGAAGTAAAAGTAATTATTGCCTAAGAAGCAATAAAACAGGGTTGTTTAAAGTTCTTCACTGAACTTGGGTAGATCACCTATCTGCTGGCTTGATGGTTCTTCATTGAAAAATGCGTGGAACCACTCTTGAAGCAAGAAAAACGTCTGCTAACTTAATGGTTCTTCATTGCAAAATGCGTAGAACCACTAATGTAGTAAGAAAGACTAGATCACATAATAAACAAACTCGAAAAGATCTTATCATCATATCTCAAAGAACATTCGATGAAAAGGATGTTAAGATTGGCAAAGCATGATAACTAAACCTATGCAACAAGTGAGAAGCAACACTCACATTGTCGCACTGGAAATCAAGTATAGCTTTGAATTCCATGAATTGTTTTAGAAAATGGGTTTGAGGCCCATGGTTGTAAAACATTGGGGTTGAACATTTATCATATATGAAATGTATTTTCATATTCCATTTAATCTTGGTTTAGTATTAAATGATGAGTCCCTTCAAATTTGACGATATATTCAAGATAGACTGTCAGGACCAGTCCTGTGACTAAGAAATGTCTATCAAGTGAACTTGAATGTCAAAGGTTGAAAATGGTCCCTAATCGGAGTTTTCTATAAAATTGGACGCATAGAAAACGTTAGACGATTAGAATGCAAGATGACTAGTAGTTCTGTTTCTTGAACTATGTGGACATGGCAATGTCATAATCATTTGCATAGATACTTACTTTGGGAAGACTAGTATCGGACAAGACCTATGAAACTTTACTGTAAGAGATGAAAGTCTGTCATAAGTAAATTTCATTAAATTATTAGACACTAAATCCTCAATACCTGAGTGATTTGAGATTACTTGTTTGAGAACTGGTTGCTTTGACGTTGACCAACCGTCGCACCGTAAAAGGAGGCTATAAAGGCAACGCTCAGGTAATCACCTATCAAACGAAGTCTAATCTCAAGATCGCAAGATTGGGATTGTCCTCCCATAAATCGGGATGAGATGCTTAAAAGTTGTACAAGGCCACTCGGAGAGCTAGAAACTGTGAAATGCATGGCCGTGCTCGGATGAATCATAGGCTATGATTATCTGTTTATTTGATCAGTTGAACTCTGAAACCGAGGAACACCTCTGGACATAATAAGGATGACAACTCTTACCTTATGTTCAAGAGCAAGCATCGAGCGACAAAGGAATTAGGAAATGCACACTTGTCCCTAAGGACAAGTGGGAGACTGAAGGAAATAATGCCCTTGGTCCAAGTATGCATTCTATGTTAAGTCTAATAAATGCGGTTCAGTATTAATTAACAAGTTAATAATTCAGTGAGATCAAGTGAGCTGAATGCCTAGCTAGAGGCCGCTTCAGTTCAAGTGGAATTAATGATATTAATCCACAGCTTACTCTTGACTGAACCCGTAGGGTCACACAAATAGTACGTAAACGGATCAAGTATTTAATGGCATTAAATACTCCATCTATGAATATTCGGAACCGACGGATCTTGGTTTCAGTGGGAGCTAAGATCGTCACAGGCAAGAAATGAATACTCCGGAAACGATGATATTGCCGGAAACGGAAATATGGATCGTATCGGAAATATGAATATTATCCAAGTCGTAGATGTTGCCGGAAACGGAAACATGGTACGTATCGGAAAATATTATTGGAAATGGAAATATTACCAGAATCGGAAATATTACCGGAAACGGAAATATTGTCAGAATCGGAAATATTGCCGGAATCGGAAAATAATTCCGGAAACGGAAATATTAAATATTTGTTCGAAACGGAAATTAATTCCGGAATCGGAAATATTAAATATTGTTCGTATCGGAAATAGATTCCGGAAATGGAAATTTAATCGGAAGCGTATCGTACGAATTAGCATCGGACGAGGCTTGCCGGACGAAGGCCCAGCACGAAGCCGGGGCCATCGCCCAGCAAGCATGCGCGCCACAAAGCCCAGCCAAGGCAGCGCCCAGGCCTACCGCAAGGCAGGCCCAGCGCGCGCCAAGGGCCACGGCTGCGTGGGCCGTGCTACGCGGGCTGCTGCTCGCACGCGCATGGGCAGCCCTTGTGGCTGCCGTGTGTGTGTGAGTTTGTGCTCATGCGTGATTCCTGAATCTACAAGAGTCAGTGTATGATTAAATTTCTATTCCTAATTGGATAAATTAATTAAATAGAATTCATGTAGGATTCTAATTCCAATTAATTCGTATCCTACTAGGATTACGATTCCTTTTCCATAACTCTATAAATAAAGGCCTAGGGGTCATAATTTATACACAAGTTTCAAAGTATTCAAAAGTGAGTTTTTTTTGAGAGAAAATTAAAACACACATCTTGCTCATAAAGTGCCGAAATTTTCTAGTACCTTAAGGGCGATTCTAGTTGGTCAATCTTAAGGCGGATCCGGACGTGCTGTGGACTATCTACGGAGGGACGACACTTGGAGTCCTAAAAGACTTGTTCTTGTTCGGTTCGGGCGCAGCTAGGGAGGGCACGCAACAAAGAGTATGCATCTAAATTATGCTATATGATTATGTGTAAATAATATGTTGTCCTGGGTTAATGGTTGTTTCCGCATGATCTATGTAGTGTCATATGTATCATAACCTAACAAACATAAACGGACATTCCGAAGGCTTTTCGAAGTGCTTCAGAAAATCTGAACTTATTCTTTAAGGACTTTAGAAGTGGCTTTAAAGAATAGACATCTCTTAGAAGACTTTACAAGTGCTTCAAGGAGAACAGAATATTCAAAGGACTTTCAAGTGTCTGTTGATATTCTATTGTTTGATGTTCTATACCCAAGTAGGCATAGAATTCAAATCACTGAAACTATGAGATTCTTCTATTAGATAGTGAAGAAACATGGAGTTCAGGTCACTGAAACTATGCAATTCTTCTATTAGATAGTAAAGAAACCTACAACTTGCAGTCAAACTATTATCATGTAGATTAATGAGTTTGTGACTTGTAAGAAAGCTATGACGAAACCCAGATTCCCTAAAATGGTTAGAGGCCATATATAGACTCAAATGTTTTAGATGGTTAAAGGCCATAAAACATAACCAATGTTTTGATGACAAAATTGAAATTTTGTTGATTTGCAAGAATAGTTTCACACCTATTGGTTGCAA
Organism: Spinacia oleracea; assembly: GCF_020520425.1. NCBI lineage: Eukaryota > Viridiplantae > Streptophyta > Magnoliopsida > Caryophyllales > Amaranthaceae > Spinacia > Spinacia oleracea. The sequence goes on from NC_079489.1 coordinate 66,994,062, forward strand.
GTTTGTTTTAAGGATAAAAACCATCAAACATGGAATTGTGTTCACACACAAAGCTAGATCAGTTGCTAAAGGTTACAAGCAAATTGATGGCATGGATTGTGTTGAAACCTCATGCATAATCGTAATGCTCAAGTCTATAACTCAAGCAATGATTGCATATTGGTACATATGACAATTGGATGACAAAACGTATTCCTCAATCAAATGTTGGAAGAAAACTATGTACATGGCATGTCATAGGATTTGTGGATCCAAATAAATGCTTGAAAAGGAATGCTAACTTATGAAATCTAAGTACAGATTTAAGCAAGCAATTGGGAATTGGAACTGTATTTTAGTGAAGCTAATAAGAATTTTAGTTTCATAAAATATACATGATTCTTATAGATATATAAGAAGTTTAGTGGGAGTACGTAAAACTTATTTGGTCCTATGTGTATCACACATATCTCTCTATTGTGAAATAACATTCAAATGCTAATGACTTAGGTTTGAAATTATTCATCAATGATGGACCAAGGCGAAACTTAGTACATACTGGGTATTAAGATCTATTTACAAAGATCTTATGATATTGTTTAGTAATGGCATTTACTAAATCAAACACGAAAGACTCCATTGGAGATATTCGATCCATATGAATAAATCTAAGTAATGAATGTTTGAACTATGTATAAGCATTTACTAAGTTAAACATCAAAGAATCTAATGAGATTCTTCACCTATATTATATGTCAAAGAATTTAGTTGGATTCAGTATCTACTGTAACTGAATGAGCTAAAGTTACATGAATAGAATTCAATTGGGAATTATTCTGCAAAAGAATTTATCATGTATATAATATAATATGAGGATCGCCAAAAACGTATCGTATGACTTTAGGCATGACGAACATATACCAATCTCTATTGATCTAAGTGAAGATCAACTAGATTGAGATCAAGAACACTTATGGTACTTGAAAAGGTACATAGGAATAGTTCTTTATTCAAGGAAATAAAGATATGCTAAATATTGATGCTACACGCATAAAACACTGGCAAAGGATCAAGCAAGATTCCCTTGGAGTTAACCATTGGCAAGGACGAGCTATAGAGCATCGTGTTTTGAAATGGCAACATGGATTGGAGACCATGAGTTGTTGCGTGGGAAATTAAATATTAATTTCCATGTTCTAAGATACAGCTGGAAAGTCTTCCACATATCCGTGAACTGCTTGGATAAGTAAATCCAAACCAAAGCATCACTAGCAACCTATACAGTTGAAGTAGAAGTACTTATTGCCTAAGAAGCAATAAAACTGAGTTGTTTACATTAAAAGTTCTTCATTGAACTTGGGAAGATCACATGTCTGTTGACTTAATGGTTCTTCATTGCAAAATGCGTAGAACCACTAATGTAGCAAGAAAGACTAGATCACAAAATAAACATACTCAAAAGTTCTTATCATCATATCTCGAAGAACATTCGATGAAAAGGATGTTAAGATTGGCAAAGCGTGATAACTAAACCTATGCAACAAGTGAGAAGCAACACTCACGTTTTAGCACTGGAAATCAAGCATAGCTTTGAATTCCATGAACTGTTTTAAAGATGGGTTTGAGGCCCATGGTTGTAAAACAATGGGGTTGAACATTTATCATATATGAAATGTATTTTCATATTCCATTTAATCTTGGTTTAGTATTAAATGATGAGTCCCTTCAATTTGACGATATATTCAAGATAGACTGTCAGGACCAGTCCTGTGACTAAGAAATGTCTATCAAGTGAACTTGAATGTCAAAGGTTGAAAATGGTCCCTAGTCGGAGTTTTCTATAAAATTGGACGCATAGAAAACGTTAGACGACTAGAATGCAAGATGACTAGTAGTTCTGTTTCTTGAACTATGTGGACATGGCAATGTCATAATCATTTGCATTGATACTTACTTTGGGAAGACTAGTATCGGACAAGACCTATGAAACTTTACTGTAAGAGATGAAAATCTGTCATAAGTAAATTTCATTAAAATTATTAGACACTAAATCCTCAATACCTGAGTGATTTGAGATTACTTGTTTGAGAACTGGTTGCTTTGACGTTGACCAACCGTCGCACCGTAAAAGGAGGCTATAAAGGCAACGCTCAGGTAATCACCTATCAAACGAAGTCTAATCTCAAGATCGCAAGATTGGGATTGTCCTCCCATAAATCGGGATGAGATGCTTAAAAGTTGTACAAGGCCACTCGGAGAGCTAGAAACTGTGAAATGCATGGCCGTGCTCGGATGAATCATAGGCTATGATTATCTGTCTATTTGATCAGTTGAACTCTGAAATCGAGGAACACCTCTGGACATAATAAGGATGACAACTCTTACCTTATGTTCAAGAGCAAGCATCGAGCGACAAAGGAATTAGGAAATGCACACTTGTCCCTAAGGACAAGTGGGAGACTGAAGGAAATAATGCCCTTGGTCCAAGTATGCATTCAATGTTAAGTCTAATAAATGCGGTTCAGTATTAATTAACAAGTTAATAATTCAGTGAGATCAAGTGAGCTGAATGCCTAACTAGAGGCCGCTTCAGTTCAAGTGGAATTAATGATATTAATCCACAGCTTACTCTTGACTGAACCCGTAGGGTCACACAAATAGTACGTAAACGGATCAAGTATTTAATGGCATTAAATACTCCATCTATGGATATTCGGAATCGACGGATCTTGGTTTCAGTGGGAGCTGAGATCGTCACAGGCAAGAAATGAATACTCCGGAAACGATGATATTGCCGGAAACGGAAATATGGATCGTATCGGAAATATAAATATTATCCAAGTCGTAGATGTTGCCGGAAACGGAAACATGGTACGTATCGGAAATGGAAATATTTCCGGAATCGGAAATATTGCCGGAAACGGAAATATTGTCAGAATCGGAAATATTATCGGAATCGGAAAATAATTCCAGAAACGGAAATATTAAATATTTGTTCGAAACGGAAATTGATTCCGGAATCGGAAATGTTAAATATTGTTCGTATTGGAAATGAATTCCGGAACCGGGAATTTAATCGGAAGCGTATCGTACGAATAAGCATCGGACGAGGCCTGCCGGACGAGGGCCCAGCACGAAGCCAGGCCATCGCCCAGCAAGCCACACGCATCCAACAACACGCCAATGCCTCGACCAGGCCCAGCGCAAGGCCAGTCCCAGCCAAGGCTGGCGCGCGCGCACAAATGGGCTGCGGGCAGTGGGCCTGTGCGCCGTGCGCACAGCGTGGGCCGCAAGGCTTGCGCATGGGCGTGCGATGCTCGTGCGGTGCGTGTGTACGTGCTATACGAATCCTAAAGCTATCGGGATTCGTGCATAGATTAAATCCTAATCCTAAAAGATTAAATTAATTATTTAGAGTTCTAATAGGATTCTAATTAATTAATTAGTATTCTAACAGGATTCGAAATCCTTTCCAAGGTTCTATAAATATATGCCTAGGGTCATAAATTTATACACAAGTTTTCAAGTATTCAAAACTAGGATTTTTAAGCAGAAAAATCAGCCATAACTCTTGCCTATTTAGCCGAAAATAAGTAGTACCTTAAGGGCGATTCTAGTTGGTCAATCTTAAGGCGGATCCGGACGTGCTGTGGACTATCTACGGAGGGACGACACTTGGAGTCCTAAAGACTTGTTCTTGTTCGGTTCGGGCGCAGCTAGGGAAGGCACGCAACAAAGAGTATGCATCTAAACTATGCTAAATGATTATGTGTAAATAATATGTTTTCCTGGCTTTATGGTTTTTCCGCATGATTTATGAATTGTCATATGTATCATAACCTAACACTTATTGGGACTTATTTAAGTTATATGAACTTATAGGACCTGAAAATAAGGTTTTATAAATTGAAGATAACAATACCTTAATAAAATAAGGTTTTATAAGTTGAAGAAAACAAGACCTTAATAAACTAGTTTACTCATAATAAACCAGTTAATTAAATAGGATAATTCATTAGGTGGTTGTTTATTTTTCTTTTTAAAATCCATACCATTGTTGTAAATTAAAAAAAGTTAGTTGTTTGTTACTCAAAATGCGATCGGTCGCAATTTGGATTATACACTCAGGTGCACAGTGCTCATTGTGCACCATAACGAACATTCATTCAGAGTTAATGAACATGGAGAATGATTTCAATGTACATATACAAGTGAAATATTTGAACGATATGTTCTTTGAGTTTGAACTATTTGTTATATGTTTTCTGGATATGAACTATATATTCATTTAAACGTCAGGTACACAATAAATATGGTACACCCGAGTGCATAAACCATATTTTTCTGTTGTTCATACTCCCTAAAACTTACTCCCTTGTAAATCTTATTGGTTCGATATTTATATCTATAAATCTTTCAACATTAATTACTCAAAGAAAACCTAATTGTTTTGGTTCGTTATTTATTTTATATCAACATTAATTACTCAAAGAAAACGTGAAAACAAGTACTTTCTTGTGATTCACAGACTTTAAATACACTCTTTTTCACTTGAATTGATTTGTGAATTTGTAACTGCGTTGATTCCTGAAACCCTCCATCAAAACTCAAAAGGCATTCATTTTACAGTAAATTTTCTCTTTCTTTTTTCTTTCTCTGAATTCCAATGTTGCCAAGTTTTGATGGAAAAATTCCATCATCATCATCATCATCATCATCATCATCATCACAACCAATGCCCCTCTCTAACATTTTTGTTGATTCTGGTTCCAGAGCTCACCTTCCTAACCCTATCCCCGTTGGTAAGGTACCAATTTCTACATTTTTCGAATTATTATTTTACTCTATTTCAAAATGTTAAAATTAAATAAAGGTCTTGCCTTTTTCACCCCATTATTGCTTAATTATTATTACTACAACGCCCAATTTAATAAATAAGTAAAATTCGATAAAAATAATTTAAATTCTGCAAAAATAAGTCAAGTTCAGTAAAAATCAGTTTTATTAAGCAAAAATCAGTAATTTCAATGAACATATACAATAGCAAATCAGTAAAAGTAAGTTTTAATCAGTAAACATAATTGCAGCTCAAAAGAATAATTGAAGTTCACAATTTGTTTATGTTCAACCAAAATAATTTAAGCTCGGTAAAAATTAGGAGAAGAGAACAGGACGTTAGAGGAGCATTTTCTTATTACTCACTCCGTTTGTCCTATGAAAATAGTGTTTTATTAAGATTCAAAGTGGGCGAGCAAAATGTATTTTATACGAGTGTAAAGTGTTGTCCTATGAACTTTCATGTTAACAGGGCAATCTTTAGAGACGGTCTAAAACGGTAAATGGGGTAAATAAAAGAGATAGAGGGAGTACACTCTACCTCTTTCCTTGAAATGTACGGAGTAATCACAAGTACAGTAAGCTGGAAGAACTGTGCAAAAATGGAAAAGACTATGTAATGTTTTTGGGTTCTCCATTTCTTTACCTCTATTTCCTATTGTAAGATTATGAACACCTAAGCTAGTAAAAATGGTAAATCTTGATTTAATATAATTTGGTGCAATTAATATTTCAAGTTGTTTGTAATAATCAGCAAAGCCGATGGCATACATTAGTCGTTGCATACAAGACATTGGGAGTGGTTTTTGGAGGATTAGTGACATCCCCACTTTATGTATATCCTTCAATGCCCTTGAAGTCTCCAACAGAAGAGGACTACTTGGGAATTTATAGTATTATGTTTTGGACTCTTAGCCTCATTGGGGTTATCAAGTATGCAAGCATTGCACTCAAAGCTGATGATCAAGGGGAAGGTAATACCAATCCTTTATACTTCATTTGTTTGGTTTTAAAATTTATATCCAACTATGGATTTCAGGTTGTTGAATCTCAAAATTCCACATAGTATACGACTGTATGGTGTATTTAGCTCTTGGTCCTTTATAGTTATGATTTATGAAACTTATGAGTAGTATCTCAGTGCCATTACTTGTGCCCACATGTTCTGAAAATAGAAAATATAATTTAGACTCCCTTCTATTCGACTTATTTTATCTAGGAAAAAAAAACTTAATCTGTCTGAAACAAACTTATTTGTATGTGAAAGTGTATGAAAAAAACTTATATCTTCTTAACTGAACTTATTTGAAGTTATTTGAACTTATTTTGTCTGAAATAAGTCAAACTAAGTTTAACAAAGTGTACATGTTTTTGGGCCAATCCTTTAGGGCTTGACATGCAGAGCTGTTTCAGATATGAGCTGCTGTATGTCTTTGGGGGAAAAAGATAATCAAGAAGCCATCTGGTTTCCACATTGTGTGCTCTCATTCTGCAGTAAGCTAGTAAAAATTTTCCTTGTCCAGCATCACATACATTATTACCCCAACTATTGCATTTGCGTCAATAGGACCTCGAAGCTAACTTACAGTTATGGCGAATTCGTGTATTTGTCTGTTTGGAGCAGAATGTAATACTTTGTTGCTAAGTAGAATTCTGAAACTGAAATGCTTACACCAAGTATTCCAACTAAACCTGTCTGTCATCATAGGTGCAGTAATCTTCAATTCAGACTAATAGACTTTCTGTATATGTGCCCAATAAAACTTATCTCTTGGTTAAGTTTTTCCCAAGAACTAGTGAACTCAACCTGTTGTTTTGATTCACTTTATGTTTATTCAGTTTGTTGAATTTCAATCTTACAGATGATTTCTTAACGTTTGTTCTTGTAATATTTGGAAGTGCAGGCGGAACATTTGCTCTATATTCATTACTTTGTAGGCACATGAGAATAGAAAATCTTTCTGCAAGAGATGCAGATTCTTCTGGAGTTTCAGATTCTGAGGGTCAAGAAAAGCAGAGTAGGCTTGGTAAAATATTTAAGAAAAGTGTGGTGGCTAGAAGGGTGTTGCTCTTTATCTCTATTCTGGGCATGTGTATGTTGATTGGCGATGGTGTACTTACTCCTGCAATCTCAGGTCTCATTTCTAGCAATATCATTTATATTCTTGTACTGCTATCTTGTTTTTTAGATTGATTTAATTTGATTTTTATGCTTATTTTTTAGTGTTGTCTGCAATTGAAGGCATAAGAGCTCCTTTCCCTAAAGTAAGCAAATGTAAGTTTAGCTTTTTATTTTCTCTCTTCTGTGGACTTTCATTCAGGTAGACACTGTCGATACATCTGATTGATCACTTTTAGCAACTTAAAACGGTAACATCCCTGTGTACTCGGGAAAGATTATATTCTTGAGGGATTCATTTCTGGTTGTTCAGGATGATGATATCTTATATGTTGTTTTTCGTATTTATATCACTCTTGCAGCTACAGTTGAAGCTCTTTCGGCTATAATTCTCATATTTTTGTTTCTGCTACAAAAGTTTGGTACTTCACGTGTGAGCTTCCTTTTTTCCCCTATCATGGGTATGTGGACCTTGACTACTCCTCTGGTTGGGATTTACAGCATCATAAGACACTACCCAGGTGTATTCAAGGCTTTATCACCACATTACATTCTCATGTTTTTCTCCAAAAATGGGAAGGAAGGTTGGCAGTCTCTTGGTGGCACAATCCTCTGCATTACAGGTGAACCTCAATTGCTATTTGCTATAGTCACAAACTTCAGAGTGGTTTTACTAATTTCAAGTTTATCTCTTCTTGGATCTTCTTCTATAGTGAAATCAAGTATATATATATATATATATATATTTACACACACACACACACACACACACACACACACATAGCTAATACAATATTGTGTCCTGCTGATTGATTCTTTTAGCATAAACGCGATTTCAGAATGGACCAAGCTAAACACTTTGTGCATAAATAACATGTGCTTATAATCTTATATATCCAGGGCCAGTTACATTACTTCCCTAAACCGGTCTATTATTTGCAGGATCTGAAGCCTTATTTGCTGATCTAGGTCATTTTAGCAGAAGTTCCATCCAGGTTAGATAATCTTGCCAACAATCTACTACGAATTTCTTTTATAGAAGGATTGTATTTGTCTTTAATTTGCCGAGTTCCTCTATTTTTCTTGCTAACAGTCTATGATGGCCTTCCCCTTTACAATCTAGTGACATGTTTGTTTCTTTATCAGCTTGCATTTCTGTTCACTATATACCCATCCCTGGTTTTCACATATGCGGGGCAGACAGCTTATCTCATCAAACACCCCCATGATCATGAAGATGGATTTTACAAGTTCATACCAAGTCAGGTCTATTGGCCTATGTTTGTTATAGCTACGCTTGCAGCTGTTGTAGCTAGTCAATCGTTGATTTCAGCCACCTTTTCACTTGTCAAACAGTCTGTTGTGCTGGATTATTTTCCCCGTGTCAAAGTGGTGCACACTTCCTGTAGCAAAGAAGGCGAGGTTTACTCCCCAGAAATCAACTACATCCTCATGATTCTATGTGTTTCTGTCATACTTATCTTCGGAGATGGAAAAGACATTGGAAATGCCTTTGGTAAGATAACACACACATATTTGTAGATATACTTCATATTTCACCAGAAGCTAGAAAGCATTTTTCCCCCCTTGAAGAATGATATTATACAAAAGTTAGGGAACCCTTTCCAGAAAGGATATCCTCACTTATACATCCTTTAAGTTAAAATCGGTGCTAGTCAAGTTGGATAACTAAATTCCATTATCCGTCACTACTTGATTAGCTTCTTGAAACATGATTTGGACTTTGAAATTGGTGCACTTTTGCACGTATTGAAGAGTGTCAATGCAAATATATCTTCAATGTATTGATCTAAATTTTATGCAATTCATGAGTTCAGTATGTCAATGATATGACATTTAAGTAATCATATCTGATGCAGTCCAGTTTATGTGACTACAGATCATTCTGGGACTCCAAATATATGGTCTGATTTGAGTTTCACGGTGATACTTGTCTTGTTGCATATGGTTAGTCTTACCCAGAAAACACAAATTAAAGGCCCTTACATGCACAAAATACTATTGTAGGATGTCATGAAAGCTACCTTTCTTAATTTGTTACTGTATAACTCGATATGCCACTCCTTTTTTATATACTTACTATTTCTTAGCACAATTGTTTAATTAGGCTTTGTTCTATTCACCCGGTTTGGTCTGATTTATCAAATTTCTGGTCTGGTCTGGTCTTATAGCTTTTATAGCTTCCTGCGAATGCTTGCTTTTTCTGGTCTTATTTTTCTTAATAAACAATAAGAATAAGGTGAAGAGAACAGAGTCTTTGGTAACTCTAATCACTAATAAATGATTGTTCACAGGTGTTGTTGTCAGTATGGTCATGCTTATAACTACCATACTTCTGACTCTGGTCATGATTGTAATCTGGAGAACCTCACCAGTATTAGTATTCCTATTCTGCTTTACATTTTTAACAATGGAAAGCATATATGTCAGTGCTGTATTGATCAAAATTCCAGAGGGTGGATGGATCCCTTTTGCGATTTCATTCATCCTTGCATTCATCATGTTCGGTTGGTACTATGGACGGCAAAGAAAGGTTGACTATGAGTTGACACACAAGATTAACATTGACAGACTCCGGGTACTATTATCTGATCCTGGTGTACAAAGGGTCCCTGGAATTTGCTTCTTCTACACCAATATTCAAGATGGCTTAACACCTGTGCTTGGACATTACATCAAAAACATGAGATCTCTTCATAAGGTCACTATTTTCACGACCCTACGATACTTATTGGTCCCAAAAGTTGCACCAAATGAGAGAATTATAATCAGCAAATTCGACCTGAAAGGGATTTATGGGTGCATAATTCAATACGGTTATGCAGATTCCTTGCATCTTGAAGGAGGAAACCTTGTGAATCAAGTAATTGTTTGCTTACAGGATTTTATAACACATTACTCTGGGCATTTGTCATGTGATGAAACGGGTATCCAAGAAGAGCTTACGAACTTGGAAGAAGCCATGAATGTTGGTGTTGTGCATGTTGGAGGGAAGACAAGGTTTCATATAGGTCAGAATTGTAGCTGGTTTGACAGAATTATGCTTGCATTTTATGAAGTCATGCACAGTAACTGTCGGTCTTCTCTGCCTGCTTTAGGAGTGCCACTTCCCCAGCGTATGGAAGTTGGTATGCTTTATGAGGCTTGAAATCAAAGGGAGTGATCAAGGTTTGTTACTCTTTTTCTGCATATGCAATGAAATAACAGTGCTTTTTTTATGTGCAAGGATATTGTTTGAAGATAATTTTAGTTCTTGCAGATGTAATTTCCTTGTATATTATAGTATAAATTGTGCAGAATAATACCATTATTTGAAATGCCTTACTGTCATTTCAGAATGCACATTACTCCATCTTGGTTTTAGCTTGTGTTTTAAATTATGCTTCAGCTGAATTGTAATTGACCTAATCATGTACTGCCTAATTTTGATCCGAAAATGATGATACAAAGTAGAACCAAAACCTACATTTAACCTTACTGACACTAAACCTAATCCGAAATTAGCTAAGACTCATTTCTAAATCAAATTGAGTAGACTTATTTAAATTGAATATGACCTTAACACTATTAGAATCCGAACCTAACTGAACACTAACCCAATGTAACTCAAAATTGCTCCTTTAAAACTTGTTATTTCTTATTAATTCGGAAGAACAAAACTCTAGAATAAATTATTATCTGATGTGATTTAAATAATTAATTAGACCATATTTGTAACTGACTGTATATCGTATTAACAGGTCTAGTCAAAAGTAAAAGAAAAAAAAAATAAGGTAAAAAGGAGCATTGAAGAGATGTGGTCTTTTGATTTTGATTTTGATTTTGATATTGATATTGATATTGATATTGATATTGATATTGATTGTGGGAGACAGTGATTAAACGGGGTTTTTGTCTAATAGAGACAATGATTAGTTTGTGAGTGAAGGAAAAAACCTTTATTGACCTTTCTAAGGCATGTCCATTGTGGGCTTATTGCTTGCTGCGGGTACCCACCAAATCTTAGTAGGTTAAGACTCGATACCACTTGCTCACTTGCTCACTTGCTCTAATCAGTAACACACATTTGTTGCCTCACCTTTCTCATTCATACGGGAGTACTACCTCCGGTTTATTGTTATTATTATTGACATAGTAGATATTAAGACAAAGAAAGGAGAATGTGTAAACAGGTTGGTAAATATAATAAAATTAGATTAGATTTCGTGCATGTACAAATATTTAAAAAATAAATTATTATTTTTTGGGTTAAATATTTGAGTGATAAAAGAATAATTAAAGTAGTACGGGGTACAAACGATATGGCTTGCATATTTTCAAAAGATTAATAAAGTCATGATATATTTTGTAACATATTTTAGAATTTACACATTATTTTTTAGAAATAAAATTAATTGAAGATCAAATAAATTATATTGAATATTAAATAAGTAAGGAATGATAAAATTTTAGTCAAAATAGTGAATCTTTTCTATAAAAGTTATTTGAAATAAATAAATTAATTAAAAAAAAAAACTTTTGGGGGGAAATTTTTTCATCATCAGAGGACACGTGTCACTCATGGTGTTTGTTTTAGTATAATGTAATAGATATGAATAAAGTAAGAGAAATATGTAAAAAAAAAGCGAGTGAGTGTAAGAAAAAAAATGAATAAAGTAAGAGAAAGTGAGTGAAAATTTGTAATGTGTACATGTTGTGGGGGTAAGACCGTAAGAGAGGTAAGTTAGTAAATTTTATATATAAAAATAGTATAAAAATACAATGTAAAGAACACTATGAAACATACTAAAACCAAAAATGTGAAAATCATTTTAAAACCGAGGTAATATCAGTTATTTTCTTGCTTAAGTTCAACTTTTAGATTCATGACCACAAATGTTTAATAACAATTCATTTTTTTTTTGTATACCACCCAGTTCACCCTTAGGGATAATCCGGATTCGGGGCGAGTTCTAAGTGGATATGTTCCATTCCCCTCCCAATTGTTGTTACGGGTGATCGAATACGAGATTTTTCCTACCAAGTTTAGTCTCAATCACCACTGAACCAATTGAAAATTGATTTTAGTAAAGGTGTACGTACATTTGTCTTAATAACAACCAATTGATTGTTGGTTCAGTGGTGATTGGGGCTGAACTTGGTAGGGAGAACCCGTGTTCGATCCCCCGCAACAACAATTGGGAGGGGACTGGAATCTAACCACCCAGAACTCGCCCCGAATCCGAATTAGCCCTAAGGGTGAACCGGGTGCCAACACCAAAAAAAAAAAAAAAAACATTTGTCTTAATAACAATTCGTGTATTAACATCTGAATCGAATTCGAATTCTAGTAAAGGTGTACGTACATGTACGGATTAATAATATCAAGATGAATATAAGACAAAATGTAGTGTAACTGTGTATGCGAGTATGTCATTTCTAACTCTGGCTTTGTTTCATAAAGATATTTAGGTTATTATTTGCAGAAATATTAAGAAAAAAATGAAAAAATTTGTTGAACATAATAACATATGGATAAAATAATATAAATGTTCAAAAAGGTGGGTGAGTGTAAGAAAAAAAATGAATAAAGTAAGATAAAATGAGTGGAAAATTGTAAATATTTTAGGGGTAAGAGGGATAATGTAGTAAACTTTCATGTCACAAAATAGAATAAAACAAAGTGTAAAAAAACATTATGAAACTGACTAAAACGGAAAGTGTAACCATGATTTTGAAACGGATGTAGTATAAAATTGTGATATCAGACAATTATTTAATAGGTCTTGTGTGACATCCAGAGTACGATAAATTTATTATTCAACGAGATAAATTTTTATCCCTTTTTTAGTCATTTTTGACATGTTTTAATTAAATTTATTTAATTAAGAAGTAATTTTTAATGGGTAAACTTTTTAAAGGGTTATATAAAAAAATAAATAACGTTTGTATTCTATTATTTATATAAGTTTATTTTTTTTTTTAGATAATTTTACATTCGTCTTATAATATTTATTTGTGTAATTAAGGATATGGTTTTAATGTTAGACCATCTGAAAAGTTGAGATTAAAAAAGAAATTGGTTCAAATAAAAAGAGATAGCACTTCGTATTAAATGTATCGTTCAAGTAAGAATATAACCTGCTAAAGTGATCACATAAAGTCATAAACCAATAATTGGTTAAAATCCTCTTTTCTTTTTTTAATTCCATGTCACATCATTGTTGATCCTAAATTAATTGGTAACAGGTGTAGGAGCACAAAGACTAGGAATGAGTAATCTCGATTCACATATACTCTGTACTCCGTAGACTATTACTCCTACTTTAGTGTGTAGTGAGATTAAAATGATCGAAAATGATAAAGGTCGCAATATGCGATCTTTAAGCCGTGTCACAATGATGACATGACATGTTTATGTGTCATAATTTAAATTGGAAAATAAAATATTTAACTTATATTATCTATCATATATGTTATAAAAAAAGGTAGAAGAATCTTAATATTTTAATTTGTTTACTTCTTCATATCGACTACCTTATTTACCTATTTTCATGGTAGAAATATTGCATTGATAGTAAAAAATATTATGATGACGTGTAGTCTACGTGCCGCCTATATATACCAATTAAACTGCGACACGTAAAATTGCGATAACTAAATGTTGTCGCAACTTGCGACCTTTATCATCGTCCTAAAATGATTAATCTGAATTCGCATTTAATTTTTTACCCTAGTAAAGTCGAATCGCCCTTATAGAAATGCTAATAATGAATTTAATGAAATATAACTGCCATAAACATTAGCCATGTGATAATTATCCTTAGAGCAACATCAGTGGAGCTAGCTTAAAACTTCCACAACAGTTTTAATTTGATTTATATTTATTTTTAATTTCTTATATTCTTGTCAAGACCCTTTCAAATTTAAATCATTTTTGACTTCACCTCTCATACTCATTTAGTCAAGACTTCTGAAAAGAATAAACTATAAAGTAAAATTAAGAATTGATATAAAATTTGCTACTTAATCGTCAATGTTCCAAAAAATTTACTTAAATTTTTATCATACTCACTCATTTAAATGTAACTAGATTAGATCCCGTGCACGCACAGATTTTGATAATTTTTTTCACTAAATATTTAACTGAATATCTCCCAAACTACTACATAGTTATAATATTTTTAACATACTCGTTTAAATTTATTCATCTAATATGCATATTTAAAATACTATATAACAATTTGACCAAAATATTAAGTGATATATTTTTCATTATTAATATAGCGATTAGAATAAAATATTACAAATGTAGAATAATTATTATTACGTCGTATCTATTATTTCCATATTTTATAAACTAAAATTGTTTCCATACATAAATAGTTATAAAAAAGGTGGAGAATAAAAAATAAAAAAACATATACTCTTTTTTGAAAAAGTGATTTTTGATGGGAAAAAATCGCACCAGGATTTGACACGTGTCATTCCTGATGTCTATTTTAGTATATAGTAATAGATATTTTATTGTAATATTCAATGAAAATTTTGCTCAGACTAACGCAACTCTTGCTCTTATAAAATCTCCCAATAGTCATTACCGCCGTTTATGTAAAGTGCATACTGACGATTTTGAGAAGGAAATGCTCATGTAAAGGTTGCATCGTTGGCAGTTGCTCCTCCTCCTAGAGTCCTTAAGCCATGTCACTATGCGGGTTGAATATCTTTTGAAATGTGTGTGGGCCATGTTCGCAATTTTTCAATTTTACATATTTGAGCCCACTTTGAACTTACTGGGCCCACTTTGAACTTATTGGGCCCACTTTTTCTTTTGCAAAAGGAAATTCCAATAAATAATGTGACTCTTTAATCTTTAACACCTGGTGCAGGCTACGGAGTATTATGTTACAAGTCTACAACAAGTACTATCTCATTTAGAGAAGAAAAAAAAAATCAACTTCAACGTCCCAAGTAAAATGTTACGTAGTACAAAATTAATTGATTTCAAACTAATCACATTTTTTAACATATACTAATACTTTTTATGATCTTACCATAAAAAAAAATTAACTAAAATATCGCAATTTGGATTATATACCTGGGTGCACAGTACTCATTGTGCACCCTGATGAACATTCATTGAGAATCTAATGAACAGGGAGAATAATTTCAATATACATGTGTAAGTAGACTATTTAAAGTTTATGTTCTTTGGATTTGAACTATATATTCATTTGCTATATGTTCTTTGGGTAATGGGTATGAACAATATGTTATTTGTATTTAAACTATATGTTCATTTAAAAACAAGGTGAACAGTGAACATTGTGCACCCGATTACATCATCCATATTTTAAATAAAATATCGTAGTTACCTTTAATGGTTTTTACGACTAATACATGTACTGATTAATGTGCGAGTTAAAGTATATAAAACCATGACCTGTTTACGATAAAGGTAGAATTACTCATTTCAGTCTTTCAAAATTGAACAAAAGAATTCCATTTAAAAAAAAGAAAATTGAAGAGAGAAAGTTATTTTGTTTGGTTTGATATGGACGTATGTACATGGTGAAAGACAGTCAAAGTGGATCAATGAATGGGATGATGGACCAAAATGGTGGCCATGCATGCTGAAAAACAAAATGATAACTAACTTAATTTTGTGGTGCGTAACTATTCGTATTTCCAATTTCAAAAGTCCAGACAAATATCAGGACTTCCAACCAATTCTCTATCTCTCTGCCAGAAAGGAATGTCACGTACCTAACCAAACCCAACTCACCTAAACGACTTTTCTTTTCTTCGACAATCAACCTAACTTATTTTATTTTACTGAATCAACACTTATCCTGTGATACGAAGAACAACGTTTAAGCCCTTTTAAAGATAAAGCAGGGGGCCTAATCCTTAAGGGACTCGATATTTTAATCTTCAAGTTACAAGGTGAGTCCTACCGACTTTACCAACTTATTACCAAGTTTTTTTTAAAGAGTACTTGAGTACATGTACAAATGACTAGTGTGTACATTGTAGAGAGTATGTCGTTTGAATCTTATGCTGACTTTTTTATATCATTTTTGCTTGTGTGTACATGTATGGGTGGTGTTTCAGATTTTAGGTCTACGAGGCTTGAGGACGTATTTTATGGTCAAAGTAAAATAGATGAGTAGTATAAAAAGTCAAAATGAAATAAAACAATTAAAGCAGTGGAAATTAATAACGACTGATGTTGAATAAAAATCCACCAACCCCGGAGGAGAAGACCGGTGATGGGTTGTCGGGTTGTGAGATGGAGGCGTCGGTATGTGTTGGAGCTTTTCTCTCTTATGAATTAGGCGGAGGTATTGGTCTTATGAATTAGGGTTTGTAAATTGGGTGGAATAGTTAAATATTTCATTTGTTTTTGTAGGAACAATGACTAGTAATAAACGAATAAACTTATCTTTAACCAAGTCGTGGCGTGTATGAACACTGCCCTAAAGTTGAATTTGCCCCGTTACGTACACACGGCCTCTTGACAATCAACCTCCAGGGTTACACGACATCTATCTCGTTGGTGTAGTACAAAAAGATAGATTGAAAACGAGATTGAACGTTGCCCAAAAACGAACCAGAGAGTATGTGTTTGAGAGGAAAATTTTCGGAGAGGAGTTAAGTTTCTGTGTGTTTTTTGTGAAAGAGGAAGGCACAATAAATAACGGAAAGCTGAAGAATTATTTCGGGAAGGAAATAAATTCGGTAATCAATTAGAATCAATCAATGAGTCAATTTCCGGAATAAAATCTGTAACCGTTATGGAAAATATTCGGTTACCAAAATAGCCGTTACACAGGACTGATCGGCGGTAAAAAGGGCCACACCCACACCCGCGAACGCGCCACTCGCCCTCGCCCGAGCCCGGCCTGGCCCCCGCGCGCGCGCACGTGTGCGGTGGCCTAGAGCCTCCTCTCAAGTCTTCTAACAAACCTATTAATGAAGTGTGGATATATAAAGTGGGTAATACTCTTATTTTTTGTCAATGTGGGACAAGCACAATTTTCATTCTTTTGAAGCAAAAACTACCTATATTTCCAACAATCCCCCACATGATTCAAAAGAACAGGAAAAACTAGAAAGGAACGTTTTGGGCAACGGAGACTTTTGTTTTGAAAGTGTCAATGTCTTTTGGACTTGAATTAACACCCAACGCATACAAAAATATCTTACAGTCGTTTTAGGTAGATTTCTCTTTGAACCTATCACGAAGTTAGTAAACTACTTTTGCGCGTTTCAACTTTTCTCAAATCAAGACTCGTTTTCGCAATTTGTAATTTTTAGTGCCCCACAAAATACCCGGATTTTCATGAATGCTCTAGTGGTCCAAGCCTTAAGGACTCTCATAGGGGATTGGGCGTAACCCCCACATTCACATAGGTAAGTTCATCAAGTTTGTACTGTCACAAACCACCTTCACAAGGCTATGAACTTATTAAGAGCCTTAGCTCAACCTTACGCATATGACAGTTAGAAAAATAATACATCACTTTTATTATTAGGAATGGTAGTAGTAACAAACATGAGTTCTTTTGTGATTTCGTTTGACCCATTGAACTTAGATATTTCTAAGATGGATGTCCACCACAATTTACTCCACAATAGGCTTTAAACCCATTCCTTGTGCTGACTCAAGCACCATTTTTCTACAAAGGCCTTTGGTGAGAGGATCTGCAATATTCCTCTCGGACTTTACATACTCGAGTGATATTACATTTTTTCTGATCAGATCTCTAACTATAGCATGCCATAAGAGAATATGCCTTCTCTTTCCATTATAGGCTTGATTTTTCGCTACCCCAATTGCAGCTTGTGAGTCACAATGCATTGAAACTGATGGAGCTGGTTTCCCCCACAATGGAATATCAGCAAGCAAACTCCTTATCCATTCAGCTTCCTGTCCTGCCAATTCTAAAGCAATAAAATCAGATTCCATAGTAGATTTGGCAATGCAAGTTTGTTTGGATGATTTCCATGATATAGCTCCTCCAGCAAGAGTAAAAACATAGTCACTAGTAGATTGAATTTCATCACTATCCGACACCCAATTGGCATCACAATATCCCTCAAGAACACAAGGTGCTCTATGATAATGTAAACCCAAATTGATAGTGCCTTTCAAATACTTCAATAATCTAATCAATGCATTCCAGTGATCTTGATTAGGATTATGAGTATATCTACTCAATCTACTAACCGCATATGCTATATCAGGTCTAGTATAGTTCATCAAAAACATCAAACTTCCAATAATCTTGGCATATTGTTCCTGTGATACAGAATTACCTTTGTTCTTTTTCAAATGAATACTAGAATCATATGGGATTTGCACTGGAGTGCAGTCAAATTGACCAAATTTCTTTAAAATCTTTTCAATATAATGAGATTGGTTTAAAGACATCCCATATAAAGTTCTAGTAATCTTTATGCCAAGAATCACATCTGCCTCTCCTAAATCCTTCATCTCAAAACAAGAATTTAGGAAAGCCTTGGTTTCGTTCACTATGTCTATATTGGTACCAAAAATTAACATGTCATCCACGTATAGACATATGAAAACGCAACCAAGTTTTGAAAGTTTGGAATACACACAAGCATCAGAATCATTTACCTGAAAGCCATTAGAAATAATAGTTTGATGAAATTTGTCATACCATTGTTTAGGTGCTTGTCACTACTACAAAAACAGGAATAAGTAACGCCGAATAAGGTACGGTTAAGTGTGATAAGCGTTTCCTATGATCATATAGTACGTTTTTCTTTGATAACAGTTCTATGGGGGAAAGAATATAGAACGGGTACCTTATTTAACAGTTTCATATTCTTTTACCCTGGTAAAAGAATAAATAATATTATTAAATCTATACATACAAATCGCTAAGCGGTGATAGATAAATGCATACTATTTTCTAAAAAAAAAAAAAAATACAAAATAACTATATCAGTATTGGCGGCAGACAAAACTCAAATTAACTCTAAGAAAATGAAATATCTCCCGCAAAACACAAACCTAAAGCCCATAATTAATAAACTCAAATCAAAATGTTATTACTAAAACTAATATACTCATACCCTAGCCCACCTTCCCCATTAGGCATTAGCCGCCAACTCCTCCACTCCTCCGTCTATCTCTCTGTTTTACCTATGTGTTTCTCTTTCCCCATTTCATAAATTACTAGTTTAAGAAATTGTCATTGTTCCATTTCGATTTCCACGCCAATACTCCTCACACATGATTCTCATTTCTCAGCAGATTAAATCATTGAGAAATGGTTTGCACTCTTTCGATTTCTGTATATTCCTCACAAGCTTAATATATGATTTAATGTTTATTTGATCAACCCCTTTTCCTATTTCTCATCATTAATATAGGTTTTCTTGTCTTGCCTTTAATTTGAATTTTCGAATTGAATTACAGGAGATCTGATTGAATTTTGGTTATTTTTATGTTCTCTTTAATCGTCAGACTCGCCGCCGTCATGATTGCCGCTCCACCATCATATCTCCGACTCCTGTCTTGTTGCTGCCCCAACTAACACCGTTTTTAAGGTTTAAGGTAACATAATTTTTACAAGTAAAGTGCATGACGAAGATACCTGGTTATGGGTGCTGGCATTTTAACGCAATCCAATCCCAACTTTAATTATGTTATTTTGACCTTTAGTGCATGACGAAGATATCTGGTTTAAACAAGACAATTATATTTACAGGGGGGATACTAGGATTCGAATTTATTACTTATATATTTATTGGCATTGACTAATTGTCTAATTTTATCAAGTCATGTTGCATATTGGTTGGTCCATTTAAAACTAGATTAAGAAAATGTCAAATGTTTGTGTGGGACTATGCTGCTTAATTGTCACAAATTGCCTTGAACATTTTCTAATAGCTCAAAATCAACTTGATTATTACTAGCACATAACTCTGAGTCTCTGATATTAGAATTTAGAACAGGACATTAGATGGGAATATTTTGGTATCTCTTGTTTGTTATGGAACTAATAACAAGTATGAAGATGAATGAAGGAGCTTATATTCAATGACAAAGCAATTGAATATGATGAATATTGCCATAATCATAAGCCACAAGTATGTGGCCTATTTGGTAGTGTCTTTTGTGACTTTGGGCCTGAGTTTATTGTACTTAGACACAGATGGTTATGATCCACACGCCGGCATAATTGCATCTATCATTAATGAAAATCCTGCCCGGTTATTCTGGTGTGATTGTAAAATTATAAACACTTTTTAGACAGTTAATGATTTCAACTCAACAATTGGAGTATGTCAACAACTAGGTAGCCAATTTATTTTTCTCTTCCAAAAACTTAAATGCTTCAATTATTGGTTCTTAATCTTAAAGTCCTCTAATTCTCTTTTGGTGATTTCAGGTTTAAGTCTAATGCAGAGCAGCGAGATAAAGTTCATAGTTCATCGTTTTTTTTCCAGTTGCAGTCAAGTGAAAGAGCTAGGAAATATTTGAAGAGGCGAAGAACTTATAAAGAATTATAGTATGGGAAGTGGGAACATCAATTTATTCATTTTTTGTTTTTAATTTCAGTTGTAAATTAGAGTTACTTCGTAATATGTATGTTTGTGTATTTGAACTTTATTGTAATATTAACACATATATACAAGAAGTTTTTGGAAATCGTATATTAAGAATTGTTTAATTTTTTTTTTTTTTGAAATAAATAAGTATATAGTACGCCTATGTATGGAAGATGTTCTGTATCTCAATATTTAACAAGAAGAATAGAGGACAGTTATGTATGGAAGGTGCGCTTTATTATAGAGTATAGGAGACAGTTATGTACGTTAACCGTTCTATATTCCTTTTTCATTTTCTGATTTTAGGAAGGGAATAGAGGACGCTTATCTCTTATCACTGTACTTTATGATTAGGTATATAAAACGCTTCTTTTACCCGTTTTATAAATTTTATAGCGCGCTGAGTTGGAGAACGCCTCTAAGGCGTCCTATAAAGTGTATTTCAACAGTACTCTATGCCCCTTTTTGTAGTAGTGTGTTTTAAGCCATACAATGATCTAATGAGCCTGCATACCTTATCTTCCTGTCCAGGAACAACACATCCCTCTGGTTGCATCATATAAATTTCTTCATTCAAATCACCATTCAAAAAAGCAGTTTTTACATCCATTTGATGCACAACAAGATCATGAATGGATGCAAGTGCAATTAAGACTCTAATGGTGGCAACTTTAGTGACAGGAGAATATGTATCAAAATAGTCTACACCATGCTTTTGACGATGACCTCCTACCACAAGCCTAGCTTTATACTTAATCAAAGATCCTTTTGGAGCATGTTTCTTAGTAAAAATCCACTTACTACATAAGGGCTTGCAACCTCTAGGAAGATCAGACAAAATCCAAGTGTTATTACTCATGATAGACTCAATTTCACTATTTATGGCCTCTAACCAAAAACTTGAATCAATTGACCTCATAGCTTCTCCATAGGATCTAGGGTTTTCTTCTAAGAGAAATGCATCAACTTCTTGCTCGTCTAATAACTCTTTCTCAATTAGGAAGGCAGTAATAAAATCGGGTCCAAAACTAGACTCAGTTCTAGTTCTTTTACTCCTTCTAGGTTCTAGAGTCTCACTAGATGATGCAATGTCATGATGCACAATGGAAGGTGGAGATGCAACAGGTAAGCATGCTTGAACATTAACTTTCATAGGGAAAATATGCTCAAAAAACTCTACATCCCTTGACTCACGAATTGGTCCAAAACCAGATGCATCCTTAAGAATGAATCTATATGCAGCACTGTTGGACGCATAACCTATAAAAATACCATCCACGGTTTTTGGTCCAATCTTACTCCTTTGGAAATCAGGAAGTCCTATTTTTCCCAAACACCCCCACACTTAAGGTAACCCAAGTTTGGCTTAAACCCTTTCCACAATTCATATGGGGTTTTAACTAATTTCTTATGGGGAACACGGTTAAGGACATAGCAAGCAGAAAGAATTGCCTCACCCCACATGTTAGTAGGCATACCAGAACTTATAAGCATAGCATTCATCATATCCTTAAGTGTTCTATTTTTGCGTTCAGCTATTCCATTCTGTTCTAGGGTATAAGGAGTTGTAACCTCATGAATAATCCCATTAGCTTCACAAAATTTCTTTAAAGGAGTTCCATCATATTCACCACCTCTATCTGATCTAACTCTCTTTATTTTCAGGTCTAATTGGTTTTCAACCTCAGCCTTATAAATATGGAATTTCTCTTCGGCCTCATCTTTAGTACTCAATAAATAGACCTTACAATAACGAGAAAAATCACCCACAAAGATAATATAATAACGTTTGCCTCCTCTACTCATGGAATTCTTAAAGTCGCCTAAGTCACTATGAATTAGTTCTTATTAAAGGCTTTTCCCGGGTGCTTAGATTCTACACAAACTTCACATTTGTCAAAAGAGGTATTACTAAAATCTGGAATAAGACTAAGTTGTTTGAGTCTCTTGACAGATGCAACATTCACATGACCTAGTCTAGAATGCCATAAAGAAACTGACTCAGCAATATAAACAGAAGCAGAAGAATTATTATTATCAGTCACAACATCAAGCACAAATAAACCCCCATTACAAAATCCCTTACCCACAAATTCACCATTTCTGGTAAGTACAAGTTTATCAGATTCAAAAGTTAACTTGATACTTGCTTTGTTAAGTAAAGCACCAGAAATGAGGTTCCTGCGGATATCGGGTACATGCAAAACATTTTGCAAAGCAATAGTTTTTCCAGAAGTAAGCTTAAGAAAAACTTTTCCTTTGCCAAGTACACTCACATTGCTTGAGTTGCCCATGAAGACACATTCTCCTTCAGAAACTTTTTCATAGTCTTGAAACATTTCCTTGCTCGAACAAATGTGGCGAGTTGCTCCAATATCAACAACCCATTCAGTCACGTTGCTCACCAGATTCACCTCGGACACAACAGCAGCAATGATGTCTTCAGTGAGATTAGCTTGAGGCTTGTTCTCCTTTGGCTTGTTCCCAGGTCCATGTCCTTGCCTGCATTCCCTAGCTGAATGACCATACTTACCGCAAGTATAGCAATTTCCTTTAAACTGCCTTTTCTCTTTGTTGTTGTTGTTCTGCCTTGTGCCATGGAATTGATTTGGACCCTTGCCTTTCGGTCCCTTATTATAACCTGCATTTCTTTTAGTTTCAACAAGATTAGCAGTAGAGGAAGAATGGTCAGTAGATTTTCCCTTGGTTTGGATACGGTTCTGCTCTTCAATCTTAATGTGGGAAACGAGTTCTTGAAGGGTAAAGTCTTTTTGTTTGTGTTTCATGGAATGGACATAGGTTTGCCAAGAAGGGGGTAATTTCTCAAGGAGACAATTGGCTTGGAAAAGCTCACAGATTTTCATACCCTCAGCAAAAATATCAGCACATAAATGTTCATACTCATGAACTTGATCAAGGACAGGCTTATCATCAGTCATACGGAAATTTAACCAACGACTACAAGCATATTTCTTAGTCCCAAAATCATCAGTCCCATACTTGGTTTTCAGAGCATCCCAAATTTCCATAGCATTCTTAGACTTACTATAAATCATATAAAGAGAAGCTGTCATGTAATGCAACAACATCCCACGATAAGTTTTGTTATCTTTCTTAAAATCCCTAGTGGAATTAGCAGGGGCAGCAAGAGCAGTAAGACAATAATCTACCCCAATTTGACCCAAGAAAAACTCCATCTTATCAGACCACATCTTATAATTCTTCCCATCGAAAGGATCTAACTTAGACATATCAGGGATAAAAGGGTTGAGAAGCATGACAGACGTAAAAGGGATAGCAGTAGGGATATTACCAGCCATTGAAAAATAAAACACAGAAGAAAAAATTCAACTTTGGATTGTAGGAACAATGACTAGTAATGAACGAATAAACTTATCTTTAGACTAGTAATGTGAAAGAGGAAGGCACAATAAATAACGGAAAGCTGAAGAATTATTTCGGGAAGGAAATAAATTCGGTAATCAATTAGAATCAATCAATGACTCAATTTCCGGAATAAAATCTGTAACCGTTATGGAAAATATTCGGTTACCAAAATAGCCGTTACACAGGACTGATCGGCGGTAAAAAGGGCCCCACCCACACACACGAACGCGCCGCGCCACTAGCCCGAGCCTGACCCGGCCCGCGCGCGCGTATGCGGTGGCCTAGAGCCTCCTCTCAAGTCTTCTAACAAACCTACTCCCCCCGTCCCGGAATACTCGACCCGGTTTGACCGGCACAGAGTTTAAGGAACTTGAATTGACTTATTTAATTTAATAGGTAGTAGTTGATAGCAGGGTATTATTTTAATGTAGTTAGTGGGAGGTGGGTTAAGAGGTGGGGTTGGGGGAGAGTAGGGGTTGAATTTTTAATTATTTTTTGTATGGAGTAGGGGGTAGGTGGGTTAATAGGGGTGGAGTGAGAAATAATATAATATTGTTAGAATATTTCCATTTTTAGAAACAGGTCAAGTATTAAGGGACGGTCCAATAAGGAAAACAGGTCAAGTATTCCGGGACGGAGGGAGTATTAATGAAGTGTGGATATATAAAGTGGGTAATACTCTTGTTTTTTGTCAATGTGGGACAAGCACAATTTTCATTCTTTTGAAGCAAAAACTACCTATATTTCCAACAGTTTTTACTAAAATGTTACTCCGTACACGTTATTTTTTGAGGCTGAAAATTTGACAAAATATTGTCATTCGACAGACATACTAATGTCCTCATGTGCGCATGTAGGTGATCGTTTGATTCATCTCGATCGATAAATATTTAGTGAATATTATATTTTTAATTACGTAATTAAAGATAAATAATTGTGAACGGGGAGTATTAGAGACCATAAAAGAGCATGTATGTGTAACCATTTAAGTGAAACAAATGGGTCGGAATAAACTATAATTTAATATATGATACATATATCCACAATTTTTTTTTTGTGACGGGCGGACTCATATATTAGGCTTGTCAACCTTTGGTTCTAATAATGGTGATGGTGCCTCTACCTTGGGTTTGAATTTTTGTTAAGGCAACCACAGCCTTACCGGATAAGCCGGGACCGTTAGGCGACACGGCAGGGCGGCAAGCAAAGTCCCCCACCGGATGTTTAAGGGGTCTAGTTGGAGGCATTAATATCCTTCTGTTTATGTCTTTCAGTGTTATATCCCCTTCTTTTCCCCCTGGCTTCACTAGCCCAAATGGGTATACCATCTTTCTTGTTGTTGTTGTTGTTGTTGTTGTTTTATTGTTGTTGTTGTTGTTGTTGTTGTTGTTTTTCCTCTTTTCTTCCTCATCTGTTGTAACAACTGTTAAAAGTAAACGTACAAATATTAATTAGCATCAAGTATTAAACTTGAACATGTTACAAGACCAAATTAATCAACCATAATGAATACGGAATTGCGGATCGAGTAGAAAACTTGCATATATAATGACTGCTGGCGGCCTAATCAAATACGGAATACTCCGTAGTATACATTGTGATCAATTAAATACTACGGAGTACAGCCTGACTAGTTGAATTAAGTGGCATTTATCGCAACTAATGTTTACTTTGGTGGTATATATATCCCTTTATTGTTTTGTATGGGACCTCCGTATGATGATATTAATTAATTAATATTACTTACGTTTTTACAAAGATTTTTATAGTTACTATTTGCACAAATATTAAAATAAAAGTAGAAAAGTTAATTGAATATAATTAAAATATGGATAAAGTAAGATAAATGTGTAAAAATGAGGGTGTAAAAATAAAGAATAAAGTAAGAGAAATTGAGTGAAAATTTGTTAATATTGTGGCTAAGAAGGGTAAGGTAGTAAATTTTCATGTCCAAAAATAAAATAAAGTAAAGTGTAAAGAACAGTATGAAACGGACTAAAACGGAAAGTGTAAAGATCATTTTGAAACAGAAGTAATACCTAGTATACGGGAACTTGCTATTTTCTTGTTACCGAAATTTAAAATTTAAACAACTCGATACTTGGTAACGAATTAGAGGCGAAGCCAGACTTAGTTGTATACTCCCTCCGTATTAGAAAAAATGACTCATATGCAGGCCAACTAATTAATAGCCTCGTCCTGGCTGGCCTTGGTAGTTTAGCTAGCAATTTCATTTGGGACTTGAGTTGAGAGTAATAGTATGTACTAAAAACTACAGACCAACAATGGTTTCAAACTTTCAACCTAGCTAAAACTATGACGTTGATATTGATATTTGAACTATCGAATTTGACAAATCAATGATATATTACGTTTTGTCGGAGTTAATACAAAATGTGGTTTACCCACCGTAACTAAACTACTTTGTACGTTTGTTTTTATTACTTTTTATAGGCACTCTACTGTGTGCCCAGGGAGGTACATGCATAATTGCTTTCTCCGGAGTCATTTTTATGCATACTCTTTTCCCGTCTCTTATTATTTTCCCTAAGTATTACAAATAGTTTGTTGTTTGTTACGGAGTAAGAAATAAGTTTATTACGATCTTACTCCTTTGACTCACGGGATTCACCACTCTAATAAGGGAAGTGCGTCTCGGAAGTTCTTCGCATGTTTGAACGGATAACCCCTTTCAGCCAGTAAGATTGTCAAAATGCGAAAGTCAACTTTCCGAAATATTAGCTTAAGCGACTACGTTCCGAAAGCTTCGCTTAAGCGACTTATTACCTTTATGACTAAACTAATATAATAGGGCGAAAGAAATTAATAATGACGGGAACAAATATATTTTACGTGAGATTAAAGTTGTGATTTTCATGGTCAATTTTTTACTATTATTTGATCAATCTTTTAAGAACGGATCAAAATGATAAATGGGACGAATAAAAAGGACGGAAAAGAGTAACATATACTCTCTCCATATCTTTTTAAGGAGTTGCAGACATTTTCGACCGTATTTTTGTTAGGAGTTACACTTCACTTATTGGTAACCTCTACATTAAAATATTATACTCAAGTTCTCAACTCCCCAATTATTTATTATTTATCTCTCTCTTTTGTCCCCCCAGTGCGCACATACTCACATTATTTTTTTACAATAAAAATTAACACATCCTCCACTTATATCATCATTATACTCCGTATAACAAAAACAGCTCGTCTTCCTTAATCTTTATTTTGGTCAACGTCTACAGTATCCTCCTCGAGGAAAAATATAAGAGTACTCAGTAGTCGTACCACAATTCATATATGTTAAAGTAAAGTTGTTGCCGTCTTCCTATGATGAGCCACTATATAATTGTATAGAGTTCTCACATCCACATATGCATGGCAGTTTATAGTCAATGACAGGTAAATACGCCAAAAAAAGTCTCCAATTTGGCAATGGCAATCATATAGTAATATTTTATTTGCGACTTGTCAATACTTACCGAAACAAATACTACTCCGTAGCATTTAGTACAAGTTCACATTTGAAGAAATCATGCATTATTGGTACTTACATCATTTTTCTTTTCTACTTATAGTTTTATTGGTACGGACTACGGAGTAGAGTAAAAAAAAATTAACATTAACGAAGAAAATTACGGAGTATGTCATTACTTTTACTTTTTTTTTCTTTTTATTTATGTTTTTGTTAGTACGGAGTAGAGCACTTTTAATTTTTTAATTTTTACATATAACTAGGAAAACTATGTAAAGTGACCTCTAAAATACTACTACGTAGTTTCTTAAGATATGTCATTAATTTACTTAAGATATGTCATTAATTTACTTTTATGATCCAATATTGTTTTTAAAAACGGTGATGAAATTAAACAATCCAAAATTAGTTGCCACCAAAGAAGATTTATTAGATCTATAGAAACAAAGATGTCTCTAAAATTCAAACATATACTATTTTGTTAGATTCATTAACCACTAACTTAGATACTCTGTCTTATGCATAGCGAAGAGATGTAGGGCCTAAAATTAAGAGACCCATTATTGTTCCACCCTTCCCCGGCCCTCACCGTACGGTCATATAATAGCACACAAAAAAGGAGCGAGCCCACATACTAGTAATATACTTACTATTTTTTTTGTTCAAAATTAATAGTCACGTAAGGTAAAAATAATTACCCGTATCAAATATAGTACTCTGTAATCTGTAATAAATTTGCGAGAGTGAAAGTAATTAAGTAAAAAGTACCGTACCAGAAATAGAAGAGGAATCTGTGGAATTGGTGTCACTGTTGTAAGCAAAGCTTGTAGACTTTGAGTTGAAAGAATTGTTGTGTTTGGAGTAAGAAGACGAGTCCATAAGCTTTGGGGTTCGTCTTGCAATTGCTTCCTCTAGTAGTAATGTGTTTGTTTCTTCAATTTTAACTACTTCCGAGTACATTTCCTTCATTATTGGTTTCTCCGTTATTTCCCCTGTTATTGTATCAAAATTCAAATTAATAAAAAAGTTCGCCACCAAATTAACCTACCTAACCTTTTCACGAAATAGTAGATATGGAATGTGGCTCATTATTATAAAAATGTGGTCTTACGTCCAGTTAAATATACTTCCTCCGTTTTTTAATACTCGCAACGTTTGTAAGTTTCATGCATGTCAATGCACAACTTTGATCATTTATATCTTAAATTCTCTTTATGAAAAAATTATAAAAAGTTGATATTTTGAAAATACACAGTGAGACGAATCTAACAAGATCCCACATGACTATGTTTTATCTTATACAAAAAGCACTACGAATAGTCAAAGTAGATTATATGAATAGTGGCAAACGTCCAAACGTTACGAATATTAAAAGACGGAGGAAGTATAAATTATATGGAGAAGTAGTGTAGTACGTTAGAAAATAAAACATCATGAATACTTGAATAATACCAAAACGTAACTTTTTATTTTACTGGTCTTGTTCGTTACACTTACCTTTGTATAAAATTTTAGATGATAGGTGGTTGTTTGGTTATCAATTGTTATTTTATTGAAAAAGTAGATATGATAGGAGTTAGTGTGATATTTTTTAATTGAATGAGAGAGGGTGTAGGGACAAAAAAAAATTAGTGAAAAATAGAGACAATATAATAATTGTGGGGTCATTCATAATTTGGAAGTGTAACAACCAATCTTGAACGGACGAAAAATAAAAGTGTAACAACTAATCTGGAATGGAGGAAGTATTAGATAATTGTATAAGAAATGATAACAAAACAATTGGAACAAATTAATTACCTAAAGAGCAATGCATGTGACCATGATGATTAAGCAAAGTTGCATGGCTTAATTCTTGATCTTCTGATTGCATGTCGTAGTTAGCAAACAAGTTACTCCAACAACTCTACAAAAACAAAAACAACACTATTTTAGTGATACCTTTTGAAGGAGATTAGTACAGTGTGAAAAGAGTAGTAGATCGACGACTTACAAGATCATCAAAGTGATGATGAGTTGCAAACTGGTGATCATTATCATAATTATTAACACCAAAATCATTAGTATTATTATTAGAATTAGAATTAGAATTAGAATTAGAAACCATAACCCGCCTTCGTTTAAAGCGAACACTAAACTCGAACAAAGCATCTTCAAGGTAGCCCGTGGATAGGAGATCATTAGAGAATGATGAGGAGTAATTATCATAATCTGAAGCTTGTAACATCAATGATGATGCTGCATTGTTGTTGTTGTTGTTGTTGTTGTTGTTGTTGTTCTCCATATCATCATCTGCTTATTATGAGATAATTAATTAATCAAACAATTTTAAAAATGGGAATTAATTAAGTTAATTATAGTACTAGGATAAAGAAGAGAGAGAAAATGTACAAGAAGATGATAGTATGTCTGCGTTGAGAAATCCAAGGTTGTTATGAAGATCCCAGCAACCTAGGGAAGAACAGCATTTAGTAGTGTATGCCATTTTTATTTTTTTGTTTTTTTTTGGTTTTAAATTTAATGAGAATTTAAGGAAAGAAAATAAGAGATAACGGTCTCGGTCTGTTTTAAACGGAGGGATTTATATATTTATAGATGGGAAAAAAGTGAAGAAGAAAAAGAAAAAGAAGAAGAAGAAGAATAATGGATGATTTTTTAGAAGGCTAATAATAAATGGTCACTTCAGTCAACCATAAAAAAAAAATTGGAAGGTAAAGAAAAAAATACGGAGTACAAAAGAAAAAAGCATTGCCATGTTTTTATTGGGATTCGTTAGTGTGTCCTTTTAAATTAACAACAATTTTCTTTTCCCTTTTGTTTTTTGTTTTATTGTTTGATTTGGTAGATTTTGTTATAAGTATGATGTCACTAAACACTACTTAGCTCATCAGCAGTAAGTTGTTTGTTTCTATTTCTTTATTTTTATTTTTCAAAATTCACTACTTTTTGAAATATTTTTACAATTAGATTATTGAAAACACAATGTTCACATTAGAGTTTAGTACTCCGTATGTGAATAAAGAAAAGCGATAATTGTTTTAACTTATGATAGACAACCGATAATACAATTTGCACAACAAAATCTATCATTGCATGCTTTTTCTTTCTTTTTCTTTTGTTTTTTTTTTTTTTGAAACTTTTTTTTCAAAATTTGTAAAATTTAGTAAAAGAAAATAAAATTATTAGCCACAACCTTGACCAAAGATGTTTGAGTAATAATGACTTTACTTTCTTTCCCTCTCTCTGAATCATCATTTGCTACTATCAAGCCATCAAGTAACGTAGTATTGCCTCCGTTGTCTTTTATAGTTACTTTAATAGTTTAATTTTTTGCTTAAACTTTATAAATTTTGATCGTAAATTCTCTTCATTACAAGTATCACAATATAAGGCTTGAAATGTTGTTGAATTTCCGTCAATATGTATTTTAAATATCATTTTTTTTTAATATAAATTTTATATGTAATTGAATATATTGACGGCCAAACATGCTTATTGAAAACTGTAAAAAAAAAAGTATAACCATAAAAAAACGAAGGTAGCATCTTACTTCGTACTCCCTTCGTTTAAATTCCATTTCACGTAATACAAGAAAAACATAAATTGAACAAAAGAAGAAATTTCAAATATTCACGAATTTACATATCAAACTATTTGGAATAGAAAATTATCCACCACAACAAAGAACATAACCACCACTGGTAGTAGATAACAGCTTTGTTTCAAAAAGTTTCACAATCGAACTTTACTAAATCAATGCTAATAATATTGGAACATGCTTCTTAATAAATAATTTTAATTAATTTGAAATTATCCATGGCCTACTCTCTTAATTAATTAAATAATGAAGTTAATTTGTTTTCTTTTCTTCTATTTAGTGAATATCTTTTCACTTTTCACTTTTCACTTCGGGTTGTTCATTGAAAATTTTCCTACATTTACTTTATTCTGCTTTAGTCAAAGAAAAACTACTTCGTATTATTTAATCCCAACTTGCTCGACTTTGTGGGGTTAGTTTTCTTACTGCATTACATTTGTCTTCTCCATAAGATATTACAATAGTGTTTTTGTTTTTTGCTTCTTTTGTTTTTTAGGTATGTAAACACAACAACATTACAAATGACAAATAAGAAATTCGAACATGTAACATATTATACACGTGCTATTAATTTTTGCTACTAAGTTAGCACGATACGAAAGGGATGGTAGATAAAATGGGGAACTAAAATAATAATTGACGAGGAATGGACTAATAATATCATGTTTTGTTAAGCCAGGCAAAAGGTTAAAACTACATCAAGAACAAGAGAACAGACTTTAGGTTAGACTAGACACAATTCAAATTTGAGCTTTTGCTTTTTCCAAATAATAGTAACTTTTTTTTCCTTTATTTATTTTTTATTTATGGATATAGTATAATTTGGTCACCAACCGAATTTTGCTTTTATTGTATGTTTGTGTACAAAAAAGGTGACACCATTGTATTGGACTGGCATGATGAAGTGGGGACATCATCTCTATGTGATAGATAGCAGTATAGCACCCTCATCTAGAGCTGTCAAAACAGGTCATCGGGTCGGGTTTGGGTTGGGTCATCTCGGGTTTCGGGTCATGATCAGGTCGGGTCGTGTCGGGTCAATATTTCATTCGGGTTGAGTTCGGGTTCGGTCGGGTCGATTTCAGGTCGGATCATATCGGGTTTTTTCCTATCCCGGGTTCAGGTCGGGTTCGAGTCGGGTCACATTTCGGTCAGGTTTGATTTCGGGTTCGGGTCTTATCGGGTCGGGTTTAAGTCGGTTTGTAACAGATAATTTCGAGTTCGGGTCTTATCGAGTCGGGTTTAAGTCGGTTTGCAATACAGTTATTTTCGGGTTCGGGTCTTAGTTTGGATCGGATAATAATCCGATCAAATAGAATTCAGATCGGGTCACTCTCAGGGACGGGTCAAACTCGGGTCTGATAATTAACCTATACATTTTAAGGATTTTATATTCTAAAAAATTTTGTTTAACTTATTTTAGAGTTAAATTTTTCAATATTTAGCAATAAATAATTAAAATAGATATATCAATGAAGTTAATATTTGGTCGTGTCATTGATAACTCGGGTAAATCGAGTAGCGGGTTCTCACAGGTCGGGTCAATAGCAGGTTTCATCGAGTTACAATCGGTTTCGGGTTGACATCGGGTCGGGTATCAAATCGGGTTCGGGTCATTGTTCGGTCGGGTCAGTTCGGTTATCGGTCATTTTCGGGTCGGGTGTCGGGTTCGGGTTCAGGTGTTACAACATCGGGTTAAAATCGGTTATCGGTTTTTTCGGGTCGGGTACAGGTCGGATTTCGGGTTACCTGTTTTACCGTAATTTCGGGTCATGGTCGGTTACGGGTTCGGTCGGTTCAGGTCGGGTTTTCGGGTCGGGTCAGTTTTTGACAGCTCTACCCTCATCCTTCTTGTGAGTCATTTTGACTACTGAGGGACGGTAGAGGAAGTAATTCTAATAACTGTTAATATATGGAGTACTCCGTATTGTTAAATAAGGAGTATAATGCGGCAATTTTATAAGAAAAATGATATAAAAAAATAATGGTATAAAAAAGAATAACTGTATATAAATATGAATAATGGTATAAAAATAAGAATAACGGTTTTTTAAAAAGTGATTAACTTTCCTTAAACGGTTGTACTTTAAAAAGAGATATACTTTCCTTTTTTGATATGTTTTGGTCCCCACTTCAAATTATATTAATATTTCTCTCTTTCTTGTGGTCCCTGCACTTACTCACATCATCTTTTTAATATAACAAATAATTTACTCACTACCCCACTTTCATCTTATTTTAATACTTCCTCTGTTCTTTTTTAAATGACACAACTATTTACGCACGTTAAATGCGCGATTTCAAATCTTAATATCTCCAATTATGGATAAGAAAAAATTATAAAAATTTGATATTAAAAAATATTTACTGAGACGAATCCAACAAGACCCCACACGACTATGTTTTTTCTTAAGTACAAACCACAAAAGGAAGTCAAAGGAACTTGTGTGAATAATGTCCAAAACCCAATTGTGTTATGTAAATAAGAACGGAGGAAGTACATTCAACTCACTCTCCTAAAATTACGTGTCGGTCAAAGTGTATCTCTTTTTAAAACAGGGAGGAAGTACCAACGTATACCCCTATAATGTGTTTATAAACACATCACTGTGTGTTGTCTCTCCATCCCCATCGAGAGTATGAGTAATAGCAAATCTACAAATACCGCATTTTTAGGCCCCGTTTAATTCACCTTATTTCTCATTATCAGATCTGACTTCATTTTCTCTGATCTGATCTGAACTTGTATTTTTTTTTATATGATCTTATTTTTTTGATCAGATCTGAACTTATTTTGTTCTAATCTGATATGATCCGATTTTCAAAATTAAGATTGAAATAAAAATCTACAAATATTAATATTAAATGATTTACAAGTAAAATAAATGTTATTCAAATTTATAACATTGTTGTTAAAACTACACATTATTTATTCGACTCTGCTCATGATATAATTATTACTTATACTTCGTATTAGATAGACATGGACATGATCAATACATATCGGTTCTGATTTAGACACACGAGTTATGATTTAATGGTGATGCTTCAAAGAATGTATTGGGTTGCATTTTGATGCGAAATGGAAATGTGATTGCGTATGCGTCTCGTCAGTTGAAGCCATATGAAGCGAATTACCCTACCCATGACCTAGAACTAGCAGCAATTCTATTTGCATTGAAAATATGGAGGCATTACTTGTATGTGAAGGAAATAATGCCCTTGGTCCAAGTATGCATATAATATTAAGTCTAATAAATGCGGTTCAGTATTAATTAACAAGTTAATAATTCAGTGAGATCAAGTTAGCTGAATGCCTAGCTAGAGGCCGCTTACTCTTGACTGAACCCACTAGCTAGATCAAGTGGAATTAATGATATTAATCCACAGCTTACTCTTGACTGAACCCGAAGGGTCACACAAATAGTACGTAAACGGATCAAGTATTTAATGGCATTAAATACTCCATCTATGGATATTTGGAATCCACGGATCTTTGTTTCAGTGGGAGCTGAGATCGTCACAAGAAAGAAATGAATACCCCGGAAACGATGATATTGCCGGAAACGGAAATATGGATCGTATCGGAAATATAAATATTATCCAAGTCGTAGATGTTGCCGGAAACGGAAACATGCTACGTATCGAAAAATACTAATGGAAATGGAAATATTCCCGGAATCGGAAATATTGCTGGAAACGGAAATATTGTCTGAATCGGAAATAATATCGGAATCGGAAAATAATTCCGGAAACGGAATTATTAAATATTTGTTCGAAACGGAAATTAATTCCGGAATCGGAAATATCAAAAATTGTTCGTATCGGAAATGAATTCCGGAATCGGGAAATTAATCGGAAGCGTATCGTACGAATTAGCATCGGACGAGGCCTGCCAGACGAAGGCCCAGCACGAAGCCGGGCCATCGCCCAGCAAGCCAGCGCGCCACAACGCACCAGCCAAGGCTGCGCCAGGCCCACCGCAAGGCAGGCCCAGCGCGCGCCAAGGCTGCGGCAGGGTGTGGGCCTCGTGGCAATGGGCTGCGAGCTCGCGGGCTGCGCGCGCGCGCATGGCGCCCCTCGTGGGCTGCTGTGCGTGCGTGTGTGTGTTTGTGTGCTATACGAATCCTAAAGCTATCAGGTTTCGATATATGATTAAATTCCTAATCCTAAAAGGATAAATTAATTAAATAAGAGTTCTATTAGGATTCTAGTTTAATTAATTCGTATCCTAATAGGATTCCAGTTCCTTTTCCATACCTCTATAAATAGGTGCCTAGGGTCATAATTTAGAGACACAATTGAAGTATTCTAAAGGTAAGATTTTGAAGAAAAATCAGCCATACACTTGCACCATATTAGCCGAAATTCCTAAGCAACCTTAAGGGCGATTCTAGTTGGTCAAGCTTAATGTTAGGTTATGATACATATGACAATTCATAAATCATGCGGAAAAACCATAAATCCAGGAAAATATATTATTTACACATAATCATTTAGCATAGTTTAGATGCACACTCTTTGTTGCGTGCCTTCCCTAGCTGCGCCCGAACCGAACAAGAACAAGTCTTTAGGACTCCAAGTGTCGTCCCTCCGTAGATAGTCCACAGCACGTCCGGATCCGCCTTAAGATTGACCAACTAGAATCGCCCTTAAGGTACTACTTATTTTCGGCTAAATGGGCAAGAGTTATGGCTGATTTTTCTGCTTAAAAATCCTAGCTTTGAATACTTGAAAACTTGTGTATAAATTTATGACCCTAGGCATATATTTATAGAACCCTGGAAAGGATTTCGTATCCTGTTAGAATACTAATTAATTAATTAGAATCCTATTAGAACTCTAAATAATTAATTTAATCTTTTAGGATTAGGATTTAATCTATGCACGAATTCTGATAGCTTTAGGATTCGTATAGCACGTACACACGCACCGCACGAGCATCGCACGCCCATGCGCAAGCCTTGCGGCCCACGCTGTGCGCACGGCGCACAGGCCCACTGCCCGCAGCCCATTTGTGCGCGCGCGCCAGCCTTGGCTGGGACTGGCCTTGCGCTGGGCCTGGTCGAGGCATTGGCGTGTTGTTGGATGCGTGTGGCTTGCTGGGCGATGGCTTGGCTTCGTGCTGGGCCCTCGTCCGGCAGGCCTCGTCCGATGCTTATTCGTACGATACGCTTCCGATTAAATTCCCGGTTCCGGAATTCATTTCCGATACGAACAATATTTAACATTTCCGATTCCGGAATCAATTTCCGTTTCGAACAAATATTTAATATTTCCGTTTCCGGAATTATTTTCCGATTCCGATAATATTTCCGATTCTGACAATATTTCCGTTTCCGGCAATATTTCCGATTCCGGCAATATTTCCATTTCCGATAATATTTTCCGATACGTACCATGTTTCCGTTTCCGGCAACATCTACGACTTGGATAATATTTATATTTCCGATACGATCCATATTTCCGATTCCGGCAATATCATCGTTTCCGGAGTATTCATTTCTTGCCTGTGACGATCTCAGCTCCCACTGAAACCAAGATCCGTCGATTCCGAATATCCATAGACGGAGTATTTAATGCCATTAAATACTTGATCCGTTTACGTACTATTTGTGTGACCCTACGGGTTCAGTCAAGAGTAAGCTGTGGATTAATATCATTAATTCCACTTGAACTAAAGCGGCCTCTAGCTAGGCATTCAGCTCACTTGATCTCACTGAATTATTAACTTGTTAATTAATACTGAACCGCATTTATTAGACTTAACATAGAATGCATACTTGGACCAAGGGCATTATTTCCTTCAGTCTCCCACTTGTCCTTAGGGACAAGTGTGCATTTCCTAATTCCTTTGTCGCTCGATGCTTGCTCTTGAACATAAGGTAAGAGTTATCATCCTTATTATGTCCAGAGGTGTTCCTCGGTTTCAGAGTTCAACTGATCAAATAAACAGATAATCATAGCCTATGATTCATCCGAGCACGGCCATGCATTTCACAGTTTCTAGCTCTCCGAGTGGCCTTGTACAACTTTTAAGCATCTCATCCCGATTTATGGGAGGACAATCCCAATCCTGCGATCTTGAGATTAGACTTCGTTTGATAGGTGATTACCTGAGCGTTGTCTTTATAGCCTCCTTTTACGGTGCGACGGTTGGTCAACGTCAAAGCAACCAGTTCTCAAACAAGTAATCTCAAATCACTCAGGTATTGAGGATTTAGTGTCTAATAATTTTAATGAAATTTACTTATGACAGATTTTCATCTCTTACAGTAAAGTTTCATAGGTCTTGTCCGATACTAGTCTTCCCAAAGTAAGTATCTATGCAAATGATTATGACATTGCCATGTCCACATAGTTCAAGAAACAGAACTACTAGTCATCTTGCATTCTAGTCGTCTAACGTTTTCTATGCATCCAATTTTATAGAAAACTCCGACTAGGGACCATTTTCAACCTTTGACATTCAAGTTCACTTGATAGACATTTCTTAGTCACAGGACTGGTCCTGACAGTCTATCTTGAATATATCGTCAAATTGAAAGGACTCATCATTTAATACTAAACCAAGATTAAATGGAATATGAAAATACATTTCATATATGATAAATGTTCAACCCCATTGTTTTACAACCATGGGCCTCAAACCCATCTTTAAAACAGTTCATGGAATTCAAAGCTATGCTTGATTTCCAGTGCTACAACGTGAGTGTTGCTTCTCACTTGTTGCATAGGTTTAGTTATCATGTTTTGCCAATCTTAATATCCTTTTCATCGAATGTTCTTCGAGATATGATGATAAGATCTTTTCGAGTTTGTTTATTATGTGATCTAGTCTTTCTTACTTTGATGGTGGTTTTACTCATTTTGCAATGAAGAACCATCAAGTTAGCAGACGTTTTTCTTGCTTCAAGAGTGGTTCTACGCATTTTTCAATGAAGAACCATCAAGCCAGCAGATAGGTGATCTACCCAAACAACCCTGTTTTATTGTTTCTTAGGCAATAATTACTTTTACTTCAACTGTATAGGTTGCTAGTGATGCTTTGTTTGGATTTACCTATCCAAGCAGTTCATAGATATGTGGAAGACTCTCCAACTCTATCTTAGAACATAGAAATTATTA
Organism: Spinacia oleracea; assembly: GCF_020520425.1. Classification (NCBI taxonomy): domain Eukaryota; kingdom Viridiplantae; phylum Streptophyta; class Magnoliopsida; order Caryophyllales; family Amaranthaceae; genus Spinacia; species Spinacia oleracea. The sequence goes on from NC_079489.1 coordinate 67,032,183, forward strand.
TTTTAATTTCCCACGCAACAACTCATGGTCTCCAATCCATGTTGCCATTTCAAAACACGATGCTCTATAGCTCGTCCTTATCAATGGTTAACTCCAAAGGGTCTTGCTTGATCCTTTGCCAGTGTTTATGCGTGTAGCATCAATATTTAGCATATCTTTATTTCCTTGAATCAAGAACTATTCCTATGTACCTTTTCAAGTACCATAAGTATTCTTGATCTCAATCTAGTTGATCTTCACTTAGATCAATAGAGATTGGTATATGTTCGCCATGCCTAAAGTCATACGATACGTTTTTGGCGATCTTCATATTATATCATACATGATAAATTCTTTTGCAGAATAATTCCCAATTGAATTCTATTCATGTAAGTTTAGCTCATCTAGTTTCAGTAGATACTAAATCCAGCTAAATTATTTGACATATAATATAGGTTAAGAATCTTACTTAGATCCTTTGATGTTTAACTTAGTAAATGCTAATACATAGTTCAAACATTCTTTACTTAGATTTATTCACATGGGTCGAATATCTCCAATGGAGTCTTTCGTGTTTGATTTAGTAAATGCCATTACTTAATCTAAAACATTAATATAAGATCTTTGTAAATAGATCTTAATACCCAGTATGTACTAAGTTTCGCCTTGGTCCGTCATTGATGAATAATTTCAAATCTAAGTCATTAGCATTTGAATGTTATTTCACAATAGAGAGATATGTGTGTGATACACATAGGACCAATTAAGTTTTATGTACTCCCACTAAACTTCTTATATATCTATAAGAATCATGTACATTTTATGAAACTAAAATACTTATTAGCTTCACTAAAATACATTTCTAATTCTTAATTTCTTGCTTAAATCTATACTTAGATTTCTTAAGCTAGCATTCATTTCAAGCATTATTTGGATCCACAAATCCTATGACATGCCATGTACATAGTTTTCTTCCAACATTTGATTGAGGAATACGTTTTGTCATCCAATTGCCATATGTACCAATATGCAATCATTACTTGAATTATAGACTTAAGCATTACGATTATGCATGAGGTTTCAACACAATCCACACGGTGAATTTGCTTGTAACCTTTAGAAACTAATCTAGCTTTGTGTGTTAACACAATTTAATGTTTTATGGTTTTTATCCTTAAAACAAACTTGCAACCAATAGGTGTGAAACTATTCTTGCAAATCAACAAAATTTCAATTTTGTCATCAAAACACTGAGTATGTTTTATGGCCTCTAACCATTTAAAACATTTGAGTCTATATATGGCCTCTAACCATTTTAGGGAATCTGGGTTTCGTCATAGCTTTCTTACAGGTCACAAACTCATTAATCTAAATGATAATAGTTTAACTACAAGTTGTAGGTTTCTTCACTATCTAATAGAAGAATTGCATAGTTTCAGTGATTTGAACTCTATGCCTACTTGGATATAGAACATCAAACAATAGAATATCAATAGCCACTTGAAAGTCCTTTAAATATTCTGTTCTCCTTGAAGCACTTGTAAAGTCTTCTAAGAGATTATTATTTAAAGCCACTTCTAAAGTCCTTAAAGAATAAGTTCGGATTTTCTGAAGCACTTCGAAAAGCCTCCGGAATGTCCGTTTATGTTTGTTGTTCGCCTTGAAGACTTTCGAAGTCTATTTTCTCCCACTTGTCATTTTGGAAACGAATCTCCAAAAGGAAATTATTTCGAGCAAACAAACATTATGTTCTCAAAAATTCGTGGTAGAAACAATACCCTTGTGTCTCATTTGAATAAATCACAATGAAACATATATCTATACTTGGGCCTTAGTTTGTTGAATAACAAACACTAAGCTCCCACTGAGTTTAGGAACTCTTTAGATATATTATGAAAAGATACTCTGAACTTACTTTTCAAAAGCTTTGACGAATTTGGTTTAGTTTGGTGGTAGTTGAGTATTTTGTTTTAGAAATTATAGGAAAAGTCTTTATGATTCATCATTGATCGAATCAAGTACCAATTGACTTCGATCATTCCAACTTAGATATGCCATATCTTATGGAACTAGACCGTGAATTTACAACACACAATCATTGATGATCATTCTTGGTCTCAAGCAATCATTAATATGATCTAACCTAGATCTTTATGATTTCTTGCCAAGTGGGATTTATACTTCTGAATCTTTGAACTAGCCAAACAGATTCAAACTTATATCACATTGAGTAAATAAACCTATATTCACTCAAATCTGTGTGAAATAATAAAGTCATAAAACCTTTCTTTAGCTTTGAACTCTATCGTCTAGGCGTTCTAACAATAGTTCATATCTTTTGTTACTTTCAACAAGTAAGACTAGTTGTCTTAAATTGATCTAGAAATCAATGAACTTTCAAAAGTCCATCAAAATAGAGCTTTTGAATGTTAACTTGTTGATATGGTCTAAGCAACAATGCCAAAGATTAGTGGAACTCAAATCAAGAGGTTGATTTTAACCTAGTAAAGTTTTTATTGTTAAAGAGTTGTTTGTTTTAATCAAGCATATTGACTCAACCCGTAATTGACCATTTCATTCAAATAAACAAACAACCATTGTTTTTGTTCTTCTGAATGTGAGTCTTTCTGTGTTTGAAAACAGAAATTTAGGTATGCTGATTGTGGAACAAAATAGCCATTAAGTTCCAGCCTTTGAAAGGACTTAAAACAAACTAGATGACCCTACAACTAATGTAGCATTGCCATGCTTCATTTCCCACTTGTAGGTCATTAGTGTAGCCTAGCTTCCATTGTTTGAGTTATTACCGAAGTAAGAACCTCAAGCGGTATATGATACCAAGGAAGTTTGATTGCTAGGTCACTTCTCTTTAAACACAAACTTATAGGTAGAAACGGAATCGTAAATTCCTTTCATTTGTTCCTTGTTTTCCTATTTCTTGTACCCTTTCTTATAGTCTTAAGAATTGAATTCTATAGTGTTGACTTTTATACTTTGTTAGACATGTCCGATGTCATTCCAACAGAGTTCTTACCATTTTATTTATATTGAATATTCTGTTTCAACTAGATGATCTTACCAGAAGCTTCTAAAGTTCTCTAAGCATCAATCTATTCGAATGTCTAGGGACTAGACTCATTCGAGAATTAAATGGACAAAGATATTAGGTTGTTAACCATTGGTAAAGCTGAGTGTTTAAACTCAATTCTTTATGATCTCAAAACTACATTGTATTTTGAATTCACAAGCACCAATCGGTTTGCCATTCGACTTTGATATTCGAAAACAACCATAAAAGTCGCTAAAAGAAACGTACATTTAAATCGCTCATTTTCTCTCATTTCCGTGAATCGTTCTTGAATTCACTACCAATCGAGGAAATTTACTGTTACCTTTCTAAAAGGATTTATTGCAGTGCAAGATATTTAATTATAAACAATAATTAAAATATACATTGAAGCATGCAAAGTCTAAACATTTATCATGAGTAATAACTTGAAAATTAAAGCAATCATGCAATTTAAACAAGTCATTAGCATTTTATTCGAATTATGTGTTCCGGCAGGTGTGAATAAAATGATTCCAAGACCCTAAAACCATTGAAGAATTAAGCACTATTTGTCGACTCAATTCTAAAACATTTTAGGTAAGCAAAAGCCTTTTGCTAATAGTCTAAGAACTTATTAGGTAAACCTATCGATTTTGCCACGACATAAAAGGACTCCTTACTTATATCGTTGAGTTTCATTAAAACTAACATGTACTCACAATTATTTGTGTACCTTGCCCCTTTAGGACCAATAAGTAACACCTCGCTGAGCGAAAACTATTACTAGATTGATGTAAAGGATATCCAAGCAAGTGTATATTTTGGCATGGCACCTTTTAACTCAATTTTTAAGTTTGGAACTTAAGGCTCTTACTATGTTGGTTAGATTTTAAGTGAACTAAAATCTTTAATCATGCAACATAATCAAGCTTTTGATCTCATGCATTTTAAGACATATTTAAAAGCAATAAATAACTTAAAACATGCATAAGATAAATGTGATCTAGTATGGCCCGACTTCATCTTGAAGCTTTAACTTCAAAGTCCGTCTTGAAAATCTCCGTGGGAGGCACCATTTTCTTCAAATAGAATAAGCTATAATTAAAACTAATTACAATTATTTGATGGTATGCAGACCATATTTGAATTGAAAAACAACTTTGGTACTTTAGACCAATTACATTCAAATTAATGGTACGCAGACCATATTTTCTATCCTATTTAGGTCATACTAGTCACTTCATAACCTGCAAAACAGTACATATACAATATATACCATTCACCCATTCATTATCATGAATGGCCCACATAGCTGGTTAGTAAAACACATTATGCATCACGTAAACATTTGCATCAATTAATCAAGGGCACCAATAATCTACAAATTATTCAGTCCTTATTAATTCTAATCAAGTTGTTTTAACCTTAAGGATTTGTAGACCTAATCAAGAGTTTATGACTAAAAGGGGCTCCCACTTAAACCAATAAATTCATATGCTTTACTAATTTTAAACATAAAAATGTATTTCAAGTCTAACCGGAAACATACAAATTTAATTAAAATTTAAAGCTCATATAAATTTATAATTGAATCCATAAAGTTTAATTTAATTTCAGTCGTATTTAAATTAATTCATGATTTTAATTTTAGTAAAATAATTAGAATAAATAAAATTTATTATAATTACAATATTCAAAATTAAAATCCAAGAAAATAATTTAAATTATTAATTTTAAAATTAATTAAAATTACGTAAACTGAAAATTTCAAATTAAAATTTCAAAACAATCTAATCGCAACGCAACAACCTCACGCATCGCACGCCCATGGGCCACACGCACACAGCCATCGCTAGCCATGTGCGCGCAGCCCATGCGCTGCCTCGCATCGCTGCTGCTCACCATCGCAAGGCATCACGCATGGTGCTCGCTGCGCGCGCCAGCGCTCGACGCACGAGCATGCTGCCGCAGCCCATCGCTGGGCGCAGCACTCGTCGTACGTCGCAACGCGCACTCGCACGCCATCGCTGGGCGCAGCGCTCGTCGCACTCGCAACAAGCGCTTGCACGCCATCGCTGGGCGCAGCGCTCGTCGCACGCACAACAAGCACTCGCACGCCATCGCTGGGCGCAGCGCTCGTCGCACGCACAACAGCGCTCGCTGCGCGCGAGCGATCGATGCTTGGCGCAGCACTCGTGGCACGCGAGCTTGCACTCGCTGCGCGCGAGGCTCCGCACGCTTGCGCGAGGCAGTGCACGCTGTGGCGCAGCTCGCTTGCTGCCCACACGCGACTGCTCGTGCCTTGCCCTCGCCCTCGCCCATTCGCCCATCGCACACAGCCACGACACAAGGCTGGGTTGCTGCCTTGTGCTCGTGCACCATGGCCTTGCTCATTGCTTTCGTGCCGCATGGGCGACGAGCTCCCTTGCTCGTCGTCATATGCCCGCACTATGCAACACCCCTCAAGGGTAACACGTAGCGTCCATTGCTTTGTGCGTGCAAGTTATATGAGCGAATCGCATAAAATTTTAAAATTTATATTCAAAATTAATGACAAATTAATAAATAATATTAATTTCATAATTTTAGGGCGAAAAATCGAAAATTTATTATTCAATTGATTTCCGATTAACATGGATTCAAGTCTAGGTCATAAAAATTTAAAATTTAACATAAATTTACAATTTTTATGGTGGTTTTTAATCATAGGTATCTAATTAAATTATAACTAATTATGAAAATCAAATTAATTCTAAATTATTCCAATTTTCAACAAATTAATCATAATTACAAATTAGATTGCATAATTAACAAGGTTAGGCATTCAAACTTGTTAAACATATACAGTAGGTCAATAAAAAATTCAAGATTTATCAACAAGAATCGCAAATATTTAATTTAACATCTTAAATTTACGAAATTTTGCATTCGAAAAACTAAAACCTCCGAAAAGTCATAGTTAGGCTTCGAATTTGAGAATTCTGGGTTCGGCCGAAAAAAACTACTTTTGTCAAAATTTTAGAATGCCTTTTACATGCGGAATTGACACAAAAATCACTCGATTTGGATGAGTAACGAAGAAACTGCCGAAAAACTGCGTACGTATAATTAAATAAACGCAATTTGCAATTAATTAACAATTACGAAAATTAATCACCCCTTTTAATTCTTGCAAATTTGTAATATTTAACCATGTTCATGCAATTTAGATTATGAAAATAATAAGAGGCTCGTGATACCACTGTTAGGTTATGATACATATGACAATTCATAAATCATGCGGAAAAACCATAAAGCCAGGAAAACATATTATTTACACATAATCATTTAGCATAGTTTAGATGCACACTCTTTGTTGCGTGCCTTCCCTAGCTGCGCCCGAACCGAACAAGAACAAGTCCTTAGGACTCCAAGTGTCGTCCCTCCGTAGATAGTCCACAGCACGTCCGGATCCGCCTTAAGATTGACCAACTAGAATCGCCCTTAAGGTACTACTTATTTTCGGCTAAATGGGCAAGAGTTATGGCTGATTTTTCTGCTTAAAAATCCTAGCTTTGAATACTTGAAAACTTGTGTATAAATTTATGACCCTAGGCATATATTTATAGAACCCTGGAAAGGATTTCGAATCCTGTTAGAATACTAATTAATTAATTAGAATCCTATTAGAACTCTAAATAATTAATTTAATCTTTTAGGATTAGGATTTAATCTATGCACGAATTCTGATAGCTTTAGGATTCGTATAGCACGTACACACGCACCGCACGAGCATCGCACGCCCATGCGCAAGCCTTGCGGCCCACGCTGTGCGCACGGCGCACAGGCCCACTGCCCGCAGCCCATTTGTGCGCGCGCGCCAGCCTTGGCTGGGACTGGCCTTGCGCTGGGCCTGGTCGAGGCATTGGCGTGTTGTTGGATGCGTGTGGCTTGCTGGGCGATGGCCTGGCTTCGTGCTGGGCCCTCGTCCGGCAGGCCTCGTCCGATGCTTATTCGTACGATACGCTTCCGATTAAATTCCCGGTTCCGGAATTCATTTCCGATACGAACAATATTTAACATTTCCGATCCCGGAATCAATTTCCGTTTCGAACAAATATTTAATATTTCCGTTTCCGGAATTATTTTCCGATTCCGATAATATTTCCGATTCTGACAATATTTCCGTTTCCGGCAATATTTCCGATTCCGGCAATATTTCCATTTCCGATAATATTTTCCGATACGTACCATGTTTCCGTTTCCGGCAACATCTACGACTTGGATAATATTTATATTTCCGATACGATCCATATTTCCGATTCCGGCAATATCATCGTTTCCGGAGTATTCATTTCTTGCCTGTGACGATCTCAGCTCCCACTGAAACCAAGATCCGTCGATTCCGAATATCCATAGATGGAGTATTTAATGCCATTAAATACTTGATCCGTTTACGTACTATTTGTGTGACCCTACGGGTTCAGTCAAGAGTAAGCTGTGGATTAATATCATTAATTCCACTTGAACTAAAGCGGCCTCTAGCTAGGCATTCAGCTCACTTGATCTCACTGAATTATTAACTTGTTAATTAATACTGAACCGCATTTATTAGACTTAACATAGAATGCATACTTGGACCAAGGGCATTATTTCCTTCATTTAAGGCGGATCCGGACGTGCTGTGGACTATCTACGGAGGGACGACACTTGGAGTCCTAAAGACTTGTTCTTGTTCGGTTCGGGCGCAGCTAGGGAGGGCACGCAACAAAGTGTATGCATCTAAACTATGCTAAATGATTATGTGTAAATAATATGCTTTCCTGGCTTTATGGTTTTTCCGCATGATTTATGTTTTGTCATATGAATCATAACCTAACAGTGGTATCACGAGCCTCTTATTATTTTCATAATCTAAATTGCATGAACATGGTTAAAAATTACAAATTTGCAAAGAATTAAAAGGGGTGATTAATTTTCGTAATTGTTAATTAATTGCAAATTGCGTTTATTTAATTATATGTACGCAGGTTTTCGGCAGAATATTCGTTACTCGTCCAAATCGAGTGATTTTTGTGTCAATTCCGCATGTAAAAAGCATTCTAAAATTTTGACAAAAATTTTATTTTCCGGCCTAACCCAGAATTCCCAAATTCGAAGCCTAACTATGACTTTTCAGAGGTTTTAGTTTTTCGAACGCAAAAGTTTGTAAATTTAAGATGTTAAATTAAATATTTGCGATTCTTGTTGATAAATCTTGAATTTTTGATTGACCTACAGTATATGTTTAACAAGTTTGAGTGCCTAGCCTTGTTAATTATACAACCTAATTTGTAATTATGATTAATTTGTTGAAATTCGAATAATTTAGAATTAATTTGATTTTCATAATTAATTAATAATTTAATTAGGTACCAATGATTAAAAACCACCATAAATTTGTTATTTTGTGTTAAATTTTAAAATTTTATGACCTAGATTTGAATCCATGTTAATCGGAAATTAATTAATTAATAAATTTTCGATTTTTCGTCCTTAAATTATGAAATTAATATGATTTATTAATTTGTCATTAATTTTGGAAATAAAAGTTTTAATTTTTATGCAATTCGCTCATAAAACTTGCACGCACAAAGCAATGGACGCTAAGTGTTACCCTTAAGGGGTGTTGCATAGTGCGGGCATGCGACGACGAGCAAGGAAGCTCGTCGCCCATGCGGTACGAATGCAGCGAGCAAGGGGAGTAGCACACGAGCACAAGGCTGCAGCCCTGCCTTGCGTCGAGTGCTGCGATGATGCATGGGCGGATGGGCGATGAAGCAAGGCGTGCTAGCATGGCAGGCGCGCGCGCGGGCAGCGAGGGGTGCCTCGCAGCACGAGAGCCGCCTCGCCCAGCCTCGCCAAGCAACTGCTGCGCCACGAAGTAGCGAGCGATGCTGCGCGCAAGCGTGGCTCGGCTTGCTGCGTTTGCGCGTGGCAGCTGCTCGAGCCTTGCCGTGTGATCACTCGTGAGGGGCGATGATGCGCCCATGCCTCGTCTTGACCCGATTGATGCGCTTTGAATTTAATTTTTGATTTTCAGTTCGGAAACGATTTTAATTAAATTTTAAAATTCGTAATTTAAATTGTTTTCTTGGATTTTAATTTTGAATATTATAATTATTTTAAATTTTATTTATACTAATTATTTTACTAAAATTAAATCTTGAATTAATTTAAATTCGTTTGATTCAACTGAAATAAATTAAAATTAATGGATTCGATCATAAATTTATGTGAGCTTTAAATTTTAATTAAATTTGTATGTTTCCGGTTAGACTAGAAATACATTTTTATGTTTAAAATTAGTAAAGCATATGAATTTATTGGTTTAAGTGGGAGCATTTTTAGTCATAAACTCTTGATTATGTCTACAAATCCTTTAAGGTTAAACAACTTGATTAGAATTAATAAGGACTGAATAATTGGTAGATTATTGGTGCCCTTAATTAATTGCTACAAATATTTATGTGATGCATAACGTGTTTTACTAACCAGCTATGTGGGCCATTCATGATAATGAATGGGTGAATGGTATATATTGTATATGTAATGTTTTGCAGGTTATGAAGTGACTAGTATGGCCCAAATAGGATAGAAAATATGGTCTGCGTACCATTAATTTGAATGTAATTGGTCTAAAGTACCAAAATTGTTTTTTCAATTCAAATATGGTCTGCGTAACATCAAATAGTTGTAATTAGTTTAATTATAGCTTATCCTATTTGAAGAAAATGGCGCCTCCCATGGTGGATTTCAAGAAGAAGTTACCATTTTCGAGACGGACTTTGAAGTTGAAGCTTCAAGATGAAGTCGGGCCATACTAGATCACATTTATCTTATGCATGTTTTGAGTTATTTATTGTTTTTAAATATGTCTTAAATATGCATGAGATCAAAGCTTGATTATGTTGCATGATTAAGGATTTTAGTTCACTTAAAATCTAACCAACATAGTAAGAGCCTTAAGTTCCAAACTTAAAAATTGAGTTAAAAGGTGCCATGCCAAAATAAACACTTGCTTGGATATCCTTTACATCAATCTAGTAATAGTTTTCACTCAGCGAGGTGTTACTTATTGGTCCTAAAGGGGCAAGGTACACAAATAATTGTGAGTACATGTTAGTTTTGGTGAAACTCAACGATATAAGTAAGGAGTCCTTTTATGTCGTGGCAAAATCGATAAGTTCTTAGACGTACCTATCAACCAAGAATAGTTTCTAGACTATTAGCAAAAGGCTTTTGCTTACCTAAAAGATTTTAGAATTGAGTCTAAATACATAATGTGCTTAACTCTTCAATGGATTTTAGGATCTTGGAATCATTTTATTCACACCTGCCGGAACACATAACTTGAATAAAATGCTTAATGAACATTGAATTATGCATGTATGCTAGAATTTAAGTTTATTAAGAAAAACTGTGAATGGTTATTTATTTGTTTATTCTTTTCAATTGTAGTTTTAACTATGGCAAACAACAATCAAAACATCATCATGGGTTCTGAGCTTATGGTCAAGCTGAACCTAACAATTTTTCTTGAATGGGAAGCTAAGCTAGTTGAAATAGTCAGACTCAATGGACTTGAATATGTACTGTTACATCCCATGCCAAGCTACTATGCCAGAGACATGACCCCTGAAAGATTTTCCATCTGGGATGCGGATCTCAAAAAGGTTATGAGTCTCATGCTGAACAATATCCCTGATGAATGGGCTAGAAGGTTTGTAGCTTATGAACCTTTTACGCTCATCAAGAATCTGAGGGATATCTGTCGTGGAAGCACGGAGGACAGGGACCTGAATGTCCATGAGTTGATTGAATCAATGTCTGGTCTAAAGGTTAGTTCTCCCAACAGGTGTTATAGGATGGAAGTCCAAGAAACACATGTTCAGCTCCTTCGCACTAAACAAAGGGTAGGCGTCCCACTAAGGTTCTATGTGGATCTTATGCTTTCATATTTCGATCGCCTAAGTCTGCTAGGAACACCAATAAGCGAAAGGATGGCAGTCTCTATCTTGCTCAATTCACTGCACAGTGGGTTTGGTCGCTTCAAGCAACTATACTTAAGTGAACCAAGAGAAGAAACAGTTGCAGAATTTGTTCACCTTGTCAGAAAGGCTGAGATAATACTGGACTGCGAAGCCAAAGATTTACTCAAGGCTAAAGGGAGACCGTTCAAGAAAAGTGGAAAGTCCAAGGGCAATGCTAAATCAAAGCAGGACAAGTCCACATCAAGCTGTCTTTATTGTGATGGAATAGGCCATTACAAAAGAGAATGTCCAAAGCTAAAGGAAGATCAGAAGAACGGAACAGTCGTTCCATCTTCAGGTATTTTCGTTATAGACTGTATACTTGCTAATTCAACTTCTTGGGTATTAGATACAGGTTGTGGCTCACACTTATGTTCCAATCCACAGGGACTAAGAAGAAGTAGAAAGTTAAGCAAGGGTGAAGTCGACCTACGAGTGGGAAATGGAGCACAGATTGCTGCATTAGCTGTAGGAACTTATTATTTGTCGTTGCCCTCTGGGATAGTTTTGGAACTGGAAGAGTGTTTCCATGTTCCAAGTCTTACTAAAAATATCATTTCTGTTTCTTGCTTAGATGCTAAGGGATTTTCTTTTTTAATAAAAGACAATAGTTGTTCGTTTTATTTTAAAGAGATGTTTTATGGATCTGCTAGATTAGTCAATGGACTTTATTTATTAGATCACGACAAACAAGTTTATAACATAAATACCAAAAAGGCCAAAAAGGATGATTCAGATCTCACCTATCTATGCCATTGTCGATTAGGCCATATTAACTTGAAACTCATAGAAAGACTTCAAAAGGAAGGAATTCTAGAACCATTTGACTTAGAGGATTATGGTAAGTGCGAATCATGTTTACTTGGCAAAATGACAAAGCAACCTTTCTCTAAAGTTGGAGAAAGAGCAACTGAACTATTGGGATTAATCCATACAGATGTATGTGGACCAATGAGTACAAATGCTAGGGGTGGTTTCAGCTACTTTATCACTTTCACTGATGACTTCAGTAGATATGGTTATGTCTACCTAATGAAGCATAAGTCTAAATCATTTGACAAATTCAAGGAATTTGAGAGTGAAGTAGAGAATCAATTAGGCAAGAAGATTAAAGCACTGCGGTCTGATAGAGGCGGTGAATATCTGAGCTATGAATTTGATGACCATCTGAAAGAATGTGGAATTCTATCAGAATTGACTCCTCCTGGAACACCACAATGGAACGGTGTGTCGGGACAGAGGAACAGAACCTTGCTAGACATGGTTAGGTCAATGATGGGCCAGGCCGAACTTCCAATAGAATTTTGGGGACATGCACTAAATACAGCTGCACTCACTATAAATAGAGCTTCGTCTAAAGCTGTTGAAAAGACTCCATATGAGTTATGGTTTGGAAAGCCTCCAAATGTGTCTTTTCTTAAGATTTGGGGATGTGAAGTATACGTCAAACGATTAATTTCAGAATAACTTCATCCAAAATCTGACAAATGTATCCTTGTGGGCTATCCAAAGGAAACAAAGGGGTATTACTTCTACAATACATCTGAGAACAAAGTGTTTGTTGCTCGAGATGGTATCTTTTTGGAAAAGAATCACATTTCCAAAATGACAAGTGGGAGAAAAGTAGACCTCGAAGAAATTCGAGTCGAACAACAAACTCTAGAGAATGCTCAAGATGACATTCAAGATGAAACTCAGAGATCTTTAGAAGTATCTGGTGAGGATCATGGTCAATCTAGAGATGTAACCCCGCGTAGATCGCAGAGATATAGATCTCAACCGGAAAGGTACTTAGGTATTTTGACGAACGAGAGCTATGACGTTCTATTACTTGAAAGTGATGAACCTGCGACTTAAAAACAAGCTATGACGAGACCTAGCTCCAAGCAATGGTAAGAAGCCATGCAATCTGAATTAGACTCCATGTCAGAAAACCAAGTATGGGATTTGGTCGATTTGCCAGATGGCTACCAAGCCATTGGAAGCAAATGGGTTTTCAAACTGAAAAAGGACAAGGATGGGAAACTTGAAGTTTTCAAAGCTAGATTGGTTGCAAAAGGTTACAGGCAAGTCCACGGTTTGGATTACGATGAAACCTTTTCACCAGTTGCAATGCTAAAGTCTGTTCGGATAATGTTAGCAATCGCTGCATATTACGATTACGAAATATGGCAGATGGATGTCAAAACTGCTTTCTTAAACGGCGTTTTAACAGAAACTGTGTTTATGACACAACCTGAAGGTTTTGAGGATCCTTAGAATGCTAAAAAGGTATGCAATATAAAGAAATCAATCTACGGATTGAAGCAGGCATCAAGGAGCTGGAATATACGTTTTGATGAAGCAGTCAGTGACTTTGGTTTCATCAAGAACGCAGACGAATCTTGTGTATACAAGAAGGTCAGTGGGAGCAAAATTGCTTTCCTAGTATTATATGTCGATGACATATTACTTATCGGAAATGACATCCCTATGTTGAACTCTGTCAAGATTTGGCTTGGGAAATGTTTTTCGATGAAGGATCTAGGAGAAGCATAGTACATATTAGGCATCAAGATTTACAGAGATAGATCTAAAAAGATGATTGGACTTAGTCAAAGCACTTATATCAATAAGGTGCTTGATAGGTTCAAGATGGCAGACTCCAAGCGAGGCTACCTACCCATGTCTCATGGAATGACTCTAAGCAAGACTCGGTGCCCAAAAACACTTGATGAGCGTAGACGAATGAATGGGATTCCATATGCATCATTGATTGGTTCAATAATGTATGCTATGATATGTACACGCCCGGATGTTGCGTACGCACTCTGTGCTACGAGCAGATACCAGTCGGACCCAGGAGAGGCACATTGGACTGCTGCCAAGAATATTCTGAAGTACCTGAAAAGGCACAAAGATGACTTCCTGGTCTATGGTGGAGATGATGAATTAATTGTTAAAGGCTATACGGACGTAAGTTTCCAAACCGACAAAGATGATTTCAGATCACAGTCTGGGTTTGTCTTCTGCCTCAACGGAGGTGCAGTAAGCTGGAAAAGCGCCAAGAAAAGCACCATTGCGGATTCTACAACTGAAGCGGAGTACATTGCTGCACATGAAGCAGCAAAGGAAGCTATATGGCTAAGGAAGTTCATAGGTGAACTTGGTGTAGTCCCCTCCATTAAAGGACCAATAGTCCTGTATTGTGATAATAACGGAGCTATTGCACAGGCAAAGGAGCCTAGACACCACCAAAGAGTCAAGCATGTACTTCGTAGATTTCACCTTCTACGAGAGTTCGTTGAAAGAAAAGAAGTCGAGATAAGCAAGATTGGAACTGATGACAACATATCAGATCCATTGACTAAACCTCTGCCGTAGGCGAAGCACAACTCGCACACTGCAGCTATGGGAATCAAGCATATTGGAGAATGGCTTTGATTTCCTTGTTTAATGTTTTAAAGTTTTAGAGTTTAATTCTTTGTAAAACATTATTGGTTAATCATTCACAATAAATGAATAGAATTCATTTTTCCATTTAATTTGTGGTTTATTAAATGATGAGTCCCTTCAATTTGACAATATATTCAAGATAGACTGTCAGGACCAGTCTTGTGACTAAGAAATGTCTATCAAGTGAACTTGAATGTCAAAGCTTGAAAATGGTCCCTGGTCGGAGTTTTCTGTAAAATTGGACGCATAGAAAAAATTAGACGACTAGAAATGCAAGATGACTAGTAGTTCTGTTTCTTGAACTATAAGTACATGGCAATGTCATAATCATTTTCATAGATACTTACTTTGGGAAGACTAGTATCGGACAGACCTATGAAACTTCACTATAAGAGATGAAAATTTGTCATAAGTAAATTTCATTAAAATTATTAGACACTAAATCCTCAATACCTGAGTGATTTGAGATTACTTGTTTGAGAACTGGTTGCTTTGACGTTGACCAACCGTCGCACCGTAAAAGAAGGCTATAAAGGGAACGCTCAGGTAATCACCTATCAAACGAAATCTAAACTCAAGATCGCAAGATTGGGATTGTCCTCCCATAAATCGAGATGAGATGCTTAAAAGTTGTACAAGGCCACTCGGAGAGCTAGAAACTGTGAAATGCATGGCCGTGCTCGGATGAATCATAGGCTATGATTATCTGTTTATTTGATCAGTTGAACTCTGAAACCGAGAAACACCTCTGGACATAATAAGGATGACAACTCTTACCTTATGTTCAAGAGAAAGCATCGAGCGACAAAGGAATTAGGAAATGCACACTTGTCCCTAAGGACAAGTGGGAGACTGAAGGAAATAATGCCCTTGGTCCAAGTATGCATTCTATGTTAAGTCTAATAAATGCGGTTCAGTATTAATTAACAAGTTAATAATTCAGTGAGATCAAGTGAGCTGAATGCCTAGCTAGAGGCCGCTTCAGTTCAAGTGGAATTAATGATATTAATCCACAACTTACTCTTGACTGAACCCGTAGGGTCACACAAATAGTACGTAAACGGATCAAGTATTTAATGGCATTAAATACTCTATCTATGGATATTCGGAATCGACGAATCTTGGTTTCAGTGGGAGCTGAGATCGTCACAAGAAAGAAATGAATACTCCGGAAATGATGATATTGCCGGAAACGGAAATATGGATCGTATCGGAAATATAAATATTATCCAAGTCGTAGATGTTGCCGGAAACGGAAACATGGTACGTATCGGAAAATATTAATGGAAATGGAAATATTGCCGGAATCGGAAATATTGCCGGAAACGGAAATATTGTCTGAATCGGAAATACTATCGGAATCGGAAAATAATTCCGGAAACGGAAATATTAAATATTTGTTCGAAACGGAAATTAATTCCGGAATCGGAAATATTAAATATTGTTCGTATCGGAAATGAATTCCGGAATCGGGAAAGTAATCGGAAGCGTATCGTACGAATTAGCATCGGACGAGGCCTGCCAGACGAAGGCCCAGCACGAAGCCGGGCCATCGCCCAGCAAGCCAGCGCTCCACAACGCACCAGCCAAGGCTGCGCCAAGCCCACCGCAAGGCAGGCCCAGCGCGCGCCAAGGCTGCGGCAGCGTGTGGGCCTCGTGGCAATGGGCTGCGAGCTCGCGGGCTGCGCGCGCGCGCATGGCGCCCCTCGTGGGCTGCTGTGCGTGCGTGTGTGTGTTTGTGTGCTATACGAATCCTAAAGCTATCAGGTTTCGATATATGATTAAATTCCTAATCCTAAAAGGATAAATTAATTAAATAAGAGTTCTATTAGGATTCTAGTTTAATTAATTCGTATCCTAATATGATTCCAGTTCCTTTTCCATACCTCTATAAATAGGTGCCTAGGGTCATAATTTAGAGACACAATTGAAGTACTCTAAAGGTAAGATTTTGAAGAAAAATCAGCCATACACTTGCACCATATTAGCCGAAATTCCTAAGCAACCTTAAGGGCGATTCTAGTTGGTCAAGCTTAAGGCGGATCCGGACGTGCTGTGGACTATCTTCGGAGGGACGACACTTGGAGTCCTAAAGACTTGTTCTTGTTCGGTTCGGGCGCAGCTAGGGAGGGCACGCAACAAAGTGTATGCATCTAAACTATGCTAAATGATTATGTGTAAATAATATGCTTTCCTGGCTTTATGGTTTTTCCGCATGATTTATGTTTTGTCATATGAATCATAACCTAACAGGATGGTGTGAAGTGTAAGATCTACACGGGTCACAAGAGTTTGAATTACATCTTTACGCAAAAGGACTTGAATATGCGTCAAAGAAGGTAGCTAGAGTTGATAAAGACATCAAGTACCATGAGGGAATGCAAATGTAGTTGCGGATGCTCTAAGTAGAAAATCAAGCCATGGAGTGAACTCTCTGGTAGTACCTCTGAATCCACTTCAGGAGTGAACAAATTGAGGCTCTGCTGTGTTCAAAACCAAGCCAATTCATTATTTATTGTCTACAGTTGGAGCTGAAAGGGCATTCAAAGAACAGATGAGCTACCGTCTCAGTTGTAGAACCACACAGTGGACAAATATCACCAGTACCTTTAACTTATATAATCTATCTTTTGTTTTCACTATGTCTAACAGTGTAAGCCACATAATGAATCTATTTTTAGGCACAGAGAGTCTGTTCCAAACATACATTTGCCACTGAACTTTAGCCCCTTGAGTACAGAGTTGGTTGTAGGACTCTTTGATTGAGTACTTAGCTGATCTCAACCACTGGCAGGAATTAAGATTTGTGTTTGTAGACATCTAATTCGTGTCTCCCCTAATGGGATGATGACAAAACCATTATCCTTGCTAGGTGGTTGGTGCAACACCGTGCGGAAGTCCCAATTGCTAAGATATATTCCAAAATCCAAGATCCAAAGTCCAACTCCCGAGTCCGTTCCCATTTCGAAACTCGGTACAAAATTCAATTTCCAAAATTCAAGTTCGGAATCCAAACACAATCTCACCCAATGGACCTCTCCATTGGTTTTACAAGGCCATTTCCAATTAAAATGTCATTAAGCAATCAAGAAACGGGCGCGGACCCAAAAACCGAGCATGCCGGGCCCGTCCCGTAAATCCGATTCCAAGTACAAATTCCGAATTCAAAAGGTGGGATTTTAGTCGCAAATTCTTGCCTTAACCACCAAGAAATCGCTACATTCCAAAATCGTACAAAGGTCCTTCTTTTAGTGGCGTCTTCCACGTGGCCTAGGTGGTGGGGGCAGCCTAGGCGCCAGGCGCCACCTTGCTTTGTCTTGTAGCAGGTTAATATCCTATATAAACCCCTCATTTTCACCCCGAAAATGAGGAGGAATTTTTAATACAAGGTCGTAATCCAAATATTTCCTCTCAACAAAAATCAATACAAAATACAATTCAATCTTCAAAATTTCAAGAATCCTACAAATTTCCTAATATCAAGAGAAATTGGGAATTCAAATTGGAGGCATAACCTAACGCTAACAAGATAATCTAAATCCTTATTCTAAATTACTATGCTCTACTCTAATCTTCTACCTTTCTAATCCAAGATCCAAACTCCAACGATGTTTGTGTTTGAGTTCATACTCATGACCAACTAGGAAAAAAAATACAAAGGTGCAATCTTTGGGAAGATTTCATTCTTGAAATCTCTCTCAAATGATTTTCCAATCACCATTTCAATATTCAAATGCAAGTTTCAAGCTTTATTTCCAAAAATGATTAGTAAAATGAGGAATTTTTACTCTTGAAAAATTTTCTGTTTACAACAATCATCATACAATCTTACAAAATCCTAACCTTTCCAAAAGTTCAAGGATGTTTAAGAAAAGTGCAATCCCTTTTCTAAAATAGAACATATGAACATTCAAGTTCATGATACAAAATTCAATGTTCAAGTTCAATGATGTTTAAATAAGAGCAAACTCTCTTTAAACTAGAATATTTCAAATCATGGAGTATGTTAAAGATGAGATTTTTCTAGCATGAAATCTCTTAATCTTTGATGTTGAACCTCCCTTTACAAGTTCAAGTTCTATTTCAAGTTCTATGTTATTGATTACTCCAAACATTTTACAACCTAGCTTCAAAGTCGCCCAAATAGGAAGACTGGAAGCAACACAGGAGGCTAAGAACACCTATCCTAAAAGACCAAAGCACCTCACAGGCTAAAAAACCAATGTCTATCTCTATTACAAGTTTTCTTGTTTAGCAGATTTACATCTCTACTCTTGACTTCAAACTGAATGGACTTAATAGTATGCTTGATTTGCTGGAACCTTCATGGTCCAGACAGTTGTCGTTCTAGCTCTCCGGATATTGTAAACCAAACTAGCAATAACAATGTAGATGATTGTTTTATGAACTTTGGCCCCTTGAGTACAAAGTTGGTTGTAGGACTCTTTGATTGAGTACTTAGCTAACTAAACCACTGGGAGGAATAAAGATTTGTGTTTGTAGACACCTAATTCGTGTCTCCCCTAATGTGATGATGATGAAACCATTATCGTTGCTAGGTGGTTGGTGCAACTCCGTGCGGAAGTCCCAATTACTAAGATATATTCCAAAATCCAATATCCAAAGTCTAACTCCCGAAACCGTTCCCATTTTGTTACTCGCTACTAAATTCGATTTCCAAAATTCAAGATGGAAATCCAAACACAATCTCACCCAATGGACCTCTCCCTTGGTTATACAAGGCCATTTCCAATCAAAATGCTATTAAGCAATCTAAAAACGGGCGCCGACCCACAAAACCGAGAATGCCGGACCCTGATCAGTAAAACCGAGTCCAAATAAAAATTTCGATTTCAACAGGTGGGTTTTTAGTCGCAAATTCTTGCCTTAACCACCAAGAAATCGCTACATTCCAAAATCGTACAATGGTACGAAGCCTCCGGTACAAGAAGGATGGTGTCATCGTCCTTCTTTTGGCGGCTTCTACCACGTGGCCTCCGCGCTGGGCGCAGCCTAGGTGCCAGGCGCCACCTTGCTTTGTCCTGTAGCAGGTTAATCTCCTATATAAACCCCTCATTTTCACCCGAAAAGGAGGAGGATTTTTTAATACAAGGTCGTAATCCAGAAATTTCCTCTCAACACAAATCAATACAAAATACAATTCAATCTTCAAACCTCAAGAATCCTACAAATTTCCTAATATCAAGAACAATTGGGAGTTCAAATCGGAGGCATAACCTAACCCTAACAAGGTAATCCGAATCCCTAGTCTAAATTACTATGCTCTATTCTAATCTTCTACCTTTCTAATCCAAGATCCAAACTCCAATGATGTTTGTGTTTGAGTTCATACTCATGACAAACTAGGAAAAATATACAAAGGTGCAATCCTTGGGAAGATTTCATTCTTGAAATCTCTCTCAAATTATTTTCCAAGCCCCATTTCAATATTAAAATGCAAGTTTCAGCTTTATTTTAAAAATTGATTAGTAAAATGAAGAACTTTCACTCTTGAAAGATTTTTTCTTTACAACAATCACCATACAATCTTACAAAATCCAAACCTTTTTAAAAGTTCAAGGATGTTTATGATAACTTCAATCCCTTTTCTAAACTAGAACATATGAACATTCAAGTTCATAATACAAAATTCATGTTCAAGTTCAATGATGTTTAAATAAGAGCAAACTCTCTTTAAACTAGAACATTTCAAATCATGGAGTATGTTAAAGATGAGATTTTTCTAGCATGAAATCTCTTAATCTTTGATGTTGAACCTCCCTATTCAAGTTCAAGTTCTATATCAATTAAATTTCAATGTTCAAAATCAATGACACTTAAAGATGGGAAACTCATCTAAAGTGAAGATTTTATGAATTTTATCCAAGCATGTAATTTATAAAATTAAATAAAGTTGCCAATTTAAATCAATCTTGAAAATAAAAAGAATTTGGCATCAAAATTAATATCGTCGTTAACAAATATTATTATTATTATTCTTTAAACAAAATAATGTTAATAAAAAAAAAAAACCATCAAAAAGGAGATCAACAGAGATATTCGAACCTAAATGACGAAGAATTCCAAGTTGATGTTGTAATTAAGTTAAACAAGAATGAAAATGATCAAAATAGAGAGAGAAAAAGGGCGAGGGGGATTGATTTGAGACGTGCGAGCACAAAGTTCGAACCTACCGCTTGGCGATTTGCAATCTGCCCCACCAATCTCTCTCCATTCTTTGGCGAACTAGTTAATGTTAGGTTATGATACATATAAATGAATATAAATCATGCGAAAAAACCATAAAGCCAGGAATCCAAATTAATTGCCACATAAGAATTAGCATAATTTAGGACACATACACTTTGTAGCGTGCCCTCCCTAGCTGCGCCCGAACCGAACAAGAAAAAGCCTAGGACTCCAAATGTCGTCCCTCCGTAGATAGTCCACAGCACGTTCGGATCCGCCTTAGATTTAATTAACTAGAATTGCAACTAAGGTTCTATGAATATTTTCGGATATTATGGCAAATATTATACTTTAGTTTTAATCCTTAAAAACTAGTTGTATGATTGAAAATTATGTTTTTATAAATTTGTGAATGCCATCACATATTTATAGAGTAGGAATATGGAATTGGAATTTTACTAGGACTCAAGAATTCTAACTCTATTAGAATTAGAGTTCCATTAAAACTAGTAATTCAGAAAATTAATCTAATCCTAATCACTTAAGGATTCGAAGTATGCACAAACTCCAACACGTACACGAGCACGACCCACATGCGAGCAGGCCATGCCCCCGCGCGCGCGAAGCCCATCGCTGGCAGCCCACACAAGCTCACTGCCTCGCAGCCCATGCGCTGCCTTGCAGCCTTGCTCGCAGCCTTGGCGCGCAGGGCCTGGTCTTGCGCTGGGCCTGGCGTTGCCTTTGGCTGCTGTGACGCGCGCTGGGCTTGCTGGACGTGGGCATGGCTTCGCGCTGGGCCTTCGTTTAGCAAGCTCGTCCGATGCTTAATTCGTACGACGCGCTTCCGATTAATTTTCCAATTACAGAATTCTTTTCCGATACGAACAATATTTAACATTTTCGATTCCGGAATTAATTTCCGTTTCGAAAAAATATTTAATATTTCCGTTTCCGGAATTATTTTCCGATTCCGATAATATTTCCGATTCTGACAATATTTCCGTTTCTGGCAATTTTCCGATTCCGGCAATATTTCCATTTCCGATAATATTTTCCGATACGTACCATGTCTTCGTTTCCGGCAACATCTACGACTTGGATAATATTTATATTTCCGATACGATCCATATTTCCGTTTCCGGCAATATCATCTTTCCGGTGTATCCATAATTTGCCTTTGACGATTTCAGCTCCCACTGGAACCGAGATCCGTTGATTCCGAATATCCATAGATGGAGTATTTAATTCCATTAAATACTTGATCCGTTCACGTACTATTTGTGTGACCCTACGGGTTCAGTCAAGAGTAAATTGTTGATTAATATTATTAATTCCACTTGAACTGAAGCGGCCTCTAGCTAGGCATTCAGTTCACTTGATCTCACTGAATTAATAACTTGTATAATTAACACTGAACCGCATTTATTAGACTTACCATTAAATGCATACTTGGACCAAGGGCATTATTTCCTTCAGTCTCCCACTTGTCCTTAGGGACAAGTGTGCATTTCCTAATTCCTTTGTTGCTCAATGCTTGCTCTTGAACATAAGGTAAGAGTTGTCATCCTTATTATGTCCAGAGGTGTTTCTCGGTTTAAGAGTTCAACTGATCAAATAAACAGATAATCATAGCCTATGATTCATTTGAGCACGACCATGCATTTTACAGTTTCTAGCTCTCCGAGTGGCCTTGTACAACTTTCAGCATCTCATCCCAATTTATGGGAGGACAATCCCAATCTTGCGATCTTGAGATTAGACTTCGTTTGATAGGTGATTACCCGAGCGTTGCCTTTATAGCCTCCTTTTACGGTGCGACGGTTGACAACGTCAAAGCAACCAGTTCTCAAACAATTAATCTCAAATTACTCAGGTTTTGAGGATTAGTGTCTAATATTTTTAATGAAATTTACTTATGACAGATTTTCATCTCTTACAGTAAAGTTTCATAGGTCTGTCCGATACTAGTCTTCCCAAAGTAAGTATCTATGCAAATGATTACGACATTGCCATGTCCACATAGTTCAAGAAACAGAACTACTAGTCATCTTGCATTCTAGTCATCTAACGTTTTATATTCGTCCATCTTTATAGAAAACTCCGACCAGGGACCATTTTCAACTTTTGACATTCAAGTTCACTTGATAGACATTTCTTAGTCACAGGACTGGTCCTGACAGTCTATCTTGAATATATCGTCAAATTGAAAGGACTCATCATTTAATATTAAACCAAGATTAAATGGAATATGAAAATACATTTCATATATGATAAATGTTCAACCCCAATGTTTTACAACCATGGGCCTCTAACCCATTTTTAAAACAACTAATGGAATTCAAAGCTATGCTTGATTTCCAGTGCCCAATGTGAGTGTTGTTTCTCACTTGTTGCATAGGTTTAGTTTTCATGCTTTGCCAATCTTAATATCCTTTTCATTGAATGTTCTTCGAGATAGATGATAAGATCTTTTGAGTATGTTTATTTTGTGATCTAGTGTTTCTTGCTACATTAGTTGTTCTACGCATTTTTTTTAATGAAGAACCATCAAGTCAGCAGACGTATTTCTTGCTTCAAGAGTGGTTCTACGCATTTTGCAATGAAGAACCATCAAGCTAGAAAACATGTGATCTACCCAAGTTCAGTGAAGAACTCTTTAACTTAAACAACCCATGTTTTATTGCTTCTTAGGCAATAAGTACTTTTACTTCAACTGTATAGGTCGCTAGTGAGGCTTTGTTTGGATTTAATTATCCAAGCAGTTCACAGATATGTGGAAGACTTTCCATATGTATCTTAGAACATATAAATTAATATTTAATTTCCCACGCAACAACTCATGGTCTCCGATCTATGTTGCCATTTCAAACCACGGTGCATACAGCTCGTTCTTGCCAATGGTTAACTCCAAAGGAATCTTGCTTGATCCTTGCCAGTGTTCATGCGTGTAGCATCAATATTTAGCATATCTTTATTTCCTTGAATCAAGAACTAATCTTATGTACCTTTTCAAGTACCATAACTTTTTCTTGATCTCAATCTAGTTGATCTTTACTTAGATTAATAGAGATTGATATATGTTCGTCATGCCTAAAGTCACAGGATACGTTTTTGGCGAACCTCATATTATATTATACATGATAAATTCTTTTGCAGAATAATTCTCAATTGAATTCTATTCATGTAACTTTAGCTCATTCTAGTTTCAGTAGATACTAAATCCAGCTAAATTCTTTGACATATAATATAGGTTAAGAATCTCATTTAGATCCTTTGATTTTTAACTTAGTAAATGCTTATACATAGTTCAAACATTCTTTACTTAGATTTATTCATATGGGTCGAATATCTCCAATGGAGTCTTTCGTGTTTGATTTAGTAAATGCCATTACTTAATCCAAAACAATATTATAAGATCTTTGTAAATAGATCTTAATACCCAGTATGTACTAAGTTTCTCCTTGGTCCATCATTGATGAATAATTTCAAATCTAAGTCATTAGTTTTGAATGTTATTTCACAATAGAGAGATATGTGTGTGATACACATAGGACCAATTAAGTTTTACTTACTCCCACTAAACTTCTTATATATTTATAAGAATCATGTACATTTTATGAAACTAAAGTATTTATTAGCTTCACTAAAATATAGTTCCAATTCCCAATTGCTTGCTTAAATCTGTACTTAGATTTCATAAGCTAGCTTTCCTTTTCAAGTATTTATTTGGATCCACAAATCCTATGACATGCCATGTACATAGTTTCTTCCAACATTTGATTGAGGAATACGTTTTGTCATCCAATTTCCATATGTACCAATATGTAATCATTTCTTGAATTATAGACTTGAGCATTACGATTATGCATGAGGTTCCAACACAATCCACGCCGTGAATTTGCTTGTAACCTTTAGAAACTAATCTAGCTTTGTGTGTGAACATAATTCCATGTTTGATGGTTTTTATCCTTAAAACCAATTTGCAACCAATTGGTGTAAACCATTCTTGCAAATCAACAAAATTTCAATTTTGTCATCAAAACATTGGTTATGTTTTATGGCCTTTAACCAACTAAAACATTTGAGTCTATATATGGCCTCTAACCATTTTAGGGAATCTAGGTTTTGTCATAGCTTTCTTACAAGTCACAAACTCAATAATCTACATGATAATAGTTTGACTGTAAGTTGTAGGTTTCTTCACTATCTAATAGAAGAATCACATAGCTTCAGTGATCTGAACTCCATGTTTCTTTACTATCTAATAGAACAATCTCATAGTTTCAGTGTCTTGAACTCTATGCCTTACTTGGGTATAGAACATCAAACAATAGAATATCAATAGGCACTTTGAGAGTCCATTGAATATTCTGTTCTCCTTGAAGCACTTTGTAAAGTCTTCTAAGAGATGTCTATTCTTTAAATCCACTTCTAAAGTCCTTAAAGAATACGTGTTCGGATTTTCTAATGAACTTCGAAAAGCCTCCGGAATGTCTGTTTATGTTTGTTGTTTGCCTCGAAGACTTTCGAGGTCTATTTTCTCCCACTTGTCATTTTGGAAACGAATCTCCAAAAGGACATTATTTCGAGCAAACAAACATTATGTTCTCAAACATTCGTGGTAGAAACAATACCCTTGTGTCTCATTTGAATAAATCACAATGAAACATATATCTATACTTGGGCCTTAGTTTGTTGAACAACAAACACTAAGCTCCCACTGAGTTTAGCAACTCTTTAGACATATATAATTGAAAAGATATTATGAAATTACTTTTCAATAGCTTTGACGATTTTGGTTTAGTTTGGTGGTAGTTGAGCATTTTGTTTTAGAAATTATAGGAAAAGTCTTTATGATTTATCATTGATCAAATCAAGTACTAATTGACTTCAATCATTCCAACTTAGATATGCCATATCTTATGAGGCTAGATTGTGAAATTACAACACACAATAATAGATGATCATATTTGGTCTTAAAGTAATCATCGTCATGATCTAACCCTATATCTTTATGATTTCTTGCCAAGTGGATTTTCTACTTCTGAATCTTTGAACTAGCCAAACAGATTCAAATTTATATCACTTTGAGTAAATAAATCCATATTAACTCAAATCTAGGTGAAATAATAAAGTCATAAAATCTTTCTTTAACTTTGAACTCTATTGTCTAGGCGTTCTAACAATAGTTCATATCCTTTGTTACTTTCAACAAGTAAGACTAGCTTGTCTTGAATTGATCTAGAAATCAACCAACTTTCAAAAGTCCATCAAAATAGAGCTTTTGAATGTTAACTTGTTGATATGGTCTAAGCAACAATGCCAAAGATTAGTGGAACTCAAATCAAGAGATTGATTTGAACCTAGTAAAGTTCTTATTGTTAAAGAGTTATTTGTTTTAATCAAGCATATTGACTCAACCCGTAAATGACCATTGCATTCAAATAAACAAACAAACATTGTTTTTGTTTTTCTTGAATGTGAGTCTTTTTGTGTTTGAAGCAGAAATTTTGGTATGCTGATTATGGAACAAAATAGCCATTAAGTTCTAGCCTTGAAAGGACTTAAAACAAACTAGATGGCCCTACAACTAATGCAGCATTGCCATGCTTCATTTCCCACTTGTAGGCCATTAGTGTAGCCTAGCTTCCATTGTTTGAGTTATTACCGAAGTAAGAACCTCAAGCGGTATATGATACCAAGTAAGTTTGATTGCTAGGTCACTTCTCTTTAAACATTAACTTATAGGTAGAAACGGAATCGTAAATTCCTTTCATTTGTTCCTTGTTTTCCTATTTCTTGTACCCTTTCTTATAGTCTTAAGAATTTTCTTCTTTAGTGTTGACTTTTATACTTTGTTAGACATGTCCAATGTCACTTCGACAAAGTTCTTACCATTTTATTTATGTTGAATATTTGCTTCAACTAGATGATCTTACCAGAAGCTTCTAAAGTTCTCTAAGCATCGATCTATTCAAATGTCTAGGAACTAGACTCATTCGAGAATTAAATGGATAAAGATATTAGGTTGTTAACCATTGGTAAAGCTGAGCGTTTAAACTTAATGCTTTATGATCTCAAAACTACATTGTATTTTGAATTCACAAGCACCAATCGGTTTGCCATTCGACTTTGATACTCGAAAACAACCATAAAAGTCACTAAAAGAAACATACATTTTAAATTTCTCATTTTCTCTCATTTCCGTGAATCGTTCTTGGATTCACTACCAATCGAGGAAATTTACTGTTACCTTTCTAAAAGGATTTACTGCAGTGCAAGATATTAATTATAAACAATAATTAAAACATACATTGAAGCATTCAAAGTCTAAACATCTATCACAAGTAATAACTTGAAAATTAAAGCAATCATGCGATTTAAACAAGTCATTGACATTTTATTCGAATCTATTGTTCCGACAGGTGTGAATAAAATGATTCCAAGATCCTTAAATCATTGAATAATTAAGCACATTATGTATTTAGACTCAATTCTAAAATATTTTAGGTAAGAAAAGCCTTTGCTAATAGTCTAGAAACTACTCTTGGTTGATAGGTACGTCTAAGAACTTATTAGGTAAACCTATCCCGTTTGCCACGACATAAAAGGACTCCTTACTTATATCGTTGAGTTTCACCAAAACTAATATGTACTCACAATTATTTGTGTACCTTACCCCTTTAGGATCAATAAGTAACACCTCGCTTAGGCGGAAAACTATTATTAAGATTGATGTAAAGGTTATCCAAGTAAGTGTTATTTTGGCATGGCACCTTTTAACTCAATTTTAAAGTTTGGAACTTAAGGCTCTTACTATGTTGGTTAGATTTTAAGTGAACTAAAATCCTTAATCATGCAACATAATCAAGCCATAATCTCATGCATAATTAAGACATATTTAAAACAATAAATAACTTAAAGCATGCATAAGATATAAATGTGATCTAGTATGGCCCGACTTCATCTTGAAGCTTCAACTTCAAAGTCCGTCTTGAAAATGGATTGGAAACTTCGTCTTGAATTTCACAATGGGAGGCGCCATTTTCTTCAAATAGGATAAGCTATAATTTAAACCAATTAAACTATTTGATGGTACGCAGACCATATTTAAATTAATAACTTTGGTGCATTAGACCAATTTTACATTCAAATTAATGGTACGCAGACCATATTTTCTATCCTATTTGTGCCATACTAGTCACTTTCATTAACCTGCAAAACAGTACATATACAATATACCATTCACCCATTCATTTATCAATGAATGACCCACATAGTTGGTTAGTAGAATATATTATGCATCACATAAATATTTGCAGCAATTAATCAAGGCTTCCAATAATCTACTAATTATTCTATCCTTATTAATTCTAATCAAGTTGTTTTAACCTTAAAGGAATGTAGATCTAATTAATCAAGAGTTTATGACTAAAAGCTCCCACTTAAACCAATAAATTTACATGCTTTACTAATTTTAAACATAAAATTGTATTTCCTAGTCTAACCGGAAACATACAAATTTAATTAAAATTTAAAGCTCATATAAATAAATAATTGAATCCTTTAATTTATTTTCAGTTGAATTAAATATATAAATTTAAATTTATTCAAGGTTTTAATTTTAGTAAAGTAATTAGTATAAATAAAATTTATAATAATTAGGTTATTCAAAATTTTATTCCGAGAAAAAATTAAATTACGAATTTTAAAATTAATTAAAATCGTTTCCGAACTGAAAATTTAAAATTAAATTCAAAGCGCATCAATCGGATCAAGACGAGGCCATGGGCTTGCGCCCATGCCCCGTCGAGTGCACGAGGCAGCAACACCCCTCAAATGATCGCATGGCAATGCACGAGCAGGCCACACGCATACGCAGCCAGCCCAGCCACGCATGCGCGTAGCCCGCTTTGCTCGACGCGTTCTGGTCTGCTCGCTGGGCGAGGCAGCGCGCGCTGTGGCGCAGCATCCCTCGCTGCCCACACGCGCCTGCTCGCTCCTTGTGCCTTGCCTCATCGCCCATAGCCCATGGCTCGCAGCACACACGCCCAGGCAACCTTTGCCTTGCGCACATGCCACGCCCGTTGCTCGCTGCATTCGTACCGCATGGGCGACGAGCTCCCTTGCTCGTCGTCGCATGCCCGCACTATACTACACCCCTTAAGGGTAACACGTAGCGTCCTTTGCTTTGTGCGTGCAACATTCATGAGCGAATTATATGAAAATTAAAACTTTTTAATTCAAATTAATAGCAAAATTAGTAAATCATATTAATTTCATAAATTTAGGGCGAAAAATCGAAAATTTATTATTCAATTAATTTCCGATTATCATGGATACAAATCTAGGTCATAAAAATTTAAAATTTATCAAAAATTAACAATTTTTATGGTGGTTTTTAATCATGGATACCTAATTAAATTGTCAATTAATTATGAAAATCAAATCAAATTCTAAATTATTCGAATTTCAACAAATTAATTACAATTACAAATTAGGTTGTATAATTAACAAGCTTAGGCACTTAAATTTGTTAAATATATACAGTAGGTCAATAAAAAATTCAAGATTTAACAACAAGAAGCGCAAATATTTAATTTAACATCATAAACATTACAAATTTCGCATTCGAAAAACTTAAACTGCCAAAAAGTCATAGTTAGGCTTCGAATTTGGGAATTCTGGGTTCGGCACAAAATCTTTGATTATTGTCAAAATTTTAAAACACTGTTTACATACAAAATTGACACAAAAAATCACTCGATTCCGTTAAGAAACGAAGAAACTGCCGAAAAACCTGCGAACATATAATTAAATAATCGCAAATTTGCAATTAATTACAATTACGAAATTAATCACCCCTTTTAATTCCTTGCAAATTTATAAAATTTATCCATGTTATCTAATTATTATGGAATTAATTAGAGGCTCGTGATACCATTGTTAGGTTATGATACATATAAATGAATATAAATCATGCGGAAAAACCATAAAGCCAGGAATCCAAATTAATTGCCACATAACAATTAGCATAATTTAGGACACATACACTTTGTAGCGTGCCCTACCTAGCTGCGCCCGAACCGAAACAAGAACAAGCCTAGGACTCCAAATGTCGTCCCTCCGTAGATAGTCCACAGCACGTTCGGATCCGCCTTAAATTTAATTAACTAGAATTGCACCTAAGGTTCTATGAATATTTTCGGATATTATGGCAAATATTATACTTTAGCTTTAATCCTTAAAAACTAGTTGTATGATTGAAAATTATGTTGTTATAAATTTGTGAATGCCATCTATAGACACCTACTTTTGTCCCCATTCCCGAAAGGGAAGGTTCGATGATGAAAGCGTAAATCTCCACTTGACAACGCATCTCCTATAAAATAACGAATCTCAATTCCCCTTTTCCTTTCACACGAAACCTGCTATTTATAGAAACCTGCTATTTAT
The DNA here is from genome assembly GCF_020520425.1 of Spinacia oleracea. NCBI lineage: Eukaryota > Viridiplantae > Streptophyta > Magnoliopsida > Caryophyllales > Amaranthaceae > Spinacia > Spinacia oleracea. The sequence goes on from NC_079489.1 coordinate 67,062,342, forward strand.
GGAAACCTGCTTAAAATAGTAACTGCCGTAATGGGTAGTTGTTAAAAGTGGCAAGTCATAAAAGATAGAAACCTGTCAGAATTAGGTGTTGCACTCCAACATAAATCCTAAATGAGATAGAAATTGCGAGAGAATCCTATTCTTAATACGATTCGAAAATAAGAGTCACGTATTGATTGAAATCCTAACGAGCCTAGAGTTCGTGACGGGCCCAGACGCATTCCGTCATAAAATTAATAGGCACTAAAAGACTCGTTTAAGTCTCATACGCTCTGGATTCTAAGAGTCCGAATCTGACAAAGAAACGGCCCAAACAGCAATTTCAACGCCCAGCCCTGGGCGCTGAAATTGCCTGGATCCTATTTTCAACGTCTGGGCGCCGAAATCTTTGACGCCCAACACTGGGCGCTGAAAATACCTGGTACGTGTTTTTTCCTAATTCCTCGTGGATTAGAGTTCTGCAATTCTATCTTTCCACGAACTCTTTTCTATAAATAGGGCCTTGAGTTCGACGTGAAAAGGACACAACACACAATTATTATTTTGAGTATTGACTCTGAACCCCTAAGCCTAAGCCTCACGCTGCAAAACCGATAACGCGTTCTGTCGCAATCAATCCATAAATCGAACAGAACGTATCCTGTCCCATAATTTGAGATTCGTTAAATAAAAGGAGAAATAGCAAAGTCAAAGTGGTTAGGTTTTTGAGAACCGTGACGCACCTCTCAAGGGTGCGTCGTAATGTGTCCCTTTTCCATGGTTTAATTGCTTTCCTCGCCCTTTTATGAACTGTTAAACTAACTAAAATCTGATTGTTCGATCACGCCTAATAAATATGATATTTTTGGGAAATAGGATTATCATGCTAGGTCCCTTAAAACAATCTAAATCAGATAATCGCGCTCGATCTAGTTGCATATTGTTAAAATCAACTCAGATTAGTTTAATAGTTAACGCATGTCCCTTCAATTATTTATGCTGAGCTAGTAAGGATATCCTGCCTCTGGAGTTATCGAAGAGCGAGTACTCCTCTCGGTAGTTACAGTCCCCCGAACCCTCAATCTCTACCCTGCGGGTGTACGTTGAGCGATCCCCACCACCAGGGATCACAAGGGAACCTACGGCGGTCATGGTCAAACATAATTGCACTCCCTTTATGTCACGATAACCGGGTTTTGTCAGTTTTTATCATTGTCGTTAAAAACTGAATGGGGACTCCTATATTACTAGTCAATTGGGTGTAAACTCACAGGAAATCCAATTACACTTGATTTGAAAAAAAGAAGCGTCACACCCACGAGGGACGAGGTCACGCATTAGCCTCGTGCGTTTTCGACCCCCTCACAGTGGCGACTCCACTGGGGAAAGTGAAGGAAATACTCGTGCTTGTAGGTAATCAAAATAGCCGAAGGGTGAAACGATCCTACCCCGCGTTTATTTCCCCATCAAGTTGGGACGACCTGAAAATCAGCATATTAATGTGAACGGACAGAACCGCATAACGAATCTTGGCTCCCTTGGTGTTTCATCTCGGGAGTTGGGACTAAGGATACCCATCGCCAACCGGGGGGTGCATACGCTTCGAATGTTGTCCACTCGGCACTTTCGCTAGTAGTACACCCGTCCCAAACCCAATCGCTCGCCCACTAGGTCCCTCTCGCCTGCATGCCCCCTTGGCTTGCACTTGCGGGTTGGCCTTCTGGGACGAAATTCGTCTGTTGAAAGCACTACCCCGACCGGGGCATGTGGTGGATCTGCAATAGAAGCGCTACCAAGCCAGGCGCAAATAACTACCCATAGAAGACTATCATAAACTACATGACATATTATTATTGCCTCATGATGGAATGTTAGTTATGTGTAGCGAAATATATGATTGCGTGTGACAAACTATCCTAGAAAAACCAACGACCTTAAAAATTGCCCAAACATTCATAAACCAATTTGCCAAAGAGTTATACCGAAATACGTGTTCCGCAAACTCGAACGATCGCCACAAAAATAAGCGACGCTCGGGATGGCCCGTAACGAATCCCACAAACGCTGCACAACGCGTAAAGGACGTTGTTAGGCAGGCACGCAAAATCGAAGTCGCATAAACAAAAAGTAGACGCAAACAGAAAACGAGAACCAGCCAGGGACGCATTTTCAACGCCCCTGGCTGGGCGCCGAAATTTCTCACGCCCTCCGCTGGGCGCTGAAGTTGCTGCCTGGCCTTTTGGTCAGGCACAGCAGCCTCGGTGCCCACGCATGAAGAAAATACGTAGCAAAAAAAAACTTTTTGTGAAAAAAAAAGTTTGCTACGAGGGCGTATGAAAAGGCACTCGATTTCAAAAGCGACTTATAAAAAAAAATATAATAACTCTTTGTGTCGTTGATAGGCCTCCTACGACGGCAATGTTCGGCTCCAAAAACCGAGCACGCTAATTGAAATAACCTTGAATGTCACATGGGCAAAGTATTCAAAAAATAATGTTCTAATGAAGTTTTCAAGAAAAATAATGTTCGAAAAAAAGTAAATCCGAGTCTAGACTAGGCTATGCCAAAGTACAATCTAAATCCTAAGTCTCAGTTGTCTTATCCATAGAATTGGTCCTAATGCTTGGTGTCGTTCTGCAAGTTAAAAGGTTAAACCATATTAAGTCTCCCTTCCTGACATTTATATCAATAGGCACCCATATGTAATTGTCATCCCTTGCTAAGAGTCTACGGCCTCAATACTCTCTCTCACCAATAAAAGAATATATTATAGTATTTGCAAAATGGAAACAGTCACATTCTGAAAATCAGTCCTCCATAGTCGCACAACCCCCAAAGTGAACCTAAGGTGTCAATACCATTAGCAAGAATTAATGGCCTCAAGGCTTATGATCACATTGGGTCACGACTATCATAGTCCTTTCGAGTCACTCACTCCTTGAAGTATTCCTAAGTACGGACTAAAAGATTTTCCATGAATGCAACATGACAAACCATGAAAATACCCAAATCGGAATACCATAAGGCTACCATTGGGGTAAAGCAATACACACTAAGAGGGAAGCCGCACTAATGATGATAGTCTTGCAAAAATAAAAATTCGATCTCCCCAACTAACTACCTTGCCAACGTTAAGCAAAATGGCGCATGACAAATGAACACCCCAGGGTTAAAATCTAAACTGTCAACCAATGAAAGTTATGATCCAATTAGCCTAAGTCTGAGAGTCGCTTGGTCAAGTGTTATAGGCTTACGCCACGTCAGTATTTTGAGTCTAGGCCACCTCCTTGTATTCATACACGAGTTATAATCAGAAAGATTAATGAAAGTTCGAGTCTAAATCGCAACTTCCAATTAAATCCCAGAAACTGGAATCTGAAAAGAAGCAAAAAAGTTATTTTCGATGTAATTCTTTCGTTAAATTTCAATAAGGTAAAAATAACATTTTGAATCTACGCTATTTGCACATTTTAAACGACTAAATACGCTTGCAAAGTAAAGACAATTAAAAGGTCCACCCTAGGCCTACTAAAATTAAAGGTCCACCCTATGCCTACTAAAATTAAAGGTCCACTATAGGCCTACCAAACGAGGCTCACTTAGGCTCGCCTCGTGACTCAAAAACCACAACCATCTACCTTTTAGCCCAAATAAAATTTTTTGAAGAATTTATGTTGGGGAGAAATCCCAAGCAAAAAGGAAAAATTAAAGAAAGAGAAAAGGGAGAGCGAAAAGAGCAAGCCATGAAATACTTAAAAAGAAAGAGAAAAGGGAGAGCGAAAAGAGCAAGCCATGGAATACTTATCCCGTAGTGCAACATTTACCCAAGTAAACGAAGGAAAAGAATTGAGTCAACCAATCCAAATCATAAAGTTCTACGATGTCTACCCTTTCCAGTCCTTATGTTCTTAGACGCCTTCGCTCTGGGGCCCCTGTTCAGCTCATTTAACCATCCATGTTCTCATTACCATAACCCAAGAAACCATTACCTCGACTCTTGTTCTTGAACTTGTTGTCAACCGCAAACCACGCACGGCCATTGACACGTGCGTCATACCCATTATTTCCAAAACCTGCTCTTACACCACCATTAGCATAATGACCATATAACTTGTGTGGATACATCTTGTTGATATACCCTTGAGCCGTCCCCATGCTACTCATTGGCCTTGGTTGATGTAAACTCATGACACTAGCTTGAGGCTGCAAATTGTGAGTCCTAGCAGATATAATCCTCGTGCTTACCTATACAAATTATCCTATCTCATTCAACCCATCTTTCAAACCGTCTTGAGTCACGAATAAAAAAGAAAACTAATGAAAAGTACAAAAAAATAATAAATAATAAAAAAGCAAACTTTGCAAAAGCGCCTCTAAAGTTGGTCTAAAAAGAAAAAAAAGCATTTAGCGCACCAAAAAAGATCCGCCCAGAAATAGTTTTCAGCGCCCACAGCTGGGCGCCGAAATCTTTAGCGCCCCAGCCTGGGCGCTGAATCTCTCTGCTTGCCAAATTTTGTCCAGAAGTGCTCGTCATTTTATCCGCACATGCACGGAAAAATAACGAACACTTGGAGGGGTACAACACGTATTCAGGTATACGTACCAAAAAAAAACACATGAAAAGAAAATACATGTACTTAAAAAATAAAACAAAATTTTGGCTTACGGCAAAGCAGCAGATTAAAATAATAATGAACTTCACTTATCTCATCCTATTTCAAACATTACGGTTCCACCTCAGAACGTACTTGTTTAAAATCAGCATTCTAAGAAATCATTTTCTAGGCTAAGAACTACGCAAGACCTGATTCCAAATTAAATCTATTTAAGGCGGATACGTAGGCAATCCATGATTCGGTCCAACCAATTTGTAAAAATATTAAAGCCTATAGAAAAACAAGAATAAGAAATAGAGTCCCTTATTGAAATTTAATTACTTGCAATCCAAGTCGAAAGAAAAATTTAAGTCAAAGGAAGAATCCAAGTCATCAAGATGCCAAAATTAATGAGCACACATCGAAAAATAATAAGGGCACGTACCCTTGCCAGAAGGAGCACTCACACTCCTAGGCACTTAGCCAAGACTCAAAAGATCGCTTTGCCTCAATTGAATGGGGGCTAGCGCAAGCATCCATGACCTCTAAAGTACTCAACTTGACCCTCCCTAAATGCGAACTAACTCACTTAAAGACTTTGTTTCACCACCAGACATGGTCGTTCGCTTAAAGACCTTCTTTCACCACTAGACACAGTCATAATCGCCAACAAGTAATAAAGGCAGTAAGCTTGCAATAAAGAGGATTGTTCTACGGCATCGCCCCATCGTTCCTTCGAACTCAGGGCACCCGTTCATGGTAATTCAAATGCTTGCGAATCTCCTTTGAAAAAAAAAAATCAGACATTGTCAATAAGACTTGGCACTTAACCAAGGCTTACCCTACTCAGACATATGACATGGGCATCTAAAATCGAAATCTGAAAGCATTAGTAATGGGAAGACATAACAACAACTGGGGGCTAAAAATTGAAATGAAAGAGCTAGGGAAAGAACTAAGTATACCTTGACCTTTTGTGCAGACATACACCAAGTAAATCTAAGTCAATTTGAAAACGGTTTATATTCCCGCAATTCTGGAAAAGATGGCCCTAAAAGCCTAAAAGCATATGCCAAACGGGCACAAGTAATATCTTGACACCTGCACCCTGGCTTCCAGCAAATCCTTAGACATCATTCCAAAATCGTAACAGTATTTTGATTCACTCATGTAATCCTGTACGAACCCTTCTATAAGTCAACCTACTTAGGACATCTCGGATTGTACACAGTAGGACTCGGATTTTAAATAATTTTCAAAGGCTTCTTCGAACATAATAACGTGTCATTGGTTTAATCTAACTATGCGTTTTGCAAGTGAGTCAAAGATATTTCTAAATATGATTATGGGTAAAGAAAGGCACCTAGCTTTTGGTCAAGGCACACTTCAACATGTGATTACCTTGACCATGGCAATGTCTCACAATACGACATTTACAAGAGAAGTAGCAGATCACTACTCGAACGTACCTCGCACTAAACGAGTCTGGTTCAAACTATTCATGATCCATGTCACCATGAATGCACAAAAACGTATGCAAGGCATTATAGCACCAAGCCAATCCCGTAGCTACAGTTGGAGGCTTGAGAAAAACACTCTAAAAATGCTCGAAATGACGATTTTATCGCAAATTCTCGACGCTAATGCTATACATACATCATAGGGGCACAATCCTAAGCTTTAATCGTGTAAAACGAACCTTAGAATGGCTACAACCCCTCCCAAATTCTAAGCACTACTTAGAGTATACAATGTCGCCCCACTAACAAGGGTAACTGAAAATCGCGAGTCACCAAAACGCCGATCAAACCACTGCACATAACGCCCGCCCTATAAAGCGCCTGTTACACAGTCTACATTGTTCCAAAGCAAAAGCGAAAGAAAAAAAAATAAAAAAAAACTGTCAAAATTCTGCCCAGAAATCATTTTCAACGCCCAGAGCTGGGCGCCGATATCTTTAACGCCCCAGCCTGGGCGCTGAATCTTTCTGCTTGTCAAATTTTGCCCAGATATAAAAACGAGAAAGAAACATCTATGAATCCTCGCATCGAACAAAGTAATAAGCCGTGCGAACCCACGCAGAAGGTGCTACACTTGTTCAAGCACCTGAACGAGGCGTGATGAAGTACTCCAATGCAAAAAAAATAATGATATACCAACACCTGGAAGAATGTTCTAGGACACGCCGTTAGGCCACACAAGCCTACGTCGCACCATAAGTTCAACCATCCCACGGTACAAGTCTAAAAAAAGAGAGTAAGGCATATTGCACTAATGCAGGCACGACCACGAGCATGTGTAAAAGAGGCAAAGACTACTTATCGCCCAAATTCAAAATGCAAGCCACACCACTTCTACATTAAGGATTAAACGTAGCAAAATATTACCTACCACGGAAGGGATAGCTCGCACCTACACGAGCGGAACCCCAAGGCATCTTTCTCAAAAGAACCTACCAAAAATCGTACGCCAAAAGGAAGCATCCTAACGTGCATACTTGGGGGCTCCAAGCTACGAAACAACCATAGCAAAATAAAAAAAATCTCGAAGCAAATGTTCGAACAATCGAAAGGGCACGATGTTTGAGCCCACTTCATGAATGGGCCTGACCCCTATCAAGCTTCTAAGAAAACTATTCAAAATCAGTCATTGTTCAAAAAAAATGATTCAAGCAAACTGATTAATGGACCGCACACGACGGCCATTCTATGAACGCTCGTTCGCACATACATATCATCATTCTAAGTATCGAACATTCACGAACGCGTTCAAAAGAAAAAAAATATATACAAGAGCGATCAAAATCTTACGCCTCAAGGTATGTTCCTCGGGCCAAATAGACTCGCCCAACTATTGCAATAACTGTACGCCTTAAGAGCAACAGTTCCTTAAAATAATCGCCCCAAAGCGACAAGCACCGTAGTCCACCAATCGGCTACGGCTTCTCAAGAAAATCATCACGTTCTAAAAATAAAGAAAAAACAAAAGAGAAGAGAATACATAGAACTTCCAAGTGAAATAAACGAATGAACAAGAGGCCAACTGTGTCATCAAAAGACCAGCCCAAACAACATTTTCAACGCCCCACCTGGGCGTGAATTATTTCAACGCCCAGGCCTGGGCGCCGAAAATGAACCCAGGCTCAAAAAAGGCCCTAACTTCTATTGGGCCCTGCCGCATCCATTTGACTCGAAAATTGCCAATTTCCTTACTGAAAGTTGCACCTCACGACTTTGTCAAGAGTAGCACACCACTACGAAGATCGCTCGCACTTACGAGCACGATCCCAAACACAATCAAGGACATTACAAAATGCGTATCCCCAAAGAACCTCTTTGACAAGAACTGACCGCCAAGCACGAGTACTTGGTGGCTCGAAAGAAAAAAAATATATATCTAAAATAAAAAGGTATGCAAAGTTAAAACAATATTCCCAGACTACGCTGTACAAAGTCCCGTGTTTGGATAATCTCGAAAGAAAAAGAACCGGTTTACGACCTCAAGACAAAGGTCGCCGTTGATACTTATACATGGTCCCCCAATCAAGGACCCAGGTAGTGGCAAAATTGAGCCGTAAGGACTAGCTCAAAACCATGAAGGAAGATGACCACAAGACAATGGTCCGTCTAAGCACGTTGCCAACCCACATTCAGGTTACAACTAAATCCGAGCATCCCTCGAAAGAATTCGCTCCTACAAGAATGAATAAAAAGAAATTCTCAAAAGAAATCACAAAGAACAAAAGAAATAGGAACTTGCCCATCTTCAGTTGGCAAAATCGCGTCACGAACCACGCGAGTTCCCAAATCAAAAAAACGAATTCAGGGACGTCCACCCTCAGCGGACAGGGCTCGCCCACCCTCAGCGGGCGGGGTCTGCGTCACTAGCCGCGCAGGTCCTCAGTTTTCGAAAAATAGAATCTTCAAAAACAAAATGAAACAGGCTCGCCATCTTCAGCCGGCGGGGTCTACGTCACAAACCACGCAGGTCCTTATTTTCAAAAAAGCACAAACAAATTTCAAAATAGATTCGTCCACTTCTTTCGGACGGGGCGTCCACCCTTAGCGGACAGGTCGCCATCTTTAGCCGGCGGGGTCTACGTCACAAGCCGCGTAGGTCCTTATTTTCAAATTTCAAAAACAAGATTCGTCCACCTTTTCGGACGGGGCGTCCACCCTTAGCCGACAGGCTCGCCATCTTTAGCCGGCGGGGTCTACGTCACAAGCCGCGTAGGTCCTTATTTTCAAATTTCAAAAACAAGATTCGTCCACTTTTTCGGACGGGGCGTCCACCCTTAGCGGACAGGCTCGCCATCTTTAGCCGGCGGGGTCTACGCCACAAGCCGCGCAGGTCCTTAGTCGCTGCAGCGATAACTTTTTCTGGTTTTCCCTTCTCCAAAAATTAAAAGGATTGGTTTTCCGTTTTTTCCAAAAATGAGCGATGTGCTGGATTTTCCTTCGTTTTGTATCCTGTAAACACAAGGGGGTTTTCTCGTTTGGCTAGCCCTGAAAATGAGAATCTTTAAAAACATTTTTTACCTCGTGATTGGGCTTGGCCAGACCCAATTACACCTTATAGCTTTGATTTCGAAAACATCTGTAGCTACTCCCAATGACAAAGTGAGCGAGTTTCTACGCCTCTTTAGATACTTCCAATGACAAAGTGAGGGAGTTTCTATACTATCTGTTGACAAATCCCAATGACACGTGAGGGGTATGTCGACACTTCAATTGATGACCCTTAAGTCAAATGTTATCACTCGGGGGCCCGTGAGACCCTCGCCAAAACAGGTCACCATGGCTTGTGCGACGCACTCCGTCTAATACTTTGACCATCGTCTTACTCCAAGACTCAGTCAAAGTGGGGGCTAACTGTAGACACCTACTTTTGTCCCCATTCCCGAAAGGGAAGGTTCGATGATGAAAGCGTAAATCTCCACTTGACAACGCATCTCCTATAAAATAACGAATCTCAATTCCCCTTTTCATTTCACCCGAAACCTGCTATTTATAGAAACCTGCTATTTATGGAAACCTGCTTAAAATAGTAACTGCCGTAATGGGTAGTTGTTAAAAGTGGCAAGTCATAAAAGATAGAAAAATGTCAGAATTAGGTGTTGCACTCCAACATAAATCCTAAATGAGATAGAAATTGTGAGAGAATCCTATTCCTAATACGATTCGAAAATAAGAGTCACGTATTGATTGAAATCCTAACGAGCCTAGAGTTCTTAACGGGCCCAGACGCATTCCGTCATAAAATTAATACGCACTAAAAGACTCGATTAAGTCTCATACGCTTCGGATTCTAAGAGTCCGAATCTGACAAAGAAACGGCCCAAACAGCAATTTCAACGCCCAGCCCTGGGCGCTGAAATTGCCTGGATCCTATTTTCAACGCCCAGAGCTGGGCGCCGAAATCTTTGACGCCCAGCACTGGGCGCTGAAAATACCTGGTACGTGTTTTTTCCTAATTCCTCGTGGATTAGAGTTCTGCAATTCTATCTTTCCACGAACTCTTTTCTATAAATAGGGCCTTGAGTTCGACGTGAAAAGGACACAACACACAATTATTATTTTGAGTATTGACTCTGAACCCCTAAGCCTAAGCCTCACGCTGCAAAACCAATCACGCGTTCTGTCGCAATCGATCCATAAATCGAACAGAACGTATCCTGTCCCATAATTTGAGATTCGTTAAATAAAAGGAGAAATAGCAAAGTCAAAGTGGTTAGTTTTCTGAGAACCGTGACGCACCTCTCAAGGGTGCGTCGTAATGTGTCCCTTTTCCATGGTTTAATTGCTTTCCTCGCCCTTTTATGAACTGTTAAACTAACTAAAATCTGATTGTTCGATGACGCCTAATAAATATGATATTTTTGGGAAATTGGATTATCATGCTAGGTCCCTTAAAACAATTTAAATCAGATAATCGCGCTCGATCTAGTTGCATATTGTTAAAATCAACTCAGATTAGTTTAATAGTTAACGCATGTCCCTTCAATTATTTATGCTGAGCTAGTAAGGATATCCTGCCTCTGGAGTTATCGAAGAGCGAGTACTCCTCTCGGTAGTTACAGTCCCCCGAACCTTCAATCTCTACCATGCGGGTGTACGTTGAGCGATCCCCACCACCAGGGATCACAAGGGAACCTACGGCCGTCGTGGTCAAACATAATTGCACTCCCTTTATGTCACGATAACCGGGTTTTGTCAGTTTTTCTCATTGTCGTTAAAAACTGAATGGAGACTCCTATATTACTAGTCAATTGGGTGTAAACTCACAGGAAATCCAATTACACTTGATTTGACAAAAAGAAGCGTCACACCCACGAGGGACGAGGTCACGCATTAGCCTGGCAGCCCACTCGAGCTCGATGCCTCGCAGCCCATGCGCTGCCTCGCAGCCTTGCTCGCAGCCTTGGCGCGCTGGGCCTGGCGTTGCCTTTGGCTGCTGTGACGCGCGCTGGGCTTGCTGGACGTGGGCCTGGCTTCGCGCTGGGCCTTCGTCTAGCAAGCTCGTCCGATGCTTAATTCGTACGACGCGCTTCAGATTAATTTTTCGATTCCAGAATTCTTTTCCGATACGAACAATATTTAACATTTTCGATTCCGGAATTAATTTCCGTTTCGAACAAATATTTAATATTTCCGTTTCCGGAATCATTTTCCGATTCCGATAATATTTCCGATTCTGACAATATTTCCGTTTCCGGCAATATTTCCGATTCCGGCAATATTTCCATTTCCGATAATATTTTCCGATACGTACCATGAGACTTTAAATTTATTAATAAATGACTAATTTCTAATTAATTCAAGTGTTTTGAAATTAAATAAAGTTGCTGGAAATTTAATGAATATGGATAACATTAGAATTTCTTTACTTTAAAGATAGGAGGTGATGTTTAATTTAAAGGCTTGAATCATAAAGTGGCCCCCGTACTTAGGTATTCAAGCTACGTACATGTCTAGGGTGACCACCGTTTTCATGAGGATTTCATGTGGTATTATATTATTGTGATTCATCCGATTTGGATTATTATGGATTCATGGTTGATGTTGTGAACAAACATGTTTGAATTATTATGAATTCATGTTTGATATTCTGAACGAACATGTTTGGATTATTATGGAATTATGATTTTATTGAACAAGCATGTTATGTTGTGATTATCTATGATCGTTGAATTTAATATCAAGCATGTTGCTCAAGTATTTTATGCATGTATGGGTTGTTTCACATGCAAGAGATTATTTTGATGCTATCGTACGTAATGTCTAGCATATTTTGAGCTAAGTATTCATGCCTCGTTGCACTATTTATTCTACCCCATATGTAGGGTATGTTTGGGAAGTCAATGTGAATTGAACTAAGGACTATTCGTGCCTAGTGCACAACCCGCATGTGAGTAATATCACTTGAGTCTTGAGTGTTTGATCACAGGTCCTAATGGATTTAAAAGAAGTATTGTTTGGTTGTCTGTTTATTAAATGCCTTGTTGTTGTGACTATGTAATAACCCAGATTTTAAACTTGATTAATTATGCAAATTATTTTAATTAGCCTTTCTAATTAAACTCTAACCTGATTAATGAAGATTTTTTTTGAAAATTTTAATGATAAGTATTTTCAGGTTTTATGATTTAATTAGAAGTTATGTTAAAACTTAATTTTATTAGTAAAATTTCAGAAAAAGGAGAATTAAAATCTGAATATATACTTAATTACTAAATTGCCCCTATATGAGTAAATCAGGTTCCCATCTCCTCTTCTTCTCCTTCAATCGTGTCACCATGTGTAACACCCCCGATTTACTAACTAAAAATAAATAAGAAATAATATAACTTTATAAAAAATTTCCGGAAGCTTACACCTAAACCGGAGGTATCACCGCCACACTTGACCACATTGTCAAATGCTAAGGCTTACAAAACTCAAACTATTGCAACTTGATTTCTAGGTGATCTATTTACAATTGAAAAATATTAAACTGTCATAAAAGACTAAACGGTAACAATTGAGCTCCTTCACCTTGAACTGCAATATTTCACGATCAATCTGCTCCATTCAATCTTGACTGCTCACCATAAAGGACAAATTCCAAAAGGATCGTCGCATGGCCACCATAAGAAAAAGACATGGCCGCAAACACACATAGCAAATAAACACACACGTAAGCAAAAGCTGAGTAATCACCTGTGACAAACAGAAACATACTAATATATAACAATAAAGGCTCATGTAAACAATGTAGTGTGAAACTACATTTCAATTATTACCCCAAAGATAAAAATAACTCCATACTCTATAAATACTACAGATCTTCTCTTCAATTGAACCTCAAATATATTTGATATGATCCTCTCATCTACTAAACTTACTTCAACCAATAGGTGCCATGTTTGCTCTTTGTTTTATACCTAGCCTTGGACATGGGTAATTCGAATAAATAAACCAAGTATAAAAACTTGAAACTCTCAATAGCTACTAGTTGAGTCAAGGCTAATTTTGGACCAGATCCCACTTTTGGAGATATTAAAAAAATAAAGATTGTATCTTGCTCCTCTACTAATGGTTATCATCTCCTTACTAACATGCCAAGGACTAAGGTTTATAACGTTGAGCCTCAAAGCAAAAATATAGTAACAATTTCTCAACCTTTTCTCTTTATCTGATCAACCTGGTCGATATCCATCTAGAGTTAAATAATATACTCCTTAATATTGGCACATCCCACAATAATATCACAAATTACCTTAGTATCTAAATCCTTCAACATTACTCGGCAAAAATACTAACACCCAGTACAATACTTGATCAATTCTCCACAATAATAGGACTATACATAAATAAGTAAGTAATACCCTTTCGCTAAACACTAACGAAACCTAAAGTGAAATGAGGAATATCCTTATTAACAATCAAAGAATTCTAAACAGTAATGCAACATAGCAAATTGGAACCAACTACACTATCACTACACACAAATATCAATTATCAGAAAATTAGACATATTTTGAAAACATTGCAGTCTCTAATCAAATAATATCATTCAATCCAAAACATTGCAGTCTCTAATTCAAATAATATGCGCATGATAATGTATAGAACATAAAACATTGAAGAATACGAATGACTGCAATTGAGAAATTATAAATATACGAATAACACGAATAGATCGAGTCGTGTGCGTGATTACAATTAAATATACAAATAACTTGAATAGACTAAATGCGTGTGATTACAATTAATAATATACACAAACAATTAGAAGGGACTAAGCGTGATTACCTTTCCCGATAGTAATACTGAATAATGAAATTCAATTGTACGAGTAACACGACTAGGTATAGTATGACCACTCAGTTGTAAATCAATGCGCAAACGTTAGAAACATAGGTTGCATGCTCTTAATAATCACAAGTCCCCTTGCTGCATGATGATGTGTTGCTTATAATTTACTTCGTAAATCTCACCATTCCCATTGTATCATAGAGGAAGTAAAAATCAAATTATTTTGACAACTTTAAAATGACGGCAACGAAATTCTTTTGCGGTATACATAGGCTTTTAACAAGAGTTCCATGGCTAATAAAATAGGGTTTCCAACTTTCCCATCATATAAAGAGATTAATTTAATACGGGAAATTGTTAAATAATAAAGTTTTTTTTTTATATTATGAAATCATAAATATTGGGGTATTACTATCTGTTGAATTTGTGAGTGAAGGAGGAAAGAAGAAGAAAGAAGGAAGGAAAACTAAGGAAGCTATTGATGAGCTTGAGGAGCTCGTGGCTGAGACTGAGAGTAAAGAACAAGAGACTACATTTTTATTAATTGGGTAACTTATTGAGATAGTACAAATCTAGAGTATTTATACTAAGTAACAAACTAATTACAAGCTAATGTTCTATACTATGTTATATACTCCAATACCCCCCCTCAAACCGGAGATGGTGTAAACATCTTCAGTTTGAAAGCTTCAAAAACAGACTCTTTCATCAACTTTGCACCAAGAACTCCTCATGAATAAACATAGATGTTGGCTACTGCTGTTGCTGTTGTACCAACTGCTCATATCAAACTGAAACGTCCAATATTGCCTTGAAGAAAATGAGCCTCAATGGGTCTCATCAAAAGAATGATCACAATGGATCAATGAAAACTGACCTCTTTGGGTCTCAAAACTGACCTCTTTGGGTCTCAAAATTGACCTCTTTGGGTCTCAAAATTGACCTGATTTTACAGGTTCTGATTCTCCAGATCTGTTGCTGGGAAAAATGAACAAAATTGACCTGATTATACAGGTACTGAACTCCAGATCTGTTGCTGGAAAGAAATGTTGAATCGTGCCAACATTCAAAAGAAAAAGAAAACCCAAAAAGTGGCAACAAAACATGCCAACAATCAACAACCAAGCTTCATTTTCTGCAATACTAGTGCTGAATTCCTATATTGCTCACACCATTCTCCAGGAGCAACTGTAAGCTTTTAAATCCTCAAAATCCACAACCCCAAAACTGAATCAAATCTGATATACCATTGGAGGAATGTTTACAGGAAGTCCTAACT
This sequence comes from Spinacia oleracea, assembly GCF_020520425.1. Lineage (NCBI taxonomy): Eukaryota > Viridiplantae > Streptophyta > Magnoliopsida > Caryophyllales > Amaranthaceae > Spinacia > Spinacia oleracea. The sequence goes on from NC_079489.1 coordinate 67,077,491, forward strand.
TGTTAACAGACTTTGAGGTTGGGTTTTATGGTAAAGCAGCCCCAATATAGACTAAAGCTCAAATACTCCCCAAGACACTTCACTTGTTTCCCTGCAAGCACAGCTCCTGTTGTTGTGTGAAAGTTGTTAATCAACATAGCTGTGGCTGTCCCACTTGGGTATGTAAGCTTATAATCCATCACCATGACCTTACGAAGTGGGACAAGACTAAAAAGTCCCAAAAAGCTAACGACAAACAAGAAACCCATCATCCACCACAAACCAGGATTTATCGCATCTTCTGCTCGATTACCCGGGTAGTCGAGGCCAATAAGGTTGTATGTTTTCTCATTCATAACAATCAAATATGAACCAAAACCGCCACTAAAGGAAAGGCCATAACAAGCAACAACACAAGTCTGAATAACAGTGTTTTCCTGGCGAGTAAAGGGATTAACAGAAAAGCCAAATTGAGTGAGCAAACTTGTCCAAGATTTGACTAAGAAGAACCCACAAAACTGAATCTATCAATTACCAAGAAACCAATCTAATTGATTGAATTAGGGCGAAGCAATACATCATCGACAGAAGAAGCCAAGAAATCACGGAAACGAACTCAAGAATCGCAATTCACAAACATTTATCAACCCATTAAGCAGACCCATAAATCGAAACTCATAACCAGAGAAAAGTTTGGGTAAATCAAACCTCGAAATAGCAGAAGCAGACGACGACGGAAGAGCACGGTCAGAAATCGCAACCAAATCGATCACAAATCAAACCTCCGATCAAAAAGTCCGGTCAATCTTTCGATTAAAAACACCGAAGAACGTAGAATCACAAATTGGTTCAAGAATCTACCAACAATACCAGATTCTCGCAACTATTTCAAAAAATTTCAAGAACCCTAGAATTTGGGGGAAAACTCAAGAATCAAAATCGTTTGATTCAAGGTTGGAAATAAGATTTGTGAGCGGAATTAAGAGATATTAGGACGAATTACATCCTAATTCGTCGAATTTTGACTCAATTCGACCCAAAAATAAATTCGGGGCAGAAAAATTGGGGAAAATTGATGAGTTGAACCGGACGGAAATTTTATGCGGAATCGTAGAGCCGGGATCGTTCCCGCTCTGATACCATGTTGAATTTGTGAGTGAAGGAGGAAAGAAGAAGAAAGAAGGAAGGAAAACTAAGGAAGCCATTGATGAGCTTGAGGAGCTCGTGGCTGAGACTGAGAGTAAAGAACAAGAGACTACATTTTTATTAATTGGGTAACTTATTGAGATAGTACAAATCTAGAGTATTTATACTAAGTAACAAACTAATTACAAGCTAATGTTCTATACTATGTTATATACTCCAATACTATCTATCCCCTTAAAAAAGTTTCGTCTCGAAACTTAAATTTGAAAATTTTTAGGGTATTACACCATGAAAATGGAGCTCAACAACCAAACTCTCTATGTGTCTCTACAACAATCAATTCCTTTACTAATTCATCAAACCTACTTGCAATCTGTAAACCTAAAATTAGAATAGCTAATCCTAATCACAATTTCCTTGCTTAATTTCTTACAATTGTCTAATAACTAAGCTGAGTTGTTGCATCAATAGAGCACCAAATCATCTATAAATAGCTGGTCAATCATCCCATAAACTATACAAGTCAGATTAACCTCCAATAGCTGGTCAATCACCATTAAAGACCATAAGCATTCTTACCCTATTTAATCTCTCTGTTTCAAACCAACAATGTCGGCTTCCATTAAACACCACCACTAAGCTACTGCCGCTCAACCCCACCGGAAAACCACCACCGTCAACCACAAATTAAAAGCCCAGAATTATAAACCCGAAACTTGAAAACACCTCTCCTCTCTTCCCGTTTTTCTGCCTGCCTTCCCCTGCATCTCTTCCTCGCTCCTCCGCGTAAGCTTGACCATCAGCCCCAGCAGCACCTCCTTCCGGTGTGCTGTTGTCGCCTAGAAGCCGGTCACCTCCCTTGCGCAGATCATCGCGCAGCAGCCTGCCCTCCTCTTTCTTAATTGTTTCTCGGGTCTGCAAACAGTAAGACTCCTAGAACTTGGGCATTTTACATCTTTATTTTGGTAGATGGGCTTTTGGTTCTCTTAAATTAAAGTGGGCCTTTGTTTCATTAAAAAATTATCTTAGATTTATTTTACAGTTGACTTTTAAAGTAGGTTACTAGAATTACGCATTAGTGATGGATTAATAGCTAATCTTATATTCTTATTCCTTTTAATATAAGAAAATGTGTTTAATTTATTATTAGTATTACTAGAATTACTAAATGTAAGTATTAACTTGACTATACCAAATTTTCATAAAGATCTCGATCTTCAGAGTTCAGGAAGGACGATAATCAAGGCTAAAGAAAAAGCCTAGCCAAAGTATGAAATTGAGGTAACGGCTATTGCTAGTACCCACAATTACAAAAGCTACAGTTGAATTTTAATCATGTTTATCGTGTTTTATGATTTGCGGGAAAGAAATATGCTTTGAGTAAACTATTTCATTTTTATATTTATGAGAACCATGAAAAAAAATTATGTTTTATTGATCATCTGATCTCAGGAGTTATTTTACTTCAACTGAACTACAGAGGTTGAGAATTAAAAAACTAATTAAAACATGATAAATAAAAGTGAAAGACCTAGTTCTGTTGGCAATATCAGCTCACATGTTACAGTTTCAGTCATGCATGTACCCAGGGGCACTGACCCACAGTTGAGCACACGCTTTTATGGGCACTGGCCCATCGTGGAAGACGTTCCACCAGTTCATACTTGCTAACAACTAGCATGTTAAAGAAAAGGTTACGAATGAACTAATATGATGTTTTATTAAATGTTTTATGATATTCTATTCTCCCTGTTTTAGTAACTAAAATGAGTTGAAATGATTTTACGTTGCTAGAATAGTACGTTACTGAGTCTTCGGCTCACCGTTTTTTTTTATGTTTTAGGTGCCGCCCGGGACGACAAATGCGAATAGTGCAAGGATTTCGTCTTATTAGGGTTCACCTAGTTTAAGCTTAATTTACACTAACTTCAAGTAAGAATTTTTCAACTAAGTTATGTAAGCCACTTTTATATAATAATATAGAACATAGTTATGTTAGTCTTATAGAAGTATTATGAGGATAATGGCCTTGTAATTCCCAAGAGGGAGTTACGGAATTAATGTCCCCACCGAATTAGGTTAGTCCCGCTACTTAATTACTTGAGTCAAAGGTCGGGGCGTTACAGACTAAGGTTGGATTCTTCCCAAGAGTCTATTCAAGTCAAGGAAAGTACGTTGCGTAAAAGGAAAACGAGTAAAGACAAGTGGTTGGGTTTCTGAGAACCACAATATAGCCTAAACTGTATTGTAACGTGCAATAATCTGTTTGGAAAAGTGGTTTGGACAATCCGGATTATTGCTAGATACCTTAAATCAATTTAAATCATATTCTTGGCATCTTTTAGTTAATATTTGTGCATTAAAAGCAATTCAGATTAGTAATGTAGTTTAACGCATGTCCAGTCATCGTTACATTGAACTAGTAAGGACCTTCACATGGGATAATGCTGGACACTCCTCTTATTAGTAAATGTCCCCCGAACCCTCAATCTCTACTCCAAAATCCAATCCCCAAGTTCGTTCCCATTCCAGAACTTTGTACAAATTGCCATTTCTAAACACAAGTCCAAAGTCCAAATACAAACTCACGAAATGAACCTCTCCATTGGTCTTCGAGCCAGATTTCCAGTCAAAATGACATTAAGAAATCCAAATTCGGGCGCCGACCCACAAAATCGAGCATCCCAGGTTCCGACCCGTAAAACCGAATTCAAACTGTACAAAATGCGCAAAGCGTTGCATCTAAAAACAAGTAAACCACCTCCCCAACAAAAGCATATTCCGCTACAATCCAAGAAGTACAATAGTATAATTCGAACGCGCCTCAAAAGGACGACATCGTCGTCCTTTTTTGGTAGCGTCTTCTGGCGCCAGGTTTCAGCAAGGCATCAGCGCCAGGCGCTGGTCCTGCGCCAGGCGCCGGCCTTTTGTCGGTTTTCCAGCAACTTTTCTATATAAACCCCTACTTTCTGTGTAGAATAGAGGGGGGAAAAATCAAAAAATGAACACAACGTCGTAATGCTAAAATCAATCTACAATTAACAAATCCTCTCAAATCCTCATAATTTCATAAAACACACACATTCTACTATTCTTGCAATTGGGAAATCACCTTGGAGAAACCAATCTAGCCTACTTAGGTAATCCGAGTCCCTAGAAATTCATTATTTGCTAATCTATTTTGCTAATTTCTAAAACCAAGGATTCTCATGTGATGTTCATACTCACTTGAACTAGGTAATGCATAAAAGGGGTAATCTTTGAGGATATTTCATACTTGAAACCCCCCTCGGATGATCTTTCATACTCCTATTTCAAGTTCAAGATTCAATTTTTATGCATTATTTCAATAAAACTTGGTTAAGAAAGTGAAGTTTTCATTCTTTAAAACATTCCTTCTAACAACCATGGCTCAAGTTTTCAAAAGCTTTAATCTTTATACAAAGTTATATAATACTTGAAGAAGTTCAACCCATTGTTTAAGTTAGAACACATGAATCCTCCAATTTCATGTACAAATGCAAGTTTCGAGTCCAAATATTCAATGATGTTTTAGTGGGAACCATTCCCTTAAAACTAGAATCAAATACAAGTATGGAGTTTATCAAAGGTGAGGCCTTTATATAAAGGCTTAGCCTTTGAGAATAAAAATCCTCCTAATTTTTATATTCAAGTTTTATATTCAAGTTCAAGCTCTATACTCAATCTCTATTTCAATATTTCGAATACAAAATCAATGATACTTTTTAATGAGGAACTCATTTTAAAGTGAGATTATTTACACAATTGGATTCGTGGGGGAGCCAAATCACTTTTGAGCAAGTGTTCCTCAATCAGATTTTCAATATTCAAGTTATTCAATTTCTATCATTCAAGTTCAATGCTTTATTACTTATTTATTGCTTATTTCAATTCCACACCTTTAAATATTACACCTTTCAATTCCGCACTTACTATTTATGCAACTTTACTTGCCTATTCCTTCTAGGAAATATGGTTTACACCTAGTCCTTTTTCTAGGTGATGATGTAAAACCTTAACTAATTCTGCATTCTATTTTCTATGGTGATGATGCTTTACTTGTTTATTGTTTTCATCACCCAACATGCTAAATCAACAAAATTCAAGTTCTAATCACGCTTAACAAAGATAGTTTTTAGAAAAACTGGTTTAGGTTCCTTATAATTGACTTAAAGCAAAGTGATCACCATACAAACTTAGGAATTTCAATGTTCTACTTATGTCATGCTAGGATTTTACTCCGAAAATGATGCTTGTATTGTATGAACCAATTGCAAAATTTACTCAAATAAGTGCCTTGTTCCCTTACCCGAATTTTAATCGGTATCAATTCCAATGCCTTATCCCGAGTCATATTTGGTCTTTCCAAACCGGACCCAAAAACTTGTTTGGTGACGACTCTATCAATGTTCAAAATTCCTAAGTCGTAGGGGTATTTTACGCATTATCCTATATTTTGAACTTTGATTTTTTATGTTCAAACTCAATTACATCACTTGTGTGAACCTAAAATTTGGCTCCCCTTTTAGGGGTGGGATTGAAAAGATCAAGCCAAATCTAGTTGATCACACTCTTGACAAATTGAACAACTTAGAGCCTTTGGTGAGTCTTAAACAAGATTCATCAAGCACTCATAACTTACATACAAAATTCAAATTACAAGCTATATGAAATACGAAAAATACCACTACCACCCCCCCTACAGGTACGCGCCACTCCAGCGTGTACCGGATAGACCTTGATAAAATTCGTTCATGAACCCGGCTACGCGACAGATGCCTGTCGGGGAATTGGCAATAGGTTTGGTACCTTTTGACACCCAAGCCTATTATTGACCATAGAGACTTTACATAAATTAAGTATGCATATTTAAATTTCAAAATCATGCTCATTGTTATTTTCATGTAGAAATTACGTGCTATATGAAATTAACTAACCAGTCGCAAAGTTTAAAGTCAACGATACTCTAAATGTTAATAAAAATGCTTAAAACATAAAAAAAAAAAATTAGCTACTGTGAGGGGGTCGAAAAAGCACGAGGCTAATGCGTGACCTCGTCCCTCGTGGGCGTGACGTTTCTTTTTGTCAAATCAAGTGTAATTGGATTTCCTGTGAGTTTACACCTAATTGACTAGTAATATAGGAGTCGCCATTCAGTTTTTAACGACAATGAGAAAAACTGACAAAACCCGGTTATCGTGACACAAAGGGAGTGCAATTATGTTTGACCACGACGGCCATAGGTTCCCTTGTGATCCCTGGTGTGGGGATCGCTCAACGTACACCCGCAGGGTAGAGATTGAGGGTTCGGGGGATTGTAACTACCGAGAGGAGTACTCGCTCTTCGATAACTCCAGAGGCAGGATATCCTTACTAGCTCAGCATAAATAATTGAAGGGACATGCGTTAACTATTAAACTAATCTGAATTGATTTTAACAATATGCAACACATAATACTAGATCGATCGTGATTATGTTGTTTAGATTAATTTAAGGGACCTAGCATGATAGTTCAATTTCCCAAGATATTATCTTTATTAGGCGTGATAGAAAAATCAAATTTAATAGTTTAACAGTTTTATAAAAGGGCGAGGAAAGCGATTAAATCATGCAAAGGGACACATTACGACGCACCCTTGAGAGGTGCGTCACGGTTCTCAGAAAACTAACCACTTTGGCTTTGCTATTTCTCCTTTTATTTAACGAATCTCAAGTTTCCGGGCTTAATTTTTCAGCTACAAGGGACAGGATACATTCTGTTCGATTTTTGGATCGATTGCGACAGAACGCGGGATTAATTTCGTAGCGTGAGGCTTAGGCTTAGGGGTCGGAGTCAATACTCAGAATATGAATTGTGTGTTTTTTCTTTCACGTCGAATTTGGGGCTGTATTTATAGGGAAGAGTTCGTGGAAAGATAGAATTTTAGAGCACTAATTCAAGAAGAATTAGGAGAGAACACGTACCCAGGTAATTTCAGCGCCCAGGGCTGGGCGCCGAAGATTTCGGCGCCCAGAGCCAGGCGTTGAAAATAGGGTATGGGCCGTATTTCCTTGTCAGATTTGGACTCTTAGAATCCGGAGTGTTTGAGACTTATCCGAGTCTTTTAGTGCGTATTGACTTTAGGACGGAATGCGTCTGGGCCCGTTACGAACTCTAGGCTCGTTAGGATTTTAATTAATACGTAACTCTTATTTTTGAATTATACTAGGAATAGGATCCCTCTTGCAAATTCTATCTCTTTTAGGATTTATATTGGAGTGCAACACCTAAATCTGACAGGTTTCTATCTTTTATGACTTGCCACTTTTAACAACTACCTATTATGGCAGTTACTATTTTTAGCAGGTTTATATAAATAGCAGTTTTGGTTGAAATGAAAAGGGCGATTGAGATTCGTTATTTTATAGGAGATGCGTTGCCAAGTGGAGATTTATGTTCTCATCATTGAACCTTCCCTTTCGGGAATGGGGACAAAAGTAGGTGTCTACAGCTACGAATCGAAATAAAAACAAATTGCGTGTTCCGCAACCAGGGGCTGTGCGAAGAAAATTTTAACGCGTCCTAGGTGAAAATATTTTAGCGCATGAATCAAAGTGCAAGAATTATTTCTGGCGAGAACGCAGGTTTCTGTTAGAAAAACGAAAAGTGACATATGCACCTGTGCGCGAGAAAATACTTGCGCCCAGAGGTTGGCGCAACAAATTTCTGGCCTACGCATAAAATTGTGCGCGTGAAATTTCGAATGCCCACTTGGGATTTTCCAGGATAATTCCGTGTGTTTGAGAAGTAAAAAGAAAATAATAATGCTCGTTCAACTAATTCAAACGACCAAACCGCATTCGTATTGAACCGTACGTTGGTCTACTTAAAAATACCAACCATAAAAGAGTAAATTCAAAATTGTGTCCAAGGTATTTTTATGGAATTACCATCAATCGAACGAGTCATGAAGGTAACCCAGTAGTGTTTACAAATTATCCCAAAGGCCAGTACGCGCAAATTATACTTTGTGCCGGAACACTGAATGTTCGAGTGCACGCATGCTCAAACAAAGGGTATACTTTAGTAAAATATAAATTACGGAAAGTTGGAATGACTAGAAAATAAATTGTAGGAATAAGAGAAAATTGACCTGCGGGCGCGAGATCTTTCTCGCGCACCACAGGCATGCGCGATAAATTTCCTGCCTCACCTACTGGGCGCAAGAAATTTGTCACGCTACGCGCTCCTTTCGTGCAATTGACTTCTTAAAATGTACACAATAATTAAAATCGATTTGTAAGTCAAGACCTTCCCCACTTGGGAAGATTTTGTTAATGTCTTCATCAAGCAATACTCGTCTAAGATGAACTTCCAAGTAACCATGCGCGAGTTAGAAGTTCTTTTCCAAAATAAGAACGAAGGTTTCACAACCTACTTTGCTAGATGGAGAGACCAGGCGGTCCATTTAATCCAAAGGCCTCCTGAATCTGAGGTAGTTCAAAAGTTCATTGAAAACTTGGACCCAACATACAATCAGCACGTTAGATACTTGGGCATGGATTCCTTCAAAAGAATCTACGACGTGGGTATCAAGATAGGGGACAACCTCTTCAAAAGCACCCATGCGAACTCCGTTAAGCCGGCCTACGCGCCTAGAAATTATGCGTACAAAAAAGGTGAATCTTCCCAAGCATAGGAAGTTCATGCCACTGAAGAAAATCCTCCTCAAAGAGTCAAAAGATGGACTAAATATAGAAAATTTGCCACACTTGGGTAAACTCTTACTCAAGCCTATGAAAGGCTAGTATCCCAAGGAAAAATGGCTCCAATTAGAGTAACACGTGACCTCGCAGTGAAGAATAGATTCTGGGTTGACGATGCCTACTGCAAATATCACAGGGGCAATGGTTACGACACCGAAGATTATTGGCATTTAAAGAATACCATCCAAGATATGATGGAGGAAAAAATAATCCCTCTACCCAACGCTAGCAAACCTAGCAACAACAAGAGTCCCTTAGGCTCTTGTGACATTTCTCTAGACCACCCTAAGAGCGCAACATTTAATCCTACGATCTACATAACGTCTCTAGGTGAGCCTCTTGCCAAGTTTCCCACATTAGACTCTACAGGTGACATATGCGGTATATGGGATGATGATGCCAAAGACGTTTATTTGTCTCAAACCACAGACCAAGATTACTTCACTGAAACTTGGCCCACGACATCTCCCTTTGATCTTTCCCAAGAAGAAACCGAGGTTTCTAACTTAACTCGGTCCGGAAGAGTATACCAACTGGACATCCATCCCCCTCTTGCAAACGATGTCCCTGTTTGTCAAACTTCTGAAAACATACGGCCCATTGTGAGGGGGTCGAAAAACACGACGGGGCGCCTCTAAAAGAGTATACGACTAGCACAACTTTTACCATTTGCATGTGGAAATCATATTAAGTAAATAGGAACTAACTGTGGGCGTTATCATCTTTTTTACTAGTCTGTAGGAGGTGCCATTCAGTTTTACAACGGTATTGAAGAAAACTGACAAAACCCGGTTATCGTGATATGCCTGGAATGCAAGCATATTTGACTAACAACGGCCATAGGTTCCCTTGTGATCCCTGTTGTGGAGATCTCTCAACGTACATCCAGCGGAGCAGAGATTGAGAGTTCGGGGGACGTTTACTAATATGGGGAGTGCCCAGCATTAGCCCACGTGGCGGTCCTTACTAGTTCAATGCAACGACAAAAGGGACATGTGTTATGTTACATTACTAATCTGAGTTTATTTTAATGCACAAATATTTACTAAACAGTCGTCAAAATGGTGATTTAAATTGATTTAAGGAGCTTAGCAATAATCATATTTGTCCAGAGATTATCTTATTAGGCGTGATTAAACAAACAAGTTAAATGAGCAGATTTATATGGTGATGAAAGCTGTAAAAATGTAGATTTCAAGTTATAGTATAGCATAGGCTATACTACGGTTCTCAGGAACACCTAACACTTGCCTTAGCAGAGCCTCTTTTTAGCTTTAGAACAACCTTTATACTGACTTTCAGATCCTTATCCTTCCTTCAATTCCGACAGAGTTTCCTCTTAGATTCCTTGGTTCTGGCTTGTGAATTGGCTAGAACTTTCGTAGTAACTAGGAAGGTTTGAATACTTATACGGACATAGTTCTGCTTGAAAAGATTTTATACGGAAGAACAATTGCGAATACGAGACGTGACCTTGGCAGAGATTTCAGAATACTAGAGAGGGAAAAGACTGAATTGATGATTGGAATTGGGGTGCAGAAGGGTTGTATTTATAGTGTAGGTAGTCGAAATAAGATATACATCCGAAGAATTTGAATTTTGGTGAAAATCAAATGGCAGTTCCCGAAAAAAGTGGCGCTGGCAATGTTTGCGCTAGAATAAAGTGGCGCTTGCTACTGTAGCGCTAGAAATTTCTAGCGCACATAAGATAGAACTTTGAAGAGTTTGAAATTAAGTCATAATCAAATAGAAGCGCTAGAAAAAAGTGGCGCTGCCCTTGTGAGCGCTACAAATTTCTAGTGCAGGTTCTGACAGCACTAGAAAATTCCAGCGCAATCATATCTGCGGATTTTCAGAAAAATCGATCTTTAACAGCTCATAACTTCACCAACTCTGATTCTTGCAAATAATATCTTTTTGGAAAGCTACGGAACCCAGCTTTTCAATTCAACCAGTCTCGCATCAATGGGCTTTGTAAATCTCAAGTGCTGGCCCAAAGAGGGGAGGCCAGTCCGTTTTAGCAAAGCCCAAGTAAAAGCCTTATAACTTATTCGTTTTAAATCGGATTTGGGCTTATGATAAGTCTATGGAAATCTTATTCCATGGCCTATATAATGAAGGTATGTGAATGATCCAATTTATAATTTATAAGACATATTTTGACATTGTAAGGACGTATTATTTGCTAAACGGACTAACGAGTGTATTATACGCACTCGCAAGCTTATTTAAGTAACTTGGTTTGAAATTTACATGTATTGTGGCCAATCATTTCGTTTCCCCCGGGGCTAGCCCGAATGTAAAACACATCCGTTTGGGCAAAGGTAGAAATTCATTTTGCACAAATATGGTTTTCGAAAAATGCATGAAATACCTAGAAATTGAAACTTGAAATCGCACTTGATTATTGTATTTAAAAAGCTCTTTTTTTGATATTCGTTCTCAAGGTTTGGGAGCGTCCTTCAATGTACAGAAATAGATTGACTCCCACTTGAAAACTCGAGAAAAATATGGGCAGCAAGCCACTGTGAGCCACTAAGCTGGATGCAGACAGTGGCGTTGGGCGCAGGGGGCTGCGCCTGGCGCCAGTGTTGGCATCCAGAACTTAAGCAGATCAGTGGCTTGATGCTCAAAGCCTGCTCGTATTTTCAAAGTTGAAATCAGGAACTCCCCAGCAGAGTCGCCAGAATTGTAGGGGTGTTTTTCGGAGAGTTTTCCCCTATGGGGGCGGTTGTTTTAGAAACCTTCGTATTTTGTACTTTGTAGGAGTCGCCACCAAACATTGTTTAGGGTCTTGTTTGGAAAGACCGTAAATGACTCTATTAGGATAAGACTTGAATCTTCAAAACGGATGGGTGAGATCCGGGCAAGGGAACGAGACGCTTATTCCGCGAGCTTTAGAAATTATTCGAGTGCGTGACACAACATTTTCGAAAATACCCTAGTTTAGACTATGTGGGTTTGAATTTAGGACAAATTGAATTTCTATCTTGTATGGCGGTCACTTTGCTTTAAATTTAATTTAAGGGAACCTAAGATCGGTTTGTCCAAGAAATTATCTTTGTTAAGCGTGATGTAACCTTGTATTTTGTTGTATTTAGCATGTGCGGTGATGAAAGAAATAAAGCAAATAAAGCAACATCACAATAGTAAATAAATGTGGAATTAGTAAATACAAGACCCCCTAGAGATGGACTAGGGAGTAGGTCCACATTGCCTAGAAGGACTAGGCAAGTAAAGTTGCGGAATTGAAATGCGTTATTGAAATGCGTTATTGAAAGTGCGGAATTGAAAGGTGCATAATTGAAATTGCGGAATTGAAAGGTGCATAATTGAAATTGCAATATTGAAATTTGTATTTTGGGCACATGAGATCCGAACGCCAAACGGCTACTTAAAAATAAATGCGCTCGACACGAATTCAAAGCCAAAAATCTCAACTTGGGAGAAGTTGTTCATCCAAAAGTATCCTAGATTTTGCATATAGAACTTGAACTTGAAAGCTTGAAACTTGAAATATTGAACTTGAAATACTTGAACTTGAAATATTGAACTTGAACTTGAAATATTGAAATCAAGAGACTTGAATCTGAAAGATCGGGCCTTTTAATGTTGAAAAGGTTAGATCTTTGATATGCTCTTGCTTTGAAAGGATCCTAGTTTAGGGAAGTAGTCATGAGCAACCCTAAACATTGTTCGATCTTGAAATCTGAAAACTTGAACTGGTATATTGAAAAATGGAGTCTTGAATCCCCAAGAATAAACCTTTAAAAGTTATAAAGGCATCATCTTTGATTACTCCATGCTTGACAACGATTCTAGTTCAAAGAAGTGATTAAAAACAACTTTGAACATCCTTGAATCTTGAAAGTTTGCATTTTTGTATTTTGAAAAGTTTGGATTTTGAAAAGATGTATGATTGTTGCAAGTGACATTTTTAAGAGTAAAAATGCCAACTTACTAATCATTTTGAAAATAGAAAATCAAGACATCTTTGAATAGATTAAGGTTGGGATTCGGAATTACCTAGTTAGGTTTAGGGAAGCTTTCCGATTAGAACTCCCAATTTCTTAAAGCTTGAAGGTTGTATGGTATTTTTTGGAGGATTTTGTATTTATTTTTGTATTGAATATTGAGGTGCAATTTTTGTATTACGACGTTATGCCTTGAATTTTCCTCCTCCTAATGTTGGGATTTAGGGGGTATTTATAGGGGGAATGGGTGCTAAACGACAGCCATTGCCAGCGCAGCATGCCAAAGCAGCGCCCAACGCTGGTGACGTGGCGTGAGTGCTGCGAAAACAAGGACGCGGGCTCGGTCCTTGATTTGTCTTGTATTGATGTACCTTCGTACGAATAGTACGATGCTTGGCACGTAGTGTTTTCTTGGGGGTTAAGACTTGCTTTTGCGTCTAAAAACAATCCGTTTCGGGTTTTGAATTTCGGTTTTACGGGATGAGGCCCGGCTTGCTAGGTTTTGTGGGTCGGCGCCCGAATTTGACTTGCCTTATATGATTTTGAGTGGAAAAGGCTTAGGAAAACCAATGGAATGGTCTACTAGATGAGATTGTATTTTGATTTTGAAATTGGTTTTTGAAAATTTTATTTTGTACCGAGTTCCGGGAGGGGAACGACCTCGGGGATTGGATTGTGGCTCTTGGATTTTGGACATGCTTTTAGCAATTGGAATTTCCGCACGGAGTTTCTCCAACCGCCTAATAAGGATAATGGTATCGTCATCATCCCAATGGGGAGACACAAATTAGGTGTCTACAGTGGTGGATTGTAATTGTTTGCTATAATAGATGTAAACAACTTAGATTATTTACATGCCCATAAAAATATTAGGATTTACATATCCCATTTGGACAATTATACGACAAGTAAAATCTCACAATATATGCACAACATATTAATTTTCGAAAGTACGATCCAAACAACTTATTTACAACATATAATTAATTCCTGAAGATCGTAATGTTTCTCTATATCGTAAAGGGTTACACATGAAGGAAATAATTCCCTTTGTCCAAGTATGCATTCAATGCTAAGTCTATTAAATGCGGTTTAGTATTAATTAATTAAAAAAGTTAATAAATTTAGTGAGATCAAGTGAGCTGAATGCCTAGCTAGAGGCCACTTTAATTCAAGTGGAATTAATAATATCAATCCACAGCTTACTCTTAACTGAACCCGTATGGTAACACAAATAGTACGTGAACGTATCAAGTATTTAAGTGAATATATTATTCATTAAATACAAAAATTATGAACATTCGAAAACGGCGGATCTCGGTTCCAGTGGGAGCTGAAATCGTCACAAGGCAAAATATAGAATGCTCCGGAAATGATGATATTGCCAGAAACGGAAATATGGATCATGACGGAAATATAAATATTATCCAAGTCGTAGATGTTGTCGAAAACGGAAACATGGTTCGAATCGGAAAATATTATTGGAAATAGAAATATTGCCGGAATCGGAAATATTGCCAGAAACGGAAATATTACAGGAATCGGAAATATTACCGGATTCGGAAATATTAACGGAAACGTAAATATTTGTTCGAATCGGAAATAAATTCCGGAATCGGAAATATTAACGGAAACGTAAATATTTGTTCGAATCGGAAATGAATTCCGGAATCAGAAAACGAATCGGAAGCGCGACGTGCAAACGCTCGACGAACGAGCTTGCGAGACGCAAGGCCCATCGCAAGCGCCAGGCCCAGCGCTAAGCATGCCCGCGCGGAGCAGCAAGGCATGGGCCGAGCAAAGGCAGCAGCGCCCATAGCGTGGGCCGCGTGCTTCTTGCTGCTACGCCCAGCGCGCATGGGCCGAGCAAGGCAGCAACGTCCATCCGTGGGCCGCGGCCTGCTTGCTGCACGCCAAGCAACTTGGGCTCAAGTCCACACGTGCAAAGCCTTGGCCGGCCAGGTTGCTTGCGAGTCAAGTAATCACGTGTTTTCCTAATTCTACTAAAATTAGATGTTTAGGGTAAATCTGAAATACTTAGTGTTTGATTGTCCCTAGAATTCTAATGTAATTAATTAATTAAAATCCTAATGGATTTAGTTAATCGATTCCTAGTAGGATTCAAACTCCTCTATTTCCACCCTATAAATATGTGGTTCATGATCACAATTTATAATGAAATTCAATATACTATTCTAACACATTAAATTCAAGAGGGAAATTAATACTTGCCTATCATTATTGTGAGTTTCCCGAGTGCACATAAAACCTTAGAGAATATTCTAGTTGGTTGAATCTAAGGCGGATCCGAACGTGCTGTGGACTATCTACGGAGGGGCGACATTTGGAGTGTTATTGTAATACCTCGTATTTTTCTATAATTATAAATATATTTTATTATATTTATAAAACATTTGGTGTATTTTTATAAATTATTTTTCATTTAATGAGAATTAAATGCTCTTTTATTTTAATCAATTTAAATATTAATTATTTCGAAAACCGGATTTTACTAAATAAATTCAAAGAATTTATTCAATCGGGAATTGTTGGGTCGCATTTCAAAAAAAACGAATTTAATAAACTTATAGCCCGGTCGTTTTGTTTTAATTAAACCCAACAAAGCTTGCAAGGGATTTAATGAATTGAGCCCGGTAATAAGCCCAACTCAAACTACCATAACCTAGCCCACATGGGAGAGAAAATCTATAAATAGACCCTCTCATTAAACCCTCACAAATTTCACACTCCCTCTCTCTTCCTCTCTCTTGCGGCACACCCCAAGCCCCTCTCCTCTCTCTCTTGCCCGACTTTCTTGCAGCCCAAGGCACGAGTGCCGTGCGTGTGTGTGCCCAGCCCCGTGCGCCCAAGCTTGCTGCCCCTCTCTTCGTGCCTCGCCCCGCAGCGCAGCACCATTGCTGTTGTTGCTTTGTTGTTGTCGTGTGTGTTGGACTGTTGGTCGGCGCACACACACGCACGATTAATTAATCGTTGTGTGTGTGTGTGTTGATCAATGGTTTGATAAATTATGTTTTCAAAAATATTAATTTTCAGTTTTTAAATTGATTTGATTATTGTGATTAAGTTTAATTATTGGATTGTATAGATTAATTAAAACGGTTATGAACACCGTATTGGGTTAGTAGTATGTTTTAATTAAAGAAATTGGTTTTGATGATTGAGTTTATAATTTTCAAATTTAATAAGTTTATAAAGTGTTGATTTTTGAAGTCAAAACATGTTTTCGGATTAAACCATTGTTAGGGTTTTGGTTTCAAATTGATTGAGCGATTGATTCACATAATTTAATGACAATTTAAATTATGGGAATCAACTTAAATTTTCAGAATGTTTTTAAGCTTTAAAAAGTTGGTTTTTAAGGGTTTTAAAGCTAAAAAGTCAATGTTTTTATGTTATGGACTTTTATAATCGTTGAATTATCTCAAGCATGTTGTTCAAGTTGGTTTGCATGTATGAGTAGTGCGCATGCAAGTTGTTATTATTATTATTATTATGCTATAGTACAGGATGTCTAACATAATTATTGAGCCAATCGAATGTTGCCAGTGAGCAACATATATTCTACCAAGGGGTAGAATATGTTGAAGAGTCTATGTGAATTGAATTAAGGACAATTCGTGCTAAGGGCACACCCCGCTTGTTAATAGGCAATGTCGGGTTATCTCAAACAGTGTTTTTGAGAAGGAACAATGGGAGTAATTTCACTTGAGTCTATGTTTGATCACAAGTCTTAAAGAAGTAAAATATTGAAGAGTCATTGTTGAATTGTTTAATTGTTTGTATGTTGTGTCTTGAGTCGCCTTGAACATAACATATTATTTAACGTAAAGTGTAACCCAAAAGAGCTTCAAAACTCTTGGAACGTATATACCTTGAGTATGAACAATGGGGGGAGACTTGCTAGAAAACTTGTACTCCTCGAATGATACAAGACGTTGTTTCATTCTTTCTTTTTAGGCCGTTGTGCATTGGAATTCCGTCTGTAGGATCCGACAGTCGGTAGGAGTCTGACTTATTATTATTTGGTGTATGGTGGGCTCCCATCACCCTTTTCTTTCCTTTTGAGGATACTTTACTTTACCCGTTCGAAGCTACTTTTTATTAAACTGTGAGTCAAGAGTCGTGTCATGTGTCGAGTCTTGTCTCCATGTTTAAATTGTTTATTATATGATTTTTGCATGATTGATTATTTAATATTGTAGAGTGAAGCATGTTAGGATAGAATGTTATTCTAGCTTGTTCGTACTCAGCTTTTGCTGACTTCGTGCTTCATGTCTTCTGGTCATGGCCTTTGCCTTAATGACCTTATGATGATCCATCAATTGCATTTGCGTTATTGGGGAGTAGATTTCCAATAAGCAGGTTTGTAGAGATAACTTGCGGGAGAAGTTATCATGGGATTCGAGTTGAGAGTTTTATTCTTCCGTAATCTATAAACTCTTTATTTTATTTTAAAGTCATGACTACTATTTTCAGTTAATGGATTTTAAAATGGTTTATTTTGGATTGGGCCTCAGTGGTTCCAACTTATTTTAATAACCATTAACTAATTATTTAATGTGTTTGAAAGTTACTTAATTCCGCTGCGTAATTCTGGTAAATAGCCTTAGCCGTTATCACAGTGGCGGTAATATCTTGGTAATTCCTGTGTTTTAAGTCGGAAAATGTTTTATAAAAAGCAAGGAATTATTAGGGTGTTACACTTATACTTGTTCTTGTTCGGTTCGGGAGCGGAAAGCACGCATCACATTGTATGTATACTAATTATGTTAATTGACTATGCGGCAATTAATTTGGATTCCTGGATTTATGGCTTTTCCGCATGAATTATATTGTTTATATTATTCATAACCTTACAGTGGTATCAGAGCCCCTAATTAATTCCATAATCAATTATAGTTAACATGGATTAAATTTTATAAATTTGCAATGAATTAAAGGGGTGATTAATTTCGTGTATGTAATTAATTGCAAATTCGTGCGATTATTTGATTATATGTTCGCATGCTTTTTCGGGATTTTTGTCTATAATGGTCGGAATCTTATGTTTTTATAGTGAATTTCGTATGTAAACGACGATTTAAAATTTTGACAAAAAGCCATAATTTGACGCCGAACCCAGAATTCCCAAATTCGAAGCCGAACTATGACTTTTCGGAGGTTTTAGTTTTTCGAATGCAAAATTTGTAATTTTTATGATGTTAAATTAAATATTTGCGAATCTTGTATGTAAATCTTGAATCTATGATTGACCTACTGTATATTTTTAACAATTTTAAGTCCTAATCTTGTTAATTGTACAACGTAATTTGTAATTATAATTAATTTGTTGAATTTCAAATAATTTAGAATTTGTTTTGAATTTCATAATTAATTGATAATTTAATTAGGATCCTATGATTAAAAACCACCATAAAATTTGTTAAAATTGTAAAGTTTTAAAATTTTATGACCTAGATTTTAATCCCTAAAATAAATGTAATCGGAAATTAATTTGAATAATAAATTTTTGATTTTCGCCTAAATTTAGTGAAATTAATATAATTTATTAAATTTTCGTTAAATTTAAAATATTAAAAGTATTAATTTTATAAAATGATCACCAATCTTGCACGCACGAAGAAATGGAAGCTAAGTGTTTCCCTTAAGGGGTGTTGCATAGTGCGGGCATGCGACGACGAGCAAGGGAGCTCGTCGCTCATGCGGTACGAAGCAATGAGAAGGCACGAGCATGCGCGGCAGGTTAGGCCCTGGGCGGTGTGTGTTGTGCGGGTGGTCGACAAAAAGGGCGACGATGCATCGTAGCGCAGGGCACGAGGCAAGGGAACAACACAACGAGCAAGGGAGCTCGCGTGCCGCTGCGCAAGCCCCTGCCCAGCGCGCAAGCAGCAGGCAGCAGGCACAACACGAGACTGGTGCGCTGTTGTGGTGCATCACTCGGCCAGCAGCAATGCAGGCCCTGGGCGCTGCCTTGTGCACGTGGCCCATGGGCGCTGCGGCATTGGTGCTTAGGCGAGGCATGGGCTTCGGCCTATGGCCTTGCCTTGGCACGTTTGGGCCGTTTTGTTTGTGTTTCGGTTGAAAACGATTTTAAATAAATTTAATTTCGTAATTTAATTTTTTTCTCGAAATTTAATTTTGATTAATTTAATTATTATACATTATTTTATACTAATTATTTTTACGAAAATTAAAACCTTGATAAAATTTAAATTAATTAATTTTAATCAACTGAAAATAAAATTAAGGTATTTAAATATTAATTTATATGAGCTTAAAATTTTAATTAAATTTGTAAGTTTCCGGTTGGACTAGGAAATACAATTTTATGTTTAAAATTTGTAAAGCATATAAATTTCTTGGTTTTAGTGGGAGGTTTTAGTCATTAAAATCTTAATTAGGTCTACATTCCTTTAAGGTTAAAACAACTCGATTAGAACTAATAAGGTTGAATAATTTGTAGATTATTGGAACCCTTTGATTAGTTGTGATGCATGATTTTTCTACTTGGGTGAATGGTATATTGTAAATGTACTGTTTTGCAGGTTATGGAAAGTGACTAGTATGGCCCAAATAGGATAGTAAATATGGTCTGCGTACCATTAATTTGAATGTAAAATTGGTCTAATGCACCAAAGTTTTAAATATGGTCTGCGTACAATCAAATAGTTGTAATTAGTTTTGATTATAGCATATCCTATTCGAAGAAAATGGCGCCTCCCATGGTGAAATTCAAGACGGAGTTTCCAATCCATTTTCAAAGACGGAGTTTGAAGTTGAAGCTTCAAGATGAATTCGGGCCATACTAGATCACATTTAAATCTTATGCATGCTTTAAGTTATTTATTGCTTTAAATATGTCTTACTTATGCATGAGATTATGGCTTGATTATGTTGCATGATTAAGGATTTTAGTTCACTTAAAATCTAACCAACATAGTAAGAGCCTTAAGTTCCAAACTTTAAAAATTGAGTTAAAAGGTGCCATACCAAAATAACACTTCCTTGGATAACCTTTACATCAATCTACGTAATAGTTTTCCACCATAGCGAGGTGTTGCTTGTTGATCCTAAAGGGGTAGGGTACACAAATAATTGTGAGTACATGTTAGTTTTGGTGAAACTCAACGATATAAGTAAGGAGTCCTTTTATGTCGTGGCAAATGAGATAGGTTTACCTAATAAGTTCTTAGACGTACCTATCAACCAAGAGTAGTTTCTAGACTATTAGCAAAGGATTTGCTTACCTATATATTTTAAAATTGAGTCTAAATACATAATGTGCTTAACTCTTCAATGATTTAAGGATCTTGGATTCATTTTATTCACACCTGTCGGAACACAAAACTCGAATAAAATGCTTAATAAATATTGAATTATGAATGAATGCTAGAATTTAAGTTTATTAAGAGAAACTATGAATGGTTATTTATTTTTTTATTCTTTTCAATTGTAGTTTTAACTATGGCAAACAACAATGAAAACATCATCAAGGGTTCTGAACTTATGATCAAGTTGAACCTAACAAATTTTCTTGAATGGCAAGACAAGCTGGTTGAGGTAGTAAAACTCAATGGCATTGAGTATGCACTGTTCTACACCATTCCAAGCTATTATGCAAGTGACATGACTCCTAAAAGACACGCCGCCTGGGATGCAGATCTCCAGAAGGTTATGAGTCTCCTGCTGAGCAACATCCCTGACGATTGGAATAGAAGGTTTGTAGCTTACGAACCATATATGCTTCTCGGGGATCTAAGGGATATCTGTCGTGGAAGCACGAAAGAGAGAGACCTAAATGTCCATGAGTTGATCGAATCGATGAAAGGGCTGAAGGTTGATCTTCATAACAGATGTTTCGGGCAAGAAGTCCAGGAAACGCATGCTCAAGTACTTCGCACTAAACAAAGAGTTGGGAAACCACTTAGAGATCATGTGAACAACATGTTATCATTGTTTGATCACTTAAGTCTGCTAGGTTCACCAATAAGCGAAAGGATGGATGTCTCCGTCTTCAGGCAATACTACATGAGTGAATCAAGAGAAGAGACAATCGGTGAGTTTATTCGGCTAGTAAAAAATGATGAAATAGTACTCGATTGTGAAGCCAAAGGTTTACTCAAGACTAAAGGAGACCCTTCAAAAAAGGTGGAAAGTCCAAGGGCAATGCTGAGTCAGTTCCCAAAAAGAAGACAAAGCAGAACAAGTCCACATCAAGCTGTATTTATTATAATGGAATCGGCCATTACAAAAGAGAATGTCCCAAATATAAGGAAGATCAGAAGAATGGAACGGTCGTTCCATCTTCAGGTATTTTTGTTATAGACTATATACTTGCAAATTCAACTTCTTGGGTATTAGATACAGGTTGTGGCTCACACTTATATTCCAATTCACAGGGACTAAGAAGAAGTAGAAGGTTAAGCAAGGGTGAAGTCGACCTACGAGTGGGAAATGGAGCAAAGATTGTTGCATTAGTGTAGGCGGTTGTTTTAGAAAACCTTCGTATTTTGTACTTTGTAGGAGTCGCCACCAAACATTGTTTAGGGTCTTGTTTGAAAAGACCGTAAATGACTCTATTAGGATAAGACTTGAATCTTCGAAACGGATGGGTGAGATCCGGGCAAGGGAACGAGATGTTTATTCCACGAGCTTTAGAAATAATTCGAGTGCGTGACACAACATTTTCGAAAATACCCTAGTTTAGACTATGTGGGTTAGAATTTAGGACAAATTGAATTTCTACTTTGTATGGCGGTCACTTTGCTTTAAAATTAATTTAAGGGAACCTAAGATCGGTTTGTCCAAAAAATTATCTTTGTTAAGCGTGATGTAACCTTGTATTTTGTTGTATTTAGCATGTGCGGTGATGAAAGCAAT
Source organism: Spinacia oleracea (assembly GCF_020520425.1). Taxonomy (NCBI): domain Eukaryota; kingdom Viridiplantae; phylum Streptophyta; class Magnoliopsida; order Caryophyllales; family Amaranthaceae; genus Spinacia; species Spinacia oleracea. The sequence continues at coordinate 67,099,259 of NC_079489.1, forward strand.
AAAGCAAATAAAGCAACATCACAATAGTAAATAAATTCGGAATTAGTAAATCCAAGACCCCCTCGAGATGGACTAGGGAGTAGGTCCACATTGCCTAGAAGGACTAGGCAAGTAAAGTTGCGGAATTGATGGTGCGGAATTGAAATTGCGAAATTGAAAGATGCATAATTGAAATTTCAATATTGAAATTTGTACTTGGGCACATGAGATCCGAACGTCAAACGGCTACTTAAAAATAAGTGCGCTCGACACGAATTCAAAGCCAAAAACCTCAACTTGGGAGAAGTTTCTCATCCCAAAGTATCCTAGATTTTGCATATAGAACTTGAACTTGAAATCTTGAAACTTGAAATATTGAACTTGAAATACTTGAACTTGAACTTGAAATATTAAACTTGTACTTGAAATATTGAAATTAAGAGACTTGAATCTCAAAGATCGGGCCTTTTAATGTTGAAAAGGTTAGATCTTTGATGTGCTCTTACTTTGAAAGAATCCTAGTGTAACACCCCGACTTCTAATTCAATAATTAAAGCATATTTAGCAGCGGAATTAACCTAATTGGTCGGGACATTACCTGCCGTAACTTCCTTTTCGGAAATTACAAGGCAAACATCAATCATAAGCCTTTAAATACTCCAAAATATATATATAATAATCCTTTATATTACCAAAAAGAAAGTGCATAACTTACTAAAAGTCTTTAATTAAAACTTATTAAACTATTAGAACCGCAAACATAAACTAGGTGGATAATATTAAAGTGAAACTCCTCGCCACTACTCGTGTCCATCATTCCCCGCAGTACCTAAAACGGAAAACAAAACGGTGAGCCGAAGACTCAGTAACGAACTATTCTAGCAGCGTAAATTCATTTCAATTCATTTTATTTAATAACACAGGGAGAATAGAATAAGTAAAACATTTAATAAAACATCATATTCACTTCATTCATAAACTTTGCAATTTAACATGCTAGTTGTCGGCAAGTACGAACCGTGAAGGAATTCTCCACTGGGCCTGGGCCCATAAGAGCCTGGGCTCATCGTAACATGGGGCCTGGGCCCTGAGCCTGGGCTCATAAACCATGGGAGCCTGGGCTCGTGATCCATGGGTGGACAGGTGTCCGTGGTGCATGCATGACCGGTAGATAGGAAGATGGTAGTTTATATACCGCCAGACAAACCAGGTCTTTCACTTTCATTTATCATGTTGTATGTAATTTTACCAAGCCTTGGCTTGTAATTCAATTCGAAATAACATAACTCATTTAGCTCATAAAACATCATTTTGATCCTGGGATCAATAAACATATCATTTCTTTCAAAGCATTATATAAACATAATTTTATGAGAAAACTTAATCAAATCATATTATAATAAACAATCCAAACAAATCATATTTCATCCCACGATCCATAAAACACATCGAAACATTTAATTCTTAAATTCAATCATAACGTCATAATTTCATAATACATTTATAAGGGGATTGCGGGTACTAGCAATAGCCGTTACCTCACTTCCCCGATTTTGCTAAGGAATTCGCTTGGTTCGTTCGTCCTGAGCTCCGAGTCCAATTTCTTACAAATATTAAATCGTTGAATTAGTACTAAATCGATAAATAATTTAAAATCAATATTCTATAAACAATAAATTTAATAAGTAATGATTTTATAAATAAATATAATTTCATAATTTAATGAAAATATTATTAAACGAGATTTTAATCGAGATATATTTATATATTTCACAAATCGATTTATATGAAGATATTATATAAAGTTAGTAATTTATTTTATCAAAATTGATAATTAAATCTGAAAAATAATAATCAATTTTATTAGTAAATAATTATATTATGAAGATTATTAAAACATGAAAATTAATAATTAGAGAATCTGAAAGTTAATAATTAGGAAATCTGAAATAGTAATTCAATTTAACTCACCAAAGGCCCAAATGAGTGTGGCCCAATTTGATTTGGGTTTGAGGAGAATAAAACAAGGCCAAAGAATCTGATTTTTGGTTTTGGGTTTTGGTTGAGGCAAGAGCCGCACGACAGGGGAAGGGAAAACGAAGGAAGCAGGGGAGGAGGGAGCACGGTACAGGGAAGGAGAGGAAGGGAGGTGGCTGCCTAGGTGGCGCAGTCTGATGCGACGGTGATGGTGGGAGGTGGTTCGCGGCGGTGGTACAGGCGAGAGAGGAGTAGGGAGGGCGAAGGAGGCGGAAAAACAGAGGAGTTTGGGAGTGGATTTTCGATGGGTTTTGGGGAGGAATAAGGGTCGTTGGTGGCTGGCTGGGCGGCGCGTAAGGGTTGCGCCAATGGGGGTTATGCTGGACGGTGGTGGGGGCGTTGCGCCGGTGGTGCTGAGTGGTGTTGATGGCACGGTGGGTGAAGAAGGAGAGGAGGGCAGGGGAGATGGTAGGGCGTAGTGCGACGAGGGAGAAGGAGAACAGGGGAGGCAATGGGTTATGCGGTGGTGACCGACGGTGGTTGTAATGGTTCTGGGTGGCTGAGGTGGTGTTTGATGGTGGTTGAGGTGGTGGTTATGGTTGGTCCGAATCACAGAAAACAAAAAAGGGGGAGGAGAATTGAAATTGATTTCTGGTTGTTAGAAAATGTGGAATTTGTACAAGAAGAGGAAGAAGGCAAATTGAATTTTGCAATTGAATGGAGGCTGGATTTGGGGAAGGAGGGGAGTCAAAAAGTGAAATTGCTTGGCAAGCTCCATGCTTGCCAAGTATACTGACTCATACGACCAAAGAGGGAGAAGAGAAAGTGAATTTGCTTATTGGTGATGTTAGGGTTATTTTGGTAATTTTACTTAGTTAGGCTAAAATTCAGAAAATTGGTTTCTATTTTCAGCAATTGATTTAAAATAGAAATGTTTAACTAAAATAATTCTTTATGAATTATCGTTAACGAAAAGTTAAATTAAATTTTCGAATAAAATAAGAACGTTCCGAAATTATTAAAAATTTGAAAATGGTTAAGATTAAAAAGGTCGTTAAGCTCGTAGAATTAAATTATAAAATCTGAAAAATAAATAAATCGTGTAACAATATTAAAAATTCAAGCGAAACAAAACTTCGTTAATTAAAATAAAGTTTGAAATCAAGATTTAAAACAAAATTAAGCTAAATAAAAATAATTAAGCATAATTAATCAAGTTTTAAAAGTTCGGGGTATTACACTCTTACCCCCTTAAAAAAAAGTTTCGTCCTCGAAACTGGAGCTCAGTTGAACTAGCCATTCATAGAAATCATACAATTCATACTTATTCGTTCTATTCGCTAGGCAAGCATAGCGGAATAATATTATAACATAATCATTTAAATAGTATATTAAAATTCATACATCTTATCGTTTCTAAACAAATAACTGGGGATATTTCGATCTCATTTGCGCTTCGACTTCCCATGTAGCTTCAGATGTCAAGTGATTGGCCCACAAGACTTTAACCATTGGAATTACTTTGCTTCTAAGTCGCTTCTCTCTTCGTTCTAGAATTTCAATTGGTTTCTCCTCGTAAGTCAAATCGTTTCGCAACATCAAGGGTTCATGCGTAATCACATGGCTAGGATCAGGAACATATTTTCTTAACATCGACACGTGGAACACATTATGCACCTTTTCCAAGTCGGTTGGTAAAGCTAGTCGATATGCTACTGAACCTACTCTTTCTAGTATCTCATATGGCCCGATGTATCTTGGGCTCAACTTTCCCGTTTGACCAAATCTCATTATTCCTTTCGTTGGCGAAATTTTCAAGAACACGTGATCTCCAACCTCAAACTCTAGTGGTCTTCTTCGTTGGTCGGCATAACTCTTTTGCCTACTTTGTGCTGCCATCATTCTTGATTGGATTAAACGAATCTTGTCAGTAGTTTCTTGAATCAATTCTGGTCCTATAACACGTGCCTCATCGATATCACTCCAACATAATGGTGTACGACATTTCCTTCCATAAAGTGCTTCGTAAGGTGCCATACCAATAGTGGCCTGATAACTGTTGTTGTACGAAAATTCAACCATAGGTAGAAACTTCTCCCAGGTTCCTTGAAAATCCAAAATATATGCTCTCAACATATCCTCGACAATTTGATTGGTACGCTGTGTTTGTCCATCAGTCGTTGGGTGAAATGCGGTACTGAAGTTAAGTTTCGTCCCAAGAGCTTTCTGCAATTCTTTCCAATAGGTTGATTGATACCTCGTATCACGATCAGAAACGATCGAACTAGGCACTCCATGCAATCGCACAATAGTGTTCACATATAGTTCAGCAAGTTGATCTAAACTCGAATTGCTCTTCATTGCTAAGAAATGCGCTGACTTTGTTAATCGATCAACAATGACCCAAATAGCATTCATTCCCTTGGTTGATCTTGGTAATCCTATGATAAAATCCATTGAAACTGAATCCCATTTCCATTCTGGCACATCCAGAGGTTGCAACAAACCTGCTGGTCTTTGATGCTCGATCTTGATTCTCTGACATGTCAAACATTTAGCCACATACTCTGCCACTTCTTGCTTCATGTTGCTCCACCAATACCCTTGCCTTAAATCTTTATACATCTTATTTCCTCCAGGGTGAATCGAGTATGGTGAACTATGAGCTTCTTCTAAGATTCTCTTTTTCAATTTCTCATCATTAGGCACACATAATCTTCCCTGAAACCTTAACGTGCCATCCTCTTGAATGACAAAACCAGGTGACTTCCCATTTTCCACTTCAATCCTTATTCTTTCTAATTGCAAGTCCTTACATTGCGCTTCCTTAATCTCATCAATCAAAGTTGGCTTCATTACCAACACATTCAAGCAAGCATTTCCTTTGATAAACTCAATTTCCATCTTTTGTAGATCATCTCGGTTGACTCGGGAAAAAGTTAGGATAGAATTTAGGTGAGACTTCCGACTTAATGCATCTGCAACAACGTTAGCCTTTCCGGGATGGTATTGAATATCAAGGTCATAATCTTTAAGAAGTTCTAACCACCTACGTTGCCTCATATTGAGTTCTTTTTGGGTGAAAATATACTTAAGACTCTTATGGTCGGTGAAAATTTGACACGAAACTCCATACAAATAATGTCTCCAAATCTTAAGGGCGAAAACAACAGCTGCAAGTTCAAGGTCATGGGTAGGGTAGTTTTGTTCATGGACTTTGAGTTGGCGTGAAGCATAAGCTATAACTTTTCCGTTTTGCATCAAGACACATCCTAACCCATTCTTGGAAGCATCACTATAGATTACAAATCCGTCGGTTCCAGATGGAAGGGTAAGAATAGGGGCAGTGGTGAGACGTTTCTTAAGTTCTTGAAATGCACATTCACAATCATCATTCCACACAAATTTGGTATTCTTTCTAACTAATCGGGTTATGGGCAAGGCAACCTTAGAAAAATCTTGAACGAATCTTCGATAGTATCCAGCTAAACCCATAAAACTCCGTACTTCTGGTACATTAGTTGGTCTAGACCATTCCACAATTGCTTTTATTTTCTCAGGATCAACAGATACACCTTTCTCAGAGATAATATGTCCCAAAAATGATATTTCCTTAAGCCAGAATTCACATTTCGACAACTTAGCATATAACTGGTTTTCGATCAACATATCTAACACTTTTCTCAGATGCTCCTCGTGTTCCTCATTACTCTTAGAATATACCAAAATATCATCAATGAAAACAACTACAAACTTATCAAGGTATGGTTTTAAAAATACGGTTCATCAAATCCATGAATACAGCTGGCGCATTGGTTAACCCAAAAGGCATCACAACAAACTCATAGTGACCATATCTAGTTCTAAAGGCTGTCTTTGGGATATCCTCGTGTTTAATTCGAAGTTGATGGTAACCTGACCTCAAATCAATCTTAGAAAACACTTTTGCACCTCGAAGTTGGTCAAACAAATCATCAATACGGGGTAAGGGATACTTATTCTTAATAGTAATCTTGTTTAACTCTCGATAATCTATGCATAGCCTCATAGTTCCGTCCTTTTTCTTCACAAACAAGACAGGGGCTCCCCAAGGTGAAACACTAGGTCGAATATATCCTTTTTCAAGTAACTCATCTAATTGTTTCTTTAATTCTTGTAACTCAGCTGGTGCCATTCTATATGGTGCCTTAGAAATAGGGGTGGATCCCGGAATTAATTCAATGCTGAAATCTAATTCTCTTGGTGGGGGCATACTAGATATTTCTTCTGGAAAAACATGTGGGTACTCACAAACAACAGGTATGTCGGTAATGGAAGGTCTTGAGGTATTTAAGTCAATAACACTACACAGATAACCAGATAAACCACTCTCAATCATTTTATGTGCTCTCAAAGCATGGACAATTTGAATCGTTGGTTTTCTTACTAACTTATGGAATGAAACTCTATCTCCATCTGACGTTATAAGGGTCACACTTTGCCTCGAACAATTAAGGTTAGCTTCATACTTAGTCAACCAATTCATTCCCAACATTACATCAAATTCAGATAGGTCAAAAGCTATTAAGTCTGCTCGAAACTCAACTTTCTTTATTATAATAGGGCAATCCTTATACATGGTTCTACATTTCACAATTTCTCCACTAGGAAGGGAAACATTCATAGCATGAAAGTCACAACATGGTTTCAAATTTAAATACTTTGCAAACAATGGAGAAATAAAGGAATGTGAAGCTCCAGAATCAAAAAGAACATGAGCTGGTAAAGAATGGATAGAGAAGGTACCGGTGATAACATTATCATTCTCATCTGCCTCATCCTGTCTCATCACAAAAACTCTTCCAGCTGGCGGTGGTCGGGGTGGGTTGCGGTTTGAACCTCCTGTGTTGATGTTGTTCCGACCACGATCGTTGTTAGTTGAAACTGGTCCTCTCGTGGTTGGGGTTACCTGCTTCGGACAATCTCTGATGTAATGATCATGGCTCCCACATCGAAAACAAGTGTTCGATCCTACACGGCATTCACTCTCGATGTGGCCTCTTCTCCCACATTTGGCACATTCTTGCGCCTTATTATTCTGGTTTCCACGATAACCTTGTCCTTTGTTTCCAACATCGTTCCTCCTTTGGTTTCCCTGATAGCCTTGGTTAGGCTTCTTTGCTCCTCCTTGACTCTGGTTTTCATTCCTCCTTTTATACCCAACATTCTTCGCTTCCCGAAGCAGTACCACTCGCTCTACGTTAGCTGCAATATCAACCATATCCTGGTATGAAGTAAACCTTTGAGTGGATAACCTATCCTGGTACTTAAGGTGCAGTCCTCGCTCGAAATGGTTCATCCTGGACTGCTCTGTCGACACCAAGTCTGGTGCAAACCTTGACAACTCCATGAACTTATTTGCGTATTCCAACACGCTCATTGTTCCTTGTTGCAAGTGTAGAAATTCATCTTCTTTTTGTTTCCTCAGGGATGGTGGATAAAACTTGTCTCTCATTAACTTTTGTAGCTCGTTCCAACCAAATCCAGACCCATTCTTTCGTTCCTTGTTAACTTTCCACCATAATCCTGCTTGACCCGTCAAGTAGAATACTGCGAAATCAACTCTCCATTTCTCAGGGCATTGCAGGGTTTCAAACAACTGATCAATGCGACTTATCCAATCCTCGAACTCAACTGGATCGGGCTTCCCATCATAGGATGGTGGGTTGAGTGACGAAAAGTTCTTGAACATTGTTGCGCTCTCGTTCCCACTAACATCTTTCTTCTTCCGAGAATCATGGACTAATTCGGCCAACATTGCACTCACATTTTCCAATCGTTCCATCCTTTCCTCATGGCCATTAACATGGACATACTCCTCGTGAGTAATGTCGTTATCATCGTGAACATGATACTCGTTGCGAGCTCCGTTGGTAACATCGTTGATAGCATCAATGGTCGACATTCTGCATAACATATCTTATCAGATTGAAGCGAAATAATAATATAAAATAAACCCTTTGATCCCGTTCCTACACTCACACTCATATTCATTTTAACTTAGCAAGATTTTATAACATTCTTTTTAACTCATTCCTTAAAATTCTTCACTTAAAGCCTAATGAATTCTATTCGTGCCAAAACCCGTAAGGTTTAGCACTTATGGTCCAGAACCTTTGCTCTTGATACCAAACTGTAACGCCCCGACCTCTAATTCAATAATTAAAGCATATTTAGCAGCGGAATTAACCTAATTGGTCGGGACATTACCTGCCGTAACTTCCTTTTCGGAAACTACAAGGCAAACATCAATCATAAGCCTTTAAATACTCCAAAATATATATATAATAATCCTTTATATTACCAAAAAGAAAGTGCATAACTTACTAAATGAAGGAAATAATGCCCTTGGTCCAAGTATGCATTCTATGTTAAGTCTAATAAATGCGGTTCAGTATTAATTACCAAGTTAATAATTCAGTAAGATCAAGTGAGCTGAATGCCTAGCTAGAGGCCGCTTCAGTTCAAGTGGAATTAATAATATTAATCCACAGCTTACTCTTGACTGAACCCGTAGGGTCACACAAATAGTACGTAAACGGATCAAGTATTTAATGGCATTAGATACTCCATCTATGGATATTCGGAATCGACGGATCTTGGTTTCAGTGGGAGCTGAGATCGTCACAGGCAAGAAATGAATACTCCGGAAACGATGATATTGCCGGAAACGGAAATATGGATCGTATCGGAAATATAAATATTATCCAAGTCGTAGATGTTGCCGGAAACGGAAACATGGTACGTATCGGAAAATATTATCAGAAATGGAAATATTGCCAGAATCGGAAATATTGCCGGAAACGGAAATATTGTCAGAATCGGAAATATTATCGGAATCGGAAAATAATTCCGGAAACGGAAATATTAAATATTTGTTCGAAACGGAAATTAATTCCGGAATCGAAAATATTAAATATTGTTCGTATCGGAAAAATATTCCGGAATCGGGAATTTAATCGGAAGCGTATCGTACGAATAAGCATCGGACGAGGCCTGCCGGACGAGGGCCCAGCACGAAGACAGGCCATCGCCCAGCAAGCCAAGCGCGCCACACGAACAGCCAAGGCCACGCCAGGCCCAGCGCAAGGCCAGGCCCAGCTGGCCGTGGCAGCGCGCACAGCGCGCGCAGCGCGCGCAGCTGCGAGCAGTGGGCTGCGAGCATTGCTGCAGCTCGCGTGGGCTTGTAGCTCGCGTGGGCCGTGCGGCCGTGTGGGCTGTGCGCGGGCATGGCCTGCACGCTTGTGGGTCATGCTCGCGTAAGTGTTTGTGTTCGCATACGAAACCTAAAACGTGCAGAGTTCGGTTAATGATTAAATTCCTAATTCTATTTGATAAATTAATTAAATAAGAGTTTTATTATAATTCTAATTTAATTAATTCGTATCCTAATAGGATTCCAATTCTCTTTCCATACCCCTATAAATATGTGGCCTGGGTTCACAATTTATAACGAGTTTTCAAGTATTCAAAGTGAGTTTTTGAGAGAAAAATTCAGTCACACATCTTGCTCAAAAGTGCCGAAAATTCTAGTACCTTAAGGGCGATTCTAGTTGGTCAATGTTAAGGCGGATCCGGACGTGCTGTGGACTATCTACGGAGGGACGACACTTGGAGTCCTAAAGACTTGTTCTTGTTCGGTTCGGGCGCAGCTAGGGAAGGCACGCAACAAAGAGTATGCATCTAAATTATGCTATATGATTATGTGTAAATAATATGTATTCCTGGCTTAATAGTTGTTTCCGCATGATTTATGTATTGTCATATGTATCATAACCTAACAGTGGTATCACGAGCCCCTTATTATTTTCATAATCTAAATTGCATAAACATGGTTAAATATTACAAATTTGCAAGAATTAAAAGGGGTGATTAATTTTCGTAATTGTTAATTAATTGCAAATTGCGTTTATTTAATTATACGTACGCAGTTTTTCGGCAGTTTCTTCGTTACTCATCCAAATCGAGTGATTTTTGTGTCAATTCCGCATGTAAAAGGCATTCTAAAATTTTCAAATTTGAAGCCTAACTATGACTTTTCGAAGGTTTTAGTTTTTCGAATGCAAAATTTCGTAAATTTAAGATGTTAAATTAAATATTTGCGATTCTTGTTGATAAATCTTGAATTTTTGATTGACCTACTGTATATGTTTAACAAGTTTGAATGCCTAGCCTTGTTAATTATGCAATCTAATTTGTAATTATGATTAATTTGTTGAAAATTAGAATAATTTAGAATTAATTTGATTTTCATAATTAATTATAATTTAATTAGAAACCTATGATTAAAAACCACCATAAAAATTATAAATTTATGATAAATTTTAAATTTTTATGACCTAGACTTGAATCCATGACAATCGGAAATCAATTGAATAATAAATTTTCGATTTTTCGCCCTAAAATTATGAAATTAATATTATTTATTAATTTGTCATTAATTTTAAATATAAATTTTAAATTTTATGCGATTCGTTCATATAACTTGCACGCACAAAGAAATGGACGCTTCGTGTTACCCTTAAGGGGTGTTGTATAGTGCGGGCATGCGACGACGAGCAAGGGAGCTCGTCGCCCGTGCGGCACGAATGCAATGAGCAAGGCATGGTGCACGAGCACAAGGTAGCAGCCCTGCCTTGTGTCGTGGGCCACGAGCTATGGACGAATGGGCATGGGCGAAAGGCGAGCCATGGTAGTCGCGTGTGGGCAGCAAGCGAGCTGCGCCACAACGCGCACTGCCTCGCGCAAGAGCGCGCAACCTCGCGCGCAGCGAGCGCAAGCTCGCGTGCCACGAGCGCTGCGCCCAGCGTTGATCGCGCGCGATGGCTCGCGCGCACAGCGAGCAATGGCTCGCGCGCACAGCGAGCGATGTCGCGCGCACAGCGAGCGACGGAGCGCGCGCAGCGAGCGCTGGCGAGCGCGCACAGCAAGCAATGGCTCGCGTGCGTCGAGCGCTGGCGCGCGCGCAGCGAGCACCATAGCTTGCGATGGCTTGCGATGGAAGATGCAGCAGCTATGCGACGAGCGCATGGGCTGCGCGCACATGGCCAGCGATGGCTGTGTGCGTGCGGCCCATGGGCGTGCAATGCGTAGGGTGTTTGTGTTGCGATTAGATCGTTTTGAATGTTTAATTTGAAATTTTTCAGTTTACGTAATTTTAATTAATTTTAAAATTAATAATTTAAATTATTTTCTTGGATTTTAATTTTGAATATTGTAATTATAATAAATTTTATTTATTCTAATTATTTTACTAAAATTAAAATCATGAATTAATTTAAATACGACTGAAATTAAATTAAACTTTTTGGATTCAATTATAAATTTATAAGAGCTTTAAATTTTAATTAAATTTGTATGTTTCCGGTTAGACTTGAAATACATTTTTATGTTTAAAATTAGTAAAGCATATGAATTTATTGGTTTGAGTGGGAGCCCTTTTAGTCATAAAACTCTTGATTAGGTCTACAAATCCTTAAGGTTAAAACAACTTGATTAGAATTAATAAGGACTGAATAATTGGTAGATTATTGGTGCCCTTGATTAATTGCTGCAAATGTTTACGTGATGCATAATGTGTTTACTAACCAGCTATGTGGGCCATTCATGATAATGAATGGGTGAATGGTATATATTGTATATGTACTGTTTTGCAGGTTATGAAGTGACTAGTATGGCCCAAATAGGATAGAAAATATGGTCTGCGTACCATTAATTTGAATGTAATTGGTCTAAAGTACCAAAGTTATTTTTCAATTCAAATATGGTCTGCGTACCATCAAATAGTTGTAATTAGTTATAGCTTATCCTATTTGAAGAAAATGGTGCCTCCCACGGAGATTTTCAAGACGGACTTTGAAGTCAAGGCTTCAAGATGAAGTCGGGCCATACTAGATCACATTTATCTTATGCATGTTTTAAGTTATTTATTGCTTTTAAATATGTCTTAAAATGCATGAGATCAAAAGCTTGATTATGTTGCATGATTAAGGATTTTAGTTCACTTAAAATCTAACCAACATAGTAAGAGCCTTAAGTTCCAAACTTAAAAAATTGAGTTAAAAGGTGCCATGCCAAAATATACACTTGCTTGGATATCCTTTACATCAATCTAGTAATAGTTTTCGCTCAGCGAGGTGTTACTTATTGGTCCTAAAGGGGCAAGGTACACAAATAATTGTGAGTACATGTTAGTTTTGGTGAAACTCAACGATATAAGTAAGGAGTCCTTTTATGTCGTGGCAAAATCGATAGGTTTACCTAATAAGTTCTTAGACGTACCTATCAACCAAGAATAGTTTCTAGACTATTAGCAAAAGGCTTTTGCTTACCTAAGATGTTCTAGGATTAAGTCGACAAACTGTGCTTAGTTCTTCAATGATTTTAGGATCTTGGAATCATTTTATTCACACCTGCCGGAACACATAACTTGAATAAAATGCTTAATAAACATTGAATTATGCATGTATGCTAGAATTTAAGTTTATTAAGAGAAACTGTGAATGGTTATTTATTTGTTTATTCTTTTCAATTGTAGTTTTTAATATGGCAAACAACAATTCATTCAACATTCGATCAATTCTCGAAAAGGAGAAGTTGAACGGGAAAAACTTCCTTGACTGGCAAAGGAACTTGCAAATAGTTCTTATGCAGGAAGAAAAGGAGTATGTCCTAGATGAGGCGATGCCCGAAGCCGCAGGCGACGGGGTCACTCAGGCAGCCCTCAATCGTTGGATTGATGCCAACAAGGATGTGAAATGTCTAATGCTCGCCACCATGAGTGCGGATCTGCAGAAAACGTTCATCAACTCAGATGCTTTCACAATCATCAGTGAGTTGAAGAACATGTTCCAAGATCTGGCTCGAGTCGAAAGATTCGAGACTCATAGGCAAATTCTTGAGACCAAGCTTAAGAAGGGCGAGCCCGTAAGTCCACATGTTCTCAAAATGATTGGACTCATTGAGAATATGAGTCGGCTGGATCAGCAATTTTCTCAGGAAATGGCTATAGACACCATCCTCCATTCTCTTCATAGCGGGTATGATCAGTTCAAACTGAACTACAGTATGAATAGTCTGGACAAAACGCTCACTGAGCTTCACGGTATGCTGAAGACCGCTAAAAAGACGCTCAAAAGTGATAAGCAGGATGTGCTTATGGTGCGTGGGGGCAAGTTCAAGAAATCTGGAAAGAAGAGGAATGCTAAGAAAGGTGGCAACAAGGCCAGCCCAACTAAGCAAATTGGCGCCAAATCTGTAAAGAGGAAGGTCAGTCAACCCACTTCTGAATCCGAATGCTTCTACTGCAAGAAGAAGGGGCATTGGAAAAGAGATTGCTTGAAGCTGAAGGAAGATCAGAAGAACGGAACAGTCGTTCCATCTTCAGGTATTTTCGTTATAGACTGTATACTTGCTAATTCAACTTCTTGGGTATTAGATACAGGTTGTGGCTCACACTTATGTTCCAATCCACAGGGACTAAGAAGAAGTAGAAAGTTAAGCAAGGGTGAAGTCGACCTACGAGTGGGAAATGGAGCACGGATTGCTGCATTAGCTGTAGGAACTTACTATTTGTCGTTGCCCTCCGGGCTAGTTTTGGAACTGGAAGATTGTTTCCATGTTCCAAGTCTTACTAAAAACATCATTTCAGTTTCTTGCTTAGATGCTAAGGGATTTTCTTTTTTAATAAAAGACAATAGTTGTTCGTTTTATTTTAAAGAGATGTTTTATGGATCTGCTAGATTAGTCAATGGACTTTATTTATTAGATCACGACAAACAAGTTTATAACATAAATACCAAAAAGGCCAAAAAGGATGATTCAGATCTCACCTATCTGTGGCATTGTCGATTAGGCCATATAAACTTGAAACGCTTAGAAAGACTTCAACAGGAAGGAATTCTAGAACCATTTGACTTAGAGGATTATGGTAAATGCGAATCATGTTTACTTGGCAAAATGACAAAGCAACCTTTCTCTAAAGTTGGAGAAAGAGCAAATGAACTATTGGGTTTAATCCATACAGATGTATGTGGACCAATGAGTACAAATGCTAGAGGTGGTTTCAGCTACTTTATCACTTTCACTGATGACTTCAGTAGGTATGGTTATGTCTACCTAATGAAGCATAAGTCTGAATCCTTTGACAAATTCAAGGAATTTCGGAGTGAAGTAGAGAATCAATTAGGCAAGAAGATTAAGGCACTGCGGTCTGATAGAGGCGGTGAATATCTGAGCTATGAATTTGATGACCATCTGAAAGAATGTGGAATTGTATCAGAATTGACTCCTCCTGGAACACCACAATGGAACGGTGTGTCGGAACGGAGGAACAGAACCTTGCTAGACATGGTCAGGTCAATGATGGGTCAGGCCGAACTTCCATTAGAATTTTGGGGACATGCACTAAATACAGCTGCACTCACTATAAATAGAGCTCCGTCTAAAGCTGTCGAAAAGACTCCATACGAATTATGGTTTGGAAAGCCTCCAAATGTGTCTTTTCTTAAGATTTGGGGATGTGAAGTATACGTCAAACGATTAATTTCAGACAAACTTCATCCAAAATCTGACAAATGTATCCTTGTGGGCTATCCAAAGGAAACAAAGGGGTATTACTTCTACAATACATCTGAGAACAAGGTGTTTGTTGCTCGAGATGGTGTCTTTTTGGAGAAAGATCACATTTCCAAAATGACAAGTGGGAGAAAAGTAGACCTCGAAGAAATTCGAGTCGAACAACAAACTCTAGAGAATGCTCAAGATGACATTCAGGATGAAACTCAGAGATCTTTAGAAGAATCTGGTGAGAATCATGGTCAATCTAGAAATGTTACCCCGCGTAGATCGCAAAGATATAGATCTCAACCGGAAAGGTACTTAGGTATTTTGACGAACGAGAGCTATGACGTTCTATTACTTGAAAGTGATGAACCTGCGACTTACAAACAAGCTATGACGAGCCCTAGCTCCAAGCAATGGCAAGAAGCCATGCAATCTGAATTGGACTCCATGTCTGAAAACCAAGTATGGGATTTGGTCGATTTGCCAGATGGCTACCAAGCCATTGGAAGCAAATGGGTTTTCAAACTGAAAAAGGACAAGGATGGGAAACTTGAAGTTTTCAAAGCTAGATTGGTTGCAAAAGGTTACAGGCAAGTCCACGGTGTGGATTACGATGAAACCTTTTCACCAGTTGCAATGCTAAAGTCTATTCGGATAATGTTAGCAATCGCTGCATATTACGATTACGAAATATGGCAGATGGATGTCAAAACTGCTTTCTTAAACGGCGTTTTAACAGAAACTGTGTTTATGACACAGCCTGAAGGTTTTGAGGATCCAAAGAATGCTAAAAAGGTATGCAAGCTAAAGAAATCAATCTACGGATTGAAGCAGGCATCCAGGAGCTGGAATATACGTTTTGATGAAGCAGTCAGTGACTTTGGTTTCATCAAGAACGCAGACGAATCTTGTGTATACAAGAAGGTCAGTGGGAGCAAAATTGCTTTCCTAGTATTATATGTCGACGACATATTACTTATCGGAAATGACATTCCTATGTTGAATTCTGTCAAGATTTGGCTTGGGAAATGTTTTTCGATGAAGGATCTAGGAGAAGCACAGTACATATTGGGCATCAAGATTTACAGAGATAGATCTAAAAGGATGATTAGACTTAGTCAAAGCACTTATATCAATAAGGTGCTTGATAGGTTCAAGATGGCGGACTCCAAGCGAGGCTACCTACCCATGTCTCATGGAATGACTCTAAGCAAGACTCAGTGCCCAAAAACACTTGATGAGCGTAGACGAATGAATGGGATTCCATATGCATCATTGGTTGGTTCAATAATGTATGCTATGATATGTACACGCCCGGATGTTGCGTACGCACTCAGTGCTACGAGCAGATACCAGTCAGACCCAGGAGAGGCGCATTGGACTGCTGCCAAGAACATTCTGAAGTACCTGAAAAGGCACAAAGATGACTTCCTGGTCTATGGTGGAGATGATGAATTAATTGTTAAAGGCTATACGGACGCAAGTTTCCAAACCGACAAAGATGATTTCAGATCACAGTCTGGGTTTGTCTTCTGCCTCAACGGAGGAGCAGTAAGCTGGAAAAGTGCTAAGCAAAGCACCATTGCGGATTCTACAACTGAAGCGGAGTACATTGCTGCACATGAAGCAGCAAAGGAAGCTATATGGCTAAGGAAGTTCATAGGTGAACTTGGTGTAGTCCCCTCCATTAAAGGACCAATAGCCCTGTATTGTGACAATAACGGAGCTATTGCACAGGCAAAAGAGCCTAGACACCACCAGAGAGTCAAGCATGTACTTCGTAGATTTCACCTTCTACGAGAGTTCGTTGAAAGAAAAGAAGTCGAGATAAGCAAAATTGGAACTGATGACAACATATCAGATCCATTAACTAAACCTCTGCCGCAGGCGAAGCACAACTTGCACACTGCAGCTATGGGAATCAAGCATATTGGAGAATGGCTTTGATGTCTCTGTTTAATGTTTTAAAGTTTTAGAGTTTAAATCTTTGTAAAACATTATTGGTTAATCATTCACAATAAATGAAAAGAATTCATTTTTCCATTTAATTTGTGGTTTATTAAATGATGAGTCCCTTCAATTTGACGATATATTCAAGATAGACTGTCAGGACCAGTCCTGTGACTAAGAAATGTCTATCAAGTGAACTTGAATGTCAAAGGTTGAAAATGGTCCCTAGTCGGAGTTTTCTATAAAATTGGACGCATAGAAAACGTTAGACGATTAGAATGCAAGATGACTAGTAGTTATGTTTCTTGAACTATGTGGACATGGCAATGTCATAATCATTTGCATAGATACTTACTTTGGGAAGACTAGTATCGGACAAGACCTATGAAACTTTACTGTAAGAGATGAAAATCTGTCATAAGTAAATTTCATTAAATTATTAGACACTAAATCCTCAATACCTGAGTGATTTGAGATTACTTGTTTGAGAACTGGTTGCTTTAACGTTGACCAACCGTCGCACCGTAAAAGGAGGCTATAAAGGCAACGCTCAGGTAATCACCTATCAAACGAAGTCTAATCTCAAGATCGCAAGATTGGGATTGTCCTCCCATAAATTGGGATGAGATGCTTAAAAGTTGTACAAGGCCACTCGGAGAGCTAGAAACTGTGAAATGCATGGCCGTGCTCGGATGAATCATAGGCTATGATTATCTGTTTATTTGATCAGTTGAACTCTGAAACCGAGGAACACCTCTGGACATAATAAGGATGACAACTCTTACCTTATGTTCAAGAGCAAGCATCGAGCGACAAAGGAATTAGGAAATGCACACTTGTCCCTAAGGACAAGTGGGAGACTGAAGGAAATAATGCCCTTGGTCCAAGTATGCATTCTATGTTAAGTCTAATAAATGCGGTTCAGTATTAATTAACAAGTTAATAATTCAGTAAGATCAAGTGAGCTGAATGCCTAGCTAGAGGCCGCTTCAGTTCAAGTGGAATTAATAATATTAATCCACAGCTTACTCTTGACTGAACCCGTAGGGTCACACAAATAGTACGTAAACGGATCAAGTATTTAATGGCATTAGATACTCCATCTATGGATATTCGGAATCGACGGATCTTGGTTTCAGTGGGAGCTGAGATCGTCACAGGCAAGAAATGAATACTCCGGAAACGATGATATTGCCGGAAACGGAAATATGGATCGTATCGGAAATATAAATATTATCCAAGTCGTAGATGTTGCCGGAAACGGAAACATGGTACGTATCGGAAAATATTATCGGAAATGGAAATATTGCCAGAATCGGAAATATTGCCGGAAACGGAAATATTGTCAGAATCGGAAATATTATCGGAATCGGAAAATAATTCCGGAAACGGAAATATTAAATATTTGTTCGAAACGGAAATTAATTCCGGAATCGAAAATATTAAATATTGTTCGTATCGGAAAAATAATCCGGAATCGGGATTTTAATCGGAAGCGTATCGTACGAATAAGCATCGGACGAGGCCTGCCGGACGAGGGCCCAGCACGAAGCCAGACCATCGCCCAGCAAGCCAAGCGCGCCACACGAACAGCCAAGGCCACGCCAGGCACAGCTGGCCGTGGCAGCGCGCACAGCGCGCGCAGCGCTCGCAGCTGCGAGCAGTGGGCTGCGAGCATTGCTGCAGCTCGCGTGGGCTTGTAGCTCGCGTGGGCCGTGCGGCCGTGTGGGCTGTGCGCGGGCATGGCCTGCACGCTTGCGGGTCATGCTCGCGTAAGTGTTTGTGTTCGCATACGAAACCTAAAACGTGCAGAGTTCGGTTAATGATTAAATTCCTAATTCTATTTGATAAATTAATTAAATAAGAGTTTTATTATAATTCTAATTTAATTAATTCGTATCCTAATAGGATTCCAATTCTCTTTCCATACCCCTATAAATATGTGGCCTGGGTTCACAATTTATAACGAGTTTTGAAGTATTCAAAGTGAGTTTTTGAGAGAAAAATTCAGTCACACATCTTGCTCAAAAGTGCCGAAAATTCTAGTACCTTAAGGGCGATTCTAGTTGGTCAATGTTAAGGCGGATCCGGACGTGCTGTGGACTATCTACGGAGGGACGACACTTGGAGTCCTAAAGACTTGTTCTTGTTCGGTGCGGGCGCAGCTAGGGAAGGCACGCAACAAAGAGTATGCATCTAAATTATGCTATATGATTATGTGTAAATAATATGTATTCCTGGCTTAATGGTTGTTTCCGCATGATTTATGTATTTTCATATAACCTAACACTAAAAGTCTTTAATTAAAACTTATTAAACTATTAGAACCGCAAACATAAACTAGGTGGATAATATTAAAGTGAAACTCCTCGCCACTACTCGTGTCCATCATTCCCCGCAGTACCTAAAACGGAAAACAAAACGGTGAGCCGAAGACTCAGTAACGAACTATTCTAGCAGCGTAAATTCATTTCAATTCATTTTATTTAATAACACAGGGAGAATAGAATAAGTAAAACATTTAATAAAACATCATATTCACTTCATTCATAAACTTTGCAATTTAACATGCTAGTTGTCGGCAAGTACGAACCGTGAAGGAATTCTCCACTGGGCCTGGGCCCATAAGAGCCTGGGCTCATCGTAACATGGGGCCTGGGCCCTGAGCCTGGGCTCATAAACCATGGGAGCCTGGGCTCGTGATCCATGGGTGGACAGGTGTCCGTGGTGCATGCATGACCGGTAGATAGGAAGATGGTAGTTTATATACCGCCAGACAAACCAGGTCTTTCACTTTCATTTATCATGTTGTATGTAATTTTACCAAGCCTTGGCTTGTAATTCAATTCGAAATAACATAACTCATTTAGCTCATAAAACATCATTTTGATCCTGGGATCAATAAACATATCATTTCTTTCAAAGCATTTCATAAACATAATTTTATGAGAAAACTTAATCAAATCATATTATAGTAAACAATCCAAACAAATCATATTTCATCCCACAATCCATAAAACACATCGAAACATTTAATTCTTAAATTCAATCATAACGTCATAATTTCATAATACATTTATAAGGGGATTGCGGGTACTAGCAATAGCCGTTACCTCACTTCCGCGATTTTGCTAAGGAATTCGCTTGGTTCGTTCGTCCTGAGCTCCGAGTCCAATTTCTTACAAATATTAAATCGTTGAATTAGTACTAAATCGATAAATAATTTAAAATCAATATTCTATAAACAATAAATTTAATAAGTAATGATTTTATAAATAAATATAATTTCATAATTTAATGAAAATATTATTAAACGAGATTTTAATCGAGATATATTTATATATTTCACAAATCGATTTATATGAAGATATTATATAAAGTTAGTAATTTATTTTATCAAAATTGATAATTAAATCTGAAAAATAATAATCAATTTTATTAGTAAATAATTATATTATGAAGATTATTAAAACATGAAAATTAATAATTAGAGAATCTGAAATTTAATAATTAGGAAATCTGAAATAGTAATTCAATTTAACTCACCAAAGGCCCAAATGAGTGTGGCCCAATTTGATTTGGGTTTGAGGAGAATAAAACAAGGCCAAAGAATCTGATTTTTGGTTTTGGGTTTTGGTTGAGGCAAGAGCCGCACGACAGGGGAAGGGAAAACGAAGGAAGCAGGGGAGGAGGGAGCACGGTACAGGGAAGGAGAGGAAGGGAGGTGGCTGCCTAGGTGGCGCAGTCTGATGCGACGGTGATGGTGGGAGGTGGTTCGCGGCGGTGGTACAGGCGAGAGAGGAGTAGGGAGGGCGAAGGAGGCGGAAAAACAGAGGAGTTTGGGAGTGGATTTTCGATGGGTTTTGGGGAGGAATAAGGGTCGTTGGTGGCTGGCTGGGCGGCGCGTAAGGGTTGCGCCAATGGGGGTTATGCTGGACGGTGGTGGGGGCGTTGCGTCGGTGGTGCTGAGTGGTGTTGATGGCACGGTGGGTGAAGAAGAAGAGGAGGGCAGGGGAGATGGTAGGGCGTAGTGCGACGAGGGAGAAGGAGAGCAGGGGAGGGAATGGGGTATGCGGTGGTGACCGACGGTGGTTGTAATGGTTCTGGGTGGCTGAGGTGGTGTTTGATGGTGGTTGAGGTGGTGGTTATGGTTGGTCCGAATCACAGAAAACAAAAAAGGGGGAGGAGAATTGAAATTGATTTCTGGTTGTTAGAAAATGTGGAATTTGTAAAAGAAGAGGAAGAAGGCAAATTGAATTTTGCAATTGAATGGAGACTGGATTTGGGGAAGGAGGGGAGTCAAAAAGTGAAATTGCTTGGCAAGCTCCATGCTTGCCAAGTATACTGACTCATACGACCAAAGAGGGAGAAGAGAAAGTGAATTTGCTTATTGGTGATGTTAGGGTTATTTTGGTAATTTTACTTAGTTAGGCTAAAATTCAGAACATTGGTTTCTATTTTCAGCAATTGATTTAAAATAGAAATGTTTAACTAAAATAATTCTTTATGAATTATCGTTAACGAAAAGTTAAATTAAATTTTCGAATAAAATAAGAACGTTCCGAAATTATTAAAAATTTGAAAATGGTTAAGATTAAAAAGGTCGTTAAGCTCGTAGAATTAAATTATAAAATCTGAAAAAAAAAAAAATCGTGTAACAATATTAAAAATTCAAGCGAAACAAAACTTCGTTAATTAAAATAAAGTTTGAAATCAAGATTTAAAACAAAATTAAGCTAAATAAAAATAATTAAGCATAATTAATCAAGTTTTAAAAGTTCGGGGTATTACACCTAGTTTAGGGAAGTAGTCATGAGCAACCCTAAACATAGTTGGATCTTGAAATTTGAAAACTTGAACTTGTATATTGAAAAATGGAGTCTTGAATCTCAAAAAATAAACCTTTAAAAGTTAGAAAGGCATCATCTTTGATTACTCCATACTTGAAAATGATTCTAGTTCAAAGAAGTGATTACAAACAAATTTGAACATCCTTGAATCTTGAAAGTTTGCATTTTGTATTTTGAAAAGTTTGGATTTTGAAAAGATGTATGATTGTTGCAAGTGACATTTTTAAGAGTAAAAATGCCAACTTACTAATCATTTTGAAAATAGAAAATCAAGACATCATTGAATAGATTAAGGTTGGGATTCGGAATTACCTAGTTATGTTTAGGCAAGCTTTCTGATTAGAACTCCCAATTGCTTAAAGCTTGAAGATTGTATGGTATTTTTGAAGGATTTTGTATTGATTTTTGTATTAAATATTGAGGTGCGATTTTTGTATTACGACGTTATGTCTTAAATTTTGCCTCCCTGAATGCTTGGGAAGTAGGGGTATTTATAGGGGGAATGGCTGCTAAACGCAAGCCATTGCCAGCGTAGCACGCCGAAGCAGCGCCCAGTACTGGTGACGTGGCATGAGTGCTGCCAAAACAAGGACGCGGGCTCCGTCCTTGATTTGTCTTGTATTGATGTACCTTCGTACGAATAGTACGATGCTTGGCACGTAGTGTTTTCTTGGGGGTTAAGACTTGATTTTGCGTCTAAAAATAAGCCGTTTCGGGTTTTGTGGATCGGCGCCCGAATTTGACTTGCCTTATATGATTTTGAGTGGAAAAGGCTTAGTAAAACCAATGGGATGGTCTACTAGATGAGATTGTACTTGAATTTTGAAATTGGTTTTTGAAAATTGTATTTTGTACCGAGCGTCCGGAAGGGGAACGACCTCGGGGGTTGGATTGTGGCTTTTGGATTTTGGACATGCTTTTAGCAATTGGAATTTCCGCACGGAGTTGCTCCAATTACCTAACAAGGATAATGGTATCGTCATCATATTAATGGGGAGACACAAATTAGGTGTCTACAGAAGCCCCCACTTTGACTGAGCGTTCGGTTAGGAAAGCGCAAGTCAAAGTACTTCGAAAGGGACGGAGAATGATCAAGATGTTCTGCAATCAAGACCACTCTTTATACGCCGGTACCTGCACAAAACAGGCGTTAGAAAAAAAAGGATAGAGTCTACCTCCTTTCGGCTGTGATGACTCTGATTTGTACTTGTACTGCACTTCCGTCTTTGAGTTAGGACGGAGCTTGGCATCGAAAATTTTGAATTTTGAATTCTTAAATTTTGAACTTTGAATTTTTGAATACCCGGTGTTAATCCGTTGGGGATGTGCTTCACTGGGGACAAGAGCTTTTTACTGGCCCTTGAGATTTTGAAACTTCGGCTGACTTTCTTGGAGCTTGGGTCCGTTGGGAGTCGAGCGCCTAAGTTGTTGTATTTTTTTTTTGGACTTTGTATCCTTGAAATATTCATCTGTTTGTACTTGGAGGCACAGGTATATACCTGTATTTTTGGAAAATAGCACGATTTGATGTTTGATGTCTGGTGCAGAAAACTGTAGCAGCAAAGGACGTGCAATCAACACAGGAGACCGCGCGCGCTGAAGATTCCTGCACATGCAGTTGGCAGCGCTGGGCGCTGAGCTCGACGTCAAGCGCGGGGTTGAGCTATAAAAGCTCCCCTTGCCGTGCCATTTTTTAGATATAATCTCTTGAATTCTTTGCTCTTCTTTCTCTCAAAGGTCGATTAGCCTTTCCCCTTGGTCTTGTTCTTGCCTTGTCCATGTAAGTATTTCATGTTTTGCTTATGAAATAACTCTAGGATTGCATGTAGCTTTGATTTTTTGATTTTTTTTTTTTGCTTTGAAATGATGATTGCATGATAGTAGGCTTCTTGAATCTTATAGAAAATTGTTTGATAGCCACTCGAACTTGAACTGTTGGAACTTGTAGTCTTGAATTTTTGAAATTTTTTCTTGAACTTGTATCTGCTTCAGCATGGGTAGCCTAGGCGTTGATGTAGAATTTATATACGTGCTTTGGCATGGATAGCCTAGGCGTTGGTGTAGAACTTTGCATACCTACTTCGGCGTGGATAGCCTAGGCGTTGGTGTAGAACCTGTATTTTGAACTAGAGGTCCCTGGCTGAATTTGTACTGCCACTGGGGATTTTTGAATTTTTGATTTCATATAGGCTAGTGTAGGATAGCCTCTAAACTTTGATTTTTGTACGGGCTAGTATAGGATAGCCCCCAGTTTAGGATTTTAACACTTTGTACTACGCTTGATTTAGTATGCCTCGTCATACTCGGAGGAAGCTCGCCGAATCTTCGGTGGTTTGAGCT
Source organism: Spinacia oleracea (assembly GCF_020520425.1). NCBI lineage: Eukaryota > Viridiplantae > Streptophyta > Magnoliopsida > Caryophyllales > Amaranthaceae > Spinacia > Spinacia oleracea. Next base: position 67,122,958 of record NC_079489.1, read on the forward strand.
GCTGAGGAGGACGCTTCGGATGATGAAGCGGCTACGGTAAATGCGCCGGATGGGGGTATGGTTCCCCGGAGAGCACCCACTTTCGACCAGAGTTTCACTTGTATCAGCGGCCTCGCGCTGGCTTGGTGAGTCTTGTACTATGCTCTGAATTTGTATTTTGTAGTTGTATAGGTTCTGAGCTGATTCATTCATCTGTAGGCCGATGGGGAGCCGTTTCGCACCTTCTGGTCCTTGGCGGAGCTTTAGAAGGCTGTTAAAGCCATCCGTGCTGACGAGGAGGCTGTGGGGATCTTGTTGCAGACGGGCCTGGTCGATTTCTGACGTGCCATGGGAGATACTGCGAGAAAAACGGGGATACAACCCCGACTCCAGCAAACTATAGGCTTTGCTGGAGCGGTGGTGGGATACCACCAACACTTTTCATATGGCATGGGGGGAGATCACCATTACCCCTTTTGAGTTCGCCATGATTACGGGTCTTCCTTTTTCTAAGAGGAGCGTGACCTTCGATTCGGAACTGACGTGGCGCTCCGCCGCTGCCAGGGACTTACTTGGCCCTGTTTTCGTCTTGTCGGATGATGACACCCATGCTTCTGTGACGGTGATCATGGACGCTATCCGTAGCGTGGGTGTGTCTGCAGAGTAGAGGGTTAGGCTCTTCCTCTTGGCTCTGATGAGTAGGGTGGTGGCCCCGAGCAGGAACAGTCGAGTGCACATTAGCTTCTTGTCAGCTTTGCAGGATTTGAGGGCTGTCTCGAGATACAGCTGGGGTGGTCTGGCATATAGCCACCTCTTGTACGAGATGAAGTGGGCCTCTCGGACTGCGCCGGAGAGTGAGCAGAGCATTGCTGCTCTGTGGAGTGTGCTGGAGGTATTTACGACTCCTTGTACTTTGTGTTTTGTACTTGTATGTTTGTATTTTGAACTTGACTGATGTTTTTCTTGCTTTTTTGAAATATTTGGATGTACGAGCACTTTCCGACTTTGGCACCGGATCGTACTGGAAATGCGGCTTACCCGTATGCTGCCTCTTGGATAGGAGCGGTGCGCAGGAGGGTGCCTCTGGCGGCCTCCCGCAGAGCTTGAAGAGTTCTACCTGGTGATGAGGTAATATTTTTGTATTGTTTTTCTCTTTTGTATTTGTACTTGTATAGTTGCCTGAGTTGTCTGCTTTGTAGGTGGTGTGGCGTCCTTTTGCGACGCGCCTGTACCTGCATCGGCTGCTCGTGCCCATTTCTTGTCTGGACAGCGGGTTTTGCTGCCGGGGGTGTATCGCCACATGTGGTATCTGGGGGAGCGAGTGTCCCTTCAGCACAGTTTGGGGGATAGGCTTGTTCCCAAGGACCCACCGGAGTCCATGCTGGCGCCGGATGAGGAGCTTGCCCGGCTCTATGTGAATGCTAGAGGCGATGCTGTTTGCCGCTCTTGGAGGGACTTTGTTCAAAGGAAGGGCAGCTATGACGACTTCTTGAGGAGGCTGGCTCCACCAGTACGCTTCGTATTGCCGGTGAGCTCTTGAACTGTGTATTCTTGTATTCTTGTATTCTTGTATGATTGGATGATTGTATGTAGGAGGAGGAGGTTGATCCTGAGGACATTCCCTATGCTGATAGGGTTATCCTCTACGAGAACTCGAACGGGGAACAGGTGGAGGTGACCATTCCTGTAGCTTCTCCTCCGCACCGGAGATCGTATGATGCTGTACCTGAGCATTATGCCGCTGTAAGTACTGTTGCATTTTCTTGAAAGTTGATTGTAATCTTGTATCTGGAAATTGATCTTGGATTTTGTATGCAGGCGCCTCCGGTGAGAGTGCGTCGCTGGATGCTCTTGATTGATTCTTTGAAGAGGCATTGTGTCAAACTGACCCAGAAGCTTTCTGGCTGAGACAGAGAGGTGCTTTTCTTGATTTTAAAATTTGTATTCTGGAAACTCGAACTTGGATGTTGATTCTCGAAATTTGTATTTTGTATAGGAGCGACGTCGAGGCCGCAGAGGTTCCGTTGATAGGGAGCCCCAGGTGGAGGCTTCCTCGAGGCAGGAGGGACCGAGTTTGGATTTAGGACAGGGGTCCGGTGCTGGTACTCGTCAGAGGCACTCTGATGCTGATCGGGGAGCTGCCCCTTTAGTAAATGTTGATCCTACCAGGCATTCCTTTGGGGGTGCGAGCAGTTCGAGGCCTTTTGTTCCTCCTCCCGGTTACTATTTCGGAGGGAGCGGTCCTCAGCCTTAGAGTGCATATTCTTGGACTTGCTGGCAGGAGATGGAGAGGATACGTCAGGCGCAGATGTTTGAGGCACAGCGCCAGTTCATGGCGATGCAGCAGCCTTATCAGTACCCTTCCTCTTAGCAGGGACCCTATCGTTGATGGAGCCGACCTTCATTACGCATTTATTATTCAATTATGTGCAATTAAGCACATACGTTACATTTATCTTACGAAATCCTATAAAATGGCTTAAATATGTCTGTTTGTATATACAAATACTAAGCAATAACAATACTATTATTCCATGCTATTACAACTTGCTCTCGTTACTCTAAATTATCTAGCTCGATCGATTGTTAGCACCATCATCAAGGAAAGTTCGTGTCTAAGTAGAATTTGTCCAAAACAGTTCGTGTCTAAGCCGACTCTTGTATAAATAGGGAGCTTGTCGGATCATTCTTTTCACCAATCCTTCCCTGCTATTCCTTGCATACTACTTCCTCACAAAAAAGGAGAGAATATGGCTCTGTCTTTTGAAAATGCCTTGAACTCTTTGCTTGGTTCGCTAGGCAAATTGGAGAAAAGGGAGCTCGATGGCATGCATCTTGGGGTGCTCGCCACCTTCCGGTTTGTAAAGCTGGATGTGCACTTCATTCTTGCTGCTTTGGAGGCTTGGGATCCGAATCATCATGCATGTCTTCCGCTTTGGGAATAATGAGGTATGTCCCCTCCCTGAAGAGTTTAGCGCAATATTGGGGTGGCCCATTATGCCAGAGCCATGCATGCCTAGTGTTGAAGAACACTTTTTCTTGGGCTTTGAAAGATATTTGGGCTTGAAGCCCCCACTTTTGAGTGCCGTTGTATATGGTAGAGGAGTGGATTTGTCCCTCCTTGTCACCTATTTTGCTGGGCTTGATGTTCCCAAGGTGTTCCTCTTGAGGGCCTCGAGTTTTTGTATCTTTGATCGCTTCCTCTTTTCGAAGCAGGGGTTTGGCAATGGCGATGCCTCCCTAATAGAGATTGTAGAGCAGTTTGCTAGTGGTCGGGGCCCAATGCCGCTCGTTGTTGGCGAAACATTGATGGGCCTTGACATTCTGAAGCGGGGTACATTGTTTGGATGAGAGGCCTAAGCCAGAGGGACATTTCTCTCTCCGGACCAGCTAGAGTCCGAGGTTCTAGAGCCAGACGTCCTGCATCAACTGACTATGAAGAAGGTGACGGGAGTGTGTCCCATCCGGTGCTTGACCGATCTGAGTCCAAAGGAGGTTCGTCATCCTCCCGGTTTGGAAGGCTTGCAAGTTCCTTCTCCCGCCGCTTGGGCAAGGGGAAGATTGATGATTGATTGCGGGAGGAGCCAGGGGATAGTACTCAAGGTGCCATGACTCAAGAGCATAATCGCCCGACCCTAGATCTTTGTAGGCTGAATGTGTTTGAATTGTACTAGAAGGAATTGTGTTTGAAGAATGTGTTTGGAAGATGTGTTTAGAAAATGTGTTTAGGAAGTGAAAAGGCTTTTGAACTTTTCTTCACTTGATCCCAACCTTGTGTCTGAATTAGCTTTGAAGGCCTTAGGGCCAAATAAAAAGTTATTGTGTTAAATTCCGCTTGAACATGCTTTGCTTTGAATTGGCACGTTTGGAATAAAGACAACAACGATTAGACTTTGAATTTTGAGTTTGATTTGATTTTTAGGATGCCCTTAATTGAGGAAATTTTGAATTTTTTTGAATTAAAGTGGTCGGGCCTCGGAATGAGGTTGCCTACGTGTCCCGTTAAGGAATCAGGCCGGACGTAGTTCTGACTACCTTACAGGACTTTGAATTGAATTCTTGAATTTGAACATGGAACTTAGACATAGAACTTCTTGAGTTGATCGAGGTTGGTCAGAGATCTGAATTCTATTCCATCAACGTCTGTTAGTTCGACTTCTCCCCCGGAGAGGATCTTCTTGACAATGTATGGGCCTGCCCAGTTGGGTTTGAATTTTCCCCTTGGGTCCATGATTCTTTTGCGAAGGGCTTTCAGGACAAGCTCGTCTTCCTTAATGTTTCGGGTTCTAACCCTCTTGTTGAAATGTCTGGCCACTCGGTGCTGATAGACTTGTACATGGTGAGCCGCCTGAAGTCGACGCTCATCGAGCATGATTAGCTCGTCATATCTTGCTTTTACCTATGCAGCTTCTGGGATTTTTCTTTCGAGGACTATCCTTAGAGAAGGTATCTCCAGCTCGATAGGTTGTACTGCCTCCATTCCATATACCAATGAGAATGGGGTTGCACCAGTTAAAGTGCGTTCGATACCCCCACAATGCGAAGTGAAGCTTCTCGGGCCAGTCCTTGTAATTGTTAGTCATTTTCATGATGATGGTCTTGACATTCTTGTTGGCTGCTTCGGCTGCCCCATTGGTTTGTGGGCGATAAGGCGAAGGGCGATGATGTTGAATTTCCCGGAGCTTGGGTCCGCTGGGATTGTTGTATTGAAGATTGTATTGTATCCGTTTTGAAGTTTGAAATGTTGAAGCTTGTAAATGTTTCTAGAACATGAACCTTTAGAGTTCGTAACTTGAATTTTGTACTTTGAAATTGTAGATACCTTGCTCGATTAGAGATTATAGAACTTAAACTTTGAATCTTGTACTTGGTGAATAGGTTTTCACATTTGCCTTGGAAATGGGTTCCCTGATCACTGATGAACTTGTGAGGAACACGGTATTGACTGCATATGATGTTTTCTTAAATGAACTGGGACACTTTCTTGGAACCCAATACTTTGAAAGATCTGGATACTTGGACTATTGAATAAACCCAGCCTCTAGCTGCTTAGAGACCTCTTCTCGAATTTTGAGGGAAACATCCGGTTTCATGCGACGGAGTTTCTGCTTGATTGGTTTTGAACCTGGGATGAAGGGAATTGTATGCTGACCGGTGCTTGGATCAACCCCTGGAATATCATGATAGGACCATGCGAAGACATCTATGTACTCTGAAAGTAGCTTGATAAGATCATCCTGCTCTGCTTGAGAAAGAGTTAAACCAATCTGAACTAGTTTTGAATCACTGTTGTTAGAAAGGTTGATTTTTTCTGTTTCCTCAATTATGGGCGTCATGTTTTCATTATTTTCGATAGCTTTTAGAATTTCAAGGTCAGTTTCTTGTGAAGCAAGGTTGTTTGGATTAGGATTGTGTTTTGAATTAGAACTCGAAGAGTAAGCAGAAATTGAAGTGTTATTGAATTCAGCAATCATTACATCGACTGTTTTGACTTGAAGCTCGGCCTTTAGAGGCTCTTGATTGATGCAAGACTCTAGCTCTAGACTCTTAGACTCGTTACTAGACTCTGATCCAGACTCATCCTCTGACTCGGACTCGCTCATCATAGATCCTTCGCCCACAGTAATCTTGACCATTTTTCTATTTGGAGCAGATATCTTGAGGGACTTTCTCCAGGTTGGTATTGAGGTTGGCTACGACGGCCATGAGCTGAGTGATTTGATCGACTGTGGCCATTTGAATTGATTCTTGAAAGGGACTTGAAGCTTGATTTGTAGGAGATGAACTGGTTGCTCGTTCGATGCCGGCTATGAGTGAGACTAGGGCTGATGGAGTTCTTTTTAACCTCTGTCCTCTTCGGCGAACCCACAGGATCTTCGGACTCCTAGTTAGGACACACCACATGATTTAGAACTTTAGAACTCGAACTTCCCGACACATGATATGATATGCATGCAATGAATGAGACCTAGAATTGACTCTAAGTGCCACTCCGAAGATTCAGGATTTTGGATTTTGTACTTGTATTCGGGATTTGCAACCCGTTGGAAGTGTTTGAGAGGAGCCTTCATTCTTTTGTAGAAGTTGACTCTTTGTACTAGGACTTGGGATATCGAAAAAGAATATTTCGACCTTTTGGAAATTGAACTATTTTAGGGGAATTTCAACCCATCGAGAATTTGGAAATTGGACTTGTACTAGGAGATTGAACTTTGTATTATTTCAAGGGAATTTCAACCCGTTGGACTTGGAGTATTTGAAGGGAATTTCGACCCGATTGATTTTGTATTATTTCAAGGGAATTTCAACCCGTCAATATTTTAGGGGATTTCAACCCGTGAAATGGAATTTTGAACTTGTATTATTTCTGGGGAGTTTCAACCCGATTGGATTTCGAAGTATTTTAGGGGGATTTCAACCCATTGGACCTTGGAATATTTTAGGGGAATTTCAACCCATTGGATTTGGACTTGTATTATTTCAAGGGATTTTCAACCCATTGGAAGTGTTTTGAGGGATCGAATTTGCATTATTTCAGGGGAGTTTCAACCCAATGGAAAAGGAGTTTTGAACTTGTATTATTTCTGGGGAGTTTCAACCCATCGAATAGGAATTTTGAACTTGTATTATTTCTGGGGAGTTTCAACCCATGATAGAATGCGGAATTTGAATTTGTACTATTTCAGGGGATTTTCAACCCATTGGAAATATTTTTGAATTTTGAATTGAGAGCAATGGAAAGCAAGGATTTGTAGCTTGAAGATGAGTTTGAAGTTTGAATTTGATTCGAAGTTTGAATATTGAAATGGGAAAGAGGCATTTTTTTATAGAGCATGAGATGTTTGAATTTCAACATTCCGGCGTCACGCCATTGGATTCAAAATTTGGAAAGTCCGGCATCATGCCGCCGTGGACTTGGAACTTTGAAGTGTTTGATCATGGAATTTTGAAATTGAAATTGAGTGAGGAAAATCCGGCATTACGCCATCATGGAATTGGAATTGGAAAGTTTCGGATATGGGACTTGAGATTCGAAAGATTGAATATAGGAATTTTGAACTTGAGGCTTGGAATATGGAATGGAAAAGTCGGCATTACGACGGCATGAATTCGAACATTTGAACTTTGAGGTTTTGAACTCGAAATTGGTAATTTGAACTCGAGGTTTTGAAGGATGGAATTGAACCCTTGAATACTTGAACTAGAATCGAATTTTTTTTAACATGGAAATTGGATGCTTGAACTAGAAAATCCGGCATTACGACGCTGTTGGATTGAATTCAAAATTGAAACTTGAAATTTGGACTAGAAAATCCGTCATTCTGACGCCGCTGGATTTGAATTTTGAATTTAGAATTTGAAATTTGGACTAGGAAATCCGGCATTATGACGCCGTTGGATTTGAATTTGAAACTCGAAACTTGGAATGGAAAATCCGGCATTATGACTGCTAGGGGGGAAATACCCTCTTGGTGACATGGATAGACGTGGCAAGCAAAACCTACGTGGCTGCCAGCAAGGCGTATGGTAGCACCTTTCAGACTTGCCCTCAACGGCTGGGATCAATACAGCCGTTACAAACCGTTGATGGAGCCGACCTTCATTACGCATTTATTATTCAATTATGTGCAATTAAGCACATACGTTACATTTATCTTTTGAAATCCTATAAAATGGCTTAAATATGTCTGTTTGTATATACAAATACTAAGCAATAACAATACTATTATTCCATGCTATTACAACTTGCTCTCGTTACTCTAAATTATCTAGCTCGATCGATTGTTAGCACCATCATCAAGGCAAGTTCGTGTCTAAGTAGAATTTGTCCAAAACAATTTGGCGCCCACCGTGGGGCTGACAATCAAAAGCAGCTTGATAATACCATTCCAATCACCATGGCCGGAAATGCTAGCTCATCCGATTATATCACTCGTCGCTTTGAAGCCATGGAGCAGCGCATCAGCAAAGGAAAATGAAGCGTTGCACTCCCAGGTCAGATCCACTGCCTCCATCACCACCGGATCCAGGTTCCAGTACCGGCGAGATACCTCTGGTCTAAATCGCCGTTTGGATCTTGATGTCGCGCCGGATCATCCCCTCCATGTACCCTTTGGCGAACCCGGAGGTCCAGTCCTCGAGCAGATTCGCGAGTTCGACCCGCTACCGAATCAGCTCCGCTCTAACCCGAGTTGGCTTCCCCCACCTCCAACTCAACCATCTTCTGCAGGTACATTGGTGGCCGCCGTAGCCACCACAGCTGCCCGGGTCGCCCCATCTCAGGTCGGCATGATGACATCCACCACGATGTCGGCTCCCGCCTCCAATCCGGCATCTCGTCCGTTACCGTCCTCAATGGCAACCATGTCGATGCCCCTACCCGTCACAGTCCCGGCACAAGGACCGACACTGGCGACTCAAATGCCATGGGATGAACTCTTCTCTCAGCAAGTCGTTCAGCCTGTCGTCAACCTAGTCACTTCAGCACCAGGATACGTCAGGCGCAGATGTTTGAGGATACGTCAGACGCAGATGTTTGAGGCACAGCGCCAGTTCATGGCGATGCAGCAGCCTTATCAATACCCTTCCCCTTAGCAGGGACCCTATCGTTTTCCCGGTACTCTTCGTATTTCGGAGCAGGATCCTGGTACCCCTGGGACAGAGCTGGATCAGGATTTGGAGCGCCTTAGTTGGCGGAACAGGGACAAGGTGCCCATGGTTGACATTGCAGCCGATGGTGGCGGAACAGGAAGAGGGACTCTTGGCTTGGTTCGCTAGGCAAATTGGAGAAAAGGGAGCTCGATGGCATGCATCTTGGGGTGCTCGCCACCTTCCGGTTTGTAAAGCTGGATGTGCACTTCATTCTTGCTACTTTGGAGGCTTGGGATCTGAATCATCATATGTCTTCAGCTTTGGGAATAATGAGGTATGTCCCCTCCCTGAAGAGTTTAGCGCAATATTGGGGTGGCCCATTATGCCGGAGCCATGCATGCCTAGTGTTGAAGCCCCCACTTTTGAGTGCCGTTGTATATGGTAGAGGAGTGGATTTGTCCCTCCTTGTCACCTATTTTGCTGGGCTTGATGTTCCCAAGGTGTTCCTCTTGAGGGCCTTGAGTTTTTGTATCTTTGCTCGCTTCCTCTTTTCGAAGCAAGGGTTTGGCAATGGCGATGCCTCCCTAATAGAGATTGTAGAGAAGTTTGCTAGTGGTCGGGGCCCAATGCCGCTCGTGGTTGGCGAAACATTGATGGGCCTTGACATTCTGAAGCGGGGTACATTGTTTGGATGAGAGGCTTAAGCCAGAGGGACATTTCTCTCTCCGGACCAGCTAGAGTCCGAGGTTCTAGAGCTAGATGTCCTGCATCAACTGACTATGAAGAAGGTGACGGGAGTGTGTCCCATCCGGTGCTTGACCGATCTGAGTCCAAAGGAGGTTCGTCATCCTCCCGGTATGGAAGGCTTGCAAGTTCCTTCTCCCGCCGCTTGGGCAAGGGGAAGATTGATGATTGATTGCGGGAGGAGCCAGGGGATAGTACTCAAGGTGCCATGACTCAAGAGCATAATCGCCCGACCCTAGATCTTTGTAGGCTGAATGTGTTTGAATTGTACTAGAAGGAATTGTGTTTGAAGAATGTGTTTGGAAGATGTGTTTAGGAAATGTGTTTAGGAAGTGAAATGGCTTTTGAACTTTGCTTCACTGGATCCCAACCTTGTGTCTGAATTAGCTTTGAAGGCCGTAGAGCCAAATAAAAAGTTATTGTGTTAAATTCCGCTTGAACATGCTTTGCTTTGAATTGGCACGTTTGGAATAAAGACAACAACGATTAGACTTTGAATTTTGAGTTTGATTTGATTTTTAGGATGCCCTTAATTGAGGAAATTTTGAATTTTTTTGTATTAAAGTGGTCGGGCCTCAGAATGAGGTTGCCTACGTGTCCCGTTAAGGAATCAGGCCGGACGTAGTTCTGACTACCTTACAGGACTTTGAATTGAATTCTTGAATTTGAACATGGAACTTAGACATAGAACTTCTTGAGTTGATCGAGGTTGGTCAGAGATCTGAATTCTGTTCCATCAACGTCTGTTAGTTCGACTTCTCCCCCGGAGAGGATCTTCCTGACAATGTATGGGCCTGCCCAGTTGGGTTTGAATTTTCCCCTTGGGTCCATGATTCTTTTGCGAAGGGCTTTCAGGACAAGCTCGTCTTCCTTAATGTTTCGGGTTCTAACCCTCTTGTTGAAATGTCTGGCCACTCGGTGCTGATAGACTTGTACATGGTGAGCCGCCTGAAGTCGACGCTCATCGAGCATGATTAGCTCGTCATGTCTTGCTTTTACCCATGCAGCTTCTGGGATTTTTCTTTCGAGGACTATCCTTAGAGAAGGTATCTCCAGCTCGATAGGTTGTACTGCCTCCATTCCATAGACCAATGAGAATGGGGTTGCACCAGTTGAAGTGCGTTCGATACCCCCACAATGCGAAGTGAAGCTTCTCGGGCCAGTCCTTGTAATTGTTAGTCATTTTCATGATGATGGTCTTGACATTCTTGTTGGCTGCTTCGGCTGCCCCATTGGTTTGTGGGCGATAAGGCGAAGGGCGATGATGTTGAATTTCCCAGAGCTTGGGTCCGCTGGGATTGTTGTATTGAAGATTGTATTGTATCCGTTTTGAAGTTTGAAATGTTGAAGCTTGTAAATGCTTCTAGAACATGAACCTTTAGAGTTCGTAACTTGAATTTTGTACTTTGAAATTGTAGATGCCTTGCTTGGCACAACCTTGCTCGATTAGAGATTATAGAACTTGAACTTTGAATCTTGTACTTGGTGAATTGGTTTTCACATTTGCCTTTGAAATGGGTTCCCTGATCACTGATGAACTTGTGAGGAACACGGTATTGATTGCATATGATGTTTTCTTAAATGAACTGGGACACTTTCTTGGAACCCAATACTTTGAAAGATCTGGATACTTGGACTATTGAATGAACCCAGCCTCTAGCTGCTTAGAGACCTCTTCTCGAATTTTGAGGGAAACATCCGGTTTCATGCGACGGAGTTTCTGCTTGATTGGTTTTGAACCTGGGATGAGGGGAATTGTATGCTGACCGTTGCTTGGATCAACCCCTGGAATATCATGATAGGACCATGCGAAGACGTCTATGTACTCTGAAAGTAGCTTGATAAGATCATCCTGCTCTGCTTGAGAAAGAGTTAAACCAATCTGAACTAGTTTTGAATCACTGTTGTTAGAAAGGTTGATTTTGTCTGTTTCCTCAATTATGGGCGTCCTGTTTTCATTATTTTCGATAGCTTTTAGAATCTCAAGGTCAGTTTCTTGTGAAGCAAGGTTGTTTGGATTAGGATTGTGTTTGAATTAGAACTCGAAGAGTAAGCAGAAATTGAAGTGTTATTGAAATCAGCAATCATTACATCGACTGTTTTGACTTGAAGCTCGGCCTTTAGAGGCTCTTGATTGATGCAAGACTCTAGCCCTAGACTCTTAGACTCGTTACTAGACTCTGATCCAGACTCATCCTCTGACTCGGACTCGCTCATCATAGATCCTTCGCCCACAGTAATCTTGAACATTTTTCCATTTGGAGCAGATATCTTGAGGGACTTTCTCCAGGTTGGTATTGAGGTTGGCTACGACGGCCATGAGCTGAGTGATTTGATCGACTGTGGCCATTTGAATTGATTCTTGAAAGGGACTTGAAGCTTGATTTGTAGGAGATGAACTGGCTGCTCGTTCGATGCCGGCTATGAGTGAGACTAGGGCTGGTGGAGTTCTTTTCAACCTCTCTCCTCTTCGGCGAACCCACAGGATCTTCGGACTCCTAGTTAGGACACACCACATGATTTAGAACTTGGAGTATATTTTAGGGGATTTCAACCCGTTGGACTTGGAGTATTTGAAGGGAATTTCGACCCGATTGATTTTGTATTATTTCAAGGGAATTTCAACCCATCAATATTTTAGGGGATTTCAACCCGTGAAATGGAATTTTGAACTTGTATTATTTCTGGGGAGTTTCAACCCGATTGGATTTCGAAGTATTTTAGGGGGATTTCAACCCATTGGACCTTAGAATATTTTAGGGGAATTTCAACCCATTGGATTTGGACTTGTATTATTTCAAGGGATTTTCAACCCATTGGAAGTGTTTTGAGGGATCGAATTTGTATTATTTCAGGGGAGTTTCAACCCAATGGAAAAGGAGTTTTGAACTTGTATTATTTCTAGGGAGTTTCAACCCATCGAATAGGAATTTTGAACTTGTATTATTTCTGGGGAGTTTCAACCCATGATAGAATGCGGAATATGAATTTGTACTATTTCAGGGGATTTTCAACCCATTGGAAATATTTTTGAATTTTGAATTGAGAGCAATGGAAAGCAAGGATTTGTAGCTTGAAGATGAGTTTGAAGTTTGAATTTGATTCGAAGTTTGAATATTGAAATGGGAAAGAGGCATTTTTGTATAGAGCATGAGATGTTTGAATTTGAACATTCCGGCGTCACGCCATTGGATTCGAAATTTGGAAAGTCCGGCATCATGCCGCCGTGGACTTGGAACTTTGAAGTGTTTGATCATGGAATTTTGAAATTGAAATTGAGTGAGGAAAATCCGGCATTACGCCATCATGGAATTGGAATGGGAAAGTTTCGGATATGGGACTTGAGATTCGAAAGATTGAATATAGGAATTTTGAACTTGAGGCTTGGAATATGGAATGGAAAAGTCGGCATTACGACGGCATGAATTCAAACATTTGAACTTTGAGGTTTTGAACTTGAAATTGGTAATTTGAACTCGAGGTTTTGAAGGATGGAATTGAACCCTTGAATACTTGAACTAGAATTGAATTTTTTTTAACATGGAAATTGGATGCTTGAACTAGAAAATCCGGCATTACGACGCTGTTGGATTGAATTCGAAATTGAAACTTGAAATTTGGACTAGAAAATCCGTCATTCTGACGCCGTTGGATTTGAATTTTGAATTTGGAATTTGAAATTTGGACTAGGAAATCCGGCATTATGACGCCGTTGGATTTGAATTTGAAATTTGAAACTCGAAACTTGGAATGGAAAATCCGGCATTATGCCTGCTAGGGGGGGAAACACCCTCTTGGTGACATGGATAGATGTGGCAAGCAAAACCTACGTGGCTGCCAGCAAGGCGTATGGTAGCACCTTTCAGACTTGCCCTCAACGGCTGGGATCAATACAGCCGTTACAAACCGTTGATGGAGCCGACCTTCATTACGCATTTATTATTCAATTATGTGCAATTAAGCACATACGTTACATTTATCTTACGAAATCCTATAAAATGGCTTAAATATGTCTGTTTGTATATACAAATACTAAGCAATAACAATACTATTATTCCATGCTATTACAACTTGCTCTCGTTACTCTAAATTATCTAGCTCGATCGATTGTTAGCACCATCATCAAGGCAAGTTCGTGTCTAAGTAGAATTTGTCCAAAACAATTTGGCGCCCACCGTGGGGCTGACAATCAAAAGCAGCTTGATAATACCATTCCAATCACCATGGCCGGAAATGCTAGCTCATCCGATTATATCACTCGTCGCTTTGAAGCCATGGAGCAGCGCATCAGCAAAGGAAAACGAAGCGTTGCACTCCCAGGTCAGATCCACTGCCTCCATCACCACCGGATCCAGGTTCCAGTACCGGCGAGATACCTCTGGTCTAAATCGCCGTTTGGATCTTGATGTCGCGCCGGATCATCCCCTCCATGTACCCTTTGGCGAACCCGGAGGTCCAGTCCTCGAGCAGATTCGCGAGTTCGACCCGCTACCGAATCAGCTCCGCTCTAACCCGAGTTGGCTTCCCCCACCTCCAACTCAACCATCTTCTGCAGGTACATTGGTGGCCGCCGTAGCCACCACAGCTGCCCGGGTCGCCCCATCTCAGGTCGGCATGATGACATCCACCACGATGTCGGCTCCCGCCTCCAATCCGGCATCTCGTCCGTTACCGTCCTCAATGGCAACCATGTCGATGCCCCTACCCGTCACAGTCCCGGCACAAGGACCGACACTGGCGACTCAAATGCCATGGGATGAACTCTTCTCTCAGCAAGTCGTTCAGCCTGTCGTCAACCTAGTCACTTCAGCACCAGGATACGTCAGGCGCAGATGTTTGAGGATACGTCAGGCGCAGATGTTTGAGGCACAGCGCCAGTTCATGGCGATGCAACAGCCTTATCAGTACCCTTCCCCTTAGCAGGGACCCTATCGTTCTCCCGGTACTCTTCGTATTTCGGAGCTGGATCCTGGTACCCCTGGGACAGAGCTGGATCGGGATTTGGAGCGCCTTAGTTGGCGGAACAGGGACAAGGTGCCCATGGTTGACATTGCAGCCGATGGTGGCGGAACAGGAACAGGGACTCTTGGCTTAGTTCGCTAGGCAAATTGGAGAAAAGGGAGCTCGATGGCATGCATCTTGGGGTGCTCGCCAACTTCCGGTTTGTAAAGCTGGATGTGCACTTCATTCTTGCTGCTTTGGAGGCTTGGGATCCGAATCATCATATGTCTTACGCTTTGGGAATAATGAGGTATGTCCCCTCCCTGAAGAGTTTAGCGCAATATTGGGGTGGCCCATTATGCCGGAGCCATGCATGCCTAGTGTTGAAGAACACTTTTTCTTGGGCTTTGAAAGATATTTGGGCTTGAAGCCCCCACTTTTGAGTGCCGTTGTATATGGTAGAGGAGTGGATTTGTCCCTCCTTGTCACCTACTTTGCTGGGCTTGATGTTCCCAAGGTGTTCCTCTTGAGGGCCTTGAGTTTTTGTATCTTTGCTCGCTTCCTCTTTTCAAAGCAGGGGTTTGGCAATGGCGATGCCTCCCTAATAGAGATTGTAGAGAAGTTTGCTAGTGGTCGGGGCCCAATGCCGCTCGTGGTTGGCGAAACATTGATGGGCCTTGACATTCTGAAGCGGGGTACATTGTTTGGATGAGAGTGAAGGAAATAATGCCCTTGGTCCAAGTATGCATTCTATGTTAAGTCTAATAAATGTGGTTCAGTATTAATTAACAAGTTAATAATTCAGTGAGATCAAGTGAGCTGAATGCCTAGCTAGAGGTCGCTTCAGTTCAAGTGGAATTAATGATATTAATCCACAGCTTACTCTTGACTGAACCCGTAGGGTCACACAAATAGTACGTAAACGGATCAAGTATTTAATGGCATTAAATACTCTATCTATGGATATTCGGAACCGACGGATCTTGGTTTCAGTGGGAGCTGAGATCGTCACAGGCAAGAAATGAATACTCCGGAAACGATGATATTGCCGGAAACGGAAATATGGATCGTATCGGAAATATAAATATTATCCAAGTCGTAGATGTTGCCGGAAACGGAAACATGGTACGTATCGAAAATATTATCGGAAATGGAAATATTACCAGAATCGGAAATATTGCCGGAAACGGAAATATTGTCAGAATCGGAAATATTACCGGAATCGGAAAATAATTCCGGAAACGGAAATATTAAATATTTGTTCGAAACGGAAATTAATTCCGGAATCGGAAATGTTAAATATTGTTCGTATCGGAAATGAATTCCGGAATCGGAAATTTAATCGGAAGCGTATCGTACGAATAAGCATCGGACGAGGCCTGCCGGACGAGGCCCAGCATGAAGCCAGGCCATCGCCCAGCAAGCCAAGCGCGCCGCACAAACAGCCACGCCAGGCCTAGCGCAAGGCCAGGCCCAGCAGGCCGTGGCAGCGCGCACAGCGCGCGCAGCGCGCGCGGGAGCTGCGTGGGCTTGCAGCTCGCGCAGGCCTCGCTGCGTGGGCTGCTGCTCGTGCGCACGCATGGGCGGCCCATCGAGGCTGCCGTGTGTGTGTGCGTAAGTGTTTGTGTTCGTGCACGTTTCCTAAAACGTGCAGAGTTCGGTTAATGATTAAATTCCTAATTCTATTTGATAAATTAATTAAATTAGAGTTCTTGTAGGATTCTAGGTTTAATCAATTTGTATCTGAATAGGATTCCAATTCCCTTTCCATACCCCTATAAATATGTGGCCAGGGTTCACAATTTATGACGAGTTTCAAAGTATTCAAAGTGAGTTTTTGAGAGAAAAATTCAGCCACACATCTTGCTCAAAAGTGCCGAAAATTCTAGTACCTTAAGGGCGATTCTAGTTGGTCAATCTTATGGCGGATCCGGACGTGCTGTGGACTATCTACGGAGGGACGACACTTGGAGTCCTAAAGACTTGTTCTGGTTCGGTTCGGGCGCAGCTAGGGAGGGCACGCAACAAAGAGTATGCATCTAAATTATGCTATATGATTATGTGTAAATAATATGTAATCCTGGGTTAATGGTTGTTTCCGCATGATTTATGTAATATCATATGTATCATAACCTAACAGTGGTATCACGAGCCCCTTATTATTTTCATAATCTAAATTGCATGAACATGGTTAAATATTACAAATTTGCAAGAATTAAAAGGGGTGATTAATTTTCGTAATTGTTAATTAATTGCAAATTGCGTTTATTTAATTATACGTACGCAGTTTTTCGGCAGTTTCTTCGTTACTCATCCAAATCGAGTGATTTTTGTGTCAATTTCGCATGTAAAAGGCATTCTAAAATTTTGACAAAAATAGTAATTTTCTGCCGAACCCAGAATTCTCAAATTCGAAGCCTAACTATGACTTTTCGAAGGTTTTAGTTTTTCGAATGCAAAATTTCTTAAATTTAAGATGTTAAATTAAATATTTGCGATTCTTGTTGATAAATCTTGAATTTTTAATTGACCTACTGTATATGTTTAACAAGTTTGAATGCCTAGCCTTGTTAATTATGCAATCTAATTTGTAATTATGATTAATTTGTTGAAAATTAGAATAATTTAGAATTAATTTGATTTTCATAATTAATTATAATTTAATTAGAAACCTATGATTAAAAACCACCATAAAAATTGTAAATTTATGATAAATTTTAAATTTTTATGACCTAGACTTGAATCCATGTAAATCGGAAATCAATTGAATAATAAATTTTCGATTTTTCGCCCTAAAATTATGAAATTAATAATATTTATTAATTTGTCATTAATTTTATAAATTTTAAATTTTTTATGCGATTCGTTCATATAACTTGCACGCACAAAGCAATGGACGCTTCGTGTTACCCTTAAGGGGTGTTGTATAGTGCGGGCATGCGACGACGAGCAAGGGAGCTCGTCGCCCGTGCGGCACGAATGCAATGAGCAAGGCATGGTGCACGTGCACAAGGCAGCAGCCCTGCCTTATGTCGTGGGCCACGAGCAATGGACGAATGGGCATGGGCGAAGGGCGAGCCAAGGCAGTCGCGTGTGGGCAGCAAGCGAGCTGCGCCACAACGCGCACTGCCTCGCGCAAGAGCGCGCAGCCTCGCGCGCAGCGAGCGCAAGCTCGCGTGCCACGAGCGCTGCGCCCAGCGTTGCTCGCGCGCACAGCGAGCGATGGCTCGCACGCACAGCGAGCGATGTCGCGCGCCCAGCGAGCGATGGCTCGCACGCACAGCGAGCGATGTCGCGCGCCCAGCGAGCGATGGCTCGCACGCACAGCGAGCGATGTCGCGCGCCCAGCGAGCGATGTCGCGCGCCCAGCGAGCGATGTCGCGCGCCCAGCGAGCGATGTCGCGCGCCCAGCGAGCGATGTCGCGCGCCCAGCGAGCGATGGCTCGCACGCACAGCGAGCGATGTCGCGCGCCCAGCGAGCGATGTCGCGCGCACAGCGAGCGATGGCTCGCGCGCACTGCGAGCGATGGCTCGCGCGCACTGCGAGCGATGGCTCGCGTGCGACGAGCGCTGGCGCGCGCGCAGCGTGCGATGGCTTGCGATGGAAATGCAGCAGCTATGCGACGAGCGCATGGGCTGCGCGCACATGGCCAGCGATGGCTGTGTGCGAGCGGCCCATGGGCGTGCAATGCGTAGGGTGTTTGCGTTACGATTAGATCGTTTTGAATGTTTAATTTGAAAATTTCAGTTCACGTAATTTTAATTAATTTTAAAATTAATAATTTAAATTATTTTCTTGGATTTTAATTTTGAATATTGTAATTATAATAAATGTTATTTATTCTAATTATTTTACTAAAATTAAAATCATGAATTAATTTAAATAACGACTGAAATTAAATTAAACTTTTTGGATTCAATTATAAATTTATATGAGCTTTAAATTTTAATTAAATTTGTATGTTTCCGGTTAGACTAGAAATACATTTTTATGTTTAAAATTAGTAAAGCATATGAATTTATTGGTTTAAGTGGGAGCGTTTTTTAGTCATAAACTCTTGATTAGGTCTACAAATCCTTAAGGTTAAAACAACTTGATTAGAATTAATAAGGACTGAATAATTGGTAGATTATTGGTGCCCTTGATTAATTGCTGCAAATGTTTACGTGATGCATAATGTGTTTTACTAACCAGCTATGTGGGCCATTCATGATAATGAATGGGTGAATGGTATATATTGTATATGTACTGTTTTGCAGGTTATGAAGTGACTAGTATGGCCCAAATAGGATAGAAAATATGGTCTGCGTACCATTAATTTGAATGTAATTGGTCTGAAGTACCAAAGTTATTTTTCAATTCAAATATGGTCTGCGTACCATCAAATAGTTGTAATTAGTTATATCTTATCCTATTTGAAGAAAATGGTGCCTCCCACGGAGATTTTCAAGACGGACTTTGAAGTTAAAGCTTCAAGATGAAGTCGGGCCATACTAGATCACAAATATCTTATGCATGTTTTAAGTTATTTATTGCTTTTAAATATGTCTTAAAATGCATGAGATCAAAAGCTTGATTATGTTGCATGATTAAGGATTTTAGTTCACTTAAAATCTAACCAACATAGTAAGAGCCTTAAGTTCCAAACTTAAAAATTGAGTTAAAAGGTGCCATGCCAAAATATACACTTGCTTGGATATCCTTTACATCAATCTAGTAATAGTTTTCGCTCAGCGAGGTGTTACTTATTGGTCCTAAAGGGGCAAGGTACACAAATAATTGTGAGTACATGTTAGTTTTGGTGAAACTCAACGATATAAGTAAGGAGTCCTTTTATGTCGTGGCAAAATCGATAGGTTTACCTAATAAGTTCTTAGACGCACCTATCAACCAAGAATAGTTTCTAGACTATTAGCAAAAGGCTTTTGCTTACCTAAGATGTTCTAGGATTAAGTCGACAAACTGTGCTTAGTTCTTCAATGATTTTAGGATCTTGGAATCATTTTATTCACACCTGCCGGAACACATAATTCGAATAAAATGCTAATGACTTGTTTAAATTGCATGATTGCTTTCATTTTCAAGTTATTATTCATGATAAATGTTTAGACTTTGCATGCTTCAATGTATGTTTTAATTATTGTTTATAATTAAATATCTTGCACTGCAGTAAATCCTTTTAGAAAGGTAACAGTAAATTTCCTCGATTGGTAGTGAATCCAAGAACGATTCACGGAAATGAGAGATGTGAGCAATTTAAAATGTACGTTTCTTATATCGACTTTTATGGTTGTTTTCGAGTATCAAAATCGAATGGCAAACCAATTGGTGCTTGTGAATTCAAAATACACTGTAGTTTTGAGATCATAAAGCATTGAGCTTAAACGCTCAGCTTTACCAATGGTTAACAACCTAAACATCTTTGTCCATTTAATTCTCGAATGAGTCTAGTCCCTAGACATTCGAATAGATCGATGCTTAGAGAACTTTAGAAGCTTCTGGTAAGATCATCTAGTTGAAACAAAATATTCAACATAAATTAAAATGGTAAAGAACCTTGTTGGTGACATTGGACATGTCTAACAAAGTATAAAAGTCGACACTAGAGAATTCAATTCTTAAGACTATAAGAAAGGGTACAAGAAATAGGAAAACAAAGGAACAAATGAAAGGAATTTACGATTTCGTTTCTACCTATAAGTTTATGTTTAAAGAGAAGTAACCTAGCAATCAAACTTCCTTGGTATCATATACCGCTTGAGGTTCTTACTTCTGTAATAACTCAAACAATGGAAGCTAGGATACACTAATGACCTACAAGTGGGAAATGAAGCATGGCAATGCTACATTAGTTGTAGGGTCATCTAGTTTGTTTTAAGTCCTTTCAAAGGCTGGAACTTAATGGCTATTTTGTTCCATAATCAACATACCTAAATTTCTGTTTTCAAACACAGAAAGACTCACATTCAAGAAAAACAAAAACAATGTTTGTTTGTTTATTTGAATGAAATGGTCAATTACAGGTTGAGTCAATATGCTTGATTAAAACAAACAACTCTTTAAAGAACTTTACTAGGTTCAAATCAACCCCTTGATTTGAGTTCCACTAATCTTTGGCATTGTTGCTTAGACCATATCAACAAGTTAACATTCACAAGCTCTATTTTAATGGACTTTTGAAAGTTGGTTGATTTCTAGATCAACTTAAGACAAGCTAGTCTTACTTGTTGAAAGTAACAAAGAATATGAACTATTGTTAGAACGCCTAGACGATAGAGTTCAAAGCTAAAGAAAGGTTTTATGACTTTATTATTTCACATGGATTTGAGTGAATATAGGTTTATTTACTCAAATGTGATATAAGTTGAATCTGTTTGGCTAGTTCAAAGATTCAGAAGTATAAAATCCACTTGGCAAGAAATCATAAAGATCTAGGTTAGATCATGTTGATGATTACTTGAGACCAAATATGATCATCAATGATTGTGTGTTGTAATTTCACAATCTAGGTCTATAAGATATGACATATCTTAGTTGGAATAATCGAAGTCAATTAGTACTTGATTCGATTAATGATGAATCATAAAGACTTTTCCTATAATTTCTAAAACAAAATGCTCAACTACCACCAAACTAAACCAAATTCGTCTAAGCTATTGAAAAGTAATTCCAGAATAACTTTTCATAAAATATATCTAGAGAGTTGCAAAACTCAGTGGGAGCTTAGTGTTTGTCATTCGACAAACTAAGGCCCAAGTATAGATATATGTTTCATTGTGATTTATTCAAATGAGACACAAGGGTATTGTTTCTACCACGAATTTTTGAGAACATAATGTTTGTTTGCTCGAAATGATGTCCTTTTGGAGATTCGTTTCCAAAATGACAAGTGGGAGAAAATAGACCTCGAAAGTCGTCGAGGCGAACAACAAACATAAACGGACATTCAGGAGGCCTTTCGAAGTTCTTTAGAAAATCCGATCATGTATTCTTTAAGGACTTTAGAAAGTGGCTTTAAAGAATAGACATCTCTTAGAAGACTTTACAAGTGCTTCAAGGAGAACAGAATATTCAAAGGACTTTCAAGTGGCTATTGATATTCTATTGTTTGATGTTCTATACCCAAGTAGGCATAGAGTTCAAGTCACTGAAACTATGAGATTCTTCTATTAGATAGTGAAGAAACATGGAGTTCAGGTCACTGAAGCTATGCAATTCTTCTATTAGATAGTGAAGAAACCTACAACTTGCAATCAAACTATTATCATGTAGATTAATGAGTTTGTGACTTGTAAGAAAGCTATGACAAAACCTAGATTCCCTAAAATGGTTAGAGGCCATATATAGACTCAAATGTTTTAAATGGTTAGAGGCCATAAAACATACTCAATGTTTTGATGACAAAATTGAAATTTTGTTGATTTGCAAGAATAGGTTCACACCTATTGGTTGCAAGAATAAAAACCATCAAACATAAAATTGTGTTTACACACAAAGCGAGATTAGTTGCTAAAGGTTACAAGCAAATTCATGGTGTGAATTGTGTTGAAACCTCATGCGTAATCGCAATGCTCAAGTCTATAATTCAAGCAATGATTGCATATTGGTACATATGGCAATTGGATGACAAAACGTATTCCTCAATCAAATGTTGGAATATAATATGTACATGGTATGTCATAGAATTTGTGGATCCAAATAAATGCTTGAAAAGGAAAGCTAGCTTATAAAATCTAAGTACAGATTTAAGAAAGCAATTGGGAATTGGAACTGTATTTTAAGTGAAGCTAATAAGCATTTTAGTTTCATAAAATATACATGATTCTTATAGATATATAAGAAGTTTAGTGGGAGTACTTAAAACTTAATTGGTCCTATGTGTATTACACACATATCTCTCTATTGTGAAATAACATTCAAATGCTAATGACTTAGATTTGAAATTATTCATCAATGATGAACCATGGCGAAACTTAGTACATACTGGGTATTAAGATCTATTTACAAAGATCTTATGATATTGTTTTGGATTAAGTAATGGCATTTACTAAATCAAACACGAAAGTCTCCATTGGAGATATTCGACCCATGTGAATAAATCTAAGTAAAGGATGTTTGAACTATAAGCATTTACTAAGTTAAACATCAAAGAATCTAAGTAAGATTCTTAAACCTATATTATATGTCAAAGAATTTAGCTGGATTTAGTATCTACTGAAACTAGATGAGCTAAAGTTACATGAATAGAATTCAATTGGGAATTATTCTGCAAAAGAATTTATCATGTATGATATAATATGAGGATCGCCAAAAACGTATCGTATGACTTTAGCCATGACGAACATATACCAATCTCTATTGATCTAAGTAAAGATCAACTAGATTGAGATCAAGAATACTTATGGTACTTGAAAAGGTACATAGGAATAGTTCTTGATTCAAGGAAATAAAGATATGCTAAATATTGATGCTACACGCATAAACACTGGCAAAGGATCAAGCAAGACCCTTTGGAGTTAACCATTGATAAGGACGAGCTATAGAGCATCGTGTTTTGAAATGGCAACATGGATTGGAGACCATGAGTTGTTGCGTGGGAAATTAAAATAATAATTTCTATGTTCTAAGATATAGTTGGAGAGTCTTCCACATATCTATGAACTGCTTGGATAGGTAAATCCAAACAAAGCATCACTAGCAACCTATACAGTTGAAGTAAAAGTGATTATTGCCTAAGAAGCAATAAAACAGGGTTGTTTAAAGTTCTTCACTGAACTTGGGTAGATCACCTATCTGCTGGCTTGATGGTTCTTCATTGAAAAATGCGTAGAACCACTCTTGAAGCAAGAAAAACGTCTGCTAACTTGATGGTTCTTCATTGCAAAGTGAGTAAAACCACCATTGTAGCGAGAAAGACTAGATCACATAATAAACAAACTCGAAAAGATCTTATCATCATATCTCGAAGAACATTCGATGAAAAGGATATTAAGATTGGCAGAGCATGATAACTAAACCTATGCAACAAGTGAGAAGCAACACTCACGTTGTAGCACTGGAAATCAAGCATAGCTTTGAATTCCATGAACTGTTTTAAAGATGGGTTTGAGGCCCATGGTTATAAAACATTGGGGTTGAACATTTATCATATATGAAATGTGTTTTCATATTCCATTTAATCTTGGTTTAGTATTAAATGATGAGTCCCTTCAATTTGACGATATATTCAAGATAGACTGTCAGGACCAGTCCTGTGACTAAGAAATGTCTATCAAGTGAACTTGAATGTCAAAGGTTGAAAATGGTCCCTAGTCGGAGTTTTCTATAAAATTGGACGCATAGAAAACGTTAGACGATTAGAATGCAAGATGACTAGTAGTTCTGTTTCTTGAACTATGTGGACATGGCAATGTTATAATCATTTGCATAGATACTTACTTTGGGAAGACTAGTATCGGACAAGACCTATGAAACTTTACTGTAAGAGATGAAAATCTGTCATAAATAAATTTCATTAAATTATTAGACACTAAATCCTCAATACCTGAGTGATTTGAGATTACTTGTTTGAGAACTGGTTGCTTTGACGTTGACCAACCGTCGCACCGTAAAAGGAGGCTATAAAGGCAACGCTCAGGTAATCACCTATCAAACGAAGTCTAATCTCAAGATCGCAAGATTGGGATTGTCCTCCCATAAATCGGGATGAGATGCTTAAAAGTTGTACAAGGCCACTCGGAGAGCTAGAAACTGTGAAATGCATGGCCGTGCTCGGATGAATCATAGGCTATGATTATCTGTTTATTTGATCAGTTGAACTCTGAAACCGAGGAACACCTCTGGACATAATAAGGATGACAACTCTTACCTTATGTTCAAGAGCAAGCATCGAGCGACAAAGGAATTAGGAAATGCACACTTGTCCCTAAGGACAAGTGGGAGACTGAAGGAAATAATGCCCTTGGTCCAAGTATGCATTCTATGTTAAGTCTAATAAATGCGGTTCAGTATTAATTAACAAGTTAATAATTCAGTGAGATCAAGTGAGCTGAATGCCTAGCTAGAGGCCGCTTCAGTTCAAGTGGAATTAATGATATTAATCCACAGCTTACTCTTGACTGAACCCGTAGGGTCACACAAATAGTACGTAAACGGATCAAGTATTTAATGGCATTAAATACTCTATCTATGGATATTCGGAACCGACGGATCTTGGTTTCAGTGGGAGCTGAGATCGTCACAGGCAAGAAATGAATACTCCGGAAACGATGATATTGCCGGAAACGGAAATATGGATCGTATCGGAAATATAAATATTATCCAAGTCGTAGATGTTGCCGGAAACAGAAACATGGTACGTATCGAAAATATTATCGGAAATGGAAAATATTACCAGAATCGGAAATATTGCCGGAAACGGAAATATTGTCAGAATCGGAAATATTACCGGAATCGGAAAATAATTCCGGAAACGGAAATATTAAATATTTGTTCGAAACGGAAATTAATTCCGGAATCGGAAATGTTAAATATTGTTCGTATCGGAAATGAATTCCGGAATCGGAAATTTAATCGGAAGCGTATCGTACGAATAAGCATCGGACGAGGCCTGCCGGACGAGGCCCAGCACGAAGCCAGGCCATCGCCCAGCAAGCCAAGCGCGCCGCACAAACAGCCACGCCAGGCCCAGCGCAAGGCCAGGCCCAGCAGGCCGTGGCAGCGCGCACAGCGCGCGCAGCGCGCGCGAGAGCTGCGTGGGCTTGCAGCTCGCGCAGGCCTCGCTGCGTGGGCTGCTGCTCGTGCGCACGCATGGGCGGCCCATCGAGGCTGCCGTGTGTGTGTGCGTAAGTGTTTGTGTTCGTGCACGTTTCCTAAAACGTGCAGAGTTAGGTTAATGATTAAATTCCTAATTCTATTTGATAAATTAATTAAATTAGAGTTCTTGTAGGATTCTAGGTTTAATCAATTTGTATCTGAATAGGATTCCAATTCCCTTTCCATACCCCTATAATATGTGGCCAGGGTTCACAATTTATGACGAGTTTCAAAGTATTCAAAGTGAGTTTTTGAGAGAAAAATTCAGCCACACATCTTGCTCAAAGTGCCGAAAATTCTAGTACCTTAAGGGCGATTCTAGTTGGTCAATCTTAAGGCGGATCCGGACGTGCTGTGGACTATCTACGGAGGGACGACACTTGGAGTCCTAAAGACTTGTTCTGGTTCGGTTCGGGCGCAGCTAGGGAGGGCACGCAACAAAGAGTATGCATCTAAATTATGCTATATGATTATGTGTAAATAATATGTAATCCTGGGTTAATGGTTGTTTCCGCATGATTTATGTAATATCATATGTATCATAACATAACAGAGAGGCTTAAGCCAGAGGGACATTTCTCTCTCCGGACCAGCTAGAGTCCGAGGTTCTAGAGCTAGACGTCCTGCATCAACTGACTATGAAGAAGGTGACGGGAGTGTGTCCCATCCGGTGCTTGACCGATCTGAGTCCAAAGGAGGTTCGTCATCCTCCCGGTATGGAAGGCTTGCAAGTTCCTTCTCCCGCCGCTTGGGCAAGGGGAAAGATTGATGATTGATTGCGGGAGGAGCCAGGGGATAGTACTCAAGGTGCCATGACTCAAGAGCATAATCGCCCGGCCCTAGATCTTTGTAGGCTGAATGTGTTTGAATTGTACTAGAAGGAATTGTGTTTGAAGAATGTGTTTGGAAGATGTGTTTAGAAAATGTGTTTAGGAAGTGAAAAGGCTTTTGAACTTTGCTTCACTGGATCCCAACCTTGTGTCTGAATTAGCTTTGAAGGCCTTAGAGCCAAATAAAAAGTTATTGTGTTAAATTCCGCTTGAACATGCTTTGCTTTGAATTGGCACGTTTGGAATAAAGACAACAATGATTAGACTTTGAATTTTGAGTTTTATTTGATTTTTAGGATGCCCTTAATTGAGGGAAATTTTGAATTTTTTTGTATTAAAGTGGTCGGGCCTCGGAATGAGGTTGCCTACGTGTCCCGTTAAGGATCAGGTCGGACGTAGTTCTGACTACCTTACAGGACTTTGAATTGAATTCTTGAATTGAACATAGAACTTAGACATAGAACTTCTTGAGTTGATTGAGGTTGGCAGAGATCTGAATTCTGTTCCACCAACGTCTGTTAGTTCGACTGCTCCCCCGGAGAGGATCTTCTTGACAATGTATGGGCCTGCCCAGTTGGGTTTGAATTTTCCCCTTGGGTCCATGATTCTTTTGCGAAGGGCTTTCAGGACAAGCTCGTCTTCCTTAATGTTTCGGGTTCTAACCCTCTTATTGAAATGTATGGCCACTCGGTGCTGATAGACTTGTACATGGTGAGCCGCCTGAAGTCGACGCTCATCGAGCATGATTAGCTCGTCATATCTTGCTTTTACCCATGCAGCTTCTGGGATTTTTCTTTCGAGGACTATCCTTAGAGAAGGTATCTCCAGCTCGATAGGTTGTACTGCCTCCATTCCATAGACCAATGAGAATGGGGTTGCACCAGTTGAAGTGCGTTCGATACCCCCACAATACGAAGTGAAGCTTCTGGGGCCAGTCCTTGTAATTGTTAGTCATTTTCATGATGATGGTCTTGACATTCTTGTTGGCTGCTTCGACTGCCCCATTGGTTTGTGGGAGATAAGGCGAAGGGCGATGATGTTGAATTTCTCGGAGCTTGGGTCCGCTGGGATTGTTGTATTGAAGATTGTATTGTATCCGTTTTGAAGTTTGGAAAGGTTGAAGCTTGTAAATGTTTCTAGAACATGAACCTTTAGAGTTCGTAACTTGAATTTTGTACTTTGAAATTGTAGATGCCTTGCTTGGCACACCTTGCTCGGTTAGAGATTATAGAACTTGAACTTTGAATCTTGTACTTGGTGACTAGGTTTTCACATTTGCCTTGGAAATGGGTTCCCCGATCACTGATGAACTTGTGAGGAACACGGTATCTGCATGACTGCATATGATGTTTTCCTTAAATGAAATGGGACACTTTCTTGGAACCCAATACTTTGAAGATCTGGATACTTGGACTATTGAATAAACCCAGCCTCTAGCTTCTTAGAGACCTCTTCTCGAATTTTGAGGGAAACATCCGGTTTCATTCGACGGAGTTTCTGCTTGATTGGTTTTGAACCTGGGATGAGGGGAATTGTATGCTGACCGGTGCTTGGATCAACCCCTGGAATATCATCATAGGACCATGCGAAGACGTCTATGTACTCTGAAAGTAGCTTGATAAGATCATCCTGCTCTGCTTGAGAA
The DNA here is from genome assembly GCF_020520425.1 of Spinacia oleracea. NCBI lineage: Eukaryota > Viridiplantae > Streptophyta > Magnoliopsida > Caryophyllales > Amaranthaceae > Spinacia > Spinacia oleracea. Next base: position 67,150,505 of record NC_079489.1, read on the forward strand.
AGAGTTAAACCAATCTGAACTAGTTTTGAATCAATGTTGTTAGAAAGGTTGATTTTTTCTGTTTCCTCAATTATGGGCGTCCTGTTTTCATGATTTTTGATAGCTTTTAGAATTTCAAGGTCAGTTTCTTGTGAAGCAAGGTTGTTGGATTAGGATTGTGTTTTGAATTAGAACTCGAAGAGTAAGCAAAAATTGAAGTGTTATTGAAATCAGCAATCGTTACATCGACTGTTTTGACTTGAAGCTCGGCCTTTAAGGCTCTTGATTGATGCAAGACTCTAGCCCTAGACTCTGATCCAGAATCATCCTCTGACTCGACTCGCTCATCATAGATCCTTCGCCCACAGTAATCTTGAACATTTTTCCATTTGGAGCAGATATCTTGAGGGACTTTCTCCAGGTTGGTATTGAGGTTGGCTACGACGGCCATGAGCTGAGTGATTTGATCGACTGTGGCCATTTGAATTAATTCTTGAAAGGGACTTGAAGCTTGATTTGTAGGAGATGAACTGACTGCTCGTTCGATGCCGGCTATGAGTGAGACTAGGGATGATGGAGTTCTTTTCAACCTCTCTCCTCTTCGGCGAACCCACAGGATCTTCGGACTCCTAGTTAGACACACCACATGATTTAGAACTTTAGAACTTCGAAACTTCCCGACACATGATATGATATGCATGCAATGAATGAGACCTAGACTTGACTCTAAGTGCCACTCCGAAGATTCGGGATTTTGGATTTTGTACTTGTATTCGGGATTTGCACCCGTTGGAAGTGTTTGAGAGGAGCCTTCATTCTTTTGTAGAAGTTGACTCTTTGTACTAGGACTTGGGATATCGAAAAAGAATATTCGACCTTTTGGAAATTGAACTATTTTAGGGGAATTTCAACCCATCGAGAATTTGGAAATTGGACTTGTACTAGGAGATTGAACTTTGTATTATTTCAAGGGATTTCAACCCGTCAATATTTTAGGGGATTTCAACCCGTTGGACTTGGAGTATTTGAAGGGAATTTTGACCCGATTGATTTTGTATTATTTCAAGGGAATTTCAACCCGTCATATTTTAGGGGATTTCTGTTAGGTTATGATACATATGACAATTCATAAATCATGCGGAAAAACCAAAAAGCCAGGAAAGCATATTATTACACATAATCATTAGCATAGAATAGATGCATACATGTTGTAGCGTGCCTTCCCTAGCTTCGCCCGAACCGAACAAGAACAAGTCTTTAGGACTCCAAGTGTCGTCCCTCCGTAGATAGTCCACAGTACGTCCGGATCCGCCTCAAGATTGACCAACTAGAATCGCCCTTAAGGTGCTTAGGATTTTCGGCTATTAGTGCAAGAGTGTGGCTGAATTTTCTTTCAAAAACTACCCTTTGAATACTTCAATCGTCCCCATAAATTATGACCCTAGGCCCTTATTTATAGAGGTTTGGAAAGGGAATTGGAATCCTAGTAGGATACGATTTAATTAAACTTAGAATCCTACAAGGACTCTAATTAATTAAATAATCCTAATAGAAATAGGAATTTAATCATACATCAAATCCTAATAGTTTTAGGAATTATGCATGGACACAAACACACAACACGAGCATGACCCGCAAGCATGCAGGCCATGCCCGCGCACAGCCCACACGCCCACGAAGCCCATGCGAGCTACCGCAGCCCACGAGGCTGCCATGGCCTTAGCTGCGCGCTGGGCCTGCCTTGCGGTAGGCCTGCCGCAGCCTTGGGCTGTGTTGTGGCGCGCCATTGCTTGCTGGGCGATGGCCTGGCTTCGTGCTGGGCCTTCGTCCGGCAGGCCTCGTCCGATGCTTATTCGTACGATACGCTTCCGATAAATTCCCGGTTTCGGATTCATTTCCGATACGAACAATATTTAATATTTTCGATTCCGGAATTAATTTCCGTTTCGAACAAATATTTAATATTTCCGTTTGCGGAATTATTTTCCGATTCCGATAATATTTCCGATTCTGAAAAATATTTCCGTTTCCGGCAATATTTTCGATTCCGGCAATATTTCCATTTTCGATAATATTTTCCGATACGTTACCATGTTTCCGTTTTCGGCAACATCTACGACTTGGATAATATTATATTTCCGATACGATCCATATTTCCGTTTCCGCAATATCATCGTTTCCGGAGTATTCATATTTTGCTTGTGACGATCTCAGCTCCCACTGAACCAAGATCCGTCGATTCCGAATATCCATAGATAGAGCATTTAATGCCATTAAATACTTGATCGGTTACCGTACTATTGTGTGACCCTACGGGTTCAGTCAAGAGTAAGATATGGATTAATATCATTAATTCCACTTGAACTGAAGCGGCCTCTAGCTAGGCATTCAGCTCACTTGATCTCACTGAATTATTAACTTGTTAATTAATACTAAACCGCATTTATTTGACTTAACATTGAATGCATACTTGGACCAAGGGCATTATTTCCTTCAGTCTCCCACTTGTCCTTAGGGACAAGTGTGCATTTCCTAATTCCTTTGTCGCTCGATGCTTGCTCTTGAACATAAGGTAAGAGCTGTCATCCTTATTATGTCCAGAGGTGTTCTCCGGTTTCAGAGTTCAACTGATCAAATAAACAGATAATCATAGCCTATGATTCATCCGAGCACGGCCATGCATTTCACAGTTTCTAGCTCTCCGAGTGGCCTTGTACAACTTTTTAAGCATCTATCCCGATTTATGGGAGGACAATCCCAATCTTGCGATCTTGAGATTAGACTTCGTTTGATAGGTGATTACCTGAGCGTTGCCTTTATAGCCCTCCTTTTACGGTGCGACGGTTGGTCAACGTCAAAGCAAACCAGTTCTCAAACAAGTAATCTCAATCACTCAGGTATTGAGGATTTAGTGTCTAATAATTTTAATGAAATTTACTTATGACAGATTTTCATCTCTTACAGTAAAGTTTCATAGGTCTGTCCGATACTAGTCTTCCCAAAGTAAGTATCTATGCAAATGATTTGACATTGCCATGTCCACAATAGTTCAGAAACAGAACTACTAGTCATCTGCATTCTATTCGTCTAACGTTTTCTATGTGTCCCAATTTTATAGAAAACTCCGACCAGGGACCATTTTCAACTTTTGATATTCAAGTTCACTTGATAGACATTTCTTAGTCACAGGACTGGTCCTGACATGTATCTTGAATATATCGTTAAATTGAAGGGACTCCATCATTTAATACTAAACCACAGATTAAATGGAATATGAAAATACATTTCATATATGATAAATGTTCAACCCTAAGTTTATACAACCATGGGCCTCAAACCCATATTAAAACAGTTCATGGAATTCAAAGCTATGCTTGATTTCCAGTGCCACAATGTGAGTGTTGTTTCTCACTTGTTGCATAGGTTTAGTTATCATGCTTGCCAATCTTAATATCCTTTCATCGAATGTTCTTCGAGATAGGAGATGATGGATCTTTTGAGTATGTTTATCTTGTGATCTAGTCTTTTCTTGCTACATGGTTGTTCTACACATTTCGCAATGAAGAACCATCAAGCCAGTAAACATGTGATCTACCCAAGTTCAGTGAAGACTTTTTAATGTATAACAACTCACTTTTATTGCTTCTTAGGCAATAAGTACTTCTACTTCAACTGATAGGTTGCTAGTGATGCTTTGGTTGGATTTACTTATCCAGTAGTTCACGGATATGTGGGAAGACTTTCCAGCTTTATCTTAGGACATAGAAATTAATATTTAATTTCCCACGCAACCACTCATGGTCGCCAATCCATGTTTCCATTTCAAAACACGATGCTCTATAGCTCGTCCTTATCAATGGTTAACTCCAAAGGGTCTTGTTTGATCCTTTGCCAGTGTTTATGCGTGTAGCATCAATATTTAGCATATCTTTATTTCCTTGAATCAAGAACTATTCATATGTACCTTTTCAAGTACCATAAGTATTCTTGATCTCAATCTAGTTGATCTTCACTTAGATCAGTAGAGATTGGTATATGTTCGTCATGCCTAAAGTCATACGATACGTTTTTGGCGATCCTCATATTATATCATACATGATAAATTCTTTTGTAGAATAATTCCCAATTGAATTCTATTCCTGTAACTTTAGCTCATCTAGTTTCAGTAGATACTAAATCCAGCTAAATTCTTTGACATATATATAGGTTAAGAATCTTACTTAGATCCTTTGATGTTTAACTTAGTAAATGCTTATACATAGTTCAAACATTCTTTACTTAGATTTATTCACATGGGTCGAATATCTCCAATGGAGTCTTTCGTGTTTGATTTAGTAAATGCCATTACTTAATCCAAACATTAATAAGATCTTTGTAAATAGATCTTAATGAAGGAAATAATGCCCTTGGTCCAAGTATGCATTCTATGTTAAGTCTAATAAATGCGGTTCAGTATTAATTAACAAGTTAATAATTCAGTGAGATCAAGTGAGCTGAATGCCTAGCTAGAGGCCGCTTCAGTTCAAGTGGAATTAATGATATTAATCCACAGCTTACTCTTGACTGAACCCGTAGGGTCACACAAATAGTACGTAAACGGATCAAGTATTTAATGGCATTAAATACTCCATCTATGAATATTCGGAACCGACGGATCTTGGTTTCAGTGGGAGCTAAGATCGTCACAGGCAAGAAATGAATACTCCGGAAACGATGATATTGCCGGAAACGGAAATATGGATCGTATCGGAAAAATAAATATTATCCAAGTCGTAGATGTTGCCGGAAACGGAAACATGGTACGTATCGGAAAATATTATCGGAAATGGAAATATTGCCAGAATCGGAAATATTGCCGGAAACGGAAATATTGTCAGAATCGGAAATATTACCGTAATCGGAAAATAATTCCGGAAACGGAAATATTAAATATTGTTCGAAACGGAAATTAATTCCGGAATCGGAAATATTAAATATTGTTCGTATCGGAAATGAATTCCGGAATCGGAAAATTTAATCGGAAGCGCATCGTACGAATAAGCATCGGACGAGGCCTGCCGGACGAGGCCCAGCACGAAGCCAGGCCATCGCCCAGCAAGCCAAGCGCGCCGCACAAACAGCCACGCCAGGCCCAGCGCAAGGCCAGGCCCAGCAGGCTGCACAGCGCGCACAGCACGCGCAGCGCGCAGCGCGCGCGGGCGCTGCGTGGGCTGCTGCTCGCGCGCACGCATGGGGCCCATCGAGGCTGCCGTGCGTGTGTGTGCAAGTGTTTGTGTTCGTGCACGTTTCCTAAAACATGCAGAGTTCGGTTAATGATTAAATTCCTAATTCTATTTGATAAATTAATTAAATTAGAGTTCTTGTAGGATTCTAGGTTTAATTAATTTGTATCTGAATAGGATTTCGATTCTCTTTCCATACCCCTATAAATATGAGGCTAGGGCTCACAATTTATAACAAGTTTCAAAGTATTCAAAAGTGAGTTTTTGAGAGAAAACTAAAACACACATCTTGCTCATAAAAGTGCCGAAATTTTCTAGTACCTTAAGGGCGATTCTAGTTGGTCAATCTTAAGGCGGATCCGGACGTGCTGTGGACTATCTACGGAGGGACGACACTTGGAGTCCTAAAGACTTGTTCTTGTTCGGTTCGGGCGCAGCTAGGGAGGGCACGCAACAAAGAGTATGCATCTAAATTATGCTATATGATTATGTGTAAATAATATGTTGTCCTGGGTTAATGGTTGTTTCCGCATGATCTATGTAATGTCATATGTATCATAACCTAACAGTAGTATCACGAGCCCCTTATTATTTTCATAATCTAAATTGCATGAACATGGTTAAATATTACAAATTTGCAAGAATTAAAAGGGGTGATTAATTTTCGTAATTGTTAATTAATTGCAAATTGCGTTTATTTAATTATACGTACGCAGTTTTTCGGCAGTTTCTTCGTTACTCATCCGAATTGAGTGATTTTTGTGTCAATTCCGCATGTAAAAGGCATTCTAAAATTTTGACAAAAATAGTATTTTTCTGCCGAACCCAGAATTCTCAAATTCGAAGCCTAACTATGACTTTTCGAAGGTTTTAGTTTTTCGAATGCAAAATTTCGTAAATTTAAGATGTTAAATTAAATATTTGCGATTCTTGTTGATAAATCTTGAATTTTTGATTGACCTACTGCATATGTTTAACAAGTTTGAATGCCTAGTCTTGTTAATTATGCAATCTAATTTGTAATTATGATTAATTTGTTGAAAATTAGAATAATTTAGAATTAATTTGATTTTCATAATTAATTGTAATTTAATTAGAAACCTATGATTAAAAACCACCATAAAAATTGTAAATTTATGATAAATTTTAAATTTTTATGACCTAGACTTGAATCCATAACAATCGGAAATCAATTGGATAATAAATTTTCGATTTTTCGCCCTAAAATTATGAAATTAATATTATTTATTAATTTGTCATTAATTTTAAATATAAATTTTAAATTTTTATGCGATTCGTTCATAAAACTTGCACGCACGAAGCAATGGACGCTTCGTGTTACCCTTAAGGGGTGTTGTATAATGCGGGCATGCGACGACGAGCAAGGGAGCTCGTCGCCCGTGCGGCACGAATGCAATGAGCAAGGGCGTAGTGCACGAGCACAAGGCAGCAGCCCTGCCTTGTGTCGTGTGCCACGAGCAATGGACGAATGGGCATGGGCGAAGGGCGAGCCAAGGCAGTCGCGTGTGGGCAGCAAGCAAGCTGCGCCACAACGCGCGCTGCCTCGCACAAGAGCGCGCAGCCTCGCGCGCAGCGAGCGCAAGCTCGCGTGCCACGAGCGCTGCGCCCAGCATTGCTCGCGCGCACAGCGAGCGATGTCGCCCGCCCAGCGAGCGATGTCGCGCGCCCAGCGAGCGATGGCTCGCGCGCCCAGCGAGCGATGTCGCGCGCCCAGCGAGCGATGTCGCGCGCGCACTGCGAGGGATAGCTCGCGTGCGATGAGCGCTGGCGCGCGCAGCGAGCACCAATGCGTGCGGAGGCTTGCGATGGGGATGCAGCAGCTATGCGACGAGCGCATGGGCTGCGCGCACATGGCCAGCAATGGTTGTGTGCGTGCGGCCCATGGGCGTGCAACGCGTAGGGTGTTTGCGTTACGATTAAAGATCGTTTGAATGTTTAATTTGAAAATTTCAGTTCACGTAATTTTAATTTTAAAATTAATAATTTAAATTATTTTCTTGGATTTTAATTTTGAATATTGTAATTATAATAAATTTTATTTATTCTAATTATTTTACTAAAATTAAAATCATGAATTAATTTAAATACGACTGAAATTAAATTAAATTTTTGGATTCAATTATAAATTTATATGAGCTTTAAATTTTAATTAAATTTGTATGTTTCCGGTTAGACTAGAAATACATTTTTATGTTTAAAATTAGTAAAGCATATAAATTTATTGGTTTAAGTGGGAGCGTTTTTAGTCATAAACTCTTGATTAGGTCTACAAATCCTTAAGGTTAAAACAACTTGATTAGAATTAATAAGGACTGAATAATTGGTAGATTATTGGTGCCCTTGATTAATTGCTGCAAATGTTTACGTGATGCATAATGTGTTTTACTAACCAGCTATGTGGGCCATTCATGATAATGAATGGGTGAATGGTATATATTGTATATGTACTGTTTTGCAGGTTATGAAGTGACTAGTATGGCCCAAATAGGATAGAAAATATGGTCTGCGTACCATTAATTTGAATGTAATTGGTCTAAAGTACCAAAGTTATTTTTCAATTCAAATATGGTCTGCGAACCATCAAATAGTTGTAATTAGTTATAGCTTATCCTATTTGAAGAAAATGGTGCCTCCCACGGAGATTTTCAAGACGGACTTTGAAGTCAAAGCTTCAAGATGAAGTCGGGCCATACTAGATCACAAATATCTTATGCATGTTTTAAGTTATTTATTGCTTTTAAATATGTCTTAAAATGCATGAGATCAAAAGCTTGATTATGTTGCATGATTAAGGATTTTAGTTCACTTAAAATCTAACCAACATAGTAAGAGCCTTAAGTTCCAAACTTAAAAATTGAGTTATAAGGTGCCATGCCAAAATATACACTTGCTTGGATATCCTTTACATCAATCTAGTAATAGTTTTCGCTCAGCGAGGTGTTACTTATTGGTCCTAAAGGGGCAAGGTACACAAATAATTGTGAGTACATGTTAGTTTTGGTGAAACTCAACGATATAAGTAAGGAGTCCTTTTATGTCGTGGCAAAATCGATAGGTTTACCTAATAAGTTCTTAGACGTACCTATCAACCAAGAGTAGTTTCTAGACTATTAGCAAAAGGCTTTTGCTTACCTAAAATGTTTTAGGATTAAGTCGACAAACTGTGCTTAGTTCTTCAATGATTTTAGGATCTTGGAATCATTTTATTCACACCTGCCGGAACAATAAAATCGAATAAAATGCTAATAACTTGTTTGAATTGCATGGTTGCTTTAATTTCAAGTTATTATTCATGATAAATGTTTAGACTTTGCATGCTTCAATGTATGTTTTAATTATTGTTTATAATTAAATATCTTGCACTGCAGTAAATCCTTTTAGAAAGGTAACAGTAAATTTCCTCGATTGGTAGTGAATCCAAGAACGATTCACGGAAAAGAGAGAAAGTGAGCAATTTAAAATATACGTTTCTTATAGCGACTTTTATGGTTGTTTTCGAATATCAAAATCGAATGGCAAACCAATTGGTGCTTGTGAATTCAAAATACAATGTAGTTTTGAGATCATAAAGCATTGAGTTTAAACGCTCAGCCTTACCAATGGTTAACAACCTAATATCTTTTGTCCATTTAATTCTCGAATGAGTCTAGTCACTAGACATTCGAATAGATCGATACTTAGAGAACTTTAGAAGCTTCTGGTAAGATCATCTAGTTGAAACAAAATATTCAACATAAATTAAAATGGTAAAGAACCTTGTTGGTGACATTGGACATGTCTAACAAAGTATAAAAGTCAACACTAAAGAATTCAATTCTTAAGACTATAAGAAAGGGTACAAGAAATAGGAAAACGAGGAACAAATGAAAGGAATTTACGATTCCGTTTCTACCTATAAATTTATGTTTAAAGAGAAGTGACCTAGCAATCAAACTTCCTTGGTATCATATACCGCTTGAGGTTCTTACTTCGGTAATAACTCAAACAATGGAAGCTAGGATACACTAATGACCTACAAGTGGGAAATGAAGCATGGCATTGCTACATTAATTGTAGGGTCATCTAGTTTGTTTTAAGTCCTTTCAAAGGCTGGAACTAAATGGCTATTTTGTTCCATAATCAGCATACCTAAATTTCTGCTTCAAACACAGAAAGACTCACATTCAGAAGAACAAAAAAATGCTTGTTTGTTTGTTTATTTGAATGAAATGGTCATTTACGGAATGAGTCAATATGCTTGATTAAAACAAACAACTCTTTAAAGAACTTTACTAGGTTCAAATCAACCCCTTGATTTGAGTTCCACTAATCTTTGGCATTGTTACTTAGACCATATCAACAAGTTAACATTCAAAAGCTCTATTTTAATGGACTTTTGAAAGTTCATTGATTTCTAGATCAATTTAAGACAACTAGTCTTACTTGTTGAAAGTAACAAAAGATATGAACTATTGTTAGAACGCCTAGACAATAGAGTTCAAAGCTAAAGAAAGATTTTATGACTTTATTATTTCACATGGATTCGAGTGAATATAGGTTTATTTACTCAAATGTGATATAAGTTGAATCTGTTTGGCTAGTTCAAAGATTCAGAAGTATAAAATCCACTTGGCAAGAAATCATAAAGATCTAGGTTAGATCATGTTGATGATTACTTGAGACCAAATATGATCATCAATGATTGTGTTGTAATTTCACAATCTAGCTCCATAAGATATGGCATATCTACGTTGGAATGATCGAAGTCAATTAGTACTTGATTCGATCAATGATGAATCATAAAGACTTTTCCTATAATTTCTAAAACAAAATGCTCAACTACCACCAAACTAAACCAAATTCGTCAAAGCTATTGAAAAGTAATTTCAGAATATCTTTTCATAATATATCTAAAGAGTTCTTAAACTCAGTGGGAGCTTAGTGTTTGTTATTCAACAAACTAAGGCCCAAGTATAGATATATGTTTCATTGTGATTTATTCAAATGAGACACAAGGGTATTATTTCTACCACGAATTTTTGAGAACATAATGTTTGTTTGCTCGAAATAATGTCCTTTTGGAGAATCGTTTCCAAAATGACAAGTGGGAGAAAATAGACCTCGAAAGTCTTCGAGGCGAACAACAAACATAAACGGACATTCCGGAGGCTTTTTGAAGTGCTTCAGAAAATCCGAACTTATTCTTTAAGGACTTTAGAAGTGGCTTTAAAGAATAGATATCTCTTAGAAGACTTTACAAGTGCTTCAAGGAGAACAGAATATTCAAAGGACTTTCAAGTGGCCATTGATATTCTATTGTTTGATGTTCTATACCCAAGTAGGCATAGAATTCAAGTCACTGAAACTATGAGATTCTTCTATTAGATAGTAAAGAAACATAGAGATCAGGTCAATGAAACTATGAGATTCTTATATTAAATAGTGAAGAAACCTACAACTTGCAGTCAAACTATTATCATGTAGATTAATGAGTTTGTGACTTGTAAGAAAGCTATGACGAAACCCAGATTCCCTAAAATGGTTAGAGGCCATATATAGACTCAAATGTTTTAAATGGTTAGAGGCCATAAAACATACTCAATGTTTTGATGACAAAATTGAAATTTTGTTGATTTGCAAGAATAGTTTCACACCTATTGGTTGCAAGTTTGTTTTAAGGATAAAAACCATCAAACATGGAATTGTGTTCACACACAAAGCTAGATTAGTTGCTAAAGGTTACAAGCAAATTCATGGCATGGATTGTGTTGAAACCTCATGCAAAATCATAATGCTTAAATTCAAGCAATGATTGCATATTGGTACATATGGCAATTGGATGACAAAACGTATTCCTCAATCAAATGATGGAATATAATATGTACATGGTATGTCATAGAGTTTGTGGATCCAAATAAATGCTTGAAAAGGAAAGCTAGCTTATAAAATCTAAGTACAGATTTAAGCAAGCAATTGGGAATTGGAACTGTATTTTAGTGAAACTAATAAGTATTTTAGTTTCATAAAATATACATGATTCTTATAGATATATAAGAAGTTTAGTGGGAGTACTTAAAACTTAATTGGTCCTATGTGTATCACACACATATCTCTCTATTGTGAAATAACATTCAAATGGTAATGACTTAGATTTGAAATTATTCATCAATAATGGACCATGGCGAAACTTAGTACATACTGGGTATTAAGATCTATTTACAAAGATCTTATGATATTGTTTTGGATTAAGTAATGGCATTTACTAAATCAAACACGAAAGTCTCCATTGGAGATATTCGACCCATGTGAATAAATCTAAGTAAAGGATGTTTGAACTATGTATAAGCATTTACTAAGTTAAACATCAAAGAATCTAAGAAAGATTCTTAAACCTATATTATATGTCAAAGAATTTAGCTGGATTTAGTATCTACTGAAACTAGATGAGCTAAAGTTACAAGAATAGAATTCAATTGGGAATTATTCTGCAAAAGAATTTATCATGTATGATATAATATGAGGATCGCCAAAAACGTATTGTATGACTTTAGCCATGACGAACATATACCAATCTCTATTGATCTAAGTAAAGATCAACTAGATTGAGATCAAGAATACTTATGGTACTTGAAAAGGTACATAAGATTAGTTCTTGATTCAAGGAAATAAAGATATGCTAAATATTGATGCTACACGCATAAACACTGGCAAAGGATCAAGCAAGACCCTTTGGAGTTAACCATTGATAAGGACGAGCTATAGAGCATCGTGTTTTGAAATGGCAACATGGATTGGAGACCATGAGTTGTTGCGTGGGAAATTAAAATAATAATTTCTATGTTCTAAGATATAGTTGGAGAGTCTTCCACATATCTATGAACTGCTTGGATAGGTAAAACCAAACAAAGCATCACTAGCAACCTATACAGTTGAAGTAAAAGTAATTATTGCCTAAGAAGCAATAAAACAGGGTTGTTTAAAGTTCTTCACTGAACTTGGGTAGATCACCTGTCTGCTGGCTTGATGGTTCTTCATTGAAAAATGCGTAGAACCACTCTTGAAGCAAGAAAAACGTCTGCTAACTTGATGGTTCTTCATTGCAAAATGAGTAAAACCACCATCGAAGTAAGAAAGACTAGATCACATAATAAACAAACTCGAAAAGATCTTATCATCATATCTCAAAGAACATTCGATGAAAAGGATGTTAAGATTGGCAAAGCATGATAACTAAACCTATGCAACAAGTGAGAAGCAACACTCACGTTGTAGCACTGGAAATCAAGCATAGCTTTAAATTCCATGAAATGTTTTAAAGATGGGTTAGAGGCCCATGGTTGTAAAACATTGGGGTTGAACATTTATCATATATGAAATGTATTTTCATATTCCATTTAATCTTGGTTTAGTATTAAATGATGAGTCCCTTCAAATTTGACGATATATTCAAGATAGACTGTCAGGATCAGTCCTGTGACTAAGAAATGTCTATCAAGTGAACTTGAATGTCAAAGGTTGAAAATGGTCCCTAGTCGGAGTTTTCTATAAAATTGGACGCATAGAAAACGTTAGACGATTAGAATGCAAGATGACTAGTAGTTCTGTTTCTTGAACTATGTAGACATGGCAATGTCATAATCATTTGCATAGATACTTACTTTGGGAAGACTAGTATCGGACAAGACCTATGAAACTTTACTGTAAGAGATGAAAATCTGTCATAAGTAAATTTCATTAAATTATTAGACACTAAATCCTCAATACCTGAGTGATTTGAGATTACTTGTTTGAGAACTGGTTGCTTTGACGTTGACCAACCGTCGCACCGTAAAAGGAGGCTATAAAGGCAACGCTCAGGTAATCACCTATCAAACGAAGTCTAATCTCAAGATCGCAAGATTGGGATTGTCCTCCCATAAATCGGGATGAGATGCTTAAAAGTTGTACAAGGCCACTCGGAGAGCTAGAAACTGTGAAATGCATGGCCGTGCTCGGATGAATCATAGGCTATGATTATCTGTTTATTTGATCAGTTGAACTCTGAAACCGAGGAACACCTCTGGACATAATAAGGATGACAACTCTTACCTTATGTTCAAGAGAAAGCATCGAGCGACAAAGGAATTAGGAAATGCACACTTGTCCCTAAGGACAAGTGGGAGACTGAAGGAAATAATGCCCTTGGTCCAAGTATGCATTCTATGTTAAGTCTAATAAATGCGGTTCAGTATTAATTAACAAGTTAATAATTCAGTGAGATCAAGTGAGCTGAATGCCTAGCTAGAGGCCGCTTCAGTTCAAGTGGAATTAATGATATTAATCCACAGCTTACTCTTGACTGAACCCGTAGGGTCACACAAATAGTACGTAAACGGATCAAGTATTTAATGGCATTAAATACTCCATCTATGAATATTCGGAACCGACGGATCTTGGTTTCAGTGGGAGCTAAGATCGTCACAGGCAAGAAATGAATACTCCGGAAACGATGATATTGCCGGAAACGGAAATATGGATCGTATCGGAAAAATAAATATTATCCAAGTCGTAGATGTTGCCGGAAACGGAAACATGGTACGTATCGGAAAATATTATCGGAAATGGAAATATTGCCAGAATCGGAAATATTGCCGGAAACGGAAATATTGTCAGAATCGGAAATATTACCGGAATCGGAAAATAATTCCGGAAACGGAAATATTAAATATTTGTTCGAAACGGAAATTAATTCCGGAATCGGAAATATTAAATATTGTTCGTATCGGAAATGAATTCCGGAATCGGAAAATTTAATCGGAAGCGCATCGTACGAATAAGCATCGGACGAGGCCTGCCGGACGAGGCCCAGCACGAAGCCAGGCCATCGCCCAGCAAGCCAAGCGCGCCGCACAAACATCCACGCCAGGCCCAGCGCAAGGCCAGGCCCAGCAGGCTGCGCAGCGCGCACAGCGCGCACAGCACGCGCAGCGCGCAGCGCGCGCGGGCGCTGCGTGGGCTGCTGCTCGCGCGCACGCATGGGGCCCATCGAGGCTGCCGTGCGTGTGTGTGCAAGTGTTTGTGTTCGTGCACGTTTCCTAAAACATGCAGAGTTCGGTTAATGATTAAATTCCTAATTCTATTTGATAAATTAATTAAATTAGAGTTCTTGTAGGATTCTAGGTTTAATTAATTTGTATCTGAATAGGATTTCGATTCCCTTTCCATACCCCTATAAATATGAGGCTAGGGCTCACAATTTATAACAAGTTTCAAAGTATTCAAAAGTGAGTTTTTGAGAGAAAACTAAAACACACATCTTGCTCATAAAAGTGCCGAAATTTTCTAGTACCTTAAGGGCGATTCTAGTTGGTCAATCTTCAGGCGGATCCGGACGTGCTGTGGACTATCTACGGAGGGACGACACTTGGAGTCCTAAAGACTTGTTCTTGTTCGGTTCGGGCGCAGCTAGGGAGGGCACGCAACAAAGAGTATGCATCTAAATTATGCTATATGATTATGTGTAAA